>NC_081828.1:216547795-217170749 GCF_030867095.1 Alligator mississippiensis | reverse complement strand
TTTGAAGATGGGGACCACATTGGCCCTTTTCCAGTCCTCTGGCACCACACCAGAGCACCGCGAGCGCTCGTAAAGCCGTGCCAGGGGTCCTGCGATGACCTCTGCTAATTCCCTCAAATAATGAATCTGTCATTTGACAGGTGGCTTAGACAGATCTCTAGTAGTACTAAGACCAAAGTTTCCATTTTCGGTAGGATTCCTTTTTAAGTTTCAACTCATTGAGGAGATCGCTGTCTAGCCAGGCCAGTCTCTTGTTGCACCCATTTTTCTGCTGCATTGGGATAGCTTGTTTCTCTGCCTTTAAAAGGGCCTCCTTAAAGTACAGCCAGCTCTCCTGGAGTCCTTTTCCCCTCAGACTTGCCTCCCAAGGGATCCTGCCCACAGTTCCTTGAGCTTCCTAAAGTCCACTTTTTTTGGAAATTCACTGTCTTTATTTAGCTGCTCTCCTTCCTTCCTCTCCTTCGGATCTTGCAGGGTTGCCGTCACCAAGTTATCTTCCACTTGTACACTCTCAATTAACTCCTGTCTGTGAGCAGTAAGTCAAGAAGAGCTTCTCCCCTAGTTGGCCTGTCTACCATTTGAATCAAAAAGTTATTGCCAACTCAGCCTAAAAATTTGCTGGACTGTTTGTGGACCGCTGTGTTTCCCTCCCAGCAGATGACACAATAATTGAAGTGCCCCATGAGAACCAAGGCCTGGGAGTTGAAAGCTTTTATTACTTGTTTACAGAAGGCCTTGTCCACCTTCTCTTCCTAGTTTGGTGGCCCAGAGTAGATACCCACCATGACCTTCCCTTGCTGTTCTCCCCTCTGACCTTTATCCAGAGGCTTCCAGTAGGCCTACCTTCCACTTTGTACTGCACCTCTGAACACGTGGGCATGTTCTTTATGGGGCCACTTATCCTCCTTTCCCCCCTGCTTGTCCTTCCTAAATAAGCTATATCCATCTGTGGCAGCAGTCCGGTCACATGAATTATCCCACCACAACTCCATAATCCTGGTTACATCATAACCCCACAGTTGTACTAGGAGCTCCAGTTCTTCCCATCTATTCTGTATTCTTCTCACATCAGTATATAAACATTGCAGGTATCTAACTGTCCTATTTTCTCCCTGAGAACATTGTTAAGGCTTTTGCTACTGCCTTCCCTTATTCATTTTTTGTTATCCAGGTCTCCTGGCTCCGGGCTTTTGTCTCTATCCTCCGGTGAACCTAGTTTAAAGCTCATGAAGGAGAAAGCTGCTTTACAGGAACAAAAGATGTGTTTAAAATACAGGCTATTACTGCAACGGCAACCTTTTTAGTTAGAGCTAGAAACTGTGCGGATATAATGAACAGGAAAGGGATGAGCTCCTAAATGAGGTGGATGATTTGCAAAGCCAGTTAGCCCCATTGTTGGAACACAAAGCTCCCTAGGTGACAGCCACTTTTCTACATAAACCCTACTGTACCTCCAGGATTTGAGGCCAACGAAGCCCATCTGTGGGTGAATTTGCAGGCAGTCAATAAAGAAACAGTACATAAAAACATAAGAACTGCCATTTACTGGGACCATAGGTCCATCTTGCCCAGTCTCCTGTGTCACACCCTGGCAGAGGGCGGATGGTGGAAGGGAGAGTGACCTGCGTCTGACCAGGGTTGTTTTCCACTGTTCCTCTCTTGCAGCCTCCAGCATTTAAGGTCTAGGAAGTTCTGATTCAGAGGCCGTGCCCCACACTCCCATGCTCAATAGTGACCAATACCCCTTTCCTCCAAATACATGTCCAATCCCTTTTTGAATATGGCTAAATTGTCCATTTCCAACACATCTGCTGCCAACAAGTCCCACATTTGAATGACACGCTGGGCGAAAATGAACTTCCTTGTGGTAGTTTTAAGGTTATTACCTACTAAGTTCATTTTGTGACCCTTAGTTCTTAGAATCCTAGAAAATGAGGGTTGAAGGGACCTCCGGAGGTCGCATCTAATCCGACCCCCTGCTCCAAGCAGGGCCAGCCCCAACTACATCATCCCAGCCAAGGCTTTGTGTAGTCAGGTCTTCAACACCTCCAAGGATGGAGAGTCCACCACCTCTCTGGGTAACCTGTTCCAGTGCTTTACTAACCTCCTAGTGAGAAAGTTATTTCTAATATCCAACCTCTCTTGCTGTAACTTGAGCCCATTGCTCCTTGTCCTGTCATCTGCCCCCACCGGGAACAGTCCAGCTCCATCCTCTTTGGCACTATGCTGCAGGGAGGTGAAGGCTGCTATTAAATCCCCTCTCAGTCTTCTCTTTTCCAGACTAAATAAGCCCAGTTCCCTCACCTCTCATCAGTCATGTGCCTCAGCCTCTGAACCATTTTCATTGCCCTCCACTGGATTATCTCCAATTTGTCCACATCCTTTCTGGAGTGGGGGTCACCCGCAGAGCCAGTCATCTCATCACAGAAGGCAATCTTGTTGGTCAGGCAGGACTTGCCCCTGGTGAACCCATGCCTGAAGGATAGCACGGATTTGTTGCGGGTAGGTCTTGCCTGACCAATCTCATTTTCTTCTTCCACCAGGTGATATATCACCCGGACAAAGGGGAAGAGGTTGAATTTAAAAAAGCCTTTGACTTGGTGTCCCATGATGCCCTCTTGTAAAAATTGGGCAACTGCGGCCTCGACTACTCCACAGTCCAATGGCTGGGGAACTGGCCCTGAGGTCGGACCCAGAGAGCGGTAGTCGATGGAACCGAATCAACGTGGCACTCAGTGCATACTGGCATCCCCCAATGCTCCGTTCTCAGACCCATACTCTTTAATGTCTTCATAAATGATCTGGACACTGGTGTCAAAAGCAGACTGGCCAAGTTCGCTGACAACACCAAACTGTGGGGAAGAGTGTCCACACTTGAGGATGGGTTGGTGATCCAGGCCGACCTCAATAGGCTTGCAAGGTGAGTGGATGAAAACCTGATGGCATTCAATATGGAGAAATGCAAGGTGATCCACCTTGGGAATAAAAAGCCCACATTACACTTATAGGCTCAGCAATGCTACACTCGCTAGCACCATGACCGAAAGAGACTTGGGGGTCATGATTGACCACAAGATGAACATGAGCCACCAGTGTGATACTGCAGTCAGCAAAGTGAACAAAACTCTGGCTTGCATCTACCGATGCATCTTGAGCAAGACCCAGAATGTCATCTTCCCACTGTACTTGGCCTTGGTGAGGCCGCAGCTGGAGTACTGCGTCCAGTTCTGGGCTCCACTATTCAGGAAGGATGTGGAGAAGCTTGAGAGAGTCAAGAGGAGAGCCACGTGCATGATCAGAGGGCAGGAGACTAGGCCTTATGATGAGAAGCTGCGAGCCATGGGACTCTTCAGCCTGGAGAGACGCAGGCTCAGGGGTGACTTGGTGGCGCCCTGCAAGTACATCAGGATCTGGGGGAACGCCTGTTCACGAGAGCGCCCCAAGGGATGACAAGGTCGAATGGTCACAAACTCCTCCAAGACCGTTTCAGGCTGGACATAAGGAAAAACTTCTTCACTGTCCGAGCCCCCAAGGCCTGGAACAGACTCCCCCCCGGAGGTGGTGCAAGCACCTGCTCTGGGCACTTCTTTTTAAGACACATTTGGATGTTTATCTTGCTGGGATCCTTTGACCCTAGCTGGCTTCCTGCCCCTGTGGCAGGGGGCTGGTCCTGATGACCTTGCGAACTCCCTTCCAGCCCTAATATCTATGAAATCTGTGAAATAATCACAGTGCTTAGGGATGGATTCCTTGAGGATCTGCTCCATGATTTTTCGAGGCAGTGAGGTGAGGCTGACTGGTCTGTAGGTTCCTGGATTCTCCTTGTTCCTTTTCTTAAAGATGGACACTATATTTGTCCTTTACCTATTGTCCGGATTGCCATGAGTTTTCAAAGATGATGGCCAGTGGCTCTGCAATCACATCAGCCAACTCCCTCAGCACCCTCAGGTGTATTGCATCTGGCCCCATGGACTTGTACACATCCAGCTTTTCTAAGTGGTCCCTAACCTGTTCTTTCACCACTGAGGGCTTCTCCCCTCCTCCCCAGACTCTGCTGCCCGGTGCAGTAGTCTGGGAGCTGTCCTTGCCTGTGAAGTCTGAAGTGAAAAAGGCATTGAGCACTTCAACCTTTTCTGCATCCTCTGTCACCATGTTGCCGCCCCCATTTAGGAAGGGACCCACACTTTCCCTAACCCTCCTTTTGCTACCAATATAGAAACCCTTCTTGTTCCCCTTCGCATCCCTTGCTAGCTGCAACTCCAATTGCTCTTTGGCCTTCCTGACTTCATTCCTGCATGCCCGAGCAATGGTCTTATACTCTTCCTTAGTTGTCTGTCCATATTTCAGTAGCGTCCCCACCTGTGGGGTCCAGTTGTCTTTACTCCCCTGGGCAGTCATTGCTGCTCTTTCAAAGGTCTTCATAAAGCCTCTGGATCACCTTCGCCGGTCATTTTTCAGACAAAAATACTAAGATCCTTCCAAGAATGCTTTTTTGGTCCTGACCCCTCTAATCTGTGAGCCATGATCTGTTCAGGTCACTTTTGTTGAGCCAGCAGCACCTTCCTTGCAGATGAGCATGGGCACAGCCTTCTTCCAGGAACTGTGCTGCAAATCCCCTTGCACCAGTTGAAGAGGGAACTTGGCTCAAGGCAACCTGGGTGCCACCTCTTCAGTAGGCTGAGCCTGATGCCATTCTTGCCTGGTGGTGTGTCCGTCGTGCTTTCCTCTTTCCCAGGGGACTGTGCAGTATGACGTGGGTCTCCCTCACTGCTGTGGGGCTGTTAGAGCAATACAGCTGTTGGGTTGAGGTGTTGCCAGCTGTTCTTCCTCTTTGGCCACTCTTCTCTCCAGTGGTGGACTCTGGACCATTGCTGCACAGGCAGCAGGGCTGGCTTTTGAGCTGTGACTGCCTTAGTGTTTCTTGGGTTGAGCAGCAGTCGGCACTTCCTCGCTGAGTCTGTTCACAGAGGTCTCAACGCTTGGGAAGAATATGGACTGACTTTGTACACACCATGTTGTTTGCCCTTTCTTGCACTGCAACTGCGTGACTGTTTGCAGGAGAGGGTTTTACGGATGCTTTAAAAGTCTTTCAAAGTCTGGGGCCTCTAAGCACATGCCCTCCCCTCCCTGGACAGGCCCTCCTCCTAGCCTCTTCCCTGTGCTGCTTCCCCTATGGCTAGGGGTTTCCTCGGGATCTGTCTTAGCACCCCTGCTTGGTGCTGGCCTACATGCCCTCTGACCTCCATACACTATTACATACATTAAACATGCACTATTGTTAACAAATTACACTATTACACTATAGCTTGCTTTTAATTACACTTTTAATTACTCTATTACCAAATAACCCAGCTTCCCCACTCCACGGTGGACCTTCCTCACTCTTGCCACAGGGCCTCCTTTCCCATTGCTGCTTGCTACCTGGGCTGCAGCTGTCAGGCAAAAAAAACCTCTCCTTCCCCATTACCCAGGAGGAGGAAGATAGTCTCTGAGCTCAGCCATTCACAGGCAAGATGCAGAAGGGTTTTGCCATCTTCCAGGTGAAACCAGGCAGTACGGTTGATGTAGGGTTTCAAGATGTGCAGCTTGTTGTCAAAATAGCTCCCTCCCTGAATTCAGCCACGCATTTCAAAAGGAGTACTTTGCAAACCTTTCTTCTACATAAATATTTAGCCTAAAAAGCTCAGTCACACTTTGAAAAAAAAAGACTTTTCATTTTATTAGAAAATGTCAAATAGAAAGTCTTTTACAGAGCTCACCTTCAACCTGCACACGCACACACACACACCCTTATTCCATATTCCATGCACACCCATTCACACCTGTTCACCCTGCTCCTTTGCCCATGGCCACGTCCCGTCCCCTCCTCCCTCCACACACTCAGCCAGTCCCGTTGATGTAAGTGTTCGAGCTGGGCAGCTTGCTGGCAATTTTCAACAAGCTGGGCAGCTTCTGCTGAAGATTCATACTCACACACGTGTGTGTGTGTGTGTGTGCAAAACCCCAGTATCTTCTTAAGCCTATGCTTCACCACTTGAACACCAATGGCATCCCAACTTCTCCAGATCAGAGTGTATTAACATCCCTGGGAATAGTTGGCAGTTTCTGAGAGCAGTTTGCAAAGGTTAACATTATTCTTGGGAGCAGTTGGCAGAGGGTGCAGCTTAACGTACCAGTTACCCTCACCGATGGTGCTCTGCTGTCCTCCCAAAAACCTTCTTCGTGCTTAGGAAAAAATGGGTGCTAAAAATGCTCACTTCTCTCACTGCAGAGAGCAGGCCATTAAATCAAAAAGAAATTTTATGTAAGAAACTTAATTGTCAATTCTTGAACTTATAAACCTGTAACTCAAAAATGGTTTATCTATGAATGCAAACAGTCCTACATAAACTTGTATGTAAAAGAGAGAGAATTCTGTGTCATCTCTCATTTGGGGACGGGAAGGCCTGGGTGATGGAGATCCCCTGCCCTCCATCAATGCTGACCTCGTGAAGGAGCACCTCGAGGGGCTGGACACCTTTAAGTCAGCCGGCCCTGATGGGTTACACCCCAGGGTACTCAAGGAGCTGGCGAGCATCATAGCCCAGCCCCTGGCACGGGTCTTCGAGAGCTCCTGGCGCTCTGGTGAAGTGCCTGAAGACTGGAAGAAGGCCAATGTGGTGCCTATCTTCAAGAAAGGGAGGAAAGTGGATCCAGCTAACTACAGGCCCATCAGCCTGACCTCTATCCTGGGGAAGATCCTAGAAAAGATTATTAAAGGGGCCATTCTCAACAGACTGGCTGATGGCTACATCCTGAGGGATAGCCAGCATGAGTTTGTTGCAGGTAGACCTTGCTTGACCAATCTTATTTCCTTTTATGACCAGGTGATATATCACCTGTACAAGGGAGAGGAGATTGATGTTGTATATCTTGACTTTAGAAAAGCCTTCGATCTGGTATCCCATGATCACCTCTTGGCAAAACTGACTAACCGTGGCCTTGACCTCGCTACGATCTGCTGGGTGGGGAATTGGCTCCATGGTCGGACCCAGAGGGTGGTGGTTGACGGAAGTCAATCGTCCTGGTGCCCTGTGACCAGTGGGGTCCCCCAAGGCTCTGTCCTTGGACCTGTATTGTTCAACATCTTCATTAATGATGTGGACATTGGAGTCAGAAGTGGACTGGCCAAGTTCCATGACAACACCAAACTCTGGGGTAAAGCATCCACACCTGAGGACAGGAAGGCGATCCAGGCTGACCTTGACAGGCTCAGGAAATGGGCAGATGAGAACCTGATGGTGTTTAACACTGAAAAATGCAAAGGTTCTCCACCTTGGGAGGAAAAACCTGCAGCAGCCTTATAGGTTCAGCAGTGCTAGCACTATGGACGAAAGGGACTTGGGGGTCATGATTGACAACAAGATGAACATGAGCCACCGGTGTGATACTGCTGCTAGTAAAGCGAGCAAAACCCTGGCAGATGCTTCTCAAGCAAATCCTGGGACATCATTCTCCCCTTGTACTCAGCCTTGGTGAGGCTGCAGCTGGAGTACTGCGTCCAGTTTTGGGCTCCACAATTCAAAAAGGATGTGGAGAAGCTTGAGAGAGTGCAGAGAAGAGCCATGCGCATGATCAGAGGGCAGGAAATCAGACCTTATGACCACAGGCTGAGAGCCATGGGACTTTTCAGCCTGGAAAAGCACAGGCTCAGGGGTGATCTGGTGGCCACCTACAAGTTTATCAGGGGTGCTCACCAGGATCTGGGGGAAGTCTGTTCACCAGAGCGCCCCAAGGGATGACAAATTCGAACGGTCACAAACTCCGCCATGACTGTTTCAGGCTGGACGTAAGGAAGAACTTCTTCACTGTCCGAGCCCCCAAGGTTTGGAATAGACTGCCACCGGAGGTGGTTCAAACACCTACTTTGAACACCTTCAAGACACATTTGGGTGCTTATCTTGCTGGGATCCTATGATCCCTGCTGACTTCCTGCCCCTGGGGCAGGGGGCTGGACTCGGTGATCCTCCGGGGTCCCTTCCAGCCCGAATGTCTATGAAATCTATGAATTCGTTTTGTGTCAAAAAAAGGAAGGATTTTTTGCAAAGTAGAGAGCCAGCGTGGGTGGGTGGGTTTGGGCAGCGGTTGTTCTGAGGATCATCAGGATTCCTTGGATCCCGGGGATCCCCTTGTCCAGGACAGCTGCCTCCAGAGCCGTTTTGTGGGGGGGTGATGGTCCTACTCCTAGCCCCCCTTCGTTGAGCTATCAACCCCACCAAGGTGAAGAAAGAAAACTGCCCAGGCTCAATGAAATTTCCTCCTCCAGTCCTGGGCACATTGGCCCTTGTCGATCATCTCAGGGAGGGGCGAGTTTTAAAACACACATGCATTGTGGGCGCTTCCTGCCCATCCCGCGTAAACGTTTGCAAATCTGCCTCGGTGGTCCACGATAGCTTGCAGAATCACCGAAGCAAAGCCCTTTCTGTTTATGAATGAACAGTTGTCCTGGGACCGGTTTAGGATGGGAATGTGTGTACTCTCAGGTGCTCCCATGCAGTTTGGGAAGCCCATTTTGCGGTCTCCTTCCACCATCTCCCAGGGATCACTTAGGCGTATGAATTTGTTTGCTGCCAGCTCCTGCAGCAGGCGGCAAACCGCGCTGATTGATGGCTGTCCCAGCAATGCAGAGAGCCACGCCGAACTGACTCGCCACGTGGCGCAGGCTTGTTGGAGTGGCCAGTTTCACAACAGTCGTGACTACACGCTTCTCTGGGCTGATGGGCTCCCGCATGACAGTCATCTGACGCTGGGTGTGCGGGGTCAGCAAGCTAACGACGCGGAAGAACGTCTCTTTGCTCGTTCTGAATGTTTCCAGCCACTGGTCGTCATCCCATGTTGACACGACTATTTTTTCCCACCAGTAACCGAGCTGCTTTCGGGTGCCCGTATCTCACGAGGCTTGCCCTGAATGTATGGCCAGGAAGCAGCTATGATGTCTTGCAACCATGCTTTCTGTTTGTTGCAACGCGAGAGCAGCTTCCCCGCGTCAATTAACAGCATCCTCTGTTCATCAGCCCCCCGCCCCCCACATTTCTGGGGTCCCAGGAACATTTCACTTGCAAAATCCCCTGGCAGTCCCCACTCTGCCCAGTCTCCTGCTCACAGTGCGTGGCCTGCTCTCACCATCCACCCTTTTGGGGCACCCCAAGCCACGTGCTAGGGTTTGTTCCCTGATGCCAACACCAAGGCTACATGCTATGGTTCATGAGGCTGCAGTTTGGTCCTGTCATTCCCAGGTCCTTCTTCCTGGTTCCCGGCTCCTTTTTCAAAGCGAATCTAGACCCAATCAAAGCTTCTTAATGAATTACACATTCTAAAGAGAGAGAATGTCATTAGCTGTGCATATTTACCAAATGATATGTAAATTAATATCCTGCATCCACCATGCCTGTGTACCACCAGGGACTTCCTTGGATATCTCTGACCAGAGTCTTGCACGGCCCAACGCGTGGCCTGATCGCCAGCCCTCCCATGCACACTGTAACAAGTATATGGGCTCAAATAAGGAATTACTTTTGGGCTGGGATTAGAGATGGAAATCCTTCTTAGCACCCCCCTTACCCACACCATGACTCTGTGCCACTGGGGGACTCTCCCAGACATCTCTGGGTCTTGCCTGGCCCAAAGTGCTGTTTGCTCATGCCAGGCTGCCAACTCACAGCCCCCCATGCACACTATACTAAGTATATGGGCTCGAATAAGGAACTGGTTTTTGGGCTGGGATGACAGCTGGAAATCTTTCCTGGGCCAGCCCACATGGTCAGGGGTGTCCAGGAGAGTCCCCAGTGCCAGAGGCATGGCACGGGGTGGCCCTAGCTCTGAGGTGTAACAGACACATACAACAGTGTACGGGGAGGGCTGAGATATACCCCAGAGCTGGGTGACACAGCCACATAAAAAATTTTGCCACAGCCCATACATTGTTATACATGGCCGTTACACTCCAGAGCTGGGCACACCTGGGTCAGTCCTGGGTCGACACAGTTGTGTCCGGAGAGATGAGGAGATGTGACGCTCCAAAGCTTAATTCCTTCAAAAACCTGGTGTGTGAAAACACTGATGCGATGCTCCAAAAGAAACAAATTTAAATTTTATAAACCTATTTAATTTAATGAGGATTAAAACCCATGGTATGTACTGGTGCCCACTGAATTTTTCCACTCAAGCCACTGTGGCAGCCCTTTGTCTCAGGCCCCTTTTGTCATTGGAAGGTGTCCAGGCTAGTTGGGTTTGCAGCAGCTGGACTTCCTGGGGTCCTAGAGGTACTTCTAGGACTTTTGGGGCTTGGGGAGTTGTAGAGCTAGCCAAACTACTTGGTACTTAGCAACATATACAACTCAAGGGATTGTTGCGGGGTTCACCCCTGGGATTTAGCACTATAGCAGATCCTGGGATCTTTGGACGACAGCCTGTTTGAAGGCCAAGAACTCCAGTTTGTGAAATACCAGGTGTCTGTTTCTTTAACCATCTTAAAGGTCCTTCTTTGCTTCTGCTCCTGTTTTTACTTCATCTTTTTTTGAACATGGGTGGCCAGCACAGTACAGGGTGGTTTTGAATGGGGTCTTTCCTTGTACAGCGGTACCAGTGCTTCCTTGATCTACTGGATATGCCCCACCTAATAATGCGGTCCTCCCTAGCGTCGGCAGTATCCCTCCGCTTTGTGTCGTCTGCAGATGTCTCAAGGCCACGTCTAAGTTCCTCCCCACAAGGTTGCTAATGAAAAAGGGTCCCGTACCCGCTGCGCAGAGACCATCCAGGTGTGCTAGAAGGAGACTAGACAAGTCATGGCCATAACTGTGCAAGCAAAGCTTCATAAGAGGTAGCACCAGCGGGCCTCTTTTCTCTGGCTCTGATTCTCATTAGCACAAAGGGAAGGATTTTGTCTCAGCAGAGCGAACTCGTTCTTTGAAGTCCCTTTGGAAGAGTTCAGTCCCTTACGAGACTCAGGGCGGTTACACAGAGCTTTTGATCCGTGCCAAATAGACGTTCTCTTTCTCATAACACAGTCCCAACAAAGCTTGCTTCTCAGAGCCAACGAGGCTTCCCCGTTGGCTGAAGGCGTTGTAAATGAGTTGCATAGCAGTAACTAGCTGTGCAGCTTTGTGTGGGGAAGGCTCCCATCCGATGGACAAAACCATCCACTACAAGGTGTCTGTTGCCCCAGAAGTGGCTGGCAATTCTCCCGTATAATCCATCTGGATCAGTTCCCAAGGGCTCTGCCTCCTCAGAGCTCCTCTCCTCTTTCCTCTTCATCGTCCTGCACTAATGAAGCACGGGTCGTGATGATTCTGCAAATCTTGTTTTCCCCCAATCAGACCAGTGTCCTATTTTACACCGTCTCTCTTCAGTCTCTGCTCTTTTTGGATGCCCTCTGATACCAGAGCCCTGTACCCATCTCTTATGGCAGCAGGCATGACCCATGCAGGGTCTGAGCATGCAGCAGTCCCTTGAACCCACACAAGCTGCTGTTTGTTCCCCTGCCCCTCCAGCCTGCTTCACTTCCCCACCAGCAGACCTAAGTCAGAGTCTAATTCTTGCACAGCATTCGAGTGCTTGACTCGCACTGCAGAGCTATGAGCACGGACCCAAGTGACCACTGCACCCCGTGTATCCTCCATTTGCTTTCTGATGGGCCAGTATTCAATGAGGATGGATGCCAGTGATAATCACTCGACCAGTGGGAGCCTTTCCACCTAATCCAGCTTCAAGGGCTAGGTCGAAGTACAACATGAATTGTCTAGCTCTGGCTGCCTATCCTCAAGCTGATCCCAAGAACGAGTGATTTTAGTGGTGGGAAGCTGGGAAAGGTTAACAGCTTTGCATCTGAAACCACGTCAAGGGTGACCAGACAGCATGATGATGGGCAGTGTCTATGCATATAATAATTGGGGCAGGTTGCTGATTCAATGCAGAGGACCTCCCTTCACAAACTAAGAGGGTCAGTGCCTCATGCCCCAAAGAAAGCTGGGGGAGAGGGTCCAGAGCTCAGGGGCTCCTTCAAAGCGAGACCAGGCGATTGCCATACAGGCTAACGATGCAGAGGTGAAAAGATGATCCCCATCTTGGGAGACTCTGCTGGGCCCACACTGTGCTTTCTTGATAATCCATTTCCTCTAAGGACAAGAACAGGATGCCTTATGAATCTTCCCACACATTGCATACATCTGCTGACTATATTTAGAAGAGATTTGCATAGAGTAGCTGTTAAATTGCTTTTTGAATGGTTTTTTAATTGTTTGTGGGTGGTCCGTTTTTATTGGTCCATTTCAGCATTGGCTTGGGAACAAATCTTTTGGCTTTTTATTAGGATCAGACTGAATTTATCCATATGTACCCGACTGGATTTTTATACTAGATTTGGTCTTTGATGGCAATAGGTAGAGATGCTTCTGGATTGCAATCTCTGATCCAAACTGCTACAATATATGGAGGAATTCAGACCCAGAGGTTTTTTTTTTGTAGCTCGGCCCATAACTCTGTAATAAACCAAACCAAAGCCAGACTTCCTGAATTAGAGAGAATTTGGGATCCAGACTGAATACAAAACTTTGCCACTCAGGACCTTCTCTAGTCATTCACGCATATTGGGCATGTGTGTGCTTTGATGGGCCGGACCGATGAGTGAGCGTGCAAGTGTAAGAAATGCAACCTTTTATTTACAGACAGATAAATCTGCACACGTCTTTCCTGAAGAAAACCCTTGGCAATAAATCACAGCCCAGGACGCCTCTATCTAATCTACCAGGTTTCAGGTTTTATACTTGGAAGTTTTAGACTGAGGATTATACAAGAAGCCTGCAAGCCAGGTCCCAGCCTTTGCTTCGACTACAACAAAAAGCGGCCTGGTAGCAGAGCTTCAGTTTGGCCAAACAACGTGAAGCAGAGCTTTGCTGCAATAGGCATGTTAAAAGGCATCGAGTTAGGTGTTGGTTGTAGCCGTGTTGGTCTAAGGAGGGAGCTTTGCTGCAATAGGCATCTTAAAAGGCATCGAGTTATGGAGGTGTTGCTTGTAGCCGTGTCGGTCTAAGGATGTAGGCAGACAAGATTCTTTGGGGAAATGGGGTATCTTTTATTAGACCAGCTAAATGGCTGGAAAAAATTGTTCTTTGCAAGATTTCAGGCACAAACACTCTTGCCTGAAGCAGGGTGTTTGTGCCCGAAAGCTAGCAAAGAATAATTTAGTTGGTCTAATAAAAGATACCACATCTACTCAAAGAGCCTTGCCTGCCTAAACTTATGGAGCGCATGGAAAATATTACATACCAGCCTCTGTGATGAAGTTGGTTGGGACACTTTGTACGTGATCAAGAGGGCTTGGTGAAGTCTTCTCGCAGCACAGGAGTCTTAATTGATTTGGGGGGAAATACTGAAGCACTGCACCTGGGGCAAGACTTGTGCCTAGTCATCCATGGGTGCCTAGTGGGTAGAGGGGGGTCAAGGAGCTTTTCATTGTCTTTACCATCCCTGTGCTAAGGCCAGGCAAAGTTTTAGTCTAGCACCGCCCATGGACCTAGACTCTCCAATGTAGACAGGGGCCATGCTCCTACCCCATCAGAGAGCAAGAGACCTGGGGACTGCGTGGACTACATACCAAGAAAGGCAATAGTTCGTGCTAAGACATGGCACCCGCTTTAATTCAAAGCAATGCTCCGGGGAGCTGCAGTTGGCATGATGTGCTTCCCCAGTCCCTTTTCACTCCGCTCCCGGTTGTCTTCTTTCCACCAGGACGGGTTTTCTGCAGAGCTATGAGGCTCCGTTTTGACCACGGGCCCCACCGTGTCTCCCAGCCCTCTGCTCTAATGCCTTGTCCTGTCTGGTTGGGTGTGTTTGAGAGGGATTTATTGAGAACACCCTGTAATTGCAAGCTAGCATCCATGCCCCCTGGTCCTTCCAGAGACAAGTAGGCAGGTGTTGAGAGAAGGAAATGTTCCTGCAACATGTGCTGGGCTTATCATCTTGTATTAAATGAGTAACCTCCCCCAGAGCATTTTCTCTCTATAAATAGAGGAAGGTATGTTCTTCTGCAACTGGCCTGGGATCGGCTCCTGATTTGGGGCACTGCCGGGTATACCAGATGGTTCCTCTGACTAGGTCTTCAATCATTGCATTTTGCTGGATGTCCAGCTCCGGGCTTGTTCTGCATGACTGGAACTGGCTGTTGTGTGGCATAGGAGAGAGAAATGCGTCATGAGGAAGGTCTTCTCTGCTGGGTTGCTTGCACTGTTCTTCATGACCGGCGAGTCCTGGAAATGAGGGCTGGCGGGCACAGGGAGAGAGAAACTAATGGCCAATGCAAGCACCAAAACCCAGACACCGAAGAGATGGCAAGGGGTAGGGTAGATTCCCTTACTTCATTAAGACTTAATGCGTCTCTCCCAAAGAGTCGCAGAAAGATAACATGGGAAGGATGCTCAGGAGGTCACTTAGTCCAGGCCCTGCTCAAAGCAGGATCATCCCTGATTAAATCATCCTCAGACATGTGTTTTTTTAACCTGCTCTCAAAAGCTTCCAATGACAGAGATATCACGACCTTTCAGGGTATTTTTTCCAGTGCTTAAAGTGAGGAGGCTCTTCCTCATCTCCAATCTGCATTTCTCCCATTGCTGTTTAAAATAGTCACTTCTTGTCCTGCCTCCCGCGGTCTCAGAAAATAGTCTGTCTCCAGGTATTTGAAGACTTAACTTGGTTCCCCGCAACCCCTCTTCAGTCTTCTCTTCCCCAGACTACATAATCCCAGTGCTTTTTGTTGCATGCCATGCTTTCTCGATCTCTAGTAATTTTTCTTGTTCTTCTCTGGACTCTTTCCAATTTGTCCTCATTTTTCTTGACGTGTCATGCCCCAAAGTGGGCGCAGTTCTCCTGTGGAGGCCACAACCTCTCCTAAAGAGAGAGGAGGAATACCGGTATCTTGTTGTGACTTACAAATGATGCTCCTGCAATACATGTCCATTACTTGTCCGGCCTTTTCCCCCCCGCAAGAACATGCCAACTTCTATTTAGCTCGCAGTGCCCTGCCATCCCCAGCTCCATTTCTGCAGTTTTGCTGCCCGGCCAGGCCTTCCCCTGCCTGCATTTGCACGTGCAGTTGTTCTTTTCCAAGTGCAGGACTTTTCAGTTGTCCTTTTTGAAGTTCATTTGATTAATGACCATTTTTCTGGTTTATCAAGGCCTGCACTGCAGAACCACCTGCACTGCTGGGCTGCTTGCCACAGGGGAAACTGAGGCATGGGCTGTGGGTTGTAGGAGGAGCTGGGGAGCTATGGTAGCTGTGCGCGCACATCTCCCCCACCTCATACCATGCATGGAAGTGGCCACCGCAACTAGGCTTTGGCAGAGGGACAGTTGTCCCTCTGTTGTCCACCACATGCCAAGCTGGTTGTCCACACGCTTCAGGCTGTCAGGGTTCGCCAGCTTCCAGACCACCGAGGCCACGTGTCTCTCCATTGACACACGGCGCTGAAGCCTGATGTCCTGGCACTGGAGCAGGAGTCCAGCTCGGTGCAAAAGTCAATGAATGTGCCAGGGGACACTCAAAAATTGTGCTGCCGTTGTTCACCTTCCCAGGACTAGCCCAGCTTTCCAGTCTCTCCAGATCCTTTTCAACCCTGCCCCTGCCCTCCAGTGCACTCCCAGTCCTTCCCAGTTTCATGTCAGCTCAGGAAGTCTAGCACCCATATATGTTGAAACATTAATAATGATCCGTTGCTTATGGTTATTGAGTTAATTATCTCCCCCTCTTGTAGGGATTTCGATCCAGCTCTCATTTCTCCAATTTGCACACAAGCAGGTCAGCGGTGCGCTATGCCCGCTGCATTCACTGCACAGCCCCAGCCGTTATGTGGTCGAGGGAGGAGATCAGTTTTGTTAACGCTGGCCCTTCTCCACTTGTCCGGAGCCCTACTTGGCTCCCACAGCTTCGGAAATATTTTTGCTAAGGGCTTAGCACTCCCCTCTGACCATGCCTCCATGCCCCCGTGGTGACTGTCATCGAGCCCTGCTCTCTTGAGTTCATTCAAGCTGGTTCAAAGCTCTCTGATGTGCTCTTTAGTTATCAGGACTCGGCCTTTCCTCTTCCCCACCTATATTCCTTTTATTCCTGTGCTGGCTGACACCAGGTGCAAGCCTGGCCTGGAGTCTGTGTAGGCATTTATATACAACACTGGTGACTGGGCACCGAAGGAGAAATGACTTCTCAGCCTCTTCCCATGAAGGTGCAGCAGCAAAGCTGCTGGGACATGTTTTTCTTCCTTTTCATTCCTCCCTCTGTCTCCCTTCAAGTCTTGTCTGCCTTTTCTCCCCACCTCTGGCTTGTTTTCTCTTCCTTCCCTGTGGGTTTGTGTCCCTCGTGTCAAGGACCTGCTGGCCGTTTGCATCTCCGTTCTTTGCAGGGGAAGCTCTTGTGTGTCGTATGTGCCTACAAACGTCCCCTTACACAGAATGCACCGATGGCGGCGATTTCTGCCTGGCAGGCCCTGGACAGTATTGCCAAGTCCTCAGAGTGATATGCAGTAAGGTTGGGCTTTTTGAAATACCCTTGCCTCTTCCTTTCCCCCATGCGGGAGTGGGTGGCAGACGTGGGCAGGTGAGCCTTGCATTGGGCTGCCACCTCGTTGGCGAGCGGCACGTCCGAGATCAACCCTGCGACGGAAATGCCGTGACTGCGGCAGTGCTCGTATCTCTGGGGTCCCCGGAGCCGCAGGGCTCGGGCAGCGCATCAGGCTCACGTGGCAGGGAGGACAAGGGGAGTCCTGTCTCAGCACTAGCTGCTCATCTCTTTCTCTCTCTCATCAGGAACCGGTCCGGTTATTAGGATTCGGAGCTGCACGAAGACTGGGAGCGAAGAATGTGGCCTCACCAAGGCGGTGGGCCCGTACAGCCTTAGGTTCACCACCACCTGCTGCAGGAGGCACATGTGCAACAGATAGATGGCATGGGTCTCCAACGTCCTTCCTTCCTTCCTTCCTTCCTTCCTTCCTTCCTTCCTTCCTTCCTTCCTTCCTTCCTTCCTTCCAAACCGCAAACTCCAAGCTCACCGGGCAGCGGTGGAGATGTTGGCTTCAGTGTTTAATTAGAGCAACTTCCTCCACCTGTCCCAGCTACTCTTGGGGGACCGCTTTCCTCCTTGCTTGCCCTACACAAACAGTAACCGAGTGGACCCAGAGCCCGGGAACATCTGCACGGTCCCCATGTGAACGTGCTCAGGATTTCTTCACTAATCACCAATGCATGAACTTGGGCACCTGAATGCCTTTTAAAGCCCTGAGCCTGTATCCCACAGGTTGCTGCTGAGTTACATGCAACCTGGGCTTTACTGGCTTGCAGCAAGGGATTTTTCCTGCTTGGAGCAGGGGGTTGGACTAAACGGGACCTCCTGAGGTCCTTTCCAACCTCGTTTTCTATGTTTCTATGATCTCTGTTTAGACAGATTTAAAAAGGTAAAGTAGAAATTCTTCTATAGACCCTGTGTGGCTATACCTTTGCTCACCGTTGCCCGAGGGTGCTAGTGCACCAACACAAATTGGCTGTTAAATGAAATGCTTACAACTGCTGATGCCTCCTGACAAGCCCGCATCGCAGAAGCCCAGTGAGAGGGAGACTATGGCGTCTCGTCCTTCTTGCCCAAGGTAGTCGTCTGAGGTTTTCAGTAAGGGCTAATCTGTACCTGCATTTGACTACATTCATGATCCAATACCTAACTGCATAATAAGCCGTGCGGGTGGATTAGATATTTGACGTGGCCGATAGCAGAAAAGGAAAAACTCTGTGAAGATGTTCCACCTACAGTAGCAGGAGACCGTGCTGTTCACAGGCCCTAGTGAAATGTGCTGTGTATAAACCTGTTAATAGTAAAGAGCATTTGCTAGTGGGCTTGATCCAGTGTTTCATAAGCAGTATTAATCTGGCCCTGTTCTCTGGTTTGATCTCCCTATACTGAGCACAAGAAGGGGACAACATTAATACTGGAAAGTTTCTTTGAACTTGACCGTTTATGTTGCTGGGTTGCTGGCCTTTCTGGGGGGGGTCACAAACTGTATTTCTGTCCTATGCAAGCTGTGTTGTGATACAATGCTCCTTTTGTTGCTTTTTGCTTCGAGTTTAATTCAAGAACTTGCCCTTCTCCCATGTGGCCTTTTTTGGTTATGACCAAGTTTAAAATATGACCTTAAACTCTCTCCACTTCCCCCCATCCCCTACTTCTCTCAAGGCAGCAACATAGAGCCTTCATCCAAACTCCTAGAGGTGTCACTGGGATTGGGTCTGCTCAAGTGTTTGAAAGGACTGGACTGTGGTCAAAGTTTTCCTAGACACCTGGAGCATCGCGGCCCCAGGCTGGAAGATCCAGACATTGCCCGTGTGCCTCCTCCCTGGCGTCACTTTGCACTGGATTGCAAAGACTGTGTCTTATTTGGAAGGCAGATTTTACTTCCCATGCCAACCAAGGGGTCTTCCCAACCCCTGACCCACAACCCCATGTCAACCTTGCTGTCTAGCAATCACTGCAGGTTGTCCCTCTTTGAGTAGAAAGCCTCGTTCACAAGACGGAGGAGGAGCCATAGTCATCCTAAACCGTGAAGACTACATATTACTGACCTTATACACTTCATCCTCACACACAACAATTTCACTTTTAATAATCAAGACTTCCTCCAGATGATGGGCACAGCTACGGGCACCAAAATGGCCCCACAGCATGCAAAACTTTTTATAAGCCACCTGGAAGAAGACTTCCTCAAGAACTGCACCATCAAACCCTTGCTATACTTAAGATACATCGATGACATCTTCATCATTTGGGCTGAAAACCTGCAATCTCTGATTGAGTTCCATCAGAAATTCAACAATTACCATCCCTCCATCCAACTTTCTTTAGCAGACTCCTGCACCAACATCTCCTTTTTAGACACAATGATCAGTATGCAGAAGGGTAAAATACAGACCACAGTATACAAGAAACCCACAGACTAACATACATATCTGCACAGAACCAGCAGTCACCCTAAACACACCAAAAAAGCTGTGATACACAGCCAAGCCCTCAGATCCCACCGCATCTGTACTGAAGAGCACCCGGGATCGCCACCTCACCAGTCTTAAAAAGGCTTTCACCCAACAAGGACACTCCTGCAAAGAGGTAGATCACATGTTTGAAAGAGCCACCCGGATACCATGTGAAGAACTGCTGCAGTACAGAAGAAACCCCCCACAAATTGCATACCGCTGGTGATGATGTATCACCTTTCCCTCGAACCTGTACGGAAAATCCTCAAACAACTGCAACCCATACTAGACAGAGACCCTATTCTTAAAAAGATCTTCCCAGAGCCACCCATCCTAGCCTTCAAACAAGCACCGAACCTCGCCAACCTCATCACCAGAAGCAAACTTCCTCAGGCCCAGAACACACCAAAAGGATCCAGACCGTGCCAGGACAAGAAATGCAAACCCTGCCAACACATCTCCACCACCCCCACTATTACTGCACCCCACAACAGAGCCATCGGCATCCCTGCATCTTACAGCTGCACCTCCAGAAATGTGATATACCTCATCCAACGCACCAAATGCCCCTATGGAAAATACATAGGAGAGACCAAACAATGCCTGTGCACCAGAATGAACAGACACTGGACATCCATCAAAGACAGAAATACCCAAGTACCGGTGGGGGCACATTTCTCCCAAGAAAGCCACTCTCTCTCCAATCTCTCAGTCCTGATCCTCAAAGGGAATGGACACAACACTTCCCAGAGACGAGCCTATGAACTCCACTACATCAACCTCCCGGGCACTAAAAATCATGGACTAAATATAGACATTGGATTTATGACACATTATAACCTGCTTGACATCTGACTGCCCAGGTATCTCTCCACTATTCATGCCCCTTCTCTCCCCAGCCCAGCCTGTCTCTCACCCATTGACTCCTCAATCTACATCTTCACTGTCCGCCTGTCTTGTATGCAGACCAGCCCAGCGCTGGCTTTTTTACTTTTCATTCCCTCCAGGAAGAGCACACACCAGCTGCTGACACTTCCTGAGCCCAATGGACAAACCTGTTTGGACCCCATCAGGTCTCTGTTTTCCAGGGACCAGTGCAACCTTGCTAGCTATGGTGGGCTTCTTCCTCCTTTGCAATTCAGCAAGTAAGCCAGCACCCACCTTGGAAGCAGTGTGGCCACTTGAGTGTGGCAGTACACTTGGACTCACGTGCCCAACAGTTGGGCTACACTTGCCCAACATCCAGGTTTGGGCACTGCTGGTCATGGCAGGGCATAGTCTTGCATGGTGCTGTGCAGATGAAACCCAGTGTTAGAGTTGGGGCGGATGCCTTAAAGCAGAACTGACAGGCGTTCAACTTTCTTGTCCTCCTACCGGGACATCGTTCTGAGACATCCATCATGGACATCCTTCAAAACCCAGCCTGCACATAGGAACTGCTGTATCCGGTCCCATCTATGAGGACATCCTTGTGCTGGGACGAGGCCTCAGCCCTGCAGCTGGGCTGAGCTGTGCATGCAGCGAGTCTCCTAGTGAGCTTGTAGATAGTCCTGATTCAGCATTGTGCCTTGATCTGGTCCTTGTTCCGATGCTGATGGTTTCCATGACTGGTTTCTGCCCCTTGGCTGGCTTCTGATGGCAACTCTGTGCTCCTGACCTTGGTGAGATCGGTGGCTCCTGACTCTAGCCTGTTCCTGGTCTTGTCTTCCCCATCTGGACTTTGCTTGACCATCATCTCCAGACCCCGCAGCAACCCTGTCCTGACTCTGTGCTCAGATGCCTGACTGCCCAAGTCTCAAGTCATGCCCCCAGCCTCAAGAACCTCAACGTCTCCTACCAGTAAGCCTCACTCCTTTTTTCCCCTACATTTCCTTCATTAAGCTGTGCCGGCCAGAAAAAGGAGGAAGCCTCCCCAGGGAGAGAGGCAACTAAGACACCTGGGCACAGTGTTTGCTGTGCAGGGCAGGACTCCCCTGTTTTCCCTGGCCCCATTGACTTTGGGTGGGTGCCGAGGTTCAGTAGAGCAGACCAAGCACGTGCTGGGTGGTTCCCCTGAAACCATCGACAGCCAGGGCAAAGTCTCACAGGTGTGTCCTCTTGTGATTTTTTTCAAGCTGATCCTTGCAAGTTTTAAAGCCCAGACTCAGGAGTTTGTCTGCTACAAGCAGGAAGTTTGGCAACGCCGTGTTCAGCCACGCTGGCTGCTGAAGCAATAAAAGTTCCTGCAGTTTCCCCTTGTTCCTGGCAGTGACTAGATGCTGTGAAATGGCCTCTGAAGGCCTCTTTCACTTGGTTGCCTTCTTTTTGTTCCTTCTCAGTAGGCACATCTCCACGTGCACATTTACTGCACAGTAACTGCGCAGTGTGTGCATGCATTTACACATGCGTGCCTATACTGCGCAGTAAACACAGTGACTTACACCGACATGAGCATAAATTTGATATCTGCATCATGCAATTTGATGCAGTTTGGTGCAATTTGATGCAATACCTGCGTCATGCAGTTTGATACCTGCATCATGCAATACCTGCAATTTACCCCCGATTCGTCACCGTGCAGGAACGCACATGTGGATGCATTACTGCACATTAACACTGGGTGTGAGGACTGACGTGGGATTAAGTTGAGTTCCAAGTCAGTCCAGGTGCAGTGTTAATGCGCTTTAACGCCTGCACATGTAGACACCTGCCTATTCCCACTTACTGTGCAGTAATTTACTGCGTAGTAAATTTAAGCTGGCATAAATGCACATGTAGACAGGACCAGTGAGGGCTAAGGACTGTCTGGCCAACTGCAGGGTCTTCCTCAGTGCTTTCCCTGTCACACCAGAAGCCAGGCTGGTGGGGCACACCGTGCAGCTGGCCTGGCTGGGACTGGAGACCTGAGCAAGAGGGCCTGGAAGGATGACCAACCAGACGGAAAGCCTGTTGCAAGAGTGCAGACTAAAAGAGCTTGGCTTGTCTGGGAGGCCAAGAAGAAATATGAACGTTGTGCATAAATACACCTGAAGCACTGCCGGTGCAGGGGAGCTATGCAGGCTAAAGGAGTGGCTCAGTGCAACAACACAGGGCTATAACTTGGCCATGAATAAATTTAAGATAGATGTCAGGAGGTTTCCAACCATTAAGGGACTGGAAAGGGGAACTTCTGTGGGCAGTTGAGCAACCTGCTCCATCGCCCAAGGAAATTGCAAAGGCATGAGCTCACGTGCAGCCCCTTGACAGACCCTCCGGAGATTTCCCAAGCCCATTGCATCACGGCGCAGAAACCTGGGACCACAGCTTCGGTTTCAAGATGACCACCAGCCTCGGCCGAGCCAGAGTGCTTGTGGTGTGTGGTGTTTGGGGAAGGCGTGCGGAGCTAGGCCATGATTTGTACCTAATCCTCTCTCACGCTGGCTCATCGGCCTCGGGACCACCCATACATCAGAGACCACCAGTCACTGCCACGAGCTCAGCTGAGGACTCGTTTTGCACCACGAGGGTCTAAGGGGCATCTCCTCCAGGGAGCCTTAGTGTGACCGGGGCCTGGTCAGTGGTCGGTGGTGGTCTCCCAGCCTGTTATGCAAAGGGTCAAGGAGCTCTAGCCAAGTGGGATGGCTGCTGTGTCTCCCAGCATTGGGGCATGGGCACCTTCAGCCTGAGTTTACGGAGCAAGTGCCGGAGCTGTGCCAGGCTTGCCCTCCCTGTGATGCTAATTTGCAGTGACAGGAACAACCCATAAACTCACTGCGGTGTCCAAGGAGAGGCATTTTTGGGTGCTCTCTGCAACTGCAAATGCTGCTAGAGTCAGAACCGCCCCGGAGATCCCAGTGCTGGACCCAGGGTCTGGGGACCTGGACCTGGGGACACGGCTTCATCCCCACGGACAGGGCGCTCTGAGCTGCTCCTGCAAACCCCTGCCCCTCCAAGTGGGAACATTGCAGCTGCTGGGAGAAGAGCAGTGTGGGGTCTCCCCTGCCCCTCATGCCGGGGAACCAGCCCCCAAATTCATCCCTTGTCTCTCCCCTGCTCTCCCTGCTCCATCAGGCCCAAGCCTGGGCAGGCAGGAGCCTGGTGGCACGAGTCTGCTCTTGGAGGGCAGGGACGGGGATGGCAAACTTGCCCTGGGCCTGTGATGCCAGGAGTTGTGGCCACGACAGGGGCCAGGAGGCAACTGCTTCTAGTGAGCTCTGCCCAAGCACCTGACCAGGGAGCTGGGAAAAGCCCTGGCATTTGCCCAGGCTCTGCCCTGTTCTGCACATACTGGAGCTATTTACGGCCAGCCCCGAGGATGATCAGCCTGTGTCCTCTCCAGGCTCTGAAAGCCAGGTCACAGCTGCTTGAGAGCCTCAAGAGAGCCGGGCTGGGCAATGCCAAGACCCTTCCACCGCCCGTGGGCAGACCTGTGGGTGAGGAGCCCCGAGCATCCCAGTGCCAGCAGCATAAGGGCTTCCCTTGCCCATGCCCATGCCCTGCAGTGGAGCCCTGCATGTGGCGGAGGCAAAAAATACGTGGGAAGCCGGAGCTGTGATGCACGGAGCAGTTTATGTCCTTCCCTGACAGGAAGGGAGTGGATGCATGGTGCAGCAAAGTGGTGGCATTGCCACTGTGCCACAATGGGAATCGTGCCCGGTTCAGCAGAGATGGAGCCAACGCAACTGCAATGAACCTGCACGCTCCAAGCCAGCTTGTAAAGCGCAGGGACCTTCCAGCTCCAGCTCCAGCTCCAGCTCCAGCTCCAGCTCCAGCTCCAGCTCCTTCTTCTGCAGAAGCTCCTGCAGCGGGAGATCTACCCTGACTGCGGCTCTGCCGTCCCCTGCAGGACATCCTTCTGGCCTGGGGTGCCCGTGAAAAGCGAGTAGCAGCCGCGTCTCCCGCAGTGGAAGGGCTTCACCCAGTGTCTCCTGGGCTTTAATTCCACTGCCTGCAACAGTCAGAGGGGCATAGATCAGGTGGGCTAGGTCCGACCTGCTGCTGGAGTCCGGAGCATTCCCATCCAAACCATCCCACGTGAGTCCTTGCCTCACCTCTTGATAACACGACAAATCAACCGTGTCATACAATGACAAGCCCATTGCTGGAAGGCACCAAGAGCCCCCGAACCCGCCAAGGGGAAAGCAGGGGGATCCCGGCAGCAACGTCTGGCTGCTGCAAGGGTGATTACCCCTCAGCTCTCACATGCTTTGCTCCTCCCCAGATCCATCTCTCAGATGCGAAGCCGGTGGCTTGGGATGATGCAGAAGCCAGAGAGGACTTTGGGCAGGTTGGGGGCTGTCTTGCAAGGAGGTGAAGCTGGGGGCATGGGGGCACTCCTATGGCATCAGGGTCTGTGCCGGGCCCAGCTGAGCTGCATTGGAGCCGTCATCCCTGGAGACCCCAGCTCTGCAATCTTCGAGCGGTGGGGGCAGGATGTTACCAGCCAGGCTTGTGTGATGGGAAGGTGAAAGCTGCACAGACAAGGCCTGGGCTGTATCAGAGCCCCACTGAGGGGGGCACAGGACCCTGTGGATACCCAGCAGCCTCTGCCCTCCCTCATCCTCATCCCTGCACGTCTGTCCCCGAGGATGGATGTGCTCTGGCTAGCAGGGACATCTTTTCGGTGCAGGTTGCATAGGCCCTGCAGGGCTGGGGCAGGGATGAGGTGCCTCAAGCTAGTCTGTGTCTCGGTGCAGAGCTCAGAGGCTCAGAGACCTCGGGCACAGCGAGGGCCAGGTGGGGGGAGCCTGGCGCTGCCCTGCCTGGGTGGGAATCACCTGCCCCGGGAGCTGAGTGATGCTCGGTGCAGGGGAAGGCAAGGGGGCCCATCCTGCAGCAGGGATGGGGCCACGTGCACTCTCCTGCTGGACCCCATGCAGGCTGCGATCCTTGCTGCACCCTGGTCCCCACCGCCCACCCTCTGTCTGGGGAGCCCACAGGGGAGGCACGAGGCACGGACCCTGCAGGCTGCCTGACCCACCTCCTCGGCAGCTGCTTTCTCCTTGCCCAGTCGCTCCCGCAGGCTGTCCTCAGCCTGGTCCCCATCCTGGGCAGCTCCTCTCTCCCTGTCCAGCAGCTCCTGCAGGATGTGCCCAGCCAGGGCCGCCTCCAGCAGGGCCAGAGCCAGCAGCAGCACCAGCCAGGGACGCCCCATCGTCCCCTCACCGCTGCTGGCATGGGCAGCTGGCCACGCTGCTGCGTTTTATCCACCCCTGAGCCCTGTTTCCTTCCTCTTTCCCCAAAATGAGCAGGATGTGCCCTGTGTATCGGCCTGAGGTCACCTCCGGTTGTCACCCAGCAGATGGTCAGGCATTTGCACGGTGACTTTCCAGTGCTTGCCCCAGTCCTGCAGGTCATTCCCACCTTCAGCCCTGTGGACCGTCTCTTTGCTGGGGCAAAGCCCCTCAGCCTCTGTAATGGATCTGCCCTTTCCTACTACCTGAGATTTTGTGCTGTGCTATGGAGGGACCTCTTGGCACCCAGATACCCGGCCTGTTCTGGCCCATGCTCCCCACACCTTGCTGCGGGGCAGTGCTCGCTCAAAGCCGGCTCAGGTGTCTCTATGGCTCCGCATAGCCCCCCACTGTGGTCTCTGCTCCAGGTGGAAGAGTCCCGGGGCTCCCAACCTGCCACCCCTACCCCGAGCATCCTCGTTCAGCCTTTCTGAGATGGGGCGAGCGGACCTGCAGGCACGGCTCGGGCAGGGATCATCCCAGGAGAAGCTGATTCCCCGCCCAGGGTTGGAGCTGTGCAAGCAGGGGCCCAGGGAAAGAGTGAGGAGGGGTTGGTAAACTAGCTGGTAGGAGTCTACTACAGACCTCCTAACCAGGATCAAGAGCTCGACCAGGAGTTTGCCAGGGACTTGGCTCGTGGTGCATGACTGTCATGGGAGACTTCAACTACCCGGACATCTCGTGGGAAGAGCGCTCGGCCAAATCCGAGCAGTCGCAAAGCTTCCTCACGTGCATGGATGAGCTGTATCCGACACAAGAAGTCTATGGACCGATGAGAGGCAAAGCGCTGCTCGACCTGGTACTGGCAACGGGGGACGACTTAATCAGCGACCTAATGATCGAAGGGAAGTTAGGTGATAGCAATCACGAGCTGATCACCTTCACCATCCGCCGCAAAGCTGGCCAGTCAGTCAGCAGTGCAGAAGTCCTCGACTTCAGGAAAGCCGACTTTGACAAGCTCAGGTGGCTTGTTAGCAAGGCCCTAAGGGGCCACGACCCCAAGGAGAGGGGAGTCCAGGACGAGTGGTTGCTCCTCAAGGGAGCGATCCTGGATGCACAAGCAAAGTCTATCCCGTCTTGGAGGAAAGGCAGCAAAAGGGCACAGCAGCCCCCTTGGCTCTGCAGGGAACTAGCGGACCTCCTGTGTCTAGAAAGAAAGGCCTACAAAGGATGGAGGACGGCATGCACCTCCAGGGAGGAATACGCTGCACTGGTCCGGACCTGGAGGGAGCGAACCAGGAAAGCCAAGGCTGCAACTGAGCTCCAGCTAGCTACAAGTATGAAGGAAAATAAAAAGTCCTTTTTTAGATATGTGAGGAGCCAGAGGAAAAGCAAGGGCAACATCGGACCCCTGCTGAACCAGATGGAACAACTGACAACTAATGCCTAGGAAAAAGCCAACCTGCTTAATGGGTGTTTTGCATCATTTTTTCACCAGCCCCAAGGGACGGTCCTGCTCAATCCGGTACGGGATGGCCAGGGCGAGGGAGAATTGTTACCCCGCATCAATGCTGACCTTGTGAAGGAGCACCTCGAGAGGCTGGACACCTTCAAGTCAGCCGGCCCTGATGGGTTACACCCCAGGGTACTCAGGGAGCTGGCGAGCATCATAGCCCAGCCCCTGGCACGGGTCTTCGAGAGCTCCTGGCGCTCTGGTGAAGTGCCTGAAGCCTGGAAGAAGGCCAATGTGGTGCTTATCTTCAAGAAAGGGAGGAAAGTGGATCCGGCTAACTACAGGCCCATCAGCCTGACCTCTATCCTGGGCAAGGTCTTGGAAAAAGTGATCAAAGAGGCCATTCTTGATAAACTGATTGATGGCAACATCCTGAGGGACAGCCAGCATGGGTTTGACGTGGGTAGGTCTTGCTTGACCAGTCTCATTTCCTTCTATGACTAGCTGACCTATCACCTGGACAAGGGAGAAGAGATTGATGTTGTATATCTTGATTTTAAAAAGCTTTCGATCGGGTATTCCATGATCGTCTTATAGAAAAACAGTCTAACCGCAGCCTCGGCCTCACTACGATCTGCTGGGTGGGGAATTGGCTCCATGGTCGGACCCAGAGGGTGGTGGTTGACGGAAGTCAATCGTCCTGGTGCCCTGTGACCAGTGGGGTCCCCCAAGGCTCTGTCCTTGGACCTGTATTGTTCAACATCTTCATTAATGATGTGGACACTGGAGTCCGAAGCAGACTGGCCAAGTTCACCGACAACACCAGACTTTGGGGTAAAGTGTCCACACCCGAAGACAGGAGGGCAATCCAGGCTGACCATGACAGGCTCAGCAAATGGGTGGATGAAAACCTGATGGTGTTCAACGCCGATAAATGCCAGGTGCTCCACCTTGGGAAGAAAAACCCACAGCATCCTTATAGGTTCAGCAGTGCTGCACTTGCTAAGCACCAAGGCCGAAAGGGACTTGGGGTCATGATTGACCACAAGATGAACATGAGCCACCAATTTGATGTTGCAGCTGGTAAAGTGAGCAAAACGCTGGCTTGCATCCATAGATGCTTCTCAAGAAAATCCCAGGACATCATTCTCCCCTTGTACTCAGCCTTGGTGAGGCCACAGCTGGAGTACTGTGTCCAATTTTGGGCTCCACAATTTAAAAAGGACGTGGAGAAGCTAGAGAGGGTGCAGAGGAGAGCCAAGTGCATGATCAAGAGGGCAGGAAAACAGACCTTATGATGAGAGGCTGAGAGCTATGGGACTCTTCAGCCTGGAAAAGCACAGGCTCAGGGGTGATCTGATGGCCACCTATAAGCTTATCAGGGGTGCTCACCAGGATCTGGGGGAACGTCTGTTCACCAGAGCGCCCCAAGGGATGACAAGGTCGAACAGTCACAGACTCCTGCAAGATCGTTTCAGGCTGGACGTAAGGAAAAACCTCTTTATTGTCCTAGCCCCAAAGACCTGGAACAGACTCCCCCAGGGGTGGTGCAAGCATCTACTCTGGACTCCTTTAAGAGACATTTGGACTTTTATCTTGCTGGGATCCTGTGACCCCAGTTGACTTCCTGCCCCTCGATGATCTCCCAAGGTCCCTTCCAGCCCGAATGTCTATGAATCTATGAATGTTGGTGTGTGTTTGGAGCCTACTGCAAGAGGGCCATGACCTTGGGTTGGAGCCTTGAGGTGCCACCACGGTGCATGCAATAGCCAGGATGGACCTCGAGGCCACCGAAGAGAAGACTGACCCCAGGTATCACCATGGCCTGAGCCAGGGACCCCCCCAACCTCTGGCACACACAAGAAAGCCTTTCCCCAGGGCACACACTGGGGCCTTTCCCCTGGCCTGAGCGGTAAAGAGCGGGCTCCCTGTGCTGATCCTGGTCCTATCATTTGGAAAAGGACTGGATGCTCCTGCAATGGGTCTACTTGCTAGACACACAGATGGAGACCCTTGGAGACCAGCCCTGGTTCGTCACCACCAGGAGGGCATCATCTCTGACTGAGATTCAGGACAGACTCGGGAGAAACTCTGCCAAGCCTAGGGTCAGGGAGGACCGAGTTAGGGAACTTCTGGAGGGACTGGATGTGTTCAAATCAGCAGGTCCTGACGATCTCCACCCCAGGGGTTGAGGGAATTAGCAGAGGTTATCACGGGGCCCCTGGCACGGCTTTACGAGCACTCGTGGTGCTCTGGCCAGGTGCCGGACGACTGGAAGAGGGCCAACGTGGTCCCCGTCTTTAAAAAAGGGGAGAGGGAGGACCTGGGCAACTATAGGCCCATTAGTCTTACTTCAATCCTGGGGAAGCTCTTTAAGAAGATTATCAAGGAGCACATCTGTGATGGGCCAGCAGCGGGGATGATGCTCCAGGCCTGGGCAACCAACACGGGTTCATTAGGGGCAGGTCCTGTCAGACCAACCCGATTGCCTTCTACAATCAGGTCACAAAAGCACTGGATGCAGGTGTCGCGGTGGATGTAGTCTTTCTGGACTTCAGGAAGGCCTTCGACACTGTCTCTCACCCCATCCTCATTAAAAAGCTAGGTGACTGTGGCATTGATGCCTACACGGTCAGATGGGTTGCAAATTGGCTGAGGGGTTGTACTCAGAGAGTGGTGGTGGACGGGTGTTATTCAACCTGGAGGGATGTGGGCAGTGGGGTCCCCCAGGGCTCGGTCCTTGGGCCCGCGCTGTTCAACATCTTCATCAGTCACTTGGATGAGGGGGTGAAGAGCAGCCTGTTTAAATTCGCAGATGACACCAAGATTTGGGGTGAGGTGGGCACGCTTGAAGGGAAGGACAGATTACAGCAGGACCTGGACAGGTTATAGGGGTGGGCAAATGAAAATAGGATGGGTTTCAATGCTGACAAGTGCAAGGTGCTGCACTTGGGCAGTAGGAACCAGCTGCATACCTATAGGTTGGGGAACTCCCTTCTCGAAAGCACGGTGGCAGAAAGAGATCTTGGAGTCATTATTGACTCCAAGATGAACATGGGCCGACAGTGTGGGGACGCGGTCAGTAGGGCTAACCGCACCTTGTCGTGCATCCACAGGTGCATCTCAAGTAGGGCCAAGGAGGTGATCCTCCCTCTCTATGCGGCACTGGTCAGGCCGCAGGTGGAGTACTGCGTCCAGTTCTGGGCGCCGCACTTCAGGAGGGATGTGGACAGCATCGAGAGGGTCCGGAGGAGGCCACCCACATGGTCAGGGGGCAGCAGGGCAGGCCCTATGAGGAGAGGTGACGGGACCTGAACCTGTTTAGCCTCCACAAGAGAAGGGTGAGGGAGGACCTGGTGGCCATCTATAAACTCATTAGGGGAGACCAGAAGGGTTTGAGGGAGACCTTGTTCCCCCAAGCGCCTCCCGGAGTAACAAGGAATAATGGCCATAAGTTGCTAGAGAGTAGGGTTAGACTAGACATCCGAAGGCACTACTTCACAGTCAGGGCGGCTAGGATCTGGAACCAACTTCCAAGGGAAGTGGTGCTGGCTCCTACCCTGGGGGGCTTTAAGAGGAGGCTCATCGTTTACCTGGCTGGGGTCACTTGAGCCCAGTTTTCTCTCCTGCCCAGGCAGGGGGTCGGACTAGAAGATCTACAAGGTCCCTTCCCACCCGACTTCTATGAATCTACGAATCCTCCAGAAGAGGTGCTCCCATGGCAGGCGAAAGCAGCTCGTCTCCCCTTACATCCTGCTCTGAAATTCGGCGTGCCCACATGCACCTCCACGTCTGGTGGGGGAACGATGCTATTGCCAAGATGGTCTGACCTCATCCCATGCACTTCTCAGCTTCCGTGGAGCCCGTGTGTGGAGAAGAGCCCCGCGAGAGCTACGCGAGGGGAAAGCAAGCTCCACAAAGCAAAGCGGGGAAGAGAACCAGAAATGGGCAATGTCTGAAAAGACCCTGTGCTGCTGTAAAGGCAGGAGCCAGCAGGTGGAAGCAAATGGCAAGGAACGGGACCGGAGGCTGGGACTCTGGGGCCTGACTTCCCCCCCCCGGGCTGGGGGCAAAGCCATCTGCATCACTACCCTGAAGTCCGAGGGAGGTCGGCTGCCAGCAGCAGAGAGGGCGAAGGGAAGTGTGTCTTGGGGACAGGGGCTGTTATCTGGCCCTGAATCCATCTGTCTTGGTCTCCCAAAGTTGCTGATGGCCCCGACCACTGGCTGCCTCCTGGCTCCCTGCTAGTTTGGACATGGTCCTTTCCCCATGGCACGGGTGAAGGGTCATGCTCGTGACACACTCCTCCTCCATGGGTCCTGGCTGGCGGGTGAAGGGGGACAGCAGTTGCCCAGGGTCCCTGCTAGTGTCTAATCACAGGTGCATGGGTGCCTGCGGCTATCAGGCAGCAAGAGCCAGGTCCCTGCTACAATACAGGGCTGGGCACGGACCTGCAAGTCAGGCTGTGTGAGCCACCCCCTGGGTGGTACCAGGTCAAAGCCCGCTGTGAGAGCCAGGGCCATCCACTTTGATCCCATTGCCAGAGAGCCACCCGCACCGCCGACCCACACCCACGTCAGTCCGAGGTCCCGGGGTGATGGACGTAGTGGGCCTGTGGGAAGAACAGCAGAGGGGCTCGTCCTCATGTTGCCCCGGGCTCCTGGTCCTTTACCGCAGCTTTTGGAGGGTGGCAGATGGGCAGAGCGGCCGGCACTGGAGCTGGCAGCAGTGCAATCAGATTGCGGCCACGCGATGAAACAGGAAACCCAAGAGGACAAATGGCTGGGGGGTCGTGGCACTGGGCCCAATCTCGGGTGTGATTCCTGGCTCTGCCACAGACTCTCCTGTGTGACCACGGGCAAGTCACTTAATCCTCCAACGCACTTTAAGCAGGTGGCTGTAGCATGTCAGTGGGCTCTGGGCTGATAAGTTGCTGCTGGACCTAACTGGGGAGGCCCAGGTGCCTCTCGGGCCCTGGAAGATGAGGCTGCATGCGCTTCTGACACCCTGAAATTACCACTCGCATCAAAACAGGTGTGGGATCGTGGTGTGCACCGGCCCTGCAGACAGACGCGTGCGGGGCTGCACTAAGGACCCCGAAGCATCCCCGTGCTCCAGACCCCTGGCTTCTTGCCGTGGGTGCACACTACTATCCTGCACCTATTTTGATGCAAATCAAACCTCAGGCTACAGAGCCCTGTATTAGCCGGGTTGTCTGTCCTCGACTGCGCTTTGATAAACTATCTTGCTTTCCAGTCAACAGGGCCGAGTCTTTCCAGGCCCCTCCTCACTTCTCTTGCTGCCAAATCCGAGATGTCGGCAGGTCAAGAACCTCTCGAACCCAGCGTGTCTTCACCTGTGTTCGATTAGCCAAGTCCTTCCCTCTCCAACCCGCAGCACAGCTGCTGGGCCCCAGTGGCAATGCTCCCTGCCAGCCCGAGACGTCCACCCGCCTGGTTCGTGAGCGGACAGCGTCCAGCTGTTTGGCTGCAGCAGCTGCAGAGGCTTTCTCCCTCCCAGCCTCCGCCCCGTGCGGCACAGGACACGGGGCACAACGGACGTGTGGTCTGACCCAGCCATCCTGAGGTCAGGTGGGACGGGAGGTGCGAGTTAGAGCCGTGCGTCCCTCCTGGACGCTGGGGACAGGCCCGTTGTCCTCACTCAGCCGAGTTCGTCTCCAGTTTCAACCATCGGTAGCACAACTCCTTAAGGCGTTGCGCCACTTCCCCGACGCCGAGAGTTGGGGTCAAATTGCTCTGCTCAGAACTGCTGCCTAGAGCCCTCTTCTGTGACGCGCGCATCCGTGGTGAGCTATTTCAAGGTGTCAGAAGTGCATGCGGCCTCAGCTTCCAGGGCCCGAGAGGCACCTGGGCCTCCCCAGTTAGGTCTGGCAGCAACTTATCAGCCCAGAGCCCACTGACACGCCGCAGCCACCTGCTTAAGGTGGGTTGGAGGATTAAGTGACTTGCCCAAGGTCACGCAGGACAATCTGTGGCAGAGCCAGGAATCACACTGGCTCTCCCGAGATTGGGCCCAGTGCCATGACCCCCCAGTCATTTGTCCTCTTGGGTTTCCTGTTTCATCGCGTGGCCACAATCTGATTGCACTGCTGCCAGCTCTAGTGCCGGCCGCTCTGCCCATCTGCCACCCTCCAAAAGCTGCAGTAAAGGAGCAGGAGCCCGGGGAACATGAGGACAAGCCCCTCTGCTGTTCCTCCCACAGGCCCACTACGTCCATCACTGCTCAAGCGCCTCCAGAAAAGCCTCCGGCTCATCATCCAGCCCCAAGTTTGTCAGCACCCTGCTGCATCCATCAGGGTCTGGGATGCTTATCTCCCCGATTGAGGAGCGGGAGCTGGGAGCTCCCTCCTGGCAGTCCCTGGGGCTGGGACAGGGGCAGGGGCAGATTAAAACATGGGCTCAGGGGCACCAGGGGCAACACGGCTCAGACAGGCATCCTGGCCATGGGCAACCAGGGCAGGCAGCGTGCACCTCCTCCCCTCCAGCCAAGCCTGGGCCAGGGGTGAGTGTGGAGCTGCCTTTCCCATCGCCTGCCTCTGCCATCTGGGTACAGGGAAGAGACTCTAGACCAGGGGCCAGCTCAGTTACTAAACCAAGCTCTGATGCTTCAGAGTGACCCAGCCCATAAGAGGCCAAGCCGGGAGGGTGCAGAGGTGGGTGGCCGAATGGGACGCTCCTTCCTGTCCCCTGCAGCGAGCAGCTGCTGTCCTGAAGCATGAGACTGAGTCTATCAGGAGAGACTGAAACAGCCCCTTGCCCCATCCGGCCGTGGTCCATCCCCTGGGGCCAAACTCCCATTGCAGCAAATGCAGGATGGGCCCCAGGGCCATGCCAGATGTACAGATCGACGCAGGGAAGTACCTGTGCTGAGAGGGTGCTGTGAGGCACTCGTTTTTTTTCCTGCTTTCTGCCCAGAGTCTGTGCCCAGGTGAGAGGAGCCTAATGCCCTTTGGCTATCAAACAGAGGTGGCTTCAATGTAGCTGTGAAAGGGATGGAGGGACCTGGATGAAATGTGAGGAAACCCATTGCCTTCAGGGTACAGGACAGAGCATGGAAAATTCAAGGGCAAAACAATGAAATAGTTAACCGGCGTGGGAATGGTTGGGCTGGACCGCAGGCCGCTCGTTGTCAAATCCTAGACTGGTTAGGGCCCTCCGAAGCTCACATCCAGTCCAAGTCCTGCTCAGGGCAGGATCATCCCTATCCAAACCAGCCCGGACACACCCTTGTCTATCCTGTTCCTTAAGCTGCACCCTCAACCCCGGCACACAGCTACAAGGCCCATTGCACAAAGGCACCAAGAGCTCCCAAACCTGCCCCAGGTAAGCAGCGGGGTGAAGGCTGGCCACGTCCCGCTTTTGCAAGGGCTGTTAAAGTGCACTCTAGAGATCCAGGGAGGAAGGCGAACCCCGCCAAGTCTGTACAAATTCGACCGAGGGGTAAAATCCCTTCCAGCCCCCAGTGCAACATCGTCTTACCCTGAGCAGAGGGGCAAGATCCTCTCGCCAGGAACCTCTGGGTTTAAGTCCCAGCAGGAGCATTGGCACAGCCCAGTCCCCATCCCCAGCCTGGGCTGCAGCCAGCACCCAGCGCTGCTGAGGAAGGCCTGTAAGCACACAGGATAAATGTTAAAAAAATCCAGAAGACGTATGTGCAGAGCAACAGCAAGGTTTTCCCCAGTGCAAGAAAAGTTAATTAGCTAACGTGCCACGTGCTTCCTCTCGGCTTCATGCACCTAATCACCGAGCAGAGGACGGTCATAACCGAAAACTTGTCACACATCTCTCCCAACTCTACAGTTGACCAAATAAAAGCTTTCACCAAAAAAAACCCCCCTTCACCTCAGTTTTAAAATAATCGGACCCACTTCCCTGAAGTGGAGAGAGTCCAGAGATGGATTAGAAGCGTCTACATGGCAAAGGGCTTTGCTCTCCCGGGTCTCACTCGATGTCATGGTGCCTCCCTTGAAGCCTTGCCCCTGCTGGGACTCGCCCAGGTGGGTGACCGGGCTTGCCATGGGGCAAACCCTGCGCGCATCTTTGCAGAGAAGAGGGATTCAATGTCTTGAGGCAGCTGGAGGGGGTTGAATTGCTTTCTGGGGTAGAAGAGGTCAAGGGGCCTAGGGCACCTTCAGTGTGAAGTAGTAGGAGTGACTTTGTGTCTCAGGGTTAGGTGGATAGGCAAATCTCCACCTTAGGAGGCCGAGGGGGGTGATGGTGTAGTGATCCTGCCTGGACCAGGGGGTTGGACTAGCTGGGACCTCTGCCAGCCCTGTTTACACCTGTGTTTGAAGGAGCAGCCAGGGCAGAACCAGACAGGTGACTGGGGTGGGTTAGGAATAGCAGATGCCCTGATGAGACTTGGATGAGATGACGCCTGTGGAGCAGGCGATCATTGCCCAAGGATGGAATAAACCTCCTGCCTCCTCCTGGTCTTATGTCCCCAGGTTTGAGCCTTTACTCGGCGTCCTCCATCTCTGCAGAGGGCACAGGAGCCCTCTTTGCTGCCTTGTATCTCCGAGGTCAGCAGCATCCAGGACTCTTTCCCCACCCTGCTTCCGGGCTGCCTCTTGCTCAAAGCCATTTCCTGGTCAGTGAGGAAACTCAGGAAAGTCCGCACAACTGAGGACATCGCGCCAGGGAGGGGAGATGGGGCCAGCCCCAGGTTGCAAAAAAGAGAGCAGCGATGTCTCCACCCTGTGCAGCAAGCGTGTTTGCACGCCACGGAGAAAGCAGAAGTCGAGGAGCGTTGAGTAACCAGGGGCCTTTGGGGTCAGGTCCGTTACCTGCCAGCCCGGATTCACGGTCGGAGGTGCCTGTCGGGATCCGGGCGCCGCTCCAGAGAGCCGGGCTCGGAGACCTTTCCGCCCCTCGGCAGGGCTTTCTGGTCCGGGAGATGCTCGTGTTGGTCCAGCCAGAGCCTCCAGCGCCTTGGGGAGAGGGGGCACCCACGGCCCAGCCGTTCTGAGCCGCGGCGGTCGTGGCTCATGCTGCTGGAGGTTGGAGGCATTTCATAGATGTAATTAATATTCCATGTAGTGTAGTTAATTGTCTTTTCCCCAGGGAGCTGCTTCATAAGCAAAGCCAATAGACTGCACACACGCACACCCTGCACGTGCGTACACCCCCCCCCCACATAGTCTCATGCACACATGCGGAAACACATGCCCATGCACACAAACCACACATGTAGGCACACACAAATACCCACACACGCATGCACAAACCACATGCACGCGCACACACTAGACATGCGCAAACACACACATGCACGCACACTGCACATGCCCGCCTGCACACACCGCACATGCACATACTCATGCACACGGACACCACACATGTATACACACACACTCCCCACCCATACATACACACACCACACATGCTCACACACACTACACATGCTCACGCTCATGCATGCATGCACCATATGCCGACACACACATACGGACACGACATATGCATGGACATACACACCACAGATGTGCGCACACACACAATCCCTCACTCTCTGCAGGTGCTGGGGGCTGTGATGCTGCTCCCCAAGGAGCCTGTGCTGGGCCAGTGGCACAGTGCCACAGGTGGCTGCTCTCCGGCATGCAGATCATCCCATGCTGGCTTCGGGGACACGGCAGGGCCACTTGCCAGGGGGCCCCTGTCCTGCGCTGGCCCCAGCTAGCCACCCCCATGGCACCAGCCTGATCCTGCTGCAGCAGGGTGGGGAGAGCAGAGTGCAGGTAACACAGCCCCATGACAGGTGTCTGCCGTGGCACGAGTGTGAGCAAGGGGCACATGCCCTCTGCCCGCTCTGCCACCCCTGCCCTCCCTAGGGTCACAGGGCACAGGTCAGGGGTCAAGTGCACGCTCCAGGCCGCAGGTGACCGGCATGTGAAGAAAACCCTGCCTGCTTTGCCTCATCCATACTCCAACACCAAGAGTGGAAAAGGGGGGCTGGGGACATCCCAGTCTGAGCCAGGGACCCCAGCACTGGGGGCACTGCTTAGACTGGTTTGCCTTGGGTAATGACCTGCATTGCTGCATCGCTGCTCTAACTTAACCCTTCCCACCTCGGCTGCTTCCTCTCCTTGGGGGCCTCCTTCCTAGGGCCAGGCCAGGCAATGGCAGGGTCCCTGGACCTCGGTGGCTTTGGGTCCAGCCTTCAGAGACGCGACTGATCCAGCACTTGGAGACGAGCCCTAGAGAGCCCTGCGTGGGCTGTGCCAGGTGCCCAGGCTCAACGGCCCAGCCGCCGGGACCTGCGCAGAGGGCTGGTTTTGTCTCACGGTCACTGCGGCAGCGCCAGATTTCTCTGCTAGTGCCTGGGTTGGTCACATCTGCCCCGGGCAAATGCATGGGACTGCATTTGGGCTGAAAGCCAGCAGGACACAGGAGCAGGCGGCAGGCGGGCTGGAGCCGGGGCGAGAAAACAAGTCCTAGTCGACCCCCCCGTCTCTGCCAGGTTTCTCGTCCCTTTCTCATGGAGGAGGACTGGCAGAGTCCAGCCCGTGATGCCGGCGTCCAGGGCCAGCGGGATCCAGGCTGGCAGGTAGCGGGCCTGGCTTTAGGATCAGCCCTCAGTTACTCAACGCTCCTTGACTTCTGCTTTCTCTGTGACATGCAAACACGCTTGCAGCACGGGCTGGAGACGTCCCTTCTCTCTGGGTCATTTCCCTGCTGTCTCCCCCCGTCTCTTCAGATCAGGGCCCTTCTCTCGGAAGTCCCTGGCACAAAGCTGAGACCCAACAAACCCTCTCGGTCACCCCCTGAGTGCCCGTGCATTGTCCGTGGTGGAGGAGCCACCAGCGCTTGTGGCTTGTTCTCCCTCGCTGGGGCAGGATGGCATTGTCTGCAGCCCTGGGGCTTGTCTTGGGCATGGGAACCGTGTCTCAGCTCTGTCTCTGGAATTGAACCCATTCCCCTGTTGCTGCAGCAAGTCCCACCGCAAGCTGACGTGAGAGGGAGTCGTGACCCCCACGATACAAGGGCAGGGACCTCACACAACTCTGCCATCTGTGATGCAGGACACGACAGGTCCATAAACGACCCCAGGACCCAGCCCGAGGTCTCTGGTAGGGACGACGATGAGCAAAAGCCTTGGCACTCATGCAGGACAAGCAGCCCCACGTGGTGCTTCTCATGCTTTATTCAGGCAGGGGCAACTTTGCCCAGGGGCTGCCGAGACAAGGACACAACACATGTGCTTGAGGGAGCTCACGGCCGGCCACACGCAGGTGAGGGCAGGGTTCACATGCACACGCCCGTGCAGCGGCACGGCAGCAGGTTGCAATGGCTGGTGCGGGGGGAAGTGGAGGCAGTCACAAGCGCAGGGAGAACGGGCCCTCGCCAGCCCCCAGCAGGTCCCGTCCAGGCTGGGATGGGGCTGGGGAAGGGACTAAACACTCGGGGAGACGTGACACCCGTGACACCAACACCTCCGCCCCAGCGGGCACTGCGGCTTCCTCTGCATGGTGCCACGCACCAGCCCTTCCCCGTCCGTGCCCGGGCACGGCACCCTGTGCTGTTGGCCATGGGCCACGGGGGCCACGAAACAGCAGGAGGAGCAGGTAGAAGCTCAGCATGAGCAGCAGAAGCTGCTGGGGGATGCCCGGGCTCTCCCCTCTACCCCACGTGTCCTTTGTCTATGGGGGCCACGTGGGGGGTCTCATGGCCGAGCCGGGAGCCAGACCCAGGGCGTTTCCTGGGACGTTTTCTTCCACCATGCTTGGTGCTGGAGTACTGGCCACGCCTGGAGCCAGATCCACGACGTCTCTTATGGCCATTCCTCCGTTCGGACCTCGTGACGCGGACGTGCTACAGGGAAAGGGACACGGGAGTGTCACGGCCGCGGGGGCTGTTGCAAATTCCCAGGTCCCGTGGCCATGATCTGTGGCAGGTGACTCCTGTGGGAGGGTGTCTCCTCCCGCAGTAATGCAGGCCCATCTCAGGGGCCACGGCCCGGCCCAGCCTGCTCCCCAGCCCCCCAGCCAGCACCGTGGAGCTCAGCGCAGGGGATGCAAGACCCCTGAGCAGGGCTGAGCTGCAGCCCTTAGTGACCCCTGTGCAGACACTTGCTCTTAGCCCCAGGGCGCTGCATGCCCTGTCCCAGCGCCGGGCTGTGCCCAGGCTCAGACAACCCAGCGCGGAGCCGTGGATGGACAGCGCAGCCCTGCCCGTCCCTTCCTGTCCCCAGGCGCCCGAGCGGGGACCTACCTGCTCCGGGGTCACCGTGTCGCAGGTGATGATGACGGTGGGAGACTCCCGCTCCATGGAGAACAGCCCCGTGCAGTTCCTGACCAGCTGCGGGGGAGAGAGCAGGTCCCGGGGGCATCAGTGCAGGGGGATGGGAGGATAGAGAGGGAGGGGGGTACAAACCTGGCCCGTGGGCCGTGTCTAGACCGTGGTGACAGAGCCCACGGGGGGGGGAGGATGGGAGAGCAGACAAAGTTGGATGGAGAAGTGGGGCTGGAAGGGACCTCCAGACATCGTCTAGTCCAAGACTGGCCTGAGGCAGGACCAGCCCTGTGCCAGGGGCTGGCTGTGTGGGGTAGGGACGGTCCCGGGGGCTCACAGCAGCTGGGTGTTCAGGGGGGGGACACTTACCCCGTTGTCCTTGAAGTCACACTCGCTGGCTGGGGGGTCCTGGGCCCGCGGGCACACGGTCTCACGGACCACGAACTGCAGCTCCTGACGGGGCTTGGACGTCATGTCCTGAGGGGCATTGGAGCAACGAACGGACTGAGCTCCCCCGGGAGAGCACACGGGTCTGGTCTGCCCCAGCCCGCACCCAGCGCCAGCCCTGCCCCTTCCCCAGAGATGAAGCGCCCCGCGCCAGGCTGCGCCCGGGCACCTGCCTCTCCATGCCCGGGGCAGCAGGGCAGCAGCTGCGGAGCTGGCACCTGCCAGGTGCGACCAAAGCGCCTTGCCTTGGCATTCACCTAACAAGAGCTGCCCTGAGCCGGGTCTAGTCTGGAGGGCCCCAGAGCAGAGTCTGGCCCCGTTTCCAGAAGGAGAAACACAGCGGGTGAGAAGTGCCCGTGTGATGAGGAGTCTGCGATGCAGAGAAGGCGATGCCGGGGCAGCAGGAGCCACGCTGACCTCCACGCAACGACTGCCGAGTCCCTTTCCAGCTCCCCAGACTGGTCTTATCCAGGGGTCACAAGGGCGGGCTGTGGAGTCTGGTCCCCGCATTTGCAAGGGATCATGAGCCACCTGCGCGGGGGACCCTGCAGGGCAGCGTGACAAATCCAGCGCTCGCCGCATTCACATGCACACGCGCCACGAGTCTGGCACGAGACCTGGGCCAACGCACGGCTGAGTGACGGGTGACTGCGACTGCTGATCTACATATGCAGATTTATGCAAAGTACTCGATGCACCTGCTTTTTGCATGATTAAGTATTAAAAAAAACAGGGTTTGAATCCCAAAGCCTTGTGCTTTTTGCACAGCTGTCCATGGACAGGCATGAGCTGAGGGAGGGCAGGGCACCTTGCACCCAAAGGCTTGTCTGCTGTCTCTGCCAGTGACGCAGAAGGCAGTGTGGGGTGGTGCCTTCTAGACTAACTCGTTCAGACCTAGTCTCTAAGGTGCCCCCTGCCCTGCCTTCTGCCAGACTTCAGACTAACATGGCTAACGACCTCTCTCCTAATTGTACAATTGGTTTAATAATATTTATCACCAAAATACACCCCCCCGCCTTGCTTCTTGTATCAGTGAATCACAGATCACGGGGGTTGGACGGGACCTCAGGGGTCCCCTAGTGCAACGCCCTGCTCCAAGCAGGACCAGCCCCAACTACACCATCCCAGCCCTTCCCTGGACCATCACACTTGGGACCCTCCCACCCTCCTACACAGACAGCCAGACACTTTTTGGCTGTATTGCCTATTTTTGCTCCTCCTTAACACATCCAAAGGACAAGCTGGGTTGGCAACCTCCCCTGGAGACTGGACAGGCAGCCAGCTCCGTGTGCTGACCCTCAGCGCTGTGGGAGGGAAGAGTTGCTTTTGAGGTGCTTGGAGCTGGATGTCCTGAATTGGACGTCCTAGGCTAATCCTGATGCCTGCCTTGCACTGCGGTCAGTCGCCAGGACAGGAGCGAGCTGGTGACTTACCCATGCAGGCTGGGGGTCAGTGCGGAGGAGCCGGAAGGCATGGTCTATGCCTGGCTCCTGGTTGTAGAAGTCGACAGCCAAGGACACGGCCTCTTCATAGCTCAGCATCTTGTGCTGAGAAGCCGAGGCGGATGCCACTAGCATGGCCAAGCCCAGCAGCACCCCCCAGCCCCAGCGCCCCATCCCTGGGCGTCTCTGCTGTGTGGCACCTTGTGGCTTCTCACTTTGCTGCAAGGCACCTTGCAACTCACTGCATCTGCGCTGGAGCTGCCCCGGGGCTGAGGTTTTCCTGCTCTTTACAGGAACTGGCCCTTGCTCCATCGGCCTGGGCAAGCAGGGCTGAGCAGGGCGGGGGTGTTTAGTGCTTCGTGCCTTGTTCACTTGCCTTGTGCAAAGGAGGAGGGACGTGCCCCTGGCTGCCCTTTGCCTCATGCTTCATTTATTGCTGCCTCCTGGACCTTGTGATCGTTGCATTTGGCGCATGCATAGATGTCATGCAAGAGCACGAGGAGCAGGGGCTGCTGAGGAAATCAGCTGGTTCTTGTACGTTTGTGCAGCGCCCGACACAACAGGACGCCAGAGCTGGCTGCGCTCTGCAGCCACGGCCGTCAGACGTTTCATGGTGGTGGCACCACCAAACACCAGGTGCCCGGCCCCATCCAGCACATGTCCTCTCTTGCCATTCCAATTTGCAAATGCACAGCAACGCGTCCAGAGGATACGAACACTGTATTTGCATATGCAAATGCATATGTAGACACTTGTCCTCACCACGTGCCCCAGGCCTGCACCATCTCAACTGTTGTTAAAAGTAAGGCTCTGCCTCTAGCCCTTATGGTTGAATCAAATGCCTGAGACCAGGACCTCTTACCTTGATGGTGCCACCAGCCTGAGTCTGCAGAGAGCCTGCCCCACTGCTTTGAATCACACCCTGTCATCTCAAGGACAGGGTGTGATTCAGATGCATCCTTGGAAAATCAGCATCATTAACTCTTTCAGCACAACAGCAAGGAGAGGGAGTATCATGCTGTGCACATGCCGTGGTGGCCTATCAGTGGGTGTGCGTGCACTGATCCACCTACCTCACTGCACCCGACCACCTACCGAGTGCCGAATACCTCTCCTGGGGCACCTCATATTTGGCCAACTCCCTACCCGGAGCACACCTGCAAGCCTGGGGTAACCACTGCCACCACCCAGGGGTACCCCCTGGGGTACACACGCCTTGTAGACCTTGAGGTGCTTGACCCCCTGCAAGAACTTGGGGTGCTTCCTTTAGCCTGAAGCACAGAAAGTAGCCTCCCTTACCCAGCCGGGCCAGGGGAATAAAAAGGTGTGCTCAAGACCTCTCAAGCAAGTCCGCCACGCTTGTATAGTGGAGAGCTTTACTGGTTACAGAGGGTAGGTTTGGGGAAGGGTGCAGGTTAGAGAAGTATCAAAGGATAACCTTGGAGCAAACAGTGTCAGCTTAGTCGCTGGTTGATACGCGTCTATATGTAACACCAAGCTATATTTCTAGATGAGTTTCAGGGAAGTTACTCGCGTGCTCATCTGGAGCCCAGGAGAGCCTGTGTGCTTGCTCCAGGGCTCCCAAAACAGCTCTCCTTCTCCCAGGAAGAAGAGGCTCTTAAACAACCTTTCTGACCACACCTGCAGGGCCAGTCAGGGCAGGTCTTGTTTAAAGCCAACCAGCCAATTTAAAACGCATCATTGCTCACCTCCAAGAGCCACAGGGCTCAAGCTGCTTCCCCTTGGTCACGAGGTCAGTGCTCAGATAGTAGGGGCTAGGCTCGTTCAGCTTCTGCAGCTGTAAATTGGGACAACCAGGTGGAGGGACAGGTGAGACGACTAGTCACGTGGCCTGCAGAGGTGGGAAACTTGAGACAAAGGGAGCAGGCTCCCCAGGGATGTCCCGGCCCAGGTCACCTGAGTGACCACCCAGTGCTGTGAAGAAACCCAGGAAATACAGGGGTCACTTGGTTGGTCCCAAGTGGGAGGCAGAGGAAGGGGGATTCCTCCACACATGAATGCAAGCCACCATGAAGAAACGCCCACCCAACGTGCTGGGCCGGTGTTCATCTCTGTGGGACAAATGGGCTCATCTCTCCGTGGGATGGTGGAAGCGAGACATGGGTCAGCAGCATGAAGGGGTCCCAGCACAGCTAAAGTCATAAGGAGTCTCTACCCACGGGCGCCTTAGCTGGACACTGGCAGCCCAAGCATGGGACACGGGCATGTCCCGGGGAAGAGCCACAGAGCTGGGAACAGAGCCCAGGCGATCAGAGACACTTCATGATGCTGCCTGGCTCTAAGCATGGCACTGCCAGTGCAGCAGGACCACGGGGCAAAGACTCCTGCACCCAGATGGGTAGGGATGAAGGAGGATGCCAAGGGAACCCGTTGGCTAGTTCCCCACACAGGTATGGACTAGTCTGGCACTGGGCTTGGCCACACAGCCCTGCCACGGCCCAATTAACCCACGCTCACAGGAACAGGCGGTTTGCAGGGGCTGCCCTCAGCGCTGCAGCTCCTCCCGCTGGGCCGTGCCCACCCAGGGGGGCAGCAATGGGCATTTGCAGGTGACTGCGGAGGCAACCAGGGATGTCACACCCAGAGACCTGGTGTGAGCGTGCAAAGGACATCAGCAGTGCCAGACTGGGTCACACCAATGGTCCGTCTTGCCCAGCACCACGTCCCCGACACTGGCAGGAGCAGATGCTGTGCAGGGAGAGCATCGCACTAGATATCTCTAGTGAACGGTCCCCTATTCACTGCCCTCCTGGCATCTGACACCACTGGGCTGGAGACGCCAAAGGAAACATCTCCAGCTGCTCTGGGCAATAGCCATGAAGAGATGCATCGTCCATGGATGCAGCAGTCACTGTGCACAGGTGTCCTGCCTGGGCTGGTTGCTGGAGGCCTCAGACACGACGGGAAAGGATCACCTGGGTCCCTGAGTCCCGTCACCAGTGTCACGGGGCACATGTGAAGTGCAAAGAAGTCCCCACTCTGCACCCAAAGCCCTTGTCCTGCCCCGTGGGGACAGGGACCTTCACTACAATCAAGCCCAGAGACGTCCAGCACTGCAGGGTTGCAAAGGGACAGACCAAGAACCCAGCACAAGGTCTCTGGTAGGGACGACGATGAGCAAAAGCCTCGGCGCTCATGCAGGACAAGCAGCCCCGCGTGGTGCTTCTCATGCTTTATTCAGGCAGGGGTGACTCTGCCCAGGGGCTACTGAGACAAGGACACAACACGTGGGCTCAGGGGCGCTCACGGCTGGCCACACGCAGGTGAGGGCAGGGTTCACATGCGCACGCCCATGCAGCGGCACCGCAGCAGGTTGCAATGGCTGGTGCGGGGGGAAGTGGAGGCAGCCACAAGCGCAGGGAGAACGGGCCCTCGCCAGCCCCAGCAGGTCCCGTCCAGGCTGGGATGGGGCTGGGGAAGGGACTAAACACTCGGGGAGATGTGACATCTGTGACACTGGCACCTCCACCCCAGCGGGCACTGTGGTTTCCTCTGCACAGTGCCATGCGCCACCTCTTCCCCATCCGTGCCCGGGCACGGCACCCTGTGCTGTTGGCCATGGGCCACGGGGGCCAGTTTCTCTCTAAGCAACTGCATCCACCAGCCCTTTGCCGAGCTCCCCCCGAACCACCCGGCGCTGCACCAAGCCCTGGGGTAGGAACGCGCGCAGCCAGGTGCCAGGAAGCAGAGGTGGGAAACGAGGCCACGTTTGCTCCTTCTCCCCCTTCTGCTTTCTGGGAGAAGAGGTGGTGCCGGCCACTGGTGGAGACAGGATGTGACCCCAGACCAGCATGGTCCACGGGGCCCTTCCAGTGTCCTTGTGGCATCAGAGTCACCTACAAGCCACGAAGCAGCAGGGAGGAGCAGGCGGCAGGGAAGCGCGAGCGGCAGAAGCTGGTGGGGGATGCCCGGCCTCTCCCCTCTACTCCACGGGTCCTTTGTGTGCAGGTAATGAGAGGGAGGTCATGTGGCCGAGCCAGGAACAAGGCTTTGGCCGTCCCTTGCAGAATCTCCTTCTTGACCTGACGTGGATGATCTAGATGGAAAGGGACACATGAGTGTTGCTGCCGCTGGGGGCCGTTGCAAACTCGCAGGTCCTACGGCCACGATCTGTGGCTGGTGACTCCTCCAGGAGAGCGTCTCCTCCCGCCATAGCACGGGCCCATCCCGGGGTCCACGGCCCAGCACGGCCTGCTCCCCAGCCCCCCGGCCAGCATGGTGGAGCTCAGCACAGGGGATGCGACACCTCTGTAGCAGGGCTCGGCTGCGGCCCTTAGTGACCCCTGTGCAGACACTTGCTCCAGTCTGGGGCGGCTGGAGGCTGCAGCCTCGTCCTGGGGACAGTCCAGCACCGGGAAGGGCCATGAAGGGGGGGACCCCCCAGCCTGACCTGGCCCAGCGGGGACCGGACAGGAGCTGCCAGCATCACTCACCCCCTGACCCGCATCCTCGCACTTGGCCGTGACGACGGAGGGCTTCTTCTCCGCAGAGTAGATCCCGGTGCAGTCTTTGACCAGCTGCAGAGGGGAGAAATCCTGTGTGTGGTACCCTGTAACACCAGGGACCTGGACACAGTGACCCCCAAAGTCTCCCCAAGTCCTCTGCGCCTCTCTCCTGCAGGCTGCCTGCCCCCCCGGGGCTCCCCCTGCCCGTCCCAGGACAAGGGTCCTGGCTAAAGGGTCTGGGCCCTTTGCTCAGGGTCAGACCAGTTGCCACGCTTGGGGTCAGGCAGGAAAGTGACCCCAGGGTCAGGTTGGTACAGACTGGGGGCTCCTGGGGCGCCCGTGGAAACGTCCCCGTGCAGCCGCAGACTCTCACCCCCTTGTCCTTGAACGGACACTGGCTGACGTCGCGTTTCTCCGACACCAGGCACTCCGTCTCCTTGATGGAAAACTTCAGCGGCTGCGCGGGCTGGGAGGACAGGTCCTAGGGGGGTTCAAGGACACAACACCATCCATGGAGCCAGGACACAGACCGCTCTGGGACTCATTTCAGCCTTTCCTGTCCGTTTTGGTGCCCTCCAGACCCCCGATAACCATGGCAGCTCCTTGAGCAGAGGCATGCTCAAACTCCCCGCGCCCCGGGCATTTCTCCTGCCCGCAGCCAAGATCTCAGGATGTGGCTGGAGGTTTGGGGGCAGCTTCATACTGCCGAACCCAAGTCGCCCAGACCACTGCGGGAATCAGGGCAGGTCTCAGGGCAGAGGATGTTAGTCCAGCAATGCCTTAGAGCAGACCTTGGCATAGCGCGAGTTTATCCCGATGGTGCTTGCCCCCTCGAATGGGACAGCAATGCTTCCCTTGCCCAGGCTTGGCTAATGTGGAGGATAACCCTCCTCCAGGCAGGACCCCGGGATGCGCGCTGCCCCTGGAAGAAGGGGGTGCCGAGGTCTCCCCCTCCCCACACCGGGCCCTGGGACCGGGAGCGTCTCTGAGCAGGACGCAGCCTCCCGTTGGGGAAAGAGTCCGGCCAAAGTGCTGCCGTGCGTGCACCCGTCGGTGCGCAGACACGGCCAGGCTGCACCGCGCAGATGGGACCCGGGGCGCAGCAGGGAGCCAGGGCCCCGGTCCTGCCCAGCATCCAGCCGTGTGCGGGGGCACTCACCCATTGGGGCTGGGGCTCAGCCTCCAGCAGGCGGTAGGCCTGGGGCAGGCCCGACTCCTGGTTGTAGGTGTTGACGGCCGCGGCCAGAGCCTCCTGGTAGCTGCTCGGGGCTGGGGCTGGGGCTGGGGCCAGGGGCGCGGGCAGGGCCACGGCCATGGCCACAGCCACGGCCACCCCCAGCACCAGCAGCGCTCTCCGGCAGGGCTGCATGCTGTGGGCGCTCTTCGGCTGCCAGGGTGCTGCGCTGCGCCCGGGCAGCCCCTTTTATCCCCAGGCAGTGCCCGGGGGTGCAGGCGGTGGTCCTCCCCCAGCCGTTGGCTCCTGTGCTTCCTGCTGCGGGAGCTGCCCCAGAGCCGGGCAGTTGGGGATGATCGTTTTGGAGAGGAGTTGCTGAAACTCTTGGTCCCAGTTGCAAAACAGCCCCTGGTCGGGGGCTCGGGGCCCCGTGGCTTGGGACAGACGTTGGCCCGATCCCCTGCCACAAACAGCCGTCGCTCTGCTGATGGGATGCACCCAGGAGCTTCCCGTCAAGATTTCTGCTCTGGGTTTGGGAGCAACTAGGAGTGCAAATTGGACCCCAGGGTGGTGGTGAAACACTGTCCTTGGCCCTGGTCGCTCCAGAGCGGGTTAACCAGCAGTGACCCACGTTAGACAGAGTTCATCACTGGGTCCAGAGAGCTTATCTCTAATTCATGCAAGAGCTGCCTGCTGACCTGCCTGGAGGATTACAGCGGATGTCCAGCGGCTCTTGCACCCGTGGGAGGTCCCAGGAGGTTGGGAGAAAGCTCAGCCTGTGCTAGGGGGAAGAGGGATGCAATGATTTTTCTGACGGGCAGAGAAGGGTCCTGGCCCAAAGATCCTGATGGCTACAGAGCATGAAATGGGGGGGGAGTAATAACGACCAATGATGAGGGGGTCTCTCTGGACACAGAGGTTTTCAAACTCACACGAGATCCTTTTGGAGAAGGTGACAAGGCTGGTGTGTAAGGAGAATACAGACACTTGGGCAGATCTCGACCAGGTGTTTGATCTGATACTTCGGGGCGGTCTCACGAAGGCACTGGCATGATACAGATGAAATGTGAACGGGTGATGGGGGAGACCCTGGCCGACCGGTCGGTCACCACATGTCACGTGCATTTTTCCTGAGCAGACGAGTTGCTGGAGGGGTCCCAGAGAGACGTGGAAGCTGGTGAACCAGGGGAAGGACGGGAGCTGCCAGAGGCAATGCACGTGGAAGAGCTCTGGACACAGATGGAGACACACTGGACATGTAGACCAGGTACACAGCTCTGAATGCAGACAGAGACATGCTGGGCACACAGACCGGGCACACAGACTGGGCACAGATGGAGACACACTGGGCACACTGACTGGGCACACAGACTGGGCACACAGGCGGAGACACACTGGGCACGCAGACTGGGCACACAGACTGAGCACACAGACAGACACACGCTGGGCACACAGACTGGGCACAGATGGAGACACACTGTGCACACAGCCCAGGCACACAGGTGGAGACATGCTGGGCACACAGACCGGGCACACAGACTGAGCACACAGACTGGGCACACAGACAGACACACGCTGGGCACACAGACCAGGGACACAGACCGGGCACACAGATGGAGTTAGGCTCTCCGGGACACTGGCCTGGGAGGCAGGGCTGGACATAACAGCCTCGAACCTGGGCTGTCCCTGGCAGGGGGTGTCCCCAGCACCGAGCTGCCGTGGACTGTGCCCCCCTCCCCGGTGCCGACCGTTGCTTGTGACCTGGGCCCACGAAACCTCTCCTTGCACGTCTCCTTCACACTCATGTGTTTCTGCTCAGCGTTTCCGTTTGGTGAACCCACGTTATCCAAAGGAAAAGCCTTTTCATTCCCAGCTCCCTCTGCTCATCAGACATGGTTTCCCAACACGGGCAAACGGGCGCAACGTGGTTCTGCCCCAGGCAACGGCTCAGACTGGTACGGCCCCCGGGAGGGGGAGGACGGGGGTTACTGGTTTGGAGACGAGGAGGCCGAGAGGGGATTCACTCGCAGGCTCCAAACACCTGCAGGGAGGCTCCCAGGATGCTGGTGACAGAGCATCGCCTGCGGTCACGGGGACGGGAGGAGGAGGAATAACAGACGGCAGCACGGGAAATGCAGGACGGATTTCGGGTGCCCTCTCCAGCGCAAGGGTGTCCAGCAGTGGAGCACGTTCCCCGGGGGCCCGCGGGACTGGTGTCCCTGGACGGTAGACAGAGACGTGGCTGGGGGGCTTGGACGGGGCTGACGCTGCCTGGAGCAGGGCTGGACTAGACGTGGCCTCGGGAGATCCCTTCCAGCCCAGCCCTTGCCGCAGTCGCGATGGGAGGAGGGAAGGAAGGAAGCCTGAACACGCATTGCCCTGGCACTGTCTCTCTCCTTACGCTGACCATTGCCTAGACGCCTTCTTGCCCAGGCGGGGAAGAGGCGGCTGCCCTGGCACGCGCTCTTTCTTAAGCCCCTTCGCTGCCCACCCGGGCGGGCAGTTCAGCTCAGCTACGGGCTTGGGGTGCAGATGGGAGGACTGGGCTCTGTCCCCAACACGTCCATGTCCCCGTGCGGGGCCTGGACACCTATTTCTGTGCCATCCCGGGGCAGGGAGCAAGGGGCTGCGTCCCACCCTGCCCTTGGGAAGGAGCCCGAGTGCCAGAAACGCTCGTGACCCACGGGCTTGACCTTGTCATTCAGGGGATGCTCGAGTCTGGCAGTTTCCAGTGCACGTCCTGGGCGCTTGGACACGGCGTGCACTGCTACGTGCACACGAGGCACTTTGCAGTTTGATCCTCTGACGATGCGCCGATGGCCCTGTACGGAAATTTAAAAAAATCTTTGCTCCGTCCAAAGAGTCAGGTCGTTGCTTTGTCTCCCTTTGGGGTGGTGGGGTCCCTGGAAATGGGTCTGGCCAAGAGGGCAGGCCCGGGGCCGACTGGGGGACCGTCCATACTTGTTTGCGGGAGAGAAGGGATACACCGGGGGGGCGGGAGGATTCGGGGTGTGCTGCGGGAGATGGCCTGCTCAGCAACGACAGCAGTGCCCTGAAGAGAAAAGCCGCTGAGCTTCCTTAAAAATTGGGTTTTTACTTTCCCCGTGTGTGCCCTGGGTTGCAGAAGTGCTGCGACTTCGGAGCATCCGAGTGGGGAAGTGGTGGGGGTTGCATGTCTCCGGGTTTGATTTCCTGCGCTGTATGAGAAAGGATCAAATGGGAGGGTTTGCAGGGGTGGGGAGGGGTGGCTACCAGCAATGGGGGGCGGGGAGGGGCAGAGCGGCACCCCGATAGAGCTGGGCTGTTCTCATTACAACCGGTGTTATCGTGGGGTGTTATCATCCTGCTGTCATTCAGGGATAGCACTCCAGTGTCGTGATGCTAACGAGGCAGGTAATCACCACTCCTATGCGCACAGGGGAGAAGTGCTAGCGAGAAGGACCACGATCCACCTTGGACAAACCAGTTGAAACCCCGGCCCCCCAAAGTGACCGTTGTAAAATTGCTGCCGTGCCCCCAAATTGACCAAGCCGCTCCATTTCTCGGGGAAGCACCTGAAAATGCTTCACTGATCGGCAGAAAGGTTGTGGCAGGGACAGCACGCCCCATGGACCCCGGGGTCCAAGCCCCCACATCCTGATGCCTGGATGTGGGGTTTATGCTCAATGGCCCGGCCACCGGGACTCGTGCAGAGGGTTGGTTTTATCTCACGGTCACTGCACCAGCGCCACATGTTTCTGCTAGTCCCTGGCTCAATTATGTCCGCACGTTTTGGGCTGAAAGCCAGGTGCTCACGGGAGCAGGCGGCAGGTGGGCTGGAGCCGGGGACAGGGAACAAGTCCCGGTCGACCCTCTGATCTCTGCTGGGTTTCTCGTCCCGTTGCTCTCTGCCCGCTCCTGTGCTGCAGGTGGAGGAGGCCTGGGAGAGCCCAAACCATGATGCCAGCATGCAGGGTCAACGTGATCCAGGCTGGCAGGTAACAGGCCCGACCCCGCGGACCCCTTGGTTACTCAACGCTCCCTGAGTGCCCGTGTGCTGTACGTGATGGAGGAGACTGTGGATCTGCACCGTGCCCACCCAGGGGGGCAGCAATGGGCATTCGCAGGTGACTGCAGAAGCAACCAAGGGTGTTGCACCCAGAGACCCGGTGTGAGCATGCAAAGGACATCAGCAGTGCCAGACTGGGTCACACCAATGGCCCGACTCGCTCAGCACCGTGTCCCCGACACCAGCAGGAGTGGATGCTGTGCAGGGAGAGCATCGCACCAGATACCTCCAGGGATCGATCCCCTACTCCCTGCCACTGCTGGGCTGGAGACGCCAGAGGAAACATCTCCAGCTGTTCTGGGCAATGGGCATCATCCATGAATGTAGCAGCGGGCTCCCCTTACACAGGTGTCCTGCCTGAGCCAGGTGCTGGAGGACGCTAGTCACCCGGGGAAAGGATCACCTGGGTCCCTGAGTCCTGTTACCGGTCTCACCAGGCGGCCGTGAAGTGCAAAGGAGCCCCCACTCCATCCCTCCCCGCAGCCAAAGCCCCTGCCCTGCCGTGGGGATGGGGACCTTCAGTACAACCCAGCCCAGGTACAACCAACACTGCAGGGTCCCATGGGGACAGATGGAGCACCCCCAGCACTTGTGCCCTGTTCTCCCTCCCTGGGGCAGGATGGCATCGTGCTGGGAGACACGACAGGTCCATAAACGACCCCCGGACCCAACCCGAGGTCTCTCGTGGAGACGACGATGAGCAAAAGCCTCCACATTCATGCAGGACAAGACACTCTGCGTGGTGCTTCTCATGCTTTATTCAGGCAGGGGTGTCTGTGCCCCGGGGACTGCAGAGACAAGGACACAACACGTGCACAGTGCCATGCACCATGTCTTCCCGGTCTGTGCCCGGGCACGGCACCCTGTGCTGCTGGCCAGGGGCCATAGGGGCCAGTTTCCCTCTAAGCAACTGCATCCACCAGCCCTTGGCCGAGCTCCCCGCAAACCACCCGGCGCTGCACCAAGCCCTGGGGTAGGAACGGGCGCAGCCAGGTGCCAGGAAGTGGAGGAGGTGGGAAACGAGGCCACGTTTGCTCCTTCTCCCCCTTCTGCTTTCTGGGAGAAGAAGTGGTGCTGAGCACTGGTGGAGACAGGATGTGACCCCAGCCCAGCGTGGTCCACGGGGCCGTTTCGACGTCCTTGTGGCAGCGGGGTCGTCTACAAGCCACGAAGCAGCAGGGAGGAGCAGGCGGCAGCGAAGCGCGAGCGGCAGAAGCTGGTGGGGGATGCCCGGCCTCTCCCCCTACCCCAGCCTGACCCTGTTGAAAGGCCAATGCCATGGCATGGGGGGTACCCATAGTCTCATTCTCGGTTTGACCTGGATGAGAGGGAACGGGGCACGTGAGTGTCACTGCCACGGGGGCTGCTACAAACCCGCAGGTCCTACGACCGCGATTTATCGCTGGTGACTCCTCCAGGAGAGCGTCTCCTGCCGCGGTAGCATGGACCCATCCCATGGGCCACGGCCCAGCATGGCCTGCTCCCCAGCCCCCCCGGCCAGCACCGTGGAGCTCAGTGCAAGGGATGCGACACCTTTGCAGCAGGGCTCGGCTGCAGCCCTTAGTGACCCCCGTGCAGGCACTTGCTCCAGTCTGGGGCGGCTGGAGGCTGCAGCCTCATCCTGGGGACAGTCCAGCACCGGGAAGGGCCATGAAGGGGGGGACCCCCCAGCCTGACCTGGCCCAGCGGGGACTGGACAGGAGCTGCCAGCATCACTCACCCCCTGACCCGCGTCCTCGCACTTGGCCGTGACGATGGGGGGCTTCTTCTCCACGGAGTAGATCCCGGTGCAGTCTTTGACCAGCTGCAGAGGGGAGATGAAACACCTCCGCTGTCAGCCTCCGGGACCCCTGTACCCAGCCTCCCCCCACACACCTGCCTCCCACGGGGCGCACGTCACAGCCCCAGCGGGACACGGGCCCTGCCTCCCGAGCAGGCTCCCACCAGCGCTGTACCGGGCGCTGGCACCTGATGGGCACGTCGCTGCCGCCCCGTCGGTGGGTACCGCAGGGCAGGGTGTGCTCCATGCGCACAGCACAGGCAGGGCTGGTGTGCGGAGAGGGCTGCGTGTGCAAGTCTAGACATAGGGACGGAGCGGGAGCAAGGTCCAGGCTGCGTTGAAAGCAGGAGGCTCGCGGTGTCGATCGTACCCAGAGAGCCGCCATCGTGGCGTGTTGTGTCCAGGACTGGTCGGGTACAGGAGCTCTGGTGCCCGATATCTGCCCTGACCTGCCGTTGTGTCCTGTGGCGCTGCAGTGTCCCCGCACTGTGTAATGGGGTGGGGAGAGCCCCCGCTGTCTCTCTCCCCCAGCCGGCGTCCCTAAGCTCCCTGGGGACGGCCCCGCACCCTTCCTGCCTGGCTGCACCCCCGGTGCCCTGATCTGTGGGGCCTCAGCCACGGACAGCAAGGCGCCACGTCCCCCTGCCCCTGGTGCCACATACACTCTGTGCCCGCGGGCAGGGCTCTGGCTGGAGCAATGCACCCGGTTGCACTGGGATCGGAGACACTGAGTGTGCATATTCCCTCTTGCTCGCACACACACACGTCTCCTACCGGGTCTGCTCCTCAGTGCGGGGCCCTTCTCTCCGTCGTCCTTGGTACAAGGCCTACACCCGTACACCCTCCCGGTCACCTCCCTGCGTGGCCGTGTGCTGTACGGGATGCACGAGTCAGTGCCGACGTCCCCGTGCAGCCGCAGACTCTTACCCCCTTGTCCTTGAACGGACACTGGCCGATGTCGCGTTTCTCCGACAGCAGGCACTCCGTCTCCTTGATGGAAAACTTCAGCGGCTGCACAGGCTGGGAGGCCAGGTCCTGGGGGGGATTCAAGGAAAACACCATTTAAATGGTCCCAGCTGTTAGGAGAGCAGCAGACGGTCAACCGGGAGGTATTCCTGACTGTCTCACAAGACAAGGATGAGGGCTCACAGCATGGAAGTAGCACAGAGCCAGCTTAAAACTCAGAAAAGGATTTTTTCTTCACATCGAGCATCATTAAAAGTGTGGGGCTCGCTGCCACCAGATGTGGGGGCAGCTGAGAGGTGAGCCAGCTTCGCAAAGGGCCTGGACACGTGCCTGGAGGAAAGGGGCATCAGGAGCTGTTGGGCAGGGAGCGAGGGGCACGGCCTCCAAATCAGGACTTCCTAGACCTTAAATGCTGGAGGCTGCAAGGGAGAGAGGAACAGGGGAAAACCCTGCTCAGCCCCGGGTCGCTCTCCCTGGCAGCGTCCGCACGCGGGTGCTGTAAGATGCTCCTCCAGGCAGGACCCCAGGATGCGCGCTGCCCCTGGAAGAAGGGGGTGCCGAGGTCTCCCCCTCCCCACCCCTGGGACCGGGAGCGTGTCTGAGCAGGACGCAGCCTCCCGTTGGGGAAAGAGTCTGGCCAAAGTGCTGCCGCGCGTGCACCCGCCGGTGCGCAGACACGGCCAGGCTGCACCGCGCAGACGGGACCCGGGGCGCAGCAGGGAGCCAGGGCCCCGGTCCTGCCCAGCATCCAGCCGCATGCGGGGGCACTCACCCATTGGGGCTGGGGCTCAGCTTCCAGCAGGCGGTAGGCCTGGGGCAGGCCCGACTCCTGGTTGTAGGTGTTGACGGCCGCGGCCAGAGCCTCCTGGTAGCTGCTTGGGGCTGGGGCTGGGGCTGGGGCCAGGGGCGCGGGCAGGGCCACGGCCACGGCCACGGCCACGGCCACCCCCAGCACCAGCAGCGCTGTCCGGCAGGGCTGCATGCTGCGGGTGCTCTTCGGCTGCCAGGGTGCTGCGCTGCGCCCGGGCAGCCCCTTTTATCCCCAGGCAGTGCCCGGGGGCGCAGGCGGTGGTCCTCCCCCAGCCGTTGGCTCCTGTGCTTCCTGCTGCGGGAGCTGCCCCAGAGCCGGGCAGTTGGGGATGATCGTTTTGGAGAGGAGTTGCTGAAACTCTTGGTCCCAGTTGCAAAACAGCCCCTGGTCGGGGGCTCGGGGCCCCGTGGCTTGGGACAGACGTTGGCCCGATCCCCTGCCACAAACAGCCGTCGCTCTGCTGATGGGATGCACCCAGGAGCTTCCCGTCAAGATTTCTGCTCTGGGTTTGGGAGCAACTAAAGTGCAAATTGGACCCCAGGGTGGTGGTGAATCACTGTCCTTGGCCGTGGTCACTCCAGAGCGGGCTAACCAGCAGCGACCCACGTTAGACAGGGTTCATCACTGGGTCCAGAGAGCTTATCTCTAATTCATGCAAGAGCTGCCTGCTGACCTGCCTGGAGGATTACAGCTGCTATCCAGCGGCTCTGGGAACTGTGAGGAAGACCCAGGTTGGGAGAAAGCTCAGCCTGTGCTAGGGGGAAGAGGGATGCAATGATTTTTCTGACGGGCAGAGAAGGGTCCTGGCCCAAAGGTCCTGATGGCTACAGAGCATGAATTGGGGGAGTAATAACGACCGATGATGGGGGGGGCTCTCTAGACACTGAGGTTTCCAAACTCACACGAGATCCTTTTGAAGAAGGTGACAAGGCTGGCAGACAAAGATCAAACAGACACTAGAGCACATTTCTATCAGGCATTTGACATGATACTTCGGGGCGGTTTCACGAAGGTACTAGCATGATGCAGATTAAATGTGAGCGGGGACCTGTGATGGGATGAGATCCTGGCCAAATGGTCAGACTCTACATGTCATGTTAATTTTTCTTGAGCAGACGAGTTGCTGGAGGGGTCCCAGAGAGACATGAAAGCTGGTGAACCAGGGGAAGGACGGGAGCTGCCAGAGGCAATGCACGTGGAAGAGCTCCGGACACAGACGGAGACACTCTGGGCGCACAGACCGGGCACACAGGCAGAGACACGCTGGGCACACAGACCAGGCACACAAACTGCAACATGCTCCCACTGGACACTGGCCTGGGAGGCAGGACTGGGCATAACAGGCCTTGAACCCCGACCTGTCCCACACAGGTGGCATCCCCAGCACCGAGCTGCAGCGGACTGTGTCCCCCTCCCTGGTGCTGACCATCAGTTGTGCCCTGTGCCCAAGAAACCTCTCCTTGAAAGTCTCCTTCACATGTTTTTTTCTGCTCAAAGTTTCAGTTTGGTGAATCTGCATTTTCCAAAGGAAAAGCCTTTTCGTTCCCAGCTCCCTCTGCTTGTCAGACATGGTTTCCCAACACAGGCAAACGGACGCAACGTGGTTCTGCACCAGGCAATGTCTCAGACGCTGCATATCTCTGCTTGCCCAGAGCCCTGAGAGGGAGAGGACTGGGGTTACTGGGTCTGGAGATGAGGATACTGAGAAGGGATTTGATCACAGTCTGTAAACAGGGAGGCTACAATGAGACTGGTGACAGACCATTGCCTGTGGCCACAGGAGACCGAATGGCTCTCTCTCTCTCCTTACGGTGAGCACTGCGTTGATGCCTTCTTGGTCAGGGTGCTGCTAAGGGTAAGGGGCTCCCTGGGCGGTGGCTGCGGGGCGCAGAGCCCAGCCCACAGCAGCAGCCTGCCTCTGCCCCACACACAGATCTGGGGGGCACGTGCCACCCAGGCCTCCCCTGGGGTGTGCGCAGCAGCGGGAGCCCCCCCTGCGCCCCTGGATGAGCTGCCTTGGCTCCAAGCACACTCCCTCCCTCACTGTGGGGGCCTCAATCTGCCCCCCATGCTCCTTCCCCGTGACAGACTTACTTGCTGTGGTGGGCAGCGCTCACCGCTTGTCTGTGTCTGCGCACGTCCCTCCCCAGCTGCTTGGAGCCCGTGCCCTGATTGCCCTGTGGCCCTTCTCACTGCCCTGCGTTTAGTGGGGGATGAGCCCCGGCCTTCTGCCACCTATGAGCACTGCCGCTGTCCTTCAGATGCACTAGGTCTCTGGGTTCAACGTCCCTGGTTGCCTCTGTGGTCACCTGCAAATGCCCATTGCTGCCTGTCCTGGGTGGGCACAGTGTGGGCAGCCTCTGCAAAGAACCTGTTCCTGCAAGCACCCATTACCTGGGCTGTGGCAGGGCTGTGTGGCTAAGCCCAGTGCCAGACTGGTCCGTACCTGTGGAGGTAACAGACCAAGTGGGTTCCTTAGCCTCCTCCTTCACTCCTGCCCATCTGGGCCAAGCAGTCTTTGCCCCTCAGTCCTGCTGCACTGGCAATGTCACCAGGTCACCTACCCCATTCAGGAAGGAACCCACACTTTCCCTGACCCTCCTCCTGCTACTGACTTGCTTGTAGAAACCCTTCTTGCTCCCCTTCATGTCCCTTGCTAGCTGCAACCCCAATTGCACTTTGGTCTTCCTGACCCCATCCCTGCATGCCCGAGCAACATGCTTATATTCTCCCCTAGTTATTTGTCCAAGTTTCTACTTCTTATAAGCTTCCTTTTTGTGATTTAGTTTCCTGAAGAGGTCCCTGCTCAGCTGCGCTGCTCTTTTGCCATCCTTGCAGAGTCCCCGCTCCCTGCCCCTTTCCCCCCAGGTGGGCAGCGGTGACTGCTCCCCTCCCTTGGGGGCTGCTCTTCAGGGAAGAAATGTTGTTCCTGTGTGTCCAACCCGCAGAAGGGGTCCATGGCGGATGGGCAGGGGGAGGAGAAGAGGGGAGTGTCTGGGGGGGGAGTCCCTTTGGGTGGGGATGGGCAGTGGGCTCTGGGGTGGGGAAGGGCCAGGGGGTACAGGGGTGGGGAAGCCACCCCTGTCCAGATATGCATGCACGCGGGCGCAGCCCAGTGTTTGAATTTGGAGGTGGCGGTGGTAGCAGGATACAAGTGAGTGAGCGCAGCCTGGCCTGGGGCACGGAGCGTGGTGGGACAGCCCCAGCCGCAGCCTGGTCTCCTCGCCAGGCAGTACGTGTGCACACAGGTCCTGTGTGCAGAGGGACACGTGTGCACACTGCTGCGGGCCAGCTCTTTCATTTCTGCTTTCACTGTTAGGAGGCAGTGGTCTGAGAAGCAGACCAGTGTGGATTCAGCCTTGGCTACCTTCCACCCTTTAGGGAGGAGGATGAAGTCTATGCGTGATTTGGACTGCTCCAGCGAGTTTACACCCCCAGCACTGAAGTCACATCTAGTCCAACCACTGCCCGAGGCAGGGCCAGGCCTGTCCAAACCATGATGTCAGTCGACTCTCAGCACGACCAAAAGAGAAAGATGGGCCCGTGCCTCGCACGGCAGGGCTCTGGCCCAGCCAGCTGCTCTTTGCAATGCTAGCGGTGGCGTCCCGTTGTGCCGGGCGCTGCACAAACAGACAAGTCACCAGCTGATTTCCTCCGTGGCCCCCACTCCTCGCACTCAGCTGTGATGCTACACATGGTGTTTTCCATGAATGTGCAAAATGCAACGGTCTCGAGACCCGGCAGTAAGTGAACCACAGGGCGCAGAGGTGCCAGGGGCATGTCCTCCCTCCTTTGCACACGGCAAATGAACAAGGCATGAAGCACTACACATCCCCACCCTGCTCCGCCCTGCCTTCCCCGGGCAGATTGAGCAAGGGCCAGTTCCTGTAAAAACAGGAAAACCTCAGCCCCGGGGAGCTCCAGTGCAGACGCAGCGAGTCGCCCGTCAGCTTGGGGCACAGCAAGAAACCACAAGGCACCGCGCAGCAGAGACGCCCAGGGATGGGGCGCTGGGGCTGGGGGGTGCTGTTGGGCTTGGCCACCTTCGTGGCTGTAGCCTTGGGTTCCCAGCACAAGACGCTGAGCTATGAAGAGGCCGTGTCCTTGGCTGTTGACTTCTACAACCAGGGGCCGGGCATAGACCATGCCTTCCGGCTCCTCCGCGCTGACCCCCAGCCTGCATGGGTAAGTCACCAGCTCACTCCTGTCCTGGCGACTGACCGCAGTGCAAGGCAGGCATCAGGATTAGCCTAGGACGTACAATTCAGGACATCCAGCTCCAAGCACCTCGAAAGCAACTCTTCCTTCCCACAGTGCTGAGGGTCAGCACACGGAGCTGGCTGCCTGTCCAGTCTCCAAGGGAGGTTGCCAACCCAGCTTGTCCTTTGGATGTGTTAAGGAGGAGCAAAAATAGACTATACAGCCAAAAAGTGTCTGGCTGTCTGTGTAGGAGGGTGGGAGGGTCCCAAGTGTGATGGTCCAGGGAAGGGCTGGGATGGTGTAGTTGGGGCTGGTCCTGCTTGGAGCAGGGGGTTGCACTAGGGGACCCCTGAGGTCCCGTCCAACCCCCATGATCTGTGATTCACTGATACAAGAAGCAAAAGTAGGGGATGGGGAGTGGCTTTTGGTGATGACTTTTTTTAAACCAACTGTACAATTGGGAGAGAGGTTATAATTCATGTTAATCTGGAGTCTGGCAGAAGGCAGGGCAGGGGGCACCTTAGAGACTGTCTGAATGAGTTAATCTACAAGGTGCCAACCCACACGGCCTCCTGTGTCACTTGGAGAGACAGCAGACAAGACTTTGGGTGCAACGTGCCCTCCCACAGCTCATGCCTGTCCATGGACAGCTCTGCAAAAAGCACAAGGGCTTGGGATTTGCATAAATCTGCATATGTAGATCAGCAGTCACAGTCACCCGTCACTCAGCCGTGCGTTGGCCCAGGTCTCGTGCCAGACTCGTGGCGCGTGTGCATGTGAATGCGGCAAGCGCTGGATTTGTCACGCTGCCCTGCAGGGTCCCCCGCGCAGGTGGCTCATGATCCCTTGCAAATGCGGGGACCAGACTCCACAGCCCGCCCTTGTGACCCCTGGATAAGACCAGTCTGGGGAGCTGGAAAGGGACTCGGCAGTCGTTGCGTGGAGGTCAGCGTGGCTCCTGCTGCCCCGGCATCGCCTTCTCTGCATCGCAGACTCCTCATCACACGGGCACTTCTCACCCGCTGCGTTTCTCCTTCTGGAAACGGGGCCAGACTCTGCTCTGGGGCCCTCCAGACTAGACCCGGCTCAGGGCAGCTCTTGTTAGGTGAATGCCAAGGCAAGGCGCTTTGGTCGCACCTGGCAGGTGCCAGCTCCGCAGCTGCTGCCCTGCTGCCCCGGGCATGGAGAGGCAGGTGCCCGGGCGCAGCCTGGCGCGGGGCGCTTCATCTCTGGGGAAGGGGCAGGGCTGGCGCTGGGTGCGAGCTGGGGCAGACCAGACCCGTGTGCTCTCCCGGGGGAGCTCAGTCCGTTCGTTGCTCCAATGCCCCTCAGGACATGACGTCCAAGCCCCGTCAGGAGCTGCAGTTCGTGGTCCGTGAGACCGTGTGCCCGCGGGCCCAGGACCCCCCAGCCAGCGAGTGTGACTTCAAGGACAACGGGGTAAGTGTCCCCCCCCTGAACACCCAGCTGCTGTGAGCCCCCGGGACCGTCCCTACCCCACACAGCCAGCCCCTGGCACAGGGCTGGTCCTGCCTCAGGCCAGTCTTGGACTAGACGATGTCTGGAGGTCCCTTCCAGCCCCACTTCTCCATCCAACTTTGCCTGCTCTCCCATCCTCCCCCCCCCGTGGGCTCTGTCACCACGGTCTAGACACGGCCCACGGGCCAGGTTTGTACCCCCCTCCCTCTCTATCCTCCCATCCCCCTGCACTGATGCCCCCGGGACCTGCTCTCTCCCCCGCAGCTGGTCAGGAACTGCACGGGGCTGTTCTCCATGGAGCGGGAGTCTCCCACCGTCATCATCACCTGCGACACGGTGACCCCGGAGCAGGTAGGTCCCCGCTCGGGCGCCTGGGGACAGGAAGGGACGGGCAGGGCTGCGCTGTCCATCCACGGCTCCGCGCTGGGTTGTCTGAGCCTGGGCACAGCCCGGCGCTGGGACAGGGCATGCAGCGCCCTGGGGCTAAGAACAAGTGTCTGCACAGGGGTCACTAAGGGCTGCAGCTCAGCCCTGCTCAGGGGTCTTGCATCCCCTGCGCTGAGCTCCACGGTGCTGGCTGGGGGGCTGGGGAGCAGGCCAGGCTGGGCTGTGGCCCCTGGGCCGGTCCCATGCTCCTGTGGGAGGAGACGCTCTCCTGGAGGAGTCACCAGCCACGGATCGTGGCTGCAGGACCTGGGAGTTTGCAGCAGCCCCCGCAGCAGTGACATTCATGTGTCCCTTCCCCTCTAGCATGTCCGCGTCAGGAGGTCCGGATGGCGGAATAGGAGCAAGAGACGTCGTGGGTCTGGGTCCAGGCGTGGCCGGTTCTCCCACATCGCGCATGGTGGAAGAAAAGGCCATGAGAGGATAGCCTGAGTCTGAGTCCTGGATGGGCCCTGGGGCCCCCTCTCATTCCCCACAGGGAAAGGACATGTGGGGTAGAGAGGGGAGGCCGGGCACCTCCCCGCAGCTTCCAGTATTGCCACCCCCACCATGTCAAAAATCATGAGACAGACTCTTAAAAATCAAGAAATTTGGCTGTGGCTTGGGAGTGAGGGGCACACACACACACACACACACACACACACACACACACACACACACACAGCTGCCCATGGCTCTGTGGCATGACTTGTCCCAGCCCCGGGTCCCCATTCACCCCAGCCACTGCCCCACTCCCTCCTTCACTGTGGGGGCTCGATTGGCACCCCCACCACACCCCTTCCTTCTGCCCCTGCCCCTTCCCTCCACAGACTTCCCCACTTGGCCCTGTCTGCATGTGCCCGAATTAAAAATCTCAAGATTTGATCTCTTGATCAAGAGATCGTAAGCAGAGTTAATATGACTTGGAAATCAGGAGTCTCGTGATTTTTTTCATGAGAATTGGCATTACTGAGCTTCTGCCGCTTGCACTTCCCTGCCGCCTGCTCTTCCCTGCTGCTTCGTGGCTTGTAGACGACCCCGCTGCCACAAGGACCCAGAAATGGCCCCGTGGATCACGCCGGGCTGGGGTCGCATCCTGTCTCCACCAGTGGCCGGCACCACCTCTTCTCCCAGAAAGCAGAAGAGGGACAAGCAGCAAACACGGCCTCGTTTCCCACCTCCTCTGCTTCCTGGCACCTGGCTGCGCCCGTTCCTACCCCAGGGCTTGGTGCAGCGCTGGGTGGTTTGCGGGGAGCTCGGCCAAGGGCTGGTGGATGCAGTAGCTTAGAGGGAAATCGGCCCCCGTGGCCCCTGGCCGACAACACAGGGTGCAGGACCCAGGCATTGCCAGGGAAGAGGTGGTGCGTGGCACTGTGTAGAGGAAGTCACAGTGCCCGCTGTGGTAATACTCGTGAGTAAGCTACCTGAGATTTAACTAGCTATATAGCTTGCAATAACTCAAATGCGAGATCAAAGGCTACCACGCCACTGTTTGCTATAAGGGATTTCTCTGATCTTGCTCTACCCTGTACCCGACTGCAAACCTACTCCTTGTAACCAATAAAATTCTCCTTTGTACCTAGTGTGGGAGACTTATTGGGAGAGAGTCTAGATTATGCCTTGGGGTCCCCTTGGTTCGGCTGACTAAGGGAGACCTATTTGTGCTTCGCACTAAGGGAAGCACCCCAAGTTTTGCAGTAGGTCAGGTATTCTCAAGGCATACTTGGCCTGTGTTTCCTAGAGGACGCAGGTCCCCAATCAGTCCAGACTCTGGGTGGTGGAGGTGTTACCCTCCGGCTTGGGGGTCGGCTGGGCGTGAGGCGCCCCCAGGGACCCACTCATAGCCTGAAAGGTGGTCGGGCGCAGTGAGGTGGGTGGCTCAATGCAGGAACATCCCGTACTGGTCCACCACACCCAGATCAGCTGGAGATGTTTCCTCTGGCATCTCCAGCCCAGCAGTGGCAGATGCCCGGAGGGCAGGGAATAGGGGATCGATCTCTAGCAAGATCTGGTGCGATGCTCTCCCTGTGCGGCATGCACGTCTGCCAGTGTCGGGGACACAGTGCTGGGTGAGATGGACCATTGGTGTGACCCAGTTTGGCACTGCTGATATCCTTCATACACTCACACTGGGTCCCTGGTTGCCTCCGTGGTCACCTGTGAATGCCCATTGCTGCCCCCCTGGGTGGGCACAGCGCACCTCCATGGGCTCATCCACCACGGACAGCACACGGGCGCTCGGGGAGGTGACTGAGGGGGTCTGTTGGGTCTCAGCTTTGTGCCAGGGCCTGTGCAGAGAAGGACCCTGCACTGAAGAATGGACCTGGTAAGATGGTGGTGGGGTGGGGCGTGTGGGGGGAGACGGCTGGGAAATGACCCAGAGAGAAGTGATGTCTCCACCCTGTGCTGCAAGCGTGTTTTTGTCACGGAGAAAGCAGAAGTCGAGGAGCGTTGAGCAACCGAGGGGTCCCCGGGGTCAGGCCTGCTATCTGCCAGCCTGGATCACGCTGGCCCTGGACGCCGGCATCATGGGCTGGGCTCCCCCAGTCCTCCTCCGCCTGCAGCGCAGGGAACGGGCAGAGAGCAATGGGACGAGAAACCCGGCAGAGACGGGAGGGTCGATCAGGACTTGTTCCCTCGCCCTGGCTCCAGCCCGCCTGCTGCCTGCTCCCATTGGCTGCTGGCTTTCAGCCCGAAAGATGCCCGGATCGGTGCTGCGTGTCTGCCCAGGGCTGGACGTGACCGAGCCAGGGAGTAGCAGAGGCATCTGGCACTGCTGCAGTGACCGTGAGATAAAACCAACCCTCTGCACGAGTCCCGGCGGCTGGTCCATTGAGCCAGTTGTGTACATGTGCCAGGCCGGAGGTGACTAGCGTGGGACGAAAACCCTGCCTGCTTTGCCTTCTCTGCTCTCGAACACCAGGAGCGGAAAAGTGGGGCTCGGGACACCCCAGGTTGAGCCAGGGAGCCCCGACACTGGGGGCACTGCTCAGATAGGGCTCTGCCCTGCCTTCACCTTGGCTAATGACCTGCATCGCTGCTCTTGCTTAACACCTCCAATGCTCCTCTCTCAGTCATGTCTACCCCTGAGTTTATGCGTCCACATATACGTGAAGGTTTACAGAGAGAGCTCGACCCAGTCTGCAGGGCTGTGCAATGGAAGAGGGATGCTCCCAGGACCGGCTGACAGGCAGCAACACTGGAGAAGGAAGGATACTTTGAAGAGTGGATAATCAAGACCATTAAGACAGAGAGAGGGGCATTAACACCTGTGGAGTGGAGAGAGATTAGCAGGAATCAGGTGGATGGTAGTGATCCATGAAGTCAGAGAGTCATGGAGAAGTGGGGCTGGGAGGGACGTCCTGAGGTCACATCTAGTCCAACCACTGCCCGAGGCAGGGCCAGGCCTGTCCAAACCACGATGTCAGTCGACTCTCAGCACGACCCAAAGAGAAAGGAGGGCCCGTGCCTCGCACGGCAGGGCTCTGGCCCGGCCAGCTGCTCTTTGCAATGCTAGCGGTGGCGTCCCATTGTGCCGGGCGCTGCACAAACAGACAAGAGTCACCAGCTGGTTTCCTCCGCGGCCCCCACTCCTCGCACTCAGCTGTGATGCCATGCATGGCATGTGCAATGTGCAAAGTGCAACAGTCTCGAGGCCCGGCAGTAAATGAACCACAGGGTGCAGAGGTGCCAGGGGCACGTCCTTCCTCCTTTGCACACGGCAAGTGAGCAAGGCGTGAAGCACTACACATCCCCACCCTGCTCCGCCCCACCTGCCCGGGCAGATTGAGCAAGGGCCAGTTCCTGTAAAAAGCAGGAAAACCTCAGCCCCCGGGGAGCTCCAGTGCAGACGCAGCGAGTCGCCCGTCGGCTTGGGGCGCAGCGAGAAACCACAAGGCACCGCGCAGCAGAGACGCCCAGGGATGGGGTGCCGGGGCTGGGGGGTGCTGCTGGGCTTGGCCACGCTCGTGGCGGCTGCCTCGGCTTCTCAGCGCAAGATGCTGACCTACAGAGAGGCCGCGTTGTTCGCTGTCGACTTCTACAACCGACAGCCGGGCATAGACCATACCTTCCAGCTCCTCAGTGTTGAACCGCAGCCCGTGCCGGTGAGTCACCAGCTTGCTCCTGTCCTGGAGATGGTCCTCAGTGCAGGGCAGGTGTCAGGATTAGCCTGGGGATGTCTGATCTGGGACATCCAGCTCCAAGCGCCTTGAAAGCATCTCTTCCCTCCTAGAGCGCTGAGGGTCAGCACACGGAGCTGGCTGCCTGTCCAGTCTCCAAGGGAGGTTGCCAACCCAGCTTGTCCTTTGGATGTGTTAAGGAGGAGCAAAAATAGACTATACAGCCAAAAAGTGTCTGGCTGTCTGTGTAGGAGGGTTGGAGGGTCCCAAGTGTGATGGTCCAGGGAAGGGCTGGGATGGTGTAGTTGGGGCTGGTCCTGCTTGGAGCAGGGGGTTGCACTAGGGGACCCCTGAGGTCCCGTCCAACCCCCGTGATCTGTGATTCACTGATACAAGAAGCAAAAGTGGGGGATGGATTTTGGTGATAACTTTTGGGAAGGGGCAGGGCTGGCGCTGGGTGCGGGCTGGGGCAGACCAGACCCGTTTGCTCTCCCGGGGGAGCTCAGTCTGGTCTTTGCTCCAATGCCCCTCAGGACACGACGTCCAAGTCACGTCAGGAGGTGCGGTTTGTGGTCTGTGAGACCGTGTGCCCACAGGCCGACAACCACCCAGACAGTGAGTGCAACATAAAGTTCAACGGGGTAAGTGTTCCCCCTGCTCCTGAACCCCCGGGTGCTGTGAGGCCCCGGGACCGTCCCTACCCCACACACCTAGCCCCTGGGACACGGCTGATCCTGCCTCAGGCGGGGCTGGGTCTAGATGAGCGCTGGAGGTCCCTTCCAGCCCTACTTCTCCATTAAACTTTGCCTGTTCTCCCATCCTCTTCCCGCATGGCCTTTGCCACCACGCTTTAGACATGGCCCACGGGCCAGATTTGTACCCCCTCCCTTGCCACCTCCCATCCCCCCGTGCTGATGCCCCTGGGATCTGCTTTCTCCCCTGCAGCTGGTCAGGAACTGCATGTGGCTGTTGTCCACGGAGCACAAGTTGCCCACCTCCATCATCACCTGCGACACGGTGACCCCGGGGAAGGTAGGTCCCCGCTCGGGCGCCCGGGGACAGGAAGGGAGGGGCTGGGCCGCGCTGTCCATCCACGGCTCCGCGCTGGGTTGTCTGAGCCCGGGCACAGCCCGGCGCTGGGGACGGGGCATGCAGCTGCCCCGGGACAAGGAGCAAGCGGTCACTAAGGGCCGCAGCCGAGCCCTGCTGCAGAGGTGCAGCATCCCCCGCGCTGAGCTCCACGGTGCTGGCCTGGGGGGCTGGGCTGTGGACCCCGGGATGGGCCCATTGTACCGCGGGAGGAGACGCTCTCCCGGAGCAGTCACCAGCCACAGATCACGGCTGCAGGACCTGGGAGTTTGCAGCAGCCCCGCGGCTGCGACACTCACATGCCCCTTTCCCTCTAGCACGTCCCTGCCAATCCCAAACTGAAACCTGGGAAAGGCCCAGGGAGACATCCTTCATCTGGCATCTGGCGTGGACAGGGAACCCCTTTTTCATTACCCATAACCAAGAAACCCGTGGGGTAGGGGGAGAGGCCGGGCATCCCCCACCAGCTTCTGCCACTCGCACTTGGCTGCCGCCTGCTCCTCCCTGCTGCTTCGTGGCTTGTAGACGACCCCGCTGCCACAAGGATGTCGAAGTGGCCCCGTGGACCACGTTGGGCTGGGGTCACATCCTGTCTCCACCAGTGGCCAACACCACCTCTTCTCCCGGAAAGCAGAAGAGGGACAAGCAGCAAACAGCCTTGTTTCCCACCTCCTCTGCTTCCTGGCACCTGGCTGCGCCCGTTCCTACCCCAGGGCTTGGCACAGTGCCGGGTGGTTCGGGGGAGCTCGGCCAAGGGCTGGTGGATGCAGTAGCTTAGAGGGAAATTGGCCCCCGTGGCCCCTGGCCAACAGCAAGCGAGCACAGGGTGCCGTGCCCGGGCACGGATGGGGAAGAGGTGGTGCGTGGCACTGTGCAGAGGAAGCCGCAGTGCCCGCTGGGGTGGAGGTGCCAGTGTCATGGGTGTCACGCCTCCCCGAGTGTTTAGTCCCTTCCCCAGCCCCGTCCCAGCCTGGACGGGACTTGCTGGGGGCTGGTGAGGGCCCGTTCTCCCTGCGCTTGTGGCTGCCTCCACTTCCCCCTGCACCAGCCATTGCAACCTGCTGCCGTGCCGCTGCATGGGTGTACGCGTGTGAACCCTGCCCTCACCCGTGTGTGGCCAGCCGTGAGCTCCCCCAAGCACAAGTGTTGTGCCCTTGTATCTGCAGCCCGCCGGGCAAAGTCGCCCCTGCCTGAATAAAGCATGAGAAGCACCACGCAGGGCTGCTTGTCCTGCATGAGCGCCGAGGCTTTTGCTTGCCATCATATGAGAGACCTTGTGCTGGGTTCTCGGTCTGTCCCTTTGCAACCCTGCAGTGCTGGACATCTCTGGGCTTGATTGTACTGAAGGTCCCTGTCCCCACGGGGCAGGACAGGGGCTTTGGGTGCAGAGTGGGGACTTCTTTGCACTTCACATGTGCCCCGTGACACCGGTGATGGGACTCAGGGACCCAGGTGATCCTTTCCCGTCGTGTCTGAGGCCTCCAGCAACCAGCCCAGGCAGGACACCTGTGCACATTGACTGCTGCATCCATGGACGATGCATCTCTTCATGGCTATTGCCCAGGAGACGTGTCCTCTGCTGTCTCCAGCTCAGCCCTTGTCCCTGGGGTTGGCCTGTTACCCGCCAGCCTGGATCACGTTGGCCCTGGACGCCGGCATCAGGGCTCTGGTGCTGCTGCAGTGACCGTGAGATAAAAGCAATCCTCTGCACGAGTCCCGGCAGCTGGGCCATTGATCCAGTGGCGCCTGGCACAGCCCCTGCAGGGCGTTCACGCACCGCTCACGGGGCGCTTGTACACAGCGTTGGCTTTTCCTACCTGAAGATAATCTCTGGGTGTCTTTCACTCTTGCAGTGTACCACGAGGATGCCTGTTACTATTTTGCACATCACACGTTTAACACTCATCCTTGGTTAATGTGCTCTTACTAGTACAAGACGCTAGAGGGCCCCTCGTAACGCCTGTACCCTCCCGACCGTCTCCTAAGCACAGCAGGGGCAGTTCTGCAAAGTAATTTGTGTTGGGTTAGTTTTTTCGGGAGCCTTTGGGTTAGCCTCCTTCCCCTGCCCCAGTTTTCTCCTGCTCACCAATGCATATTCAGGTCGTCTCCCCTAGAAATGTCTGAGCTTTGTCAACTTTGGGGACCTGGGGTGAGACAGGTTAGCTTTTGGTTGCAGTACCAAAAATCCTCTCCTCTGCACAGCAGCCAGCATAAACCCCACATCCAGGCATCGGGATGTGGGGGCTTGGACCCCGGGGTCCATGGGGCGTGCTGTCCCTGCCACAACCTTTCTGCCGATCAGTGAAGCATTTTCAGGTGCTTCCCCGAGAAATGGAGCGGCTTGGTCAATTTGGGGGCACGGCAGCAATTTTACAACGGTCACTTTGGGGGGCCGGGGTTTCAACTGGTTTGTCCAAGGTGGATCATGGTCCTTCTCGCTAGCACTTCTCCCCTGAGTGCATAGGAGTGGTGATTACCTGCCTCGTTAGCATCACGACACTGGAGTGCTATCCCTGAATGACAGCAGGATGATAACACCCCACGATAACACCGGTTGTAATGAGAACAGCCCAGCTCTATCGGGGTGCCGCTCTGCCCCTCCCCGCCCCCCATTGCTGGTAGCCACCCCTCCCCACCCCTGCAAACCCTCCCATTTGATCCTTTCTCATACAGCGCAGGAAATCAAACCCGGAGACATGCAACCCCCACCACTTCCCCACTCGGATGCTCCGAAGTCGCAGCACTTCTGCAACCCAGGGCACACACGGGGAAAGTAAAAACCCAATTTTTAAGGAAGCTCAGCGGCTTTTCTCTTCAGGGCACTGCTGTCGTTGCTGAGCAGGCCATCTCCCGCAGCACACCCCGAACCCTCCCGCCCCCCCGGTGTATCCCTTCTCTCCCGCAAACAAGTATGGACGGTCCCCCAGTCGGCCCCGGGCCTGCCCTCTTGGCCAGACCCATTTCCAGGGACCCCACCACCCCAAAGGGAGACAAAGCAACGACCTGACTCTTTGGATGGAGCAAAGATTTTTTAAAATTTCCGTACAGGGCCATCGGCGCATCGTCAGAGGATCAAACTGCAAAGTGCCTCGTGTGCACGTAGCAGTGCACGCCGTGTCCAAGCGCCCAGGACGTGCACTGGACACTGCCAGACTCGAGCATCCCCTGAATGACAAGGTCAAGCCCGTGGGTCACGAGCGTTTCTGGCACTCGGGCTCCTTCCCAAGGGCAGGGTGGGACGCAGCCCCTTGCTCCCTGCCCCGGGATGGCACAGAAATAGGTGTCCAGGCCCCGCACGGGGACATGGACGTGTTGGGGACAGAGCCCAGTCCTCCCATCTGCACCCCAAGCCCGTAGCTGAGCTGAACTGCCCGCCCGGGTGGGCAGCGAAGGGGCTTAAGAAAGAGTGCGTGCCAGGGCAGCCGCCTCTTCCCCGCCTGGGCAAGAAGGCGTCTAGGCAATGGTCAGCGTAAGGAGAGAGACAGTGCCAGGGCAATGCGTGTTCAGGCTTCCTTCCTTCCCTCCTCCCATCGCGACTGCGGCAAGGGCTGGGCTGGAAGGGATCTCCCGAGGCCGCGTCTAGTCCAGCCCTGCTCCAGGCAGCGTCAGCCCCGTCCAAGCCCCCCAGCCACGTCTCTGTCTACCGTCCAGGGACACCAGTCCCGCGGGCCCCCGGGGAACGTGCTCCACTGCTGGACACCCTTGCGCTGGAGAGGGCACCCGAAATCCGTCCTGCATTTCCCGTGCTGCCGTCTGTTATTCCTCCTCCTCCCGTCCCCGTGACTGCAGGCGATGCTCTGTCACCAGCATCCTGGGAGCTTCCCTGCAGGTGTTTGGAGCCTGCGAGTGAATCCCCTCTCGGCCTCCTCGTCTCCAAACCAGTAACCCCCGTCCTCCCCCTCCCGGGGGCCGTACCAGTCTGAGCCGTTGCCTGGGGCAGAACCACGTTGTGCCCGTTTGCCCGTGTTGGGAAACCATGTCTGATGAGCAGAGGGAGCTGGGAATGAAAAGGCTTTTCCTTTGGACAACGTGGGTTCACCAAACGGAAATGCTGAGCAGAAACACATGAGTGTGAAGGAGACGTGCAAGGAGAGGTTTCGTGGGCCCAGGGCACAAGCAACGGTCGGCACCGGGGAGGGGGGCACAGTCCACGGCAGCTCGGTGCTGGGGACACCCCCTGCGAGGGACAGCCCAGGTTCAAGGCTGTTATGCCTGGCCCTGCCTCCCAGGCCAGTGTCCCGGAGAGCCTAACTCCATCTGTGTGCCCGGTCTGCGTCCCTGGTCTGTGTGCCCAGCGTGTGTCTGTCTGTGTGCTCAGTCTGTGTGCCCAGTCTGAGTGCCCACTGTGTCTCTGTCTGTGTGCTCAGTCTGTGTGCCCGGTCTGTGTGCCCAGCGTGTGTCTGTCTGTGTGCTCAGTCTGTGTGCCCAGTCTGAGTGCCCAGTGTGTCTCTGTCTGTGTGCCCAGTCTGTGTGCTCAGCGTGTCTCTGTCTGTGTGTTCAGTATGTGTGCCCAGTCTGTGTGCCCAGCATGTCTCCGCCTGTGTGCCCAGTCTGTGTGCCCAGTCTGCGTGCCCAGTGTGTCTCTGTCTGTGTGCTCAGTCTGTGTGCCTGGTCTGTGTGCCCAGTGTGTCTCTGTCTGTGTGCTCAGTCTGTGTGCCCGGTCTGTGTGCCCAGCGTGTCTCCGCCTGTGTGCCCAGTCTGTGTGCCCAGTCTGCGTGCCCAGCGTGTCACTGCCTATGTCTGGAGCTGTGTGCCTGGTCTGTGTGCCCAGTCTGCATGCACAGCGTGTCTCCTTCTGTGTCCAGAGCTTTTCCACGTGCATTGCCTCTGGCAGCTCCCGTCCTTCCCCTGGTTCACCAGCTTCCACGTCTCTCTGGGACCCCTCCAGCAACTCGTCTGCTCAGGAAAAATGCACGTGACATGTGGAGACCAACCCTTCGGCCAGGGTCTCCCCCATCACCCGTTCACATTTAATCTGTATCATGCCAGTGCCTTCGTGAGACCGCCCCAAAGTATCAGATCAAACACCTGGTCGAGATCTGCCCAAGTGTCTGCGTTCTCCTTACCCACCAGCCTTGTCACCTTCTCCAAAAGGATCTCGTGTGAGTTTGAAAACCTCTGTGTCCAGAGAGACCCCCTTGTCATTGGTCGTTATTGCTACCCTCCTCTCACGTCCGGAGCCGCCAGGACCTTTGGGCCAGGATCCTGCTCTGCCCGTCAGGACGATCATTACATCCCTCTTCCCCCTAGCACAGGCTGAGCTTTCTCCCAACGTCCTGGGACCTCCCACGGGTGCAAGAGCTGCTGGACATCTGCTGTAATCCTCCAGGCATGTCAGCAGGCAGGTCTTGCATGAATTAGAGATAACTTTTCTGGACCCAGTGATTAAACCCTGTCTAACGTGGGTCACTGCTGGTTAACCCGCTCTGGAGTGACCGGGGCCAGGGATGGTGTTTCACCACCACCACGCTGTGGTACAACTCGCGGTCCCGGCTTGCATCTGGCAGAGGATCGGGCCAACGTCTGTCCCAAGCCACGGGGCCCCAAGCCCCCGACCAGGGGCTGTTTTGCAACTGGGACCAAGAGTTTCAGCAACTCCTCTCCAAAACGATCGTCCCCAACCGCCCAGCTCTGGGGCAGCTCCCGCAGCAGGAAGCACAGGAGCCAACGGCTGGGGGAGGACCACCGCCTGTGCCCCCGGGCACTGCCTGGGGATAAAAGGGGCTGCCCGGGCACAGCGCAGCACCCTGGCAGCCGAAGAGCACCCGCAGCATGCAGCCCTGCCGGAGAGCGCTGCTGGTGCTGGGGGCGGCCGTGGCCGTGGCCGTGGCCCTGCCCGCGCCCCCGGCCGCAGCCCCAGCCCCAGCCCCAGCCCCGAACAGCTACCAGGAGGCTCTGGCCGTGGCCGTCAACACCTACAACCAGGAGTCGGGCCTGCCCCAGGCCTACCGCCTGCTGGAGGCTGAGCCCCAGCCCCAATGGGTGAGTGCCCCCGCACACGGCTGGATGCTGGGCAGGACCGGGGCCCTGGCTCCCTGCTGCGCCCCGGGTCCCGTCTGCGCGGTGCAGCCTGGCCGTGTCTGCGCACCAACGGGTGCACACGCGGCAGCACTTTGGCCGGACTCTTTGCCTGCGGGGAGGCTGCGTCCTGCTCAGAGACGCTCCCGGTCCCAGGGCCCGGTGTGGGGAGGGGGAGACCTCGGCACCCCCTTCTTCCAGGGGCAGTGCGCATCCTGGGGTCCTGCCTGGAGGAGCATCTTACAGCACCCGCGTGCGGACGCTGCCAGGGAGAGCGACCCGGGGCTGAGCAGGGTTTTCCCCTGTTCCTCTCTCCCTTGCAGCCTCCAGCGTTTAAGGTCTAGGAAGTCCTGATTTGGAGGCCGTGCCCCTCGCTCCCTGCCCAACAGCTCCTGATGCCCCTTTCCTCCAGGCACGTGTCCAGGCCCTTTGCGAAGCTGGCTCACCTCTCAGCTGCCCCCACATCTGGTGGCAGCGAGCCCCACACTTTTAATGATGCTCGATGTGAAGAAAAAATCCTTTTCTGAGTTTTAAGCTGGCTCTGTGCTACTTCCATGCTGTGAGCCCTCATCCTTGTCTTGTGAGACAGTCAGGAATACCTCCCGGTTGACCGTCTGCTGCTCTCCTAACAGCTGGGACCATTTAAATGGTGTTTTCCTTGAATCCCCCCCAGGACCTGGCCTCCCAGCCTGTGCAGCCGCTGAAGTTTTCCATCAAGGAGACGGAGTGCCTGCTGTCGGAGAAACGCGACATCGGCCAGTGTCCGTTCAAGGACAAGGGGGTAAGAGTCTGCGGCTGCACGGGGACGTTGGCACTGACTCGTGCATCCCGTACAGCACACGGCCACGCAGGGAGGTGACCGGGAGGGTGTACGGGTGTAGGCCTTGTACCAAGGACGACGGAGAGAAGGGCCCCACACTGAGGAGCAGACCCGGTAGGAGACGTGTGTGTGTGCGAGCAAGAGGGAATATGCACACTCAGTGTCTCCGATCCCAGTGCAACCGGGTGCATTGCTCCAGCCAGAGCCCTGCCCGCGGGCACAGAGTGTACATGGCACCAGGGGCAGGGGGACGTGGCACCTTGCTGTCCGTGGCTGAGGCCCCACAGATCAGGGCACCGGGGGTGCAGCCAGGCAGGAAGGGTGCGGGGCCGTCCCCAGGGAGCTTAGGGACGCCGGCTGGGGGAGAGAGACAGCGGGGGCTCTCCCCACCCCATTACACAGTGCGGGGACACTGCAGCGCCACGGGACACAACGGCAGGTCAGGGCAGATATCGGGCACCAGAGCTCCTGTACCCGACCAGTCCTGGACACAACACGCCACGATGGCAGCTCTCTGGGTACGATCGACACCGCGAGCCTCCTGCTTTCAACGCAGCCTGGACCTTGCTCCCGCTCCGTCCCTATGTCTAGACTTGCACACGCAGCCCTCTCCGCACACCAGCCCTGCCTGTGCTGTGCGCATGGAGCACACCCTGCCCTGCGGTACCCACCGACGGGGCGGCAGCGACGTGCCCATCGGGTGCCAGCGCCCGGTACAGCGCTGGTGGGAGCCCGCTCGGGAGGCAGGGCCTGTGTCCCGCTGGGGCTGTGACGTGCGCCCCGTGGGAGGCAGGTGTGTGGGGGGAGGCTGGGTACGGGGGTCCCGGAGGCTGACAGCGGAGGTGTTTCATCTCCCCTCTGCAGCTGGTCAAAGACTGCACCGGGATCTACTCCGCGGAGAAGAAGCCCCCCATCGTCACGGCCAACTGCGAGGACGCGGGTCAGGGGGTGAGTAGGGCTCGGCTGGGCAGGGTTGTGCGGTTCCCCCTGGGAGATCCTGGCCTGCCGTTCACGGTGCTGGATGGACCCCAGGACTAGGGTGTAAACCCCGTGCAACGCTCCCCCTCTCTGCCTGCCTGTCTGCTGAGCCTGCAGGTGTGCGGGGCAGGACCGCCTCCAGCAAGCCCCTTGCACGGGCATCCAGGGGAACAAGGACAGGGCAGGGAGGGAGAAGGCACTTCCCTGGGTGGGACGTCCTTCAGTGAGGGGCTGCATGGGCTTGCTTACCCTTTGGCTTCTCCCCGTCTCCAGCCTCAGCTCGTCAAAAGGGTGAACTGGAGGAAAATAGGACGAAATACAGCTCTGGGGGCCTCCTACGTCTTGAGTTTTCTGGGCTAGGCAGGAAGAGCAGGCGGCAAGCGGCTGCCCCGCAAGACCCAGCCACGCCGCCCGCCGTCCCACGCTTGGAAGCAGCCTCGGAAACGTGGCCCCGGCCCACCCCGAGAGCTGCTGAGCTCCTGCCTCTCCTCGCGCCTTCGCTGCTGCTCCCTGGGCCCACGCAGGGTCCTCCTTGCAATAAATGGTGGCTCTGCAAACCCACGAGTGCCATTCTCTTCTTCCGTGGGACGGGGGCACGTTAGGGGCACGGACAGCTCGGCTTGGCTGTCTGCTGGCGAAAGACCCTGCCTGGGAGTCAGGCTCTGTGCTCCAGCTCGTGAGACCCCGCTAGGAGGGGTGGGCGGCCGCGGTCCCCCCACATTCCCTGCGGCAGGTGTGGGTGCAACGTCCTGTTGGGCTGAGGGGCGTTTGACTCAGAGGCTGGACGCTGGGTGTGTCTGGGAGGGTCTGGACAGCGGTGATGCTGCTTCAGGCAGGGGTTGGACTAGATGTGACCTCCTCATGTCCCGTCCAGCCCCACTTTGCTGGACTCTGCGACACTCTCGGGAGCCCTGAATCCACCCCGCGGCATCCAAATCCCTCGTCCCTGGAGACAACGCCTGCCCTGGGGCGCAGGACTCTTCTCCGCGGGGAGGGAGGGGAGAATTGCCCTCGTACACCGGTGGAGGCAGGTTCCCAAAGCTGCCCTGAAGGGACGAGTGTCCCCAGTGCGCCTGGCTGTCGGGGAGGCTGAGGCACTTCCATGGGCGAGTGGCTGTGGCCCCCCTGGAGTCACACACAGCTCCCCTCCATGCAAGGCCCTCCGAGACCCCAATTCCCTCCTCCCGGGAACCCCCGGGACACAGCGGCGCTGGGCTCCCTCTCTGCCTGGGCACGGAGGAATCGCAGACACCAGGGCTGTGCTCAGCCCTGAGCAATCCTGGCTCCTGGCAAGGGCTCTCTGCACCCACAGCTCCTGGGGTTGGGAGCCTGGACGTGGGCATCCCTCAGAGACCCCACGCGGTGCAGGCGGAGGCAGCGAAATGCTGGGGGAGTCCACTCTCCGGCCAGGGCCCAGCACACACTGCGTCCACCCTCTCGTTCGGTCCTTGGCCCATTGCACAAGTCCCATGGGCACTTGCTGGTGTTGCTGGCTGTCCCTTCATGGGCACTGATCCGCACCCTTAGGGCTCACACGTGCCACTTGCACATCTGGCACTGACACTTGGAGGTGCACAAAGGAGAACTCCTAATGCACTTTCATCTAATGCACATCTTTGGCCTTAACCAAGGCTTTGGGCTGGTGAGAGGCCTGCCCCCGAGGAGTCGGGCTGGTCCCAGAGCTCTGCTTTTAGGAGTTGCTCCGATCCTGATGCAGAAACCGCCCCTGGTGCTGAGCGGGGGCTCGTGGCACTAGTTGATTAAGCTCAGCACTGCAAACGTGCTTTGTGTCTAGTATGGACTTGCCTGGCTTCTGCTTCCAGCCCCTGCATCCTTCACACCTTTGTCTGCTGCCACAGGAAAGCCCCATCTCCTCCCAGGGATGCATCTCCCATGGGCACCCAGTGCTTTGAGCCTGTCAAGCATTAGCAGCCAGATTCCTACGGCGCAGACGGCGGCTGGGCCAAAAAAGATGTGTCCGAGAAACCCTTTATGCTCACATCTGCCCTGTCCCACCATGGCTGCAATAACAATTCACCCCGACTGGCTCTAGATCCTCTGCAGTTCCCATTGCAACGGGTGGTGTTTCTACACCCTTTCCCAGGGATCCCTTTTATTTGCCTGTTTTCAAGTTGTCCTCATGCCTAAGGGGACTCACGGCTGTTTTCGGCTCCGTGAGACCGGCACCGAGGGTATCTAGCCCTGCCTGGCAGCTCAGGCTCATAAGTGGGAGGAAGGCAGTCGAGGCACGGTGCCTGGCCCCGCGGCTACCGGTCCTCTCTAGCTCGGCTCTTACCCAGTGTCATGGGAGGGGACGAGGAAAGGGAAAGCGTGGGTTTGATTCAAATCTCAGGTGAATAAGCAGGTGTGTTTTTGACAGCAAGGTGTCTCTGGCGTTGAGGCAGCATCTCCAGGGATGGGGTGAGAGCCCCATTGCCGAGAGCACCTGGGGCATGGGGCAGTAGAAAACAGCCCCGACAGGACAATCGTGCCTGCATTGCCCTGCCCTGTCCAAGCCCTGAGACCTCCCCTGAGCACGTCCTGGCACCACCTGCACCCGGGTCTGGTGTCTCCACACTGCATCCACAGCACGTGTCCCAGGGGGCTGTGGATGCAGAGCTGGCAGGGACAGTCCTCCTTATCCGGATGTTAGGGGCAGCTCCCCATGCAGAGGAACAGGCCGACCTGCAACCGTTCAGTGCAGGGGACTGGGCTCGATGCCAACCTGTCGTTTCCATCCCACGGGGCCCCGAGCCCCCGACCAGGGGCTGTTTTGCAACTGGGACCAAGAGTTTCAGCAACTCCTCTCCAAAACGTTCGTCCCCAACCGCCCGGCTCTGGGGCAGCTCCCGCAGCAGGAAGCACAGGAGCCAACAGCGGGGGGAGGACCACCGCCTGCACCCCCGGGCACTGCCTGGGGATAAAAGGGGCTGCCCGGGCGCAGCACAGCACCCTGGCAGCCGAAGAGCGCCCACAGCATGCAGCCCTGCTGGTGAGCGCTGCTGGTGCTGGGGGCGGCCGTGGCCGTGGCCGTGGCCGTGGCCCTGCCCGCACCCCCAGCTCCAGCCCTGAGCAGCTACCAGGAGGCTCTGGCCGCGGCCGTCAACACCTACAACCAGGAGTCGGGCCTGCCCCAGGCCTACCGCCTGCTGGAGGCTGAGCCCCAGCCCCAATGGGTGAGTGCCCCCGCACGCGGCTGCATGCTGGGGCAGGACCGGGGCCCTGGCTCCCGTCTGCACGGTGCAGCCTGGCCGTGTCTGCGCACCGACGGGTGCACGCACAGCAGCACTTTGGCCGGACTCTTTCCCCAACGGGAGGCTGCGTCCTGCTCAGAGACGCTCCCGGTCCCAGGGCCCAGGGTGGGGAGGGGGAGACTTCAGCACCCCCTTCTTCCAGGGGCAGTGCGCATCCCGGGTCCTGCCTGGAGGAGGGTTATCCTCCACATTAGCCAAGCCTGGGCAAGGGAAACATTGCTGTCCCATTCGAGGGGGCAAGCACCATCGGGATAAACTCGCGCTATGCCAAGGTCTGCTCTAAGGCATTGCTGGACTAACATCCTCTGCCCTGAGACCTGCCCTGATTCCCGCAGTGGTCTGGGTGACTTGGGTTCGGCAGTATGAGGCTGCCCCCAAACCTCCAGCCACGTCCTGAGATCTTGGCCGCGGGCAGGAGAAATGCCCGGGGTGCGGGGAGTTTGAGCATGCCTCTGCTCAAGGGGCTGCCATGGTTATCGGGGGTCTGGAGGGCACCGAAACGGACAGGAAAGGCTGAAATAAGTCCTGGAGCGGTCTGGGTCCCCGGCTCCATGGATGGTGTTGTGTCCTTGAACCCCCCTAGGACCCGTCCTCCCAGCCCGCGCAGCCGCTGAAGTTTTCCATCAAGGAGACGGAGTGCCTGGTGTCGGAGAAACGCGACGTCAGCCAGTGTCCGTTCAAGGACAAGGGGGTGAGAGTCTGCGGCTGCACGGGGACATTTCCACGGGCGCCCCAGGAGCCCCCAGTCTGTACCAACCTGACCCTGGGGTCACTTTCCTGCCTGACCCCAAGCGTGGCAACTGGTCTGACCCTGAGCAAAGGGCCCAGACCCTCTAGCCAGGACCCTTGTCCTGGGACGGGCAGGGGGAGCCCCGGGGGGGTGGGACCTGCACCCACGTGCCCAGCCAGCCGCAGCCCCCTGCGACACGGGGCAGACGCTGAATCTGTGATGCAAGAGGAATTGCGTGAATTGTGCCGGGACCCCCGTGGGAAGCAGGTTGGTCGGGGGAGAGGCCGGACGTGGGGGTCCGGAGGCTGACAGCGGAGGGGTTTCATCTTTCCTCTGCAGCTGGTCAAAGACTGCAAAGGCCTCTATGCCGAGGAGAAGGAGCCCCCGGTCATCACGGCCAAGTGCGAGGACGCGGGTCAGGAGGTAAGTGATGCCGGCAGGTCCTGTCCGGTCCCCGCGGGGCCAGGCCGGGGTGGGAGTCCCTCACTTCATGGCCCGTCCCGGTGCTGGACTGTCCCAACACGAGGGTGCAGCTCTGGATGCCTGGCCCGCGTTGGCCAAGCATCCTGCCCCGTGACCCTGGCTGTCAAATCCTTTAGTCCCCAGCAGGGACTTAGGACAGGATGGGGGTTGAGGGCCACGAAGCCGAGTGCCCAACAGGACCCACGTCCCCCCCAACATGCCCTGTGGGCAGGAAGCAGGTCTCGGGGGGGGGGGGGGGCATCCCCACTACCTCCCCGTGGTGGAGGCTCTGACCCCCCTCGCCCTGCACCCACAGGCACCAGACTCAGGTCTTATTTATAGACAGGTCCACGGGCCAGAGGCATGCATGGCCGGAGGTGATAGGACGCGTGCCAGCTGCACCATCCTTCCGGCAGACACGACCCTGCTCCCCCTAAAGCCCAGGGGTGATCCCCGTCCAGGACCCCCGACCAGCCCTCTCCTGCTCTGTGACCCGGACCCGTGCCCCCTGCCCTCTGCTTGCTGCTCTGTCCAGACTGGAAATGGGTTGGGGCACAGCCCGTCTCCCGTTAGCACTGCCCTGGGTGGGACGTCCTGCATCCTGCACGGCCTCGCTCACCTTCGGTCTTCTCCCTCTCTCCAGCCTCAGCTCGTCAAAAGAGTGAACTGGCCGAAGGTAGGAAGGACAGTGCTTAGATTTCTACCCTACATCTTAGGCGGCTAGGCAGGACAAGGAGGTGGCCAGCGGCTGCCCCGTGAGACCCAGCCACGCTGCCCGCCGTCCCACGCTTGGAAGCAGCCTTGGAAACGTGGCCCCGGCCCACCCCAAGAGCTGCTGAGCTCCTGCCTCTCCTCATGCCTTTGCTGCTGCTCCCATGGGCCCATGCAGGGTCCTCCTTGCAATAAATGGTGGCTTTGCAAACCCACGAGTGCTGTCCTCTTCTTCCATGGGACGGGGGCACGTTAGAGGTGTGTGCAGCTCGGACCCCCAGGTTGGTGCATGACCCTTACTGGGAGTCAAGCTGCATCCTCCTGACAGGGAGACACCCCTCGTCCCAATGCCCTGGAAGTGGAGACGGGTCGCTTAGGTCCATCTTGCCCCCAGAAGTAGCCGGTCCTCAATATGAAGCAGCCTCCAGAGGCCCAGGGCTGAGCTGACACCCTTCCTTCAAGGGATCTCAAGTGTGGTCTCAATCTCTTGCTGGGATGGGGTGGGGAGAGCTAACCACTGTACAGCCCCATTATACAGGCTGTTCCCCAGTGAGCCCCAGATCCTCCAAACAGGACCAAATCACTAGTCCTTGTAGATGGGGGAACAGGATGGGAAAGGGGAGAACGAGCTCCTTCCATGTGTCACCTGCACACCCAGCATTGCTTTTGTCGGGGTACGAAGGAAAATGTGAGACCGTGGGACAGCAGCACGCAGGAGTGTGAGTGGGACAGCGGGGAGGGAGGCAGGGGTGCGAGCAGCGGGACCCGACCCTGCCGTTGTCCTCTGACAGGCTGTTCAGACACCTGGGATTCAACCCCTTTGCTCTAACTAGCATCGTCAGGCTTAAAATCAAGCTACCTGTGTGATAGCCAATGCCCTTGTGATACACAGGAGGTCAGACTCGATGACCCCTTGGTGGTCAGACTGCAATTAGGGAGCTCTGCAACCCCCAGCAAAGACCTGGGTCCCGTTGGCAGGTGCTGCTAGGAGCTTGGGGAGGTGCTGAGCCACCTCTGAGAGATTTCTAGGGGTTTTCAGGATTCATCTCCGGATGCTGTTGGGTACCTAGCAGCCAGGCCCGGTGCATCTGCCCTTTGGATGCTACTGTACGACCTCTGCTCAGATGGACGGCAACTGGGGTCACAGCGATCGTGAAACGGCAACTTTCATGATCCTCAGGACAGGGAGGAGATCGGCGGGATACAAACGCCGGGCTTCAGAAGAGCAGACCTCATGCCGGGGAGGGGTGGCAAGAACCTATGGGAGGAAATCTTGAGTTTTGGGATCTCTTGAGCATATATTAGCATTTTCCAGAAGCAGGATGCTAGCAGCTGTGTCCCTTGCTTTACCTGTGGCAGGTTCAAGGGCGATGCCTGGTGTTGTGTCAGGGTTGCCCGTGTAGTTTTGCTAAGAGGTTTGACAATGGGTTTGTGTGGGATGGTTTGGATAGGGCTGACCCTGCCTCAGCCAGGGTTTGGACTAGATGTGAGCTCTGGAGCTCCCTTCCAGCCCCACTGCTCTCTGACTTCATGATTTTTTATGAAACTCAAAGGGGAAAGGCATCCAGGCCTTATTGTTCCTTGAAGAGACAATATTAAGGGCATGCAAGCTGGCTACCTCAATGCAAAGGAATGAGAGTATGAGCAACAAGAGCCCACCCAGCCCAAACTGTGAGCTCTTCTGTGACTTGAAACTTAAAAAGGAGTCTGATGAAAAGTGGCCATGTTGCTGAGGAGGGTCTGCAGGGCAATAGCCGTGAAGACCACGGCACAAAGTGAGATGCAGCCAGCAAGAGACATAAAAGCACCAATAAAGCACTGCAGAAATTCAATGCAAGCATGGGGAAGATCAAGGGAAGGGCAGACCCCTTGCCGAAGGGGAGGGGAAGCTAATAATGGATGACACAGAGAAGCAGCATTGAACGCCTTTTTTACTATAGTCTTCAAAACCAGGACTAGAGGCAGAGCAGAAGCACAGTTAGCAGCAAGGAAAGGGCAAGCACTCAGTTTAGCAGAAGGAAGGAGCAAGTTAGAGATTACCTGGACAGGGGCAGCAGGGCCAGGTGATAATCATAGACTCATAGAGATGGGGGCTGGAAGGGAGCTCAGGAGGTCACATCTAGTGCAGCCCCCTGCTCCAAGCAGCACCAGCCCCAGCTACATCATCCCAGCCAAGGCTTTGTCTGCCCAGGTCTTCAAAACTGCCAAGGATGGAGACTGCGCCTCTCTGGGTGACCTCTTCCAGTGCTTTACTACCCTCCTCGTGAGAGTTTATCCTAATATCCAACCTCCACTTCCCTTGCTGCAGCTTGAGCCCATTGCTCCTTGTCCTGTCATCTGCCCCCACTGAGAACAGCCCAGCTCCATCCTCTTTGCAGCCCCCCAGCAGGGAGGTGAAGGCTGCTATTCAATCCCCCTCCGTCTTCTCTTCTGCAAACTAAATCAGCCCAGTTCCCTCAGCCACCAGTCCTGTCCCCCAGCCCCTGAAACATTTCCATTGCCCTCCGCTAGACTCTCTCCAATGTGTCCACATCCTTTCTGCAAGGGGGGGGCGTGCAAAACTGGCTAGTTTCATGCCAGAGTCCTGGAGGACTAGGTGGAGGTAACTGCAGAGTCATTCAAACAGTGAGTCCTGCATTGTAATGCATCAGGGTTGTAGCCGTATCGGCCTAGAGGAAGAAGGCAATCAGGGCTTGTAGTAGAGATGATATCTTTGATTAGACCAAAAAGATTTTTGCAATAAAATGTCTTTAATTGCAAGCTTTTGGGCACAAACACCCTTCATCAGGCATTGGAGAAAAGATTGTAAAAGTTCTCCTGGGTAGAAATGAAAGTTTGTATTTCACAGAGGAGTCAATAGATGGAAAACCCTAGGCAGGCAGTCTCTTGGTTCAGAGAGCATAACTTTGATTAGACCAACTAAGAAATTGCACAAAAATGATCTTTTTCTGCAAGCTTTCAGGAACATGCACCCTTCCTCAGGCTCAGGGAGAATTAAAGATGGTCAAAAGGCTGCATTGCAATGCATTAACAGGACAGCTGTGTGAGTCAAGGGAAACCATTCTTCCATCCTGTTCCCTCTGTCTGCAGCAAGGGAAACTGAGGCTGGAGGTGAGGAGGAGCTGTCTGACTCTGAGGGTTTCAGGCATTGCAACAGAGAAATTGTTGGATCTCCATCCTTGGAAACTTTCAGGAACACGTTCGACAGGGCACGTGGCTGGGCTGGCTCAGTCAGGGATGATCCTGCCTTGAGCAGGGGCTGGATTCGATCCCTTCCAGCCTGACTGTCCTATGATCTTGCTAACCATGATGATCAGCAGTCTAGGAAATGACTTAGGAGGAGAGATTGGAAGAGCTTGGGTTATTTAGCACGGAGAAGACTGAGCAGGGGAATGGCTTCGAGTCTCCCAGGACAAAGAGAGGCTAGCAATCACATTGTCTTGGTACCTACGGGGGAGCAGGACAAGACATCATGAGCGTACGTTGCCACAAAGGGGGATGTTCGTTAGGTGTTAGCACGGACTTTCTCGCTGCAGCGGTGCTTAGGGGCTGGAGCAGGTTCCCCAGAAAGGTCGCGGCATCTCCATCCGTGGAAGTGCTGGACACACACCTGCCTCTGGTTAAGCAGGGATGATCCTGCTGGGACGATCATTTGGGTGAACTGAGCACCTTGTGATCCCGAAGCGGGGCTCCAGGCAGGTGCAAGGCCTGTGTCTGGGGGTTTACTCAGCACAGAAAAAAGCCATCGATTAGGAAACATTGCTTCAGCGAGCAAACGACCGGTCCTGTTACACAACTCCCCTGGGCTCCCTGCCCTTGCCCAAGACATGCCAGCACCTCTGGAAAGCAAATCTGCAACCAACTTTCCGTTGCGCCGCTGCCTTGTGGGGGGTGAGATCTGATCTGAGCATCCTGTGTCTTCAGTTCCTAAAGTTACCAGCGCTGGATGCCAGCATTGGCATTTAGATACTCCATGTTGCCCAGGCAGGTGCCCACCACCATACTGCTGAGTCTAGACGGGCAGTGGCCCGTGGCCTGGATCCAGCCTGTGGAGAGTGGGGAGGACTGGCAGCTTGGGGGATTGGGGACCGCAGAGAGGGGGTCCTCAGGGTCCTTCTGCCTGCTGTTCACCCTGGCACGTTTCTCTGCCTCTTGCCTCCATGCCCGTGCTGATGCTGCAGCCCTACCTGCTCTCTGTGCTTGCCACTAAATGTGTCCAAGGGGCGGATGCAGGGGTGGGGTGCAGCCATGCACTCGCCCCCCCTTTGACTCCTGCTTCATCCAAACTTTCCAACCAATTGCCTGGGAGAAGCAGTGGCCTTTCTAATCACAGGCAGCCCCGAGGGCGTCAGTTGTTAACATCTCTGCTGACACCCCCTCTCCTTTTTAATAGTCTGAATTTTCCACTATTCAAATTCACTATTGCACTATCCTCTGCAATGCTGCTGTCTGCCAGCCATGTCTGTCCCTCCTATCTCACAGCCCTGCCTTGAGCTGCAGCTAAAACCCTTTGCTCAGGTGCGGTCCATGTAATGGAGGTGTAGAAGTGCCTGGCACTGAAGTACTGGAGGCTCTGGCAAGACACGCAGGAAGGCCAGCTTTATATTTGACGACTCTAAATATGAGATGTACATTTAACAATAATGATGGCAGGAGTTACAAAACTATGATTTTTGACAATTTTGGGCTCAGTTTGGGTTTTTAAATCTAATATAGCATCTATATGATTTAATATAGCGTATCGTGGATGAATGGATTGGCACTGGATATTCTGTATGCCTCAAAGAGAAGAGATCTGCGGAAGACCCCGGTTGCCAGCGTCCTGTTTGGAGATGTATGGGAACTAGGGAAAGAGAGAGTGCTATCATCTAAGATGTGAATGCACCTTCCGCTCAAGTTAGATTTGTGTTTGCTTTGAGCTTAAACTGAATAGCGCAGCACTAGGCTCCTGGCACACTAGGAAAACTTCTAGTTTCTTTTTCACTGGAGAAAAAATACATGTTGCTGTACGCGATGACGTGTCACACCATCGGCACCCTGCCTTTTCAAAATCCTGGATCCACCCATGGAGCTGCCTTCGGTCCATGGAGGCTTTGGGGCTGCACTTGGTCTCTCCAAGTTTGCCGGACCATGTAGCTCCTCCTTGCTCTGTGCTCCTGTGGCCTCAGTCTGCTTCTGCCTCGGCATACACCAACCTGCACAGTCTCCTCAACCTGGCTCCTCAACCTCCTAGGAAATATGGGGCATGCCCTAGAAACCCAGTGCTGGGGGGTGAGGGGTGCATGGCTATGACTGGGGAAGACCTCTGGGCACTCACCAGCTCTCCCCGACGCTCACACCCAGGTGCCTGGACCCAGGCACACTCAGCCGTGAAGACATAATGTGAGGGCAGGGCAGTCCTAGCGCCTGTATGCTATGTGGGCATGCTGGTACGGGACTGCAAGGGAGAGGGAATTTGAATCCCTCCAGTTTTGGCGAGCAAAATTATGTGTTTTTATATCCCCTAGTACTACAGCAGGCGCTGGAGGATGCCGTCAGGGAGAAGAGCCCCTTTTCTGGCAGCCAGCAGAGACCAGGGCAGCCTTTAGGCTGCTCTAATTGCCACCAAAGATCTGACTGCCATGCTGTGATCCCAAGATGCCCTTTAAAACAAAAAGTGTCTTAAAGGCATTTTCAGGCCCCAGCTGTGCGGAGCAACCTGCTCTAGGGGGGTCTCTCATTAATCATAGAGAATTACAGAGAAGTCCGGCTGGAAGTGACCTCCAGCGGTCATCTAGTCCAGCCCTGTCCAAACCACCCCAGACAAAAAACCATCATCTAAACTCTCCATAAGACTACCCTCAACCTTGACACAGCACGGACCTAACACCCGAACCTCCGCGTGTAAAGCAGAGACCACGGCTGTGTAATGCCACTAAGGGCAATGTGTGCATTAAAGACTGTGGAGCCTGGAGGATCCCAGGGCTTGAGAGGGGATCTTGACAAGCTGGTGCAAGGGTTTCAGCTGTCGGGGTCCAACGGTGCCAACCGCCCAACAGATACTTCCCTCAGCCTTTCCCAACCAAGGGGCTGCTCACCGCCCTCGGGACCCTGGGCCAAGTTGTTGTGCAACTCTTGCTCACGATGTCGGCAATGCCCCCGGCTCTGCCCCGCCGCTCGGGGGGACTTCCCCTGGGAGGAAATAGAAAAGCCCAGCAGCCAACGTGGCCCACCCGGCAGTGAGCCACGGGGCAGGCAGGGTATAAAAGGGGCCGCCCTTGCACTCCCAGAGCAGAACTGCCCTCCTGCTTCACATCTGCGTGCAGCATGGAGACCTGCCTGTGCCTGCTGCTGCTCCTTGGGGTGGCCACGGCCGTGGCCACCGCCCAAGCCCAAGCCCAAGCCCAAACCCAATCCCAGTCCCAGGCAGGCTACGAGGATGCCGTCACCACCGCTGTGGACATCTTCAACCAGGAGTCGGGCCTGCCCCAAGCCTACCGGCTCCTGGAGGCTGAGCCCCAGTCGGAATGGGTGAGTGCCCCCGAGACCCCCGCTCCCCGCTGCCGGCTCTTGCATTAGCCGTGCTTCCCAGCCCGCCTGTTCGGGATCACTGCTGATTTTCTTCCAGTGCTTTGTGCTGGGCGCTTTGCAAACGGGTGCTCGGATCCCACACAGTCCTGGCACGCAGGGACGAGGGGAAAGCCACAACCAGGGGGGTCATTCGTTTGCAAGGCGCCTTGATTTGCCAGAAGCAGCATGGCAGAAGTGGGCATTTCAAGAGTGCTTTAATGTGGGTGAGTAGCAACCACCGAGACATTTCCTGTTGCCCTGATGCAACCGCTTCCTAGTCCTTAAGAGCAGCTTGTCTGGCTGCCAAGGAAGCATGTGAAGTCATGCACAATTAGGAAGCCTAATGGTACAGCAGCAGGGTGTGCGATACAAGCAGCCGGGTCTAACTCACCCTCTGTACGGTACAGTGCATAGTGCACATCAGCGTGGCTGGTCACTGGCCCTCAAAAGCCAGGAATTGGCCCTAAATTGAGGGGATGCATGCATCGATTAGTGGCGTTGTTGGTTGTAGCTGTGTTGGTCTAAGGACGCACCAACGACAGATGCTCCCTGCGCCTGAAGAAGGGTGTTTGTACCTGAAAGCTTGCAAAGAACAATTTTTCCCATTATTTAGCTGGTCGAAGAAAAGATATCACATTTACCCAACGAACACTGGCTGCCAACGAATGGCGTGCATTTTGGGGCTGGGGTTCGGTTCTTTGCCTTCTAGTTTTTGCACTTTCGAGGGTAATAGCTGCAAGCTCTTTGCTGAAAGGGTGGAGGTGAGAAATAACAGACCCCTTATGAAGAAATGGGAGCTGAGCGTCTCATGCAGCCACAAGACCCCGGGAGCTGGGGCTGATAAAATCCCCAAACCGGGCAGCTCTGCAAAGGGGTTCAGGTCTCGGCCGGCCTGAAGGAGCGTGTCCCAGCTCAGATAGATGAATAAGATCTCCTCGTTAGAAAGAAAGGGATTTGTGAAGGCCTAGGAAGGCTTCCAAAGGGAAACCTTGGATTAAGAGCCCTCCCTGCCTCTCATCGCACCATGGATTTCTTTTTGGGTAGGAAGAAAAGATTCAACATGAAAAGTCTTGTGAATTCATTATCAAGGTTGCTAATTGTTTGCCAAGTGACAGCATTGCCTCTCAGGTAGTGTGACCCAATGCATTAGACATCCACTGCAGTCTGGGGGGATCTCATGCCAGGCTGCCAAAGTTGGGGGCACCCCGAGCCACGAGCCCCAGCCCACAACCTCAGCCCTCAGCTCCCAGAAATACAGACACGGGGCTGGGCTGGGTTAGTCAGGACTAGATGACCTCTTGAGGTCCTGCCTACCCTACTTTCCTAGGATCCCATGTCTACGACGTGACCCGGCACAGAGGGGCCAAGACCTGCCTGCAGCGTGGTCCTATATAAAGGCTGGGTAGGAGTTCATCTGCCTTGTCCTCTGACTTTCTCCCCAGAACCCGTCTTCCCAAGCTGCTCAACCGCTGAAGTTCTCCGTGAAAGAGACGGTCTGCCCCATAGCCCAGAAAGGCAACCTGAAGCAATGCGACTTCAAGGAAAACGGGGTAAGGCGCCCAGATCTCCCCTCTCCTGGTCTCTCTCTCACCAACCACCAGGATCCAGCCCTTCCCACCCAGGGCAGTGCCCAAGCCTGGCTCAGGAAGGAGCGTGCCGACCTCCCGCTGCACTAGTGACCTGCGGGGCATCACACGGCGGTCCAGTGCAGAGGACCACAGTCCGGTTGTGGACAGTCCCTTGGGTTGATGGGGAACCGGGGACCACAGGAGCAATGGGGTGGAAACCAGAGTTTTGGGCAGCCCTGGGAACTGCTCCTTGAAGCTGGGGTGTCTTGTGTCTCCTTTGCAGCTTGTTAAAGACTGCTCCGGGCTCTTCACCGCTGGGAAAAAGCCCCCTGTCACTGCTGTTAAATGCGAGGATACATCTCAGGAGGTGAGTCACGGTCCGAGGGTTTACCCCGTGGAGATCCCGGCCTGGCACGTCACGGCACTGAATGATCCCCGGGCAGAGTGTGCATCTCCATCTGCCGGGAGCTCATGGACCAATGCCTCCTGCCCCGGGTGGATTCATAGATCCACAGAAAGTTGCGGGTTGGATGGGACCTCATGAGGTCACGATCTAGGATTTGGAAAAGGGGGGTGCAGAGGATATGGTGCGCCATCACATATCACATAGCACCTCTTTTTATCTAGCTAAAAAGAAGCTAAAACCATAAGCTAGTGGCCTAGGGCTGTATGATTCAGTTTAAGATTGGAGCAAAAACGAATATAAATATATTAGAATGTGCATTCATTTGCTATATCATATACTGTGTATAAAAACCACAATAATCTAGGCAAAAATCATAGACAACGAGGGTGGAAGGGACCCCAGGAGGGCACATCTAGTGCAACCCCCTGCTCCAAGCAGGACTGTGCCCAGCTACATCATCCCAGCCAGGGCTTTCTCTAGCCAAGTCTTAGACACCTCCATAATCAAAAGGTGTTGCTTCATTAGCTCTCCAGTCATTAGAATTAAATGGACATCCCTTTTTCAGATTCGGAAAACAAAATCTAGCCTTCTTGAGCATCTGGACAGTGCATTCAGTGCTTCACTGGAAGTTATTTCCACACCTGAGCTGAAGTTCACCTGAGATAATATTTTCACCCCTGAGTTAATGTTTCTAACTAGAGTTAGCAGCAGTCTGCAGGGCTGTGGGATAGGAGCTCCCACACCAGGAGCAGCAAACAGACAGCAGAAATGCAGAAGAACGGCTAGTGTGATGGGTGCAACATCGAGTCCATTGAAAAGGGGAGGGGTTCGTTAACACCGGCAGAGTGAAGAGTGTAGAAGGGCTCAGGTAGATTATAACGAGCCAGGAAGTCAGTGGACTCCCTCACCGCTGCCTGCCTAGAAATGTGGCTGCCACGGCCATGCACTTGGTTTTCAACGCTGGGTAGAGCAGGGATCACAGATGGGCGTCTTTAATTTTTAATTTGCATGTACTTGCTCACCCTGCTGCCTTCTCCCTGTCTTCCAGCCTGAGCTCGTCACGAGGAGGAAATTTTGGAAAAAAATTCTTAATGGTGCTCTCAAAATTGCCCCTTTTTTTTTGGGATAAGCTGCTGCCGTCCTGCTAGCCCCAGCCGGGGATCCCGCTTGCAAGCATCGTTGGAAACAAGGCCCCTGGCAAGCTGGAGAGCTACAGAGCTCCTGTTTCTTCTCCCCCCAAGCTGCTTTTCCACCTCCTAATAAATTCTCATTCTGGAAACTCAATATTGTTGTCTCCTTTTTGCATAGGGCGGGAGGGGCCAGAACAGCTCTGAGTCCCCAGGCTTGACTCTCAGCCAGTAAAAGACCCCAAGTGTGAATCCTTTTCCATCCTCCGCAGAAAGATATCCCTTGTCTTAGTGCAACGGGGGTCCAGGCACTACTATGGGGGCTTGTACATGTGACGATATATGTGGTCCACGTAGAAACCCATGGCTCTGGGTGGGCAGCATGAAAGGGGTCTCCAGGGCCTGACATCTCCAGACATGTCATCTCGGGGCAATGAGCCACCACCATCACGGGAACATGGGTGTCTTCAGTCTCACATCTGAAGTCACTAACCCCCTTGGAGGATTTGGGCTTCAAGCCATAGGAGGGGGAAAGACTATGCCCTGACTCATATGCAGGAGAGCAGGCAGCCTCTCTTAAACAAGACGGCATTTATTAAGAAGGCAAGAACTGCCAGATGGGGGTCAGCCCGCAGGGCCCTCCAGCCCAAGGTCCTCTCTTTCACGGTGACACGAAGCAGAAGGTGAAAGGGAGAGAGTCATGGGGACCCCGCTCATAGCCAGCACTTGAATGTGCTCTGGAGGTGACATCTAGTCCAAACCCCTGCTCCAAGCAGGACCAGCCCCAACTACATCATCCCAGCAAGGCTTGGTCTAGCCTTTGTCTCTCCTGACCTATTAGCATTCTTGATTGGGGGCCAATCTTGCAATTTTGAGGGGTTTCCCCCGGGGTTTTTGCCAGATGCAAGCATTCAATACAAGAACAATACAAGAACCTTGCTGGGATCGGAAGATCTTGTTCCATGGAGACCGGTTGGGTCAAGTCCTGATGCACATAGGACTGAGTCCTCTGTACCTGGGACTTTGAAGACTCATACCTGCTCTACAGATATTTTGTACATTAAGCAGCAGCACAAATATAGATGCACCCCTTACACAACCAGTGAACAGTCCCCGTGCAGCCAAGCTGGCTTCTTTTGCTAGGGGACCCTAATGTCTCATTGATTTCAGGGGGAAGGCGACAGCATAGATGGCCAGCCAGAAAATGGGCACAGAAGGAGTTAAATACAATCAGTCTTGATTAGCAGGATGGCTTAGAGATAGTGAAGCTGCTTGAGAAGATACTTGTTCACATGGTAGGGAACTCTGCCTTCACCTCCAGGGCTGTCTGTGCCAACAGGAACTCTTGGTGCAAAAAAGGGAGTGCTGTTTTGGTCTGGGAAAGCCCCGGGCAAAAGCAGTGAGAGTGGGCTCTGCCCGGCAGAGGCTCGGGGTCCCCCCTTCACCTCTGCACACCCAGCAGGGAGGAGACAGATGGGGGATAAGTGACGGCAGGACACAAACACCCCATAAGTGCAGCCTCCATCTCCTCGGGGTCTGTGCGAAGCTGTAAGCAATTTGGGCAACTCGTATTGCCTTGGCTCTCCCTGCTGTGACCCAGGCAGACCTTTCACCACCACAACACCCTCACCCATCGGCTCAACCTTCTGCCCGGGCTGCTCCCGGTCTTGCTCAGGACCCCAGACAAGCAGGTCCCCAGGATCCAGGGTGGACAGGGCACTTGGCTGGGCTGGTTTAGTCAAGGATGATCTTGCCTTGAGCAGGGGCTGGACGACATGCCCTCTCAAAGTCCCTTCCAGCTGGACTTTTCCATGGTCCTAGGATCTCCTGGCCTCACTTCAGTCTGGATTGTCCTGCCCTTGTGCTCATAAAACCCCATCGGCAGATAGGGCTTGTTCTTTCTCTATCTTAGAACGAGGCCCTCTGGTCTCCCCAGCGCCCTGGAAGCAGTCACAGGAGCCTTGCTTCTGGACACAAAGGAAGAGAAAGGGTGTATAAGTGCACTGCCACGTAACAGCTGCTGTACTGCAGCTTATCAGGAAGAATCAGTCTTTCTTGGATGTCAGTGGTGCAGAAGCCCCAGTTTTGCTATTGCTATTGCCATTACTATTGCTATTACTATTGCCATTACTATTACTACTGCTATTACTATTGCTATTGCCATTACTATTACTATTGCTATTGCTATTACTATTACTATTGCCATTACTATTACTATTGCTATTGCTATTGCCATTACTATTACTATTACTATTGCTATTACTATTACTATTGCCATTACTATTAATATTACTATTGCTATTACTATTGCTATTGCCATTACTATTACTATTGCTATTGCTATTGCTATTGCTATTGCCATTACTATTACTATCGCTATTGCTATTACTATTGCTATTGCTATTACTGTTGCTATTGCTATTACTATTACTATTGCTATTGCTATTACTATTACTATTGCCATTACTATTACTATTACTATTGCTATTACTATTGCTATTGCCATTACTATTACTATTGCTATTACTATTGCTATTGCCATTACTATTACTATTACTATTGCTATTACTATTGCTATTGCCATTACTATTACTATTACTATTGCTATTACTATTGCTATTGCCATTACTATTGCTATTGCTATTGCTATTGCCATTACTATTACTACTGCTATTGCTATTACTATTGCTATTGCCATTACTATTACTATTGCTATTGCTATTACTATTGCTATTGCTATTGCTATTGCTATTACTATTAGTATTGCTATTGCTGTTACTATTGCTATTGCTATTGCTTATAGCTGTGTTGGGGGCATGGCCTGCCTGTCTAGGATAAGATGTCCTAATCATGCTAGGAGTTGTATAAGTGGACCCTGCAGCCAGCATGGTCTGAGGGTCCCTCTCCACCCAGTTGACAGAGGTTGGGGGTCACCAAGTTCCTGGTGCACACAGGCGTGGAAAGATGGATGCAGCCCCTACCCCAGAGAGTTTGCAGATGGAGGCTGGCAACTGAGAGCCGCTCAGATGCAACTGTCTCATTCACAGATCAGAGGCAGGGGCCTGAGTACACAGGGGGGAGGAAGTGAAGCAACTGCAAGGCTGAGCAACATCACCACTCAGCTTGGTGACCAAAAGCTGTTCTTTCTGTTTGCACGCTAGCCCCTTTCTCTGCCACGTGCCCATTAGGATCATAGGGCTATGCGGCAGGAAGGGACCTTCTAGGATATTGAACCCTGTTGCCTGTATGCACAGGCAGCCATTTACTGAGGGGTTCCCCACAACCATCATGTCAAACCCTCACGCACAACTGCAAGACACAAAACCAGGGACATCGGGCACACCCTAGAATCACAGACTCACAAACAAGGAGGGTGAAAAGGACCCCAGGAGGTCACATCTAGTGCAACCCCCTGCTCCAAGCAGGACCAGCCCCAACCACATCATCCCAGCTAAGGCTTTGTTGACCTATGTCTTAAAACCCCCTGAAGATGGAGAGTCCACCACCCTTCTGGGTATCCCCTTCCAGTGCTTCACCACCCTCCTCGTGAAACATTTTTTCCTAATATCCAACCTCAACTTGCCTTGCTGCAGCTTGAGCCCATTGCTCCTTGTCCTGCCATCTGAACATGCCCCAGGTAACAGCGGGGGAGGCGAGGGCACTGCCCATCACTGCAGCAGCAGGGGACCTGTTAGTTCGTTTGTATTTTAAAAATGACCATGCTCCCTAAGGAGAAGGCAAAACCCCTCATGGCCTAGAGAAAACTCCCACCCTGACCCCCACTTTGCTGATCAGTCTTGCTCTGGACAGAGAAGCAGGACCCTCCAGGGAGGGCCCCCTGGGCTTGCTAAGTGACAGCGGGAACATCGATGCACCCAGCCTTCGGTGAAGCCAACAGCCCAGTGCTTCAGAGAGAAGACAAAAGCACCCAGAAGGGAAAGCAATTATTCCCTGGACTCTAGAAGCGACCAGCAAGAGCTGCTCACGTTCCCCGTGCTAATGAAGCCCAGCAATGCCCGCAGATGGACTCCCCCAGTCCTACCCTCCCAAACTACCAGCCCCACTCCCCTGGCCAGAGCCCTGGAGCAGCAGTGAGAGGGTTTGAGGAAACACTTTCTGCCTCCCAAAGACATCGTGCAAACCCAGGGGACGCTGGGTGTGCGGAGCGAGGTGCTCGGCGCTGGCTGAGGGACCCTTGTGACTTAAAAGAGAGGGAGGGAGACTCCTTCCCACCCCATCCTCATCCATCTAGACCCGACCACGTCCTGCCCTGGCCCTTGGGGGGCATCAATCATGAAGGATGCAAGTGAGAGAAGCAGCAGGTTTTAGCCCATTTTAGAGGTGCTGCAGCCCAACACCGCGCTGAGAAGGAGGTCGTTCACCATGGGGGCAGCAGGGAGAGGGGTTTCTCCATGTGCTGATGCCTCAGACTCAAGACCCTGAAGTGACTCGTCAAACGCATATTAATGGCAATGTAATTGGACATGCACCTGTAGCCTCTGTTATACAAAATGACCTACTGGTCTCTCCTGGCATGAACAACTATAAAGCTTATGCTATGGATAGGTTAATAGGGATCTTCCGAGGGATTTGGGAGCCCCTTGGCATAGTTCATATTTAATCCATGGACGCGTACAAAGTTTTGCAATGACTGCGAGCTCGTGGGGCAATAGGAAAATGAGGAACGATCACCTCCCCCAGCAAAGCTCTGGCAATGAATTGGCTCGACCGACTTCTGCTTTGTGCGTGTGCTGAGAAAGGCCTGGGTGTAACACCCAAGAAATGGGCGCATTCAACAGAAAGAGCCGTGTGTCGGTGAGGGCAGGGAGCAGCTTGAAGGCACAGAGTTATTTGCTCTGCTGTTGATGAAAGTGTTTTGATAACTGCTTTGACAATAGGGAACATTGAAAACTGAATTAGCCACTCATGCCAAGAAATGCCGTTCTAATCTCCCTTTTCAAGTTGTTATCTCCATGTGTTGACTATTTTTATAGTGTTTAAATCCAGGCAGGACGAGTGCGTCATCTCATCTGACCTCCTTGCAAGTTCCCGGGGCAGAGAAAGTCCTTTTTACCCCCGTTTCTCTCTGCCCCAAGGACCTCACCTCATTCTGGGCAGAAGAACGTGATTTCTTCTGGCTTTGCGCGCTGCGGGAAGGCAGGGACGCTGCTCCTGAACCATCCCTGCTTGGCCTGTCTCCTCTTGAAAGCCTCCAGTGGAGGACACCCACAGCTCCCCAGGGCCTCGCTCTTCTGCCAGCAAGGAAGGCTTTCCTGAGATCTCACCTAGATCTGCTTTGCTGCAATTTAAAGCCAAGGGTCTGGACCGGGGAACCGCTCAAGGCAGCTGGGATTTTCTGACCGGTTGACATTGGAAACTGCTGTCCCCCAAAGCCAGGATGCAGTGCAGAAACCTATCCGGTGCAATGAATACAGAGAGGGGTCTGGAGGACACTGGGGTGCGGGTGAGCTGGGGGTTCCTGGGTGTCTGGGTCTAGATCCTGTTTGACCAAGTGAATGTCGCATCATTTGGCCTCTTCTGTGTAGCCAGAGGCATGTGGGTGCAGGCTAGCCCTTTCCACCGCACCCCAGCATGCCCACTGCTGAGGCAGGCACACACAGTGGGGCTATTCCTCCACAGCCAGCTCTGAAGAGGTCGACACTGCAGATGCATTTGCCCCCCTGGGCATTTAAAGCCTGCAGACAAGATGCTTGCTACCTTTCCATAGCTTCCTCCATTGCAACGCGGCCAGGAAGCCCTGGCACTGCCCCATTCATTGTCTCTGCTGGCTAGGGTGAGGAGAGGGAGCTCGGCATCCAGAACAACCAGGTCTTTGTTCATTGAAGGGGGAAGCAGGAAGAGAAGCTGCAGCATCAGCTATTTGCTTTACATCATCTCACTCCGCTCAGCCTCCTGTTTTCACCATCTGTTTCACCCTGAACCCTCCTACCCTCTAAGTACAGGCAGAGGAGAGAAATGCTCCTCGGGGGTGGGTGACGTGCAGGGATTTGGGAGCCTTTCACTGAACCAGGTGGTCCTGCTGGAGAGAACAGGCAGAGATGTGTGTCCCACTCCCCTTTCCTTCCCAGGGCCCCAGTTCAACACCAGTGTTACTACCCCTGAGGATGTCTCCCACCGCACAGGCACCTACAGACACTAGGAATATGGGGGGAAGTTGAAGGATGTGCCTGCACCCTGGACAGCGATGTGACCAAGTGTTGTATCTGCTGGGACCCGTGCAGGTCCATGGCTCATTCAAGACCTGGGCTCTACTGAGCCCTGGGTGATCTCCCATCCAACCCACCCACTGGTCCCATGCTGGGGAGGAAACAGGACTAAATCCTGCCCATGGTACTGGCTGGCTTGGAGCCCAGCAATGCTCACTTACCCAGGAGCTTGCCACTTTGCAGTGAGTCCCCTGGTGTGTGCAGAAGCCAGGTATCCAGGTTGTAGCCGTATTGGTCTAGAGGAAAAGGCAATCGGGACTCACAGTAGAGGTGATATCTTTTATTAGACCAACAAGAGTTTTGCAAAAAAATGTCTTTAATTGCACGCTTTCGGGCACAAACCCCCAGAAGTTGGTGCAACCTTGCCCGGGATGGAGGATGTCCTGCTCATAGCACGGTGGCGAGATGCCTTCTATGATGTCCGCAACGTCCCCTATGCTGCTCACACACCGTGCAGTGCTGCAAAGGGATGCCGTCCACCTTGCACTCACGCCTCTGCACACTGCTGACCAGAGGCTTCAGAGGCAGAGTAACGTATGTCAGAGTTTAAAGGGGACAAGTCAGGACACAAACGACAGTGGATAGACGCTGGCAAGCAAAAGGCAGGATTCACTGGGATCAAACCGTTTTACTCCCCTTTAAGACGCAGCACAACCCTGTTATAATGAGCCTCCATGCGGCTGGGAGGAAAGCTCACCACAAGGGAGTTGTCACTGTCAGAGGGTGCGTCTACGCATGCACATTTACTGCCCCATAGCCAAAATTACTGTGCAGTTCAGGTGCACATCTACACATGCACGCCCGTACTGTGCAGTAAATATGCCAGCTTAGGCCAATTTAAGTGTAAATATGACAACTTGAGCATAAATTTGGTGCCTGCATCATGCAGGTATCAAACTTACACCTGATTAGTTACTGCACAGTAACACACATGCAGGCGCCTTACTGCACAGTCACACTGTGTGTGTGGATTGGTTGGAGACCCACTTTAGTCCCGAGTCAGTTCACACACAGTGTTAATGCGCTTTAACACCTGCACGTGTAGACAGTGGCTTCTTCCCACTTACTGCACGGTAATTTACTGCACAGTAAATTTAAGCCAGTGTAAATGCACGTGTAGACATGCTCAGAGAGTCATAGAAAAGTAGATCTGAAAGGGGGCTCTAGAGGTCACGTCTAGTCCAACCCTCTGCCTGAGGCAGGTTCATCCCTATCGAAACCATCCAATACAAACCATAGTCTAAACTCTTCCTAAGATGAACGTCAACCCTGACACAACCTGGACCTCACACTCGACCCTGCCCAGGGCAAGTAGGGGAACTGCGGCAGTCCATGTCTTGTGTCCATAAAATGTTGTCGATAGACGCTCAAGAGATTGGAGGTAAAGGGCCATGCTCCCACTACAGAGGAAGGAAAATTTCCTGCAATCTGTACCAATCTGACCATGGGGTAAAATGCCTTTCTGACCCCAATGTGGAGATCAGCAAGGCCCTCTAGCCAGGAACCTGCTTTGGTCCCAGCAGGAGCATTGGTGCAGCCCAGTCCCATCCCCAGGCTTGGCTGCAGCCAACACTCAATACCTCTGGGGAAGGCCTGAAAACACCCTGACACATAGCAGAAAGAAGAGAAAGGAGGAGAAAGGGACAATCAGCAAAGCCCAGGAGCCTGGGAAATGCCCATGGCATCACTACCCCTACATCATCCCCGATCAGTGGCTGTCCAACCTCTTCTTGAACACCTCCAGTGAAGGGGAGCCACCCCTTCCCCAGGCCTCTATTCCCCTGCCTCGCCGCCCTGACAGGGTAATGGGTGATTGCAGTAGGGCTCATGCATTGCTGCACTTTGAGATTGGACAGATCTGTTTTTGCTGCTGACATCGGTAAAAGGAGGGTAGTTATAAAAAGAGCCGGTTAGAAGGAGGTTGTGCTGCACATCTATCTGTAACAGCCTGGGCATCGATCGCCCAGTAAGTCAGAGATGGGCAAGACAGCCTCGGCTCGAGCCCCTGTTGCTGCAGCTTCGTGGCTGTCGATACTGAAACCAGCTGGAGGGAAGCTAGCTCAGGTCTGTCCACACCTGGCACCACCCCACTTCCCCACTGCAATGTAGATGTCTTCTTAGACAGCACCAGATGTTTGAAAAGGAAGATGCAGGGAACTCCACGATGCCCGGTGATGGGAAAAAACTGTCCATAAGGAAAGTTTCTTCCTAACTTCAACCACTGGTTTTGCACCATACTTCAGTGGAGTTACTCTTAATTGACATCAGCGGCAGGAAAGGTGTGCATCTACACATGCATGCCCCTACTGTGCAGTAAATATGCCAACTTAGGCCAACTTGAGTGTAAATATGCCAAGCTTGACTTTGTACCCTGGGTCAAGGGCTACTCAGCACACAAGGAAGAAGGAGTGAGCTGTGTGAGAGGGGAAGAGTGAGACCCTGCTTTTCTTTAAGGAAGCATTGAAAGAAAATGCATTGCAAAAGTCTGTGGGGGCATCTACCAGTAGGGTGGTGGGCGTTAAGCCTGACGCCTTTGCACAATGCCCTCATTGCAATCATGTTGCAAGGGGGTTTGCAAAGCCACCAAGTTGTCGATATTATTACAGAAGGAGCAGGGAGGCATGCTGCCCAACTGTCAAACCGATGGACCGAAAACCGGCCTGTTTCTGTGATCCCAACTGACCGTAACGAAGGGGAACTCAGAGTCTTGCCCGCTGACAACCGCCGGAGGCAGGCAACGGGTGGTGCACTTGGCCAACGCAAAGCAAACACCGCTCTTGTGTAAGACACACAAGCTGTCTCGGATGATCCAGGGTGGACAGTTTGTTTGCTAGCCTGCAAATACAAGTCACACCCAATACCCAGCTCCTGAACCCTGGATATTTGCTGTTCTGGTATCAGGAACATTATCGGAAACTAAATGAAGTCAAACAGAAACAGAGAATCGCCGAGACGTGGGGCTGAAAGGGAGCGGCAGAGTTCACGCCGAGTCCAACCCCTGCCTGTGGCAGGATCAGCCCCATCCAGACCATCCCAGACAAACCCACTGTCTTCTTTCGTACGACAGAAATGGTGTCTGGATCTTGATCTTTGTGCGCTTTGGCATTTTTGTCAATCTGGGAGCTCTTGGCCATCAGAGATGTTTCATAGTTTCATAGTTGGTCGGGTCGGAAGGGACCTGAGCAGATCATCACGTCCGACCCCCTGCCATGGCAGGAAAGAGCACTGGGGTCAAACGACCCTGGCAAGGTGTTCATCCAGCCTCCTCTTAAAGCCCCCCAGGATAGGAGCCAGCACCACTTCTCCTGGAAGTTGGTTCCAGATCCTAGCCGCCCTGACTGTGAAGTAGTGCATCCTGATGTCTAGTCTGAATCTCCCCTCTGCCAGCTTGTGACCGGTATTTCTAGTCACTCCTGGGAGTGCTCGGGGGAGCAGGGACTCCCCCAATGCCTTCTGGTCCACCCCGACTAGTTTGTAACAGGTCACTAGATCCCTCTCAGCCTCCTCTTGTGGTGGCTGTACAGGGTCAGGTCCTGTCGCCTCTCCTCGTAGGGCCTGCTCTGCTGCCCCCGATTGTGCGGGTGGCCTCCTCTGGCCCCTCTCCATGCTGCCCACATCTCTCCTGAAGTGCGGCGCCCAGACCTGGACACAGCACTCCAGCTGTGGCCTGACCAGTGCCGCATAGAGGGGGAGGATCACCTCCTTGGCCCTACTTGAGATGCATCTGTGGATGTACGACAAGGTGCGGTTGGCCTTCCTGACCGTGTCCCCACACTGTCGGCCCATATTCATTTTGGCATCAATAATGACTCCAAGATCCTTTTCTGCCTCTGCACTGACGAGAAGGGAGTTCCCCAGCCCGTAGGTCTGCTGCTGGTTCTTGCTCCCCAGGTGCAGCACCTTGAGCTTGTCAGTGTTGAAACCCATCCTAGATGCATAGAGTCATAGATTCATAGATTCATAGATGTTAGGGTCGGAAGGGACCTCAGTAGATCATTGAGTCCAACCCCCTGCATTGGCAGGAAAGAGTGCTGGGTCTAGATGACCCCAGCCAGATACTCGTCTAACCTCCTCTTGAAGACCCCCAGGGTAGGGGAGAGCACCACCTCCCTTGGGAGCCCGTTCCAGACCTTGGCCACTCGAACTGTGAAGAAGTTCTTCCTAATGTCCAGTCTAAATCTGCTCTCTGCTAGCTTGTGGCCATTGTTTCTTGTAACCCCCGGGGGCGCCTTGGTGAATAAATCCTCACCAATTCCCTTCTGTGCCCCCGTGATGAACTTAAAGGCAGCCACAAGGTCGCCTCTCAACCTTCTCTTGCGGAGGCTGAAAAGGTCCAGGTTCTCTAGTCTCTCCTCGTAGGGCTTGGTCTGCAGGCCCTTAACCATACGAGTGGCCCTTCTCTGGACCCTCTCCAGGTTATCCGCATCCTTCTTGAAGTGCGGCGCCCAGAATTGCACGCAGTACTCCAACTGCGGTCTGAGCAGCGCCCGATAGAGGGGAAGTATCACCTCCTTGGACCTATTCGTCATGCATCTGCTGATGCACGATAAAATGCCATTGGCTTTTCTGATGGCTTCGTCACACTGCCGGCTCATGTTCATCTTGGAGTCCACTAGGACTCCAAGATCCCTTTCCACCTCTGTGCCACCCAGCAGGTCATTCCCTAGGCTGTAGGTGTGCTGGACATTTTTCCTCCCTAGGTGCAGCACTTTGCATTTCTCCTTGTTGAACTGCATCCTGTTGTTTTCTGCCCACTTGTCCAACCTGTCCAGGTCTGCCTGCAGCTGTTCCCTGCCCTCCAGCGTGTCCACTTCTCCCCATAGCTTTGTGTCATCCGCAAACTTGGACAGAGTACACTTCACTCCCTCGTCCAAGTCACTGATGAAGACATTGAAGAGTATCGGTCCAAGGACCGAGCCCTGCGGGACCCCACTGCCCACACCCTTCCAGGTCGAGACCGACCCATCCACCACGACTCTCTGGGTGCGGGCCTCCAGCCAGTTAGCGACCCATCTGACCATGTAGGTGTCAACACCACAGTCCCCTAGTTTTTAATGAGGATGGGGTGAGAGACAGTGTCGACAGCCTTCCTAAGGTCCAGAAAGACTACGTCCACTGCGACACCTGCATCCAAGGATGTTGTGACCTGGCCGTAGAAGGCCACCAGGCTGGTCTGACAGGACCTGCCTCGAATGAACCCGTGTATAATGCTCCCCGGTGATGTCCCTCCCTTCCATTGGGTGCACACCTCCTTTTTAGCTAGGATCGCCGCGGGGAAGGGGCTCTCGTCGATCCCCAGCATTGTCCAAGCTCTTAGTAAAACTATCGTCCATCCTGACAGAGCACAAGACATCACCCCCCAGCCTGCCATGGGTAAAGCTGCTGCAAAGGCTGTTAAGAGATCCCAGGCAGAGGACCACCCCGGCATTACAGAGGAAGGCAAAAACCTGCACAGTCCACACCGATCTGAGCATGGGGTTAAACTCCTTCCTGACCCCAAATGTGGCACCAATCTGACCCTGAGCAGAGGGGCAAGACCCTCCAGCCAGGAACCTCCCGCTCTGCAGGAGCATGGGCACAGCCCCGTCGAAATCCCCACCTTGGCTGCAGCCAGCACCCAATGCCCCTGAGCAAGGCTTAAAAACACCCTGCCCCATGCAGCAGAAGCCCAGCAGCGTGGGAAATACCCAGAGGAGAAGCCGACGGCATGCAGCCACACTGACAATGCACTGGAGACATGGCCATCCTACTTCTCTCTCCCAGATATTTCCCAGGCACCTGTCACGGTGGGATCTGCATCCTGATTTGGTTTCGGTGAGATTCAAAGCTGGTCAACAACCCCCAGGAATGGTTTAGCTTCACCGGTGGCTGCAAAGGTCCCACGCGATGTTCAAGGTGCACAGTTAGTCAAGGAACTACTTGAACTCCGCAGAAACGAGGCAAAGACATAAAGGTGGGGCTGTAAATGCTCCTGCCTATGAACCGTCCCACAGGAGGGGCCCTGGGGGTTATTTGTCAACATGAATTTATAGTACTTGGCTTGGGAGAATTAAAATCTTGGGTATCCTGGATCCCAGCATCATTTTCTCCATAATTGAGGCACGTGGAAGCCACGGCCACGAGTGCTGGCCAGATTCGAAGGTCACGAGTGCCCAAAGTGAAGCCTGGGCCCAGTGTCGGCATCCACGTCCAAAGGTGAGATCCCCAAACCACCCACCCAGCTGCCCTCTAACCTTGGAGGCAACCAAACACTGTAGGCCCCTGAATTTTTAGCGCTGAAGTTTCCAGGTCCCTGGAGCAGTGTCCCCATCTTGTCAGGCCCAAAGAACTTGATGCCTTGCTCACACTTGGCTAGCCCACCTGCTCACGCTTGGCTTGCTCACACTTGCCTAAAGAACTTGGTGCCTTGACCCCTGCCAGGATCCACACCCCAGGCATCCCTTGTCCAGCTCAGAAAGCCCCCGCGGAGGTCGGCTGCACACAAAACACGCAGTGATGGGATACGGCCCCTTGTGAAATGCAGGGATGGCCTCTGGGTTCTTCCTGGGCATAGCAAAAGGAGGGGGTGGTGGTGGGTCCCCCCTTTTACACAGTAACTCCATGATTAGGGTGCTCACCAAGGCCCAATTTGAAAAGGGATTGAACAAAAAAAAGGGGGGTGCGGGCATCAGGATAGGCTGGGGGGTGACGGGCTGGGCAGCAGCTTTGCAGAAAAGGACCTGGGGGGACAGCATGCAATAAGATAGAGATGAGCCAGCAGTGTGCCCTTGTTGCCAAGAAGGCTACCGGCATCCTGGGCTGCATGGGTAGGAGCGTTGCCCGCAGATGGAGGGCAGTGATTCTTCCCCTCTGTTCAGCACTGGGGAGGCCACATCTGGAGTCCTGTGTCCAGCTGTGGGCTCCCCACAACAGAAAGGATGTGGACACATTGGAAAGAGTCCAGTGGAGGGCAATGAAAATGGTTTGAGGGCTGGAGGACATGTCTTGTGGCTGAGGGAACTGGGCTGATTTAGTCTGGAGAAGAGAAGACCGAGGGGATTTGATAGCAGCCTTCACCTTCCTGCAGGGTGTTGCAAAGAGGATGGAGCTGGGCTGTGCTCAGAGGGGGCAGATGACAGGACAAGGAGCAATGGGCTCAAGCTGCAGCAAGGAAAGTTGAGGTTGGATATTAGGAAAAACTCTCACTGGGAGGGTAGTAAAGCAGTGGAGGAAGTTACCCAGAGAGGTGGTGGACTCTCCATCCTTGGAGGTGTTGAAGACCCAACTAGACAAAGCCTTGGTGGGATGATGTAGTTGGGGCTGGTCCTGCTTGGAGCAGGGGGTTGGACTAGATGTGACCTCCTGAGGTCCCTTCAACCCTCATGGTCTGTGGAAGTGTGGTTGGACACATTCTTGGAGGAAAGGGACACCAGCAGCCTGAGCACAGGAGCGAGGGAGGGGAACGGCCTCTGCGTCAGAACGTCCCAGACCTTAAACGCTGGAGGCTGCAAGTAGAAGAACGGGGGAAACCCCTGCTCGGACCCACTTCACTCTCCCTCCCTCCCAGCATCCGCTCTCTGCTGCTGTGTGACACAGGAGATGGGCAAGATGGACTTATGATCTGACGCAGTCAGTGCGGGCTCAAGGTTAAACCTCAACCTCCTGCCTCTGACGTTATACATGTTCTGCTCCTCAATTTTCCATTCAACAAGAAGTCAGGGGACAGCCTGCGCTACCCAACGAGCCTTGTCCGCCACGGGGCAGATTTCATGCCAGAGGCAGACCGCTGGCACCCATCTAACCCCTTGCCTCACACCATCCCTTAATCTCATCCTGGCTTCAGAAGAGCCACCGGAGCCGTCATCGCTGTCAATCCGTGCTCTAATGATGGACGGCCAGGCAGAAGACTTGCTATTAAATCTGATGTGCAAATGATTATTGAGGATGACTGGCTTCCAGTTAACCCCTCGTTTCTCTTCCGTTAGACGACGCTTGGTTTCCATACACTTCCTCCTCTTCAGTTTGGAAAGGAGAAGGCCGAGGGGGGTACACAGGGCTCTACACAGTCATGACAGGTAGAGGATAAAGTGAATAAGGAACTGCTATTTGCCAAGAATACAAGAACTAGGGGCAGTGGGGGCAGATTTCAAACAACCAGGAGGAAGACCTGCTGTACCCGCTGCGCAGTGAACTTGCGGAGGTGGCTGCCACGAGCGGGTGCAGACGCAGCGAGGTTCAACCAGGAATGAGAGCGATTTGGGGAAGGCAGGTCCGTCGGGAACCGGTCAATAGAGCAGCCGGGCACGCATCCCCCAACAGCCCCATAGCGATGATGGGTGATGCTTGGTGCCGCCCCATCACCTCTCAATTCTTCTCTTCCCAGGCTACTTGTAAGGGGTGCAGCTCTTGAGGCATCAGGTGGTTTTATTCAGTTTGCAGTTGTGCATTCCCCCCCATCCCGCACTGCCCACTTCGCTTTCTTCTCTCCCCCACCAAACTGTAGCTGGGGGATGCTGAAGCCCCTGCCCGTTCGAGCCTGGCCTGTTGGCCAATCTAGATTTCCTGTGGGAGCAAGGGAAAGCCACAGCCCCGCACACAGCAGGGGTTGGCTAATAATCGCCCTTGCACAAAGCAACGGAAAAGGCAGTGTATAAGAACAGGCGATGTGCTGGGCACGAGCGCTGCGTACTGCCCGGAGAAGCCGGAGCGAGGATGAAGAGCTGCTGGGCGCTCGTGTTGCTGGTGGGATGCATGGCCTCCGCGGCCACTGCACAGTCTCAGCTGAACTTCAACGAGGCCGTTTCCCTGGCCGTTGACTTCTACAACCGAGGGCTGGCCGTGAACAACACCTTCCAGCTCCTCCGAACTGCCCCCAGCGGTGACGTGGTGAGTAGGGGGGAGAGCCCCGGGGCAGGGTGTGCACGTGTAGCCCCCTTGGGTCTGGGTCTGGGGTCATCTCATCGCCCAAGACAAGGCCTTTTCTCCAAGCTAAACAGCACTGGGGGGTGGTGGGGGCTGGGCTCGGACTAGGGGGACTTGGGTTGTGATACTGCTTCCCTGCGCGACCTAGAGAAAGTCACTTAATCCTCCAGTTCCTCCTCTTTCCCCCCATCTGCGAGTTCTTCCTGATCCTCCCTGGGCGCGTTTACATCTGCAATTAATGTGCATGAGCAAACGCTGGAATTTATTGCTGCTGCTGGTATAACAGTAACAGCCCGCCCCACTTTATAGCACAACCGCCCCCAGCCTCCGAAGCCTCCCCAGCCTCGCGGGGAGTTGCTTTCTTGCACAAATGACAAGCACTAAAGGAATCAAAAAGGCCTTTCCTTGGTGCTAACCATGAATCTGGCTCAGTGCGCAGCATCTGGGCAGGACCCCGGTGCTGCCCCCAGGCATCATTGATACCGTAATTATAGGGGAAAGACCCCAAAGCGATGCACAGTCACACTGGGTGCATCTGCACGAGACGCTTACTGCACATTAGCCTAATAACGAGTGTTACTAGACTCATGCACAGTAAGCAGCACAAAATAACGGTGTGCCGGCACTACTGCACAGTCACTCTCGGTGCTGTGCACTTAGTTAGTACTTCATTAAGCAAGTACTAAGCTAAATGCACAATAATTAAGGTGCATTAATGAACGTGTAGATGCGCCCAGTCAGTGCAATCCTGCCATGTTGTCTGGGCTGGTCCTGAAGCAGATGAAGCCCTTAGCTGCTGCCAAGGCTAGTTTAAAAGCAGTTTGCTGAACCACATGGCAGAGGTTAGACTGAGACACCTGCACGGCACTAAGGATATTGGGAGTTAAAGAAACCAGCACAAAACCATCTAGATGGGACAGAGCAGTCCTGGTGCCGGGGCCTGTGCCAACCACCAACAGCGTGCAGCTAGAGAGAAATTTCCCCTCTGCCTAGTTATGGTGTAAATTGTCCAGGAGCACGAGAGTGTGTGTGCACGTGCATGCGTGTGCACGTGTGTGTGTGTGTGTGTGTGTGTGTGTATCCTATTGTCAGTCCAACCTCGCTGCAAGAAGTTTACCTGGGTTTTTTATTTTTATCTGCTTGTCTTCTCAGGGTATAAACAGCCGTCTCATTGAAGGCGATTCTGGGACAAAGGAGGAAGGGCTCAGCCCCTTACTCACCCCTCCGGCAATGAACTTGGACTGCACGGCATTGTCCAAGGGCGCAGTCAAGTCCATTGCCAAGTTCATTCAAGTTCAAATATATTGTCCATCTCTTTTCTGTCATATTTCACAGGGTTTGCAAGAGGGACAGTGGGCTTGTAGGATCCCAGGACAAAAGGCTTTCTCCCTCCTGCTTCCCCCAGAAATGCAACTGTTTTTACCTACAGGTCTCCAGCCCGTCTGAGTTTCGGCGGCTGAATTTCACCATCATGGAGACCACGTGTCCTGTTGGGAGCCAACCCACTCAAGAGCCGTGCCAGTTCAAAGAAAACGGGGTAAGGAGTAGATGGGGGGAGGGGGGCTGTCCCCTGCTTTAACACCCATCTCCTCCAATGACCAACACTACTGAGCCCCGGGCCAGGGCCACCAGCCAGGACCACGTACCCGGCAGGCTTGTGCAGGCACTTAGTGTGCATTGGGAGGCCGTGAACTAGAATCGGACGCCGAATCCTCCCGGAGCCGACGTGCTGTGAGCTGCTGTGAGCATCGCTGCACGTTGAAATGGTCCTCCCGCGCTGCTGAAGGACGTTTTCCTCTGACTTCAGAGGCAGTGCAAACGTGCCTACATCTGGAAAAGTGTACATTTGTTATAATTTGCCTCCCCCCCATGTGCCCTCATGGGTGCCTGTCCCCCTATTGCTTGTCTCCCCAGATACTTGACCCAGGCTATTCCTGCTCCCCACCACTAGCTCCCCCTGCCACTGGCTACCCAATGCATGAGCCCTGGGCCCAGTCCCAGCCAGGCAGCAGCGGTAGCTCTGGGCCAGGTCAGGATGGGAGCAGTCGACCCCGCACCCTGTCCCCCCACACATTGCATGGTCTCCCCCATGCAGTCTCCCCCCTGCCCCCGTCCAGCACCCCAGCCCAGGGCAGGCAGGGGCTGTGAGCCCAGTCCCAGCGCCAGGGCCACTGCACCCGCCTGCCCCGGGCTGGTGCTCAGATCTAAGATGAGACTCTGTTTCCTCCATGGGGAACGAGGAAATGGCCTCATCTTGGATTCGAGTAAATACGGCAAGCCAACTCGATCCAACTCAAATGCTCTCAGCTCCGCAATCTCTCTCCCTAGGTCCCCAAATAGCCATGTGGTTTCAGGGGTGCTGAAAACCCCGACCTTCCCTGGAAGCGAAGGGGAGCCAGAGGTGCTCAGTGCATCGGATTGAGACCGGTGCCCCATTTCCTAACGTCCGGGGGCACGTTGGGTAGGCCCCGGTACGCCAGTGCAATCAGATGTCCGCGGTGAGGTTCATCTGAGTTCAGAGGCAGGCACGGAGTGAGGAGATCCGCTTTTCGTGCCTTCATTGTTTGCAACCGTCCTCTTCCTTTCGGGCCCAACGGAGCGTAAATCAGATTAGCAGGAAGAGCCCTCACGTCCTGCTCTTCCCCCTGTAGCCCTGCCTCCACCACGCTTGGAGGCACACACGAAGGTCTCCAAGGACCAGACTTCAGCCTCGTTGGGGCGCCCAGAGCTAACGACTCTGCTTTCCCCTCCCCGCAGCTGGTCAGAGCATGCGTGGGCTTCTTCTCCACCCAGCAAGTGGCTCCTCTCATTGTGGTCACCTGTGAAGAGGCCCCCTCGGAGGTGAGCTTTCTAACCCAGCAAGGTGGGGCAGGGATGTCTTCTTACTCCTAGGAATGGGTTGGGCGATGCCTCTCCCTGCGGGGTCCTGGCTGGGGCTTCCTGGGTGCAAACGCCACTGGGGCATCTCCTGGTGCTGTGACGAAAGTCTACCCCGCACATCCCCTCCATGGGCCACACAGCGCCCTGCCCTAGAAAGAGGAGTCCAACCCAACCGGGAGAGAGGCCAAGGTACCACTGGTACTTCGGCTGCGTGATGCTGGGAGGGAGTGGGAGGCGGAGGAGAACGTGGCCCCTACCATCCCACCACACCTACGGGGCTGTATGGGGGCCGCTCTCTCTCTCCTCCATCACGGGGCCCGCCTTGGCTGGGCTTGGCCAAGAAGAGTCTAGCGTCAAACCCAACCCAAGCCTCATTCAAAGCCAAGTGAAGTCTCTGAGCTTCTTTCTGTTGACTTTGATGGGGGTCGGATCAGACCTAGAAGGACAGCACACAGTTATTTGGGACCGCAGGCGATCCACCCTGCAGCTGGGAGTCCCCGTCCCGCCTGGGCACAGGCGCCATTAATGTAACGTCTCCTGTACGTGGGCAGAACCAGCACCGGAAAGATGGCCCTGCCCCAACCTGCCGCCACTACAGGTGCCACCGCACCCAGCACCACAGACCATCCACCCCTCGGTCTTCCTGGGTCCTCAGCACCCGTGCCCCCCTCTGAAACTCAGCTCTCCACCTAGAGCAGCCCGAAGTTTGGGAGATAGCAGCCAGTGTTAGACCACAAACCCCGGGCCATCACCACTGACCCGTGGCCAGTCTCCGTGGGCATACTAATGCACTTCTTCTCCTTACAGCCTGTCCGGGTCACCCGATGGCTTTGGCTTCTGAGAGGAGGTCTAAAAGCGGCTGGCTGGGGCATTCGGGCTCACCTCAACAGGAACCAGTAGGACCCCACTCTCTAGGGCAAACCTGGATTTTGGTGCAAACAGCCCAGCCCTCACGGCGCTGCCCGTGGCACGTGGCTGGAAGCTGCATCGACTGGCTGCTTGGGGGCACACGCCGTTCCCCACTGCTTCACTGCCTGCTTCCTTCAAGGACTGTCCCCTGGAGCTGCTCTGTCTAATAAAAAAGCAATTTTCAACCTGGGATGCCGTGTTTTCATCCTTCCTTGCCCTTCCATGCTGCAGGAGGGGCCTGAAGTGCCTCCCCTTGCCCCGAGGCTGGCGTCAGGGGGATCGTAGCCCACCCCAGGAGGAGCTGGGTGCCTTCAGGACTCCCTCGCTAGGGCAAAGCTAGATTTCAGTACCCAGGACTTCCCAACCCAGGGGCCAGGCTGATGGCAAGACAAAAAAAGCACAGCTGGATCAGAGCAGACAGGCATCTGGGCCAGCCTCTCGTCTCCGTGGCTTCAGCCTCCTTCCCTGGCCCCTGCAAACAGCCCCCAGCCTGCCTTCCCTTGCATCTCCGCCACCTGCGGTTATCCTCTGGCTTCTCCTGAGCATCAGCTCAGCCAAGTCCTGGGCCCCAGGCCTCCCCTTTAGGGGCTTGCCGGCTCCGACCTGCATTTCTGCCCTCTTTTCCTCCTGCCCATTTGATGCTCAAAGGTGACTGTCCAGAGACCCGAGTGCCTCCAGGGCCCTGAAGTATGTAGACTGCACCTCTGGGGCAGAGCCGCACTGGAGACTGTGCCAGGGACACGGTAGCCTGCAGTGTCACTAATGCTGGGAGAGGCCACGTCATGAGTCTGCAGCAGGGTTTAGGGAAAGTCAGACAAACCTAAGGTGTATTAAATAAGACACTTGGGTCTCAGCAAAGTCTTGCCAGGGATTTTCAGAGATCCTCTACTTGGGACCAGGTGGCTGCAGCCTGGGTGGAGAATAGCAAAGGGTTTTGCCCGGTGCTGCCCTTGCAGCAAAGCCCAGGCCGCAGCACAGAGAACCGGAAGACGGCGAAACAGCAGGTGCTTGGCACCCCCATCTGAGCCCCTGGCCCTGCCACGCTCGGGGCTGCACAGAGACGGCCCCTCCCCTACGCAGATCCCAGTCTAAAGGTGGGGAGGAAAAGATTATTGTCCCCATTGTCCAGAGGGGCACACTGAGGCAGGCAGAGATAGAGGGACATGACCAAGGCCTTCCCGGGAATCGTGGAGATCTCCTGAGTCCCAGCCCAGTGGTGCGTGGATAAGATCAGCCTTTTGCGCCGACAGAGGTGCTCCAGGGCACCTAGGTGTGCGGAGGAGGGGGAAGAGGGTGCTGTCCCTATTGCTGGGGGGTGGGAAGTGGCTGTCTATCCTTTTAGAGCATTCGGAGGGGGGGGATTCAGGTGTGTTTCCACCACGGTCAGACACAGCCCTCCTGAGGTCGCATCTAGCCCAAACGCCTGCTCAAGACAGGATCATCCCAGCCTAAACCATCCTGGCCACAATCTGCTCCTGCAAAGTATGCAGGGATGGAGAGTCCACCGCAGGGTAAGGGCAGGACTTGCCCAGGTGATCCTCAGCGCACAGGATGCTCAGCCATAAACCTGCCAGACACCGAGGACCCGCTGCCTACTCCTTCCTGGACTTCAGCTGCCCTCCTGTGACCATACCGCTCGGGCCCAGGGGATGCTGTTTCTGAGACAACCCCAGTAAGACTTGAGCCTTTCGGGTGTAAGATGCTTGATGCAATAGGCATGGGAACACGTGTTACACCCAGTAGGATCCCTTCTGGTGCTACTGTCACCGCTTTCATTAAATTAAAGGGCTGGGCCATCCTGTGTCCCATGCAAGTGGATCTGAGCAGGGCTTTTTTTCCCTGTTTCTCTCTCCCTTGCAGCCTCCAGCATTTAAGGTCCGGGATATTTTGATGCAGAGGCCGTGCCCCTCGCTCTCCTGCTCCCGATGCCCCTGTCCCCAGGAACGTGTCCGGTCCCTTGATGAACGTGGCTAAGCGGTCAGCTCCCACCACACCTGGTGGCAACGAGCCCCACACTTTTGTGACACGCTGGGTGACAACAAACTTCCTCGTGTTCATTTTAAACCCGGAAACTTTAAACTTCTGCTTAGACTGTTCTTTGTATGATGGGAATGTAACACCTGGGCCAAGGAACACAGTGCCGGTCCCACCCTGTGGGATGGGGCACGATAGGAGAAATCGCCGCGCAAAACTTCCTGGCAGGTCGGAGCTGGGGATAGCCCTGTTGCATAAGGCGATTCAGGCAAGGTCTGCCAGGGACACAGAGACTGCACGTTCAGGAAAGCAGAGGCAGGTGGAGCTTTCCGCAGCTGTGTTTCTCAATGCACTGACATATTTCTGCAGCTCCTTACACAATAGCCTTGGTCCCTCCAGTTGATGGGAAAAGCTCTCTGCTCCCAGCCCGTCTTGCAGCGCCTGGCACTGCATGGCTTTCCTTCCATAGCAATTCCCCGAGCCCGTGGGCATGTGTCCTAGGCCACGGAGACTCCCCACGGCAGTGGCTGGGGGAGTCGGCTCCATCCTGAGGTGAGGAGCCTGGAGGGGGACTCTCCACATCTCCCCACCGGTCCTGAGAGTTTCCAAAACCCTCGAGCTCATGGCCCAAGGTCGTCTCTATGGATGTAGCAGAGCCCAGCGCCGGAAAAGTCACGTAGTGGTGCCACAGGGGCTCTTGCCACTGGGATCTCAGAGCCAGGGCCCGAAATGATCCCCTTGGGCTGTGTCAATGATGGGGGGAAGTTTGGGAGGGGAAAGGGAAGATCCAATGTGTCTCTCTCCCCTTACAGTCCATAGCACTGGAGCACTGACTCCATGCAAGCCACCTCTTCAGGCGTGTCTGTGCCCTGCTGTGGCATCCAGGCAGACTCGGCAGGGTTTCCCGTGCCCGCTGACACCTGGAATAGATTTGCCCGATAAGGAAACGTCCAGGTCTCTGCAACTCAGCCTGGCAAGCCCGTTGGGGTATTGGGGCTTACACCTGCTCTGGCTGGGAGCCGTCTCAGATGGCTCAGCTCCGCCACCACCTCGTGGCATTCGTGCCTCTTCAGTGGCGGATCCCATTTGCAAAACCCCCATGCAAAACTCTGAAGCCTTTTGCCCTGGCCTTGCCAGGCATTTCCCCACAGCAGGAAATCCTCTGTACAATGCTCAAGCCTTTCCAGGACATCAAACATCTCTGGTGTCGCTCCGTGAGACACTCCAGGAGATGAACTGGCACCTGAAGGGTGGCAAGGCAACCCAGACTTGCAGAAGAAGGTACGGACTGGGCTACAGCTAGGGCTGGGGCTTTCGGTGGGGGCGTGCTGATTCTCCTGCTAGGAGCAAAGCTGGAGCTGGGGGGCTAGAGGGTTTTGCTCCTCCTGATGCTGCCAGTATCTCTGCCACTGGACCCACTGCCAGGGATAGGCACCCCAGTCCATCCACCCTGTACCCACTGCCAGGGGCAGGCAGTAGGACATGCCCATGGAACCGGTGCCCATCACAGGGATATACATGCAGGGAGCTGGTTGCAGCTCTGCCCTGGGCCCTGGCCCCGCGCTGTCACTGCCCCGCAATCCCAGCCCTACCCAGCTGTCCTACTCTTGGACACTGCCCCTGCCCTCCTATGGCCCCATCTCATCGCCCGGCCGAGCGCTCCCTGCCCATGGGGGTCCCGGTCTGGTCTCCTTGGAGGCCCACCTGCCTGGCACCCCCAGGGGTGGATGCAGGGTGAACGAGCCTGGGCCACATAGCATCAAGGCCCCCACGACCTGCAACAGCTCACCAAAACTCCCTCCAGCCCAAATACTTGCCCACCCCTGGACTAGGTGAGCTCTGGAGGTCCCTTCCAGCCCAGCTTCTCTATGATGGTCCAATGCATTTCTGGCACCCAGCCGCACGTGCCCAAATACATATCTGTTTGGGACAGGAGAAACTGTCACTTGGGCTGACTTTACTGCAGTCCCTGCAGAGCTGGCACAAGCAGCAGGGGTTTCCACACCGGCTGTAGCTTTCACCTGTTCCACCGGCTGTCCTTTCCCCTTTACGTCTCTGTGCAATGGGACCTGTGCAGGGTGCGCGCCCCACATGTGGTCATGGCAAGTCCATCCATACAGTGCTGCCCTTTCCCCTTTATGTCCCTGTGCAATGGGACCTGTGCAGGGTGCACGCCCCACACATGGTCATGGCAAGCCCGTTGGTCTGGTGTGTGGATCAGGCAACACATCTGAGGTCTCAACTCGTCTTATATTGTGAAGATATAACATATTGTCATCAGGTTTCATCTAGAGATGACCCCCAGCTCCGCACCATCCCTGGCCATGCAGACCCCAGCCACAGAGCATCGCCCTGGGGCTGCCCTCACCACCCTCGAGCTGCGACACAAATTTGGACTTTGTCCCCAAATGCCAGAGGTTTGAGCAACTTCAGAAAATCCTCACTGCCCGCAGAGCCCGCGCGCCTGGGCAGCAGGGAGGGGGCCGTGCCCAGGGCGGGGAAGCTGCAGCCCGGGGAAACCCCAAGTGCCTTGGCCATGACTCATCCCTCCTTGCACAAGGAACTGGACAACATATAAAAGGGCTTCCCTGCAGCCAACGGCACAGCCCAGACCCACGGCACCATGCAGACCTGCTGGATCATCCTGCTCCTGCCCCTGCTCGGGGCAGCCAGCACCGAGCTGCCCACCCCTGGCACCGACCCACCGCAGCCCACGCCGACCTACGCCCAGGCCCTGGCCACGGCCGTCGACGTCTACAACCAAGGGCCTGGCGTGGACTTTGCCTTCCGGCTCCTGGAGGCAGAGTCCCGGGACGACTGGGTGAGCATCAGCCTGCAGTGCCCAAGCCCAGCCCCGTGCGGGTCACAGCTGGCGGGAAGGGGCTGCCCAGCCCAGGGGACAGGGTGTGGGCATCTCCTCCATGCACCAGGACCTGTAGTGTCCAGCCGTGGCTCACGGCAGTCCCATGGGCACTGGGGGTCCTGGACCAGTCGGGGAGGGTCCCTTGGGGCTCCCTGCAGCACACACTGGGCCGAGTGTCCAGGCCGTGGCGGGCACTGGGGCAGCACTCCCTGCCAACCCCTCAGCACCCCTGGACTCTTGTCTCCCCAGGACGCGAGCAAGGATCCCCTGCGGCAGCTGGAGTTCACCCTGAAGGAGACCGAGTGCCCCGTGGGCAAGGACCAGCCCCTGGACCAGTGCGACTTCAAGGATGGCGGGGTGAGGAAGGCACAGGCACAGGGTGCAACCCCTCCTTTGCACAGGGCTGGGTGCCCAGGTGGGCGGCACTGGGTGGCAATGCCGCCCCCAGGCTAAGCCCCTTCAAGCTCCGGGTGCTGGGGGCAGCTGGGCGGTGGGGAGAGGGTCTGCACCGCTGGAGGGTGCAGCCTGCCCGGCCAGAGGGGACAGGCGGGCAGCGTGGGGGCACTTGCACACAGCCCCGTCCCCACTGCGATGTGCTGACCCCGTGGCTAGGGGCACCTTGCATGTCCCCCATGGGCCGGCCCTGCAACTCCCCGGTGCTCCGGGCTGCGTTGGCCCCCAGGCTGGGGTCTGGCTGGGCGGACCCGGCGCTGCCCCGCGTGGCCGTGCCAGAGGTGCCACGTGTGGCGCTGAGCTGTTCTCTCCTCGCTGCCGTGGCAGGCGGTGCTGGACTGCACAGGGACCTTCTCCTGCTCCGAGGCCTCGCTCATGGTGCTGGTCACCTGCCAACCCGCCGAGCCCCTGGTGAGTGTCTGTGCCCCCTCCAGCGCCCGCCCTGGCCCCCGGCTCCTGCTCAGCAGGGTCCCGGCACGTGTGCCCGGGGCTGGGCAGGGAGGGCTGGTGCCGAAGGGACCCCTGGGTGGGCAGAGGTGGGTCCTGCCCTGGAGACCCTCATGGGCGCCTCTCTCCTGCAGCCCGACCGCGTCCGCAGGGGTCTATTCAAGAAGCTGAGGAGGAAAATCAAGAAGGGCTTTAAGAAAATCTTCAAGCGCCTGCCTCCCGTTGGTGTCGGTGTCTCCATCCCACTCGCAGGAAAACGGTGAGGAGCCCGGGACGGCTCCATCTGCACCTCCAGGACCCCCAGACCAGGCGCTCGGTGCCCCGGGAACGGGGCCCGGCGAACCCAGCCCTGCCTCTGAAGAGCCGTGGCGGGGCTGGGCTGGGCTGGGGTGGGCAGGGAGGGGTGGCGGGTTCGGGGCTGCACACTCCCGTTCCTCTTGTCACAATAAATGGTGAATGTAATAACTCGGTGGTGTGCCCTTGCTGTGCGGTCTGTACTTTTTCCTTGGGGAAGGGCAGCGGAGGGCAGAGACCCACCCTGCTGCGGGCACCATGACCCCAATTGCGGCTCCATCCTGTTGAGTGGCCCCTGAACAGCCCACGGCTCCACGCTTCACCCCCATTCGGGCCAAAGGAGCGGCCCCAGTGCAGCCCTGCTGTCTGCAGGGGAGAAGTCACAGCATAGCCAAGACCAAGGGCACGGCCTGCGGGTGACGGGGCAGGCAGGGAGGGGCTGGGGGAATGGCTGGAGGGAGCTGATATCCCCTAAGAAGCACCTGATGCCTTTAATTGCAAAGCTGAGCGTGTGTGCATGGAGCCACTGCCCCGCTCTGCACTCGGCAGGACTGTGCACAGACAGCTACCGTCTCAGAGAGCCCAAAGTCATTTCTATTCCCCTCGTCCAGCCTGGTTCCTCCGAAAGCCTCGGACCCTGGAGCTGAGGCTTTGGGGAAGAGGTTGCCCTGGATCCCAGGCTTTTGCAGCTTGTGGAGAAACCACTCTCTAGACATTACCGAGCCACTTCATACACCCGGGCAGGGACACATCCCGCGTCCCGTGGCTGAGGCATGAAGAGGTGCACGGAAATGCAGCGAGGTGCGGGATGCTTCGTGCCGAAGAAACCAGAAAACGGGAGGACGTGGAGGGCGCTGCTCCTTGCGGCTCCGGGCTCCCACCGTCACTCACTCGACCCGAAGCCGAGACGTCTGGTGCCCAGCAAGGCTGGACCACGCTGGGTGCTGAAAGCCGGATCCGTGCCCCTGGCCTGTGTGCAGAGGTGTCCCCAGCCCAGGTGCCCCAGTGCCCACCCACTGGAGCCACTGGTCTTATCCCACATGAGCGTACCACGGCCTCAGCTGGACTCCGCTTACTTGGCTTCGGTTTTCTCTTTACACACCCCTGCTCCCAGAAATCACAGCCGAGGGCTCTGCTCTCAGATGCTCCCAGCCCACAGTTGCGTCCCTCCCTCAGAAAATCCAGCCCACGCACTTAGCTCTTCTCCCTCGGAGCAAGAAGCCCAGGCCTCCTCCAGCACCCCAGGTTTTCCAGGGCATCCCGGCACGACAGCTTGGCTTATCTTTGGGGGACGCACCCTTTGCTGCAGCTGCTTGAACGTCCTTAGTTATGGCTTTAGTGGGTCAGAGTGTGGGCTGCGGTGAAGACCCAGCCTCCTCGGAGCTCGCCCCTTGCCCATGCATCGGAGAAAGGACTTCTGGAAACCACTCGACAGGCTCCACCGGCTTCTCGCGCGCACACTGAAGGGGCAAGGATTTTTTTGGAGGGTGGTCTCTTTTACTCACCACCAGCTGCATCGCTGGGATCGTTAGAGAAGCGCTTAGTTCGAGTGTTTCTGTTCCCCTGCTTTGTCCTCCAGGCAAACCCCACAGGCTTTCCCAAAGGGTGCCATAAAGGGCTGAGCAACAAAAATGGTTTGCAGGTTGGGGCACGTGACTTATGAGGGAAATGGGTTGATTTAGTCTGCAGAAGGGAAGACTGAGGGGGATTGAATAGCAGCCTTCACCTCCCCACGGCGGGGCTGCACAGAGGATGGAGCTGGGCTGTTCTCAGTGGGGGCAGATGACAGGACAAGGAGCAATGGGCTCAAGCTGCAGCAAGGGAAGTTGAGGTTGGAGATTAGGAAAAACTCTCACTAGGAGGGTGGGGAAGCACTGGAACAGGTTACCCAGAGATGTTGTGAGATCTCCATCATAGTTTCATAGCTGGTCGGGTCGGAAGGGACCTGAGGAGATCATCACGTCCGACCCCCTGCCATGGCAGGAAAGAGCACTGGGATCAAACGACCTCGGCAAAGTGTTCATCCACCCTCCTCTTAAAGCCCCCAGGGTAGGAGCCAGCACCACTTCTCTTGGAAGTTGGTTCCAGATCCTAGCCGCCCTGACTGCGAAGTAGTGCATCCTGATGTCTAGCCTGAATCTACCCTCTGCCAGCTTGTGACCGGTATTTCTAGTCACTCCTGGGAGTGCTTGGGGGAACAGGGACTCCCCCAATGCCTGCTGGTCCCCCCTGACCAGTTTGTAACAGGTCACTAGATCCCCCTCAGTCTTCTCTTGTGGAGGCTGAACAGGTTCAGGTCCCATCACCTCTCCTCGCAGGGCCTGCCCTGCTGCCCCCGATCATGCGGGTGGCCTCCTCTGGCCCCTCTCCATGCTGCCCACATCCCTCCTGACGTGCGGCGCCCAGACCTGGACGCAGTACTCCACCTGCGGCCTGACCAGTGCCGCGTAGAGGGGGAGGATCACCTCCTTGGCCCTGCTCGAGATGCATCTGTGGACGCACGACAAGGTGCGGTTGGCCTTCCTGACCGCATCCCCACACTGTCGGCCCATGTTCATTTTGGCATCAATGATGACTCCAAGATCCTTTTCTGCCTCTGCACTGACGAGAAGGGAGTTCCCCAGCCTGTAGGTCTGCTGCTGGTTCTTCCCCCCCAGGTGCAGCACCTTGCACTTGTCCGTGTTGAACCCATCCTGTTCTCATCCGCCCACCCCTGGAACCTGTCTAGGTCCAATTGCAGCCTATTTCTCCCTTCCAGCATGCCCACTTCCCCCCACATCTTAGTGTCATCTGCAAACTTGGACAAGGTGCTTTTTACCCCTCGGCCAAGTCACTGATGAAGATGTTGAACAGTGAGGGTCCAAGGACCGAGCCCTGGGGGACCCCACTGCCCACAGCCCTCCAGGTCGAATAAGACCCATCCACCACCACTCTCTGGGTGCGGCCCTTCAGCCAGTTAGTGACCCAGCTGACCATGTAGGTGTCGACACCATTGTCTCCTAGTTTCTTACTGAGATTGGGGTGAGAGACCATGTCGAAGGCCTTCCTGAAGTCCAGAAAGACTACGTCCACCACGACACCTGCATCCAAGGACTTGGTGACCAGGTTGGTTTGACAAGACCTGCCCCTAATGAACCCGTGTTGGCTGCCCCTAAGCATAACCTCCCCTGCCGACCCCTCGTGGACATGCGCCAGGGTAATTCTCTCAAAAAGCTTACCCAGGATCGAGGTAAGATTAACGGGTTTATAGTTTCGTGGATCCTCCTTCCTCCCTTTTTTGAAGATGGGGACCACATTGATCCTTTTCCAGTCCTCTGGCACATTGCCCGAGCGCTGTGAGTGCTCGTAGAGCTGCACCAGAGGTCCCGCAATGACCCCTGCTAGTTCCTTCAGCACCCTGGGGTGGAGATCATCAGGACCTGTGGATTTAAATACATCCAGTCCCTCCAGAAGTTCCCTGACAAGGTCCTCATTAACCCTTGGCCTGGGTGTGCCACCCACCGGGCCCTTGGGGGGGCCAGTCGGGGAGATATCCGGGTCCCTCCTCAGAAATACGGAGGCAAAGAAATTGTTGAATATGTCAGCTTTAGCGTCAGGTGAGATGACCAGATTTCCTAGCGTGTCCTGCAGAGGCCCCACCTTACCTGGCACCTCCATCCTTGGAGGCTTTTAAGACCCGCTAGACAAAGCCGTGTCTGGCATGCTGTAGCTGGGGCTGGTCCTGCTTGGAGCGGGGGGTTGGACTAGATGTGATCTCCTGAGATCCCTTCAGCCCTCATTGTCTGTGATTTTATGACAATACCGACATTCCCACCAGAGGAAATGCCCTGTTGGACCTGGTCCTGGCCACAGGCGACGACATGGTGAGGGGGCTCCAGGCCCTTGACCACCTGGGTGACAGCGATCATCGCTTGCTGGAATTCACCATCCAGCGCAGGGTGTCAAGGGCCTGCAGCAAGGCGGTAGCCCTAGACTTCAAGAGGGCCAACTTCAACGAGTTGAGGAGATTGGTGGGAGAGGCGCTGGGGTCCTCGAGGGCAGGGGAGCTCGGTGCCCAAGAAGAGTGGTCGTTCCTTAAGGAGACGATACTCAGGGCCCAAGGGGTGACAATCCCAACAAGAAGCAAGGGGGACAAGAGTGCCCAAAAGCCTCCCTGGCTCACCAAGGACGTCCGGGAATGCCTGGTTGCCAAAAAGGCGGCATACACCTGGTGGAAGTGGTGTGTCAATCTCCAAAGAGGAGTACACCTCCACTGCTCGGGCCTGTAGGGGGGCTGTTAGGAAAGCTAAGGCGGACATAGAGCTAGGACTAGCGTCCAAGATCAAAGATAATAAAAAGTCCTTTTTCAAATATATAGGGAGGATGAAGAAGGCACCGGGAAACGTGGGGCCCCTGCAAGATGTGCTGGGCAATCTGGTGGTTGTGCCAGAGGAGATGGCAGACCTCTTTAACAAATTCTTCACCTCTGTTTTCTTGTGCAGGGACCAGGACTCCCCCACCGGGATTCAAGACGGACTCGAGGGGAACGCCTCCAGACCTAAGGTTGGGAAGGACCGGGTCAGAGTGCTTCTGGAGGGGCTGGACATGTTCAAGTCAGCAGGTCCAGATGCTCTCCACCCCAGGGTGTTGAGGGAGCTAGCAGGGGTTATTGCAGGGCCCATGGCACGGCTTTACGAGCGCTCGTGGTGCTCGGGCCAGGTGCTGGATGATTGGAAGATGGCCAATGTGGTCCCCATCTTTAAGAAAGGGAGAAGGGAGGACCCGGGCAACTACAGGCCCATCTGTCTTACCTCAATCCGGGGGAAACTCTTTGAGAAGATCATCAAGGAGCACATCTGTGATGGGCTGGCATCGGGGATGATGCTCAAGGGCAACCAGCATGGTTTCATTAGGGGCAGGTCATGTCAGACCACCCTGATTGCCTTTTATGATCAGGTCACAAAAGCACTGGATGCAGGTGTCGTCGTGGATGTAGTCTTTCTGGACTTCAGCAAGGCCTTTGACACTGTTGACCACCCCATCCTCATTAAAAAACTAGGTGACTGTGGCATCGATGCCTACACGGTCAGATGGATTGCGAATTGGCTGAAGGGTCGTACTCAGAGGGTGGTGGTGGACGGGTCATATTCGACCTGGGGGAAGTGGGCAGCGGAGTCCCCCAGGGCTCGGTCCTTGGGCCCGCGCTGTTCAATTTCTTTATCAGTGATTTGGACGACGGGGTGAAAAGCAACCTGTTCAAATTTGCTGATGATACCAAAATATGGGGAGAGGTGGGCACGCTAGTAGGGAGGGAAAGACTGCAGCAAGACCTGGATAGGTTGCAGGGGAGGGCTAACAAAAACAGGATGTGTTTCAATACTGACAAGTGCAGGGTGCTGCACTTGGGCAGTAGTAACCGGCAGCACACTTATAAGATGGGAAACTCCCTTGTTGAGAGCACAGAGGCAGAAAGGGATCTTGGAGTCATCATTTCCTGGGGTCGATTTACCATGGTGAGAAATGTTCCCCAGCTTCTGCCCACGAAAGCCTGTGCTCTCTCTCTGTATCTGTTAGTCAGTCTGTATATAGGCGCATCTCTCCTCTGCCTTCTGACTGACCTCAGACTAACAGGACTAGCAACCTCTCCCGGGACCCTTTGCCAGCTGGCTGGGGCCATTTTGGGTCCTGCGATGATGTTCGAGGTACCAGGTTTTTGGTCTTTTCTCAATGAACATCCCAAACACTGTCTCATTATCAGCCCTTGGGGCGTTCCTGGATAAAACAAGCTCATGTCATCCAGGGGATTGACTCCAGACTCTGGAAGTGCGCTTCTCTCTCCCAAGGCGCATGCTCAAGAGGAGGGCAGAGAAAGCACTTCGAGGACATCCTCAAGGCCAACATCATGGACCGATACTCTTTAATGTCTTCATCAGTGACTTGGACAAGGGAGTGAAGTGTACTCTGTCCAAGTTTGCAGATGACACAAAGCTATGGGGAGAAGTGGGCACGCCGGAGGGCAGGGAACAGCTGCAGGCAGACCTGGATAGGTTGGACAAGTGGGCAGAAAACAACAGGATGCAGTTCAACAAGGAGAAATGCAAAGTGCTGCACCTGGGGAGGAAAAATGTCCAGCACACCTACAGCCTAGGGAATGACCTGCTGGGTGGCACAGAGGTGGAAAGGGATCTCAGAGTCCTAGTGGACTCCAAGATGAACATGAGCCGGCAGTGTGACGAAGCCATCAGAAAAGCCAATGGCACTTTATCGTGCATCAGCAGATGCATGACGAATAGGTCCAAGGAGGTGACACTTCCCCTCTATCGGGCGCTGGTCAGACCGCAGTTGGAGTACAGAGTGCAATTCTGGGCGCCACACTTCAAGAGGGATGCGGATAACCTGGAGAGGGTCCAGAGAAGGGCCACTCGTATGGTCAAGGGCCTGCAGACCAAGCCCTACGAGGAGAGACTAGAGAAACTGGACCTTTTCAGCCTCCGCAAGAGAAGGTTGAGAGGCGACCTTGTGGCTGCCTATAAGTTCATCACGGGGGCACAGAAGGGAATTGGTGAGTATTTATTCACCAAGGCGCCCCCGGGGGTTACAAGAAACAATGGCCACAAGCTAGCAGAGAGCAGATTTAGACTGGACATTAGGAAGAACTTCTTCACAGTTCGAGTGGCCAAGGTCTGGAACGGGCTCCCAAGGGAGGTGGTGCTCTCCCCTACCCTGGGGGTCTTCAAGAGGAGGTTAGATAGGCATCTAGCTGGGGTCATCTAGACGCAGCACTCTTTCCTGCCTATGCAGGGGGTCGGACTCGATGATCTATTGAGGTCCCTTCCGACCCTAACATCTATGAATCTATGAATCTATGAATCAGCTCATGGGAGACGATGGCCCAGGACCGCCCCACATGGAGGAAGAGTGCTGCAGGGGTCTCAGTACTTTGAAACCTCATGACAGCAAGAGTAGCGGGAAAAGCAGCGTGTCTGGGACTGAATCAAGAATCAGGAGCCACCCACCCCCATGGAAACATGTGCCCGAGTGCCCCCCGGGTCTGTCGATCCCGGTCGTCAGCCATCTTCGGACCCTCAAATAAGACATGCATGGAAGGTGATTGCCCTCCGCTGCGAGGGACTGCCGAAGACGTGTTGCCGTCCCAGCCGCTTTGCATTTCCTCTAATTGAATGGCATCCCTGTCCGTGCTCCTGGCCCTGCTGGCCTTTCCCGCCGCAGAACGCGTCCTATCCGATGCTCAGCCCCACGCAGCCATTCAAATGCCTGTTTTATCCCCGTGACACATCACAGCTGATTTACTTTTATCTTCCCGGGGTGTTTAATACAGCTCAGTGCCCCTCTGGGGGGTTTCCTCACCCTAATTGCTCCTGACCCTTCCTTTAAACTGAACACAGCTGGCGACACCACTGCAGATGTGCAGCTCAGAGCCCCCACTGGAAGCTCCAGCTGTGCTTTCATTCCCGTGCGCAGGTCTACGCTGCATTTCCTGGCACGTTTCCCCTCCTGTAAGGGGTAAGTAAAGGGGCGAGCTTCCCCACCTGCCCTTCTTCTTGCCCCTTGGCTATCAGCTCCCAAAAAACAAGGCCTGGAAGGGCTCTCTGGAGGTCATCCGGTCCTATCATGTATGCCTCTTCCATGCGGTGCAATTCTTTTTTAACTGGCCCTTCAGGCCGCAGAAGCATTACGGGGCGGGCGACATGACACAGCTGGGTCTGTGGATTTAGCATTTACCCTGCAAGCCTTCGTACATCTCCTTGTGCTCAGGAAAGACATCCCAATCCTGGCTGCGGCTTTTTTGTTCATCCTATTTATTCTTTGCACTTCCTTGAACCTTCCCGAGGCAAAACAGTGGCGCTTTGCAAGTCCCCTGGTCCACCCGAATTTCCAGCCCTCCTGACCCTCGTTATCTAAATTGCCTCTGCCCACAGACTCTCAGGTTTGCCTCCTGTGAGTTATTAACCCTGAGATGAGCTGGCTTGAATTGCCGCTGAGATTTAACCCCCGTCTGCCTCCAAACCCATTTCCTTCCCTGTTGGCCTGAAGCCTCCTGTGAAAGCTTCTCAACCTGCTTCTGTGCAAGCGTGTTGGTCCCCGGGGCTGGGCTCGGCAGCAGCCCGCTCCTTCGTGGGGTGCGATCCATCGCTGCCCTCGAGGAAGGCACGATGCAAAAGTCCAAGGTCCCGGGGAAGGCAAGCTTCTTGGGGTAAATGTGAGATCTTTTATTAAACCAGCTACATAGTTGGAAAAAAGTTCTTGGCAAGCTTTCGGGCCCAAACACCCTTCTTCAGGCAATGGGAGACTTTTTTATTAGCTGGTCTAATAAGAGGTATCACGTCTACCCAAAGAACCGCTCCTGCCCGTGTCCGTAGACCGACCCGGCTACAACCAACAACCCGGGTCCCAGGGGACGTCTCCGGCAGGACACGGGTCCACGTGCCCTTGGGAGCTGGGTGCTGTGTGAGTGGAAGGAGCTCCCTTAGGAGATGTCCCCGCATCGGTGCTGGGTCCAGCCCGACGTACAGCCCAGAGCGTTCGCTCTGCATGCCGACGGGGAGAGCCCGGCTTTGCAGGGACAGCGTCGATGCTTCATGCCGGACCGCCGTGCAGAGATGGAGCGAGACGAGATGGCAGGAAAGAAATTAAACCAACACGGCAAACGGCAGGGCTGCACCAGGGCCGCTCCTTTGGCCCGAATGGGGGTGAAGCGTGGAGCCGTGGGCTGTTCAGGGGCCACTTAACAGGATGGAGCCACAATTGGGGTCGTGGTGCCCGCAGCAGGGTGGGTCTCTGCCCTCCGCCGCCCTTCCCCAAGGAAAAAGTACAGGCCGCGCAGCAAGGGCACACCACCGAGTTATTACATTCACCATTTATTGTGACAAGAGGAACAGGAGCGTGCAGCCCCGAACCTGCCACCCCTCCCTGCCCACCCCAGCCCCGCCACGGCTCTTCAGAGGCAGGGCTGGGTTCGCCGGGCCCCATTCCCAGGGCACCGAGCGCCTGGTCCGGGGGTCCTGGAGGTGCAGATGGAGCCGTCCCGGGCTCCTCACCGTTTTCCTGCGAGTGGGATGGAGACACCGACACCGACGGGAGGCAGGCGCTTGAAGATTTTCTTAAAGCCCTTCTTGATTTTCCTCCTCAGCTTCTTGAATAGACCCCTGCGGACGCGGTCGGGCTGCAGGAGAGAGGCGCCCATGAGGGTCTCCAGGGCAGGACCCACCTCTGCCCACCCAGGGGTCCCTTCGGCACCAGCCCTCCCTGCCCAGCCCCGGGCACACGTGCCGGGACCCTGCTGAGCAGGAGCCGGGGGCCAGGGCGGGCGCTGGAGGGGGCACAGACACTCACCGGGGGCTCGGCGGGTTGGCAGGTGACCAGCACCATGAGCGAGGCCTCGGAGCAGGAGAAGGTCCCTGTGCAGTCCAGCACCGCCTGCCACGGCAGCGAGGAGAGAACAGCTCAGCGCCACACGTGGCACCTCCGGCACGGCCACGCGGGGCAGCGCCGGGTCCGCCCAGCCAGACCCCAGCCTGGGGGCCAGAGCACTGGGGAGTCGCAGGGTCCATGTGGGACGAGCGTGGTGCCACTGGCCGTGGGACGGCATGTCACTGTGGGAATGGGGCTTGTGCCCCAGCTTGCGAGGCCAGAGGCGCCTCCACGACATGTTTCTGGTGGGGCAAGGTCCGTGCAAATCCCCCACGGCGCCCACTCGTCCCCGCTGGCCAGGCAGGCTGGACCCTCCAGTGGTGCAGACCCTCTCCCCACCGCCCAGCTGCACCCAGAGGGGCCTTAGCCTAGGGATGATGCTGAGGTCCAGTGCCGCCCACCCGTGCACCCGGCCCCTGAGCAAAGGAGGGGTTGCACCCTGTGCCTTCCTCACCCCGCCATCCTTGAAGTCGCACTGGTCCAGGGGCTGGTCCTCGCCCACGGGGCACTCGGTCTCCTTCAGGGTGAACTCCAGCTGCCGCAGGGGATCCGTGCTCACGTCCTGGGGAGACAGGAGCCCGGGGGTGCTGAGGGGTTGGCAGGGAGCACTGCCCCGGTGCCCGCCACGGCCTGGACGCCCGGCCCAGTGTGTGCTGCAGGGAGCCCCAAGGGACCCTCCCCGACTGGGTCAGGACCCCCAGTGCCCGTGGGGCTGCCGTGAGCCACGGCTGGACACTACAGGTCCTGGTGCATGGAGGAGATGCCCACACCCTGTCCCCTGGGCTGGGCAGCCCCTTCCCGCCAGCTGTGACCCCGCACGGGGCTGGGCTTGGGCACTGCAGGCTGATGCTCACCCAGTCATCCCGGGACTCTGCCTCCAGGAGCCGGAAGGCGAAGTCCACGTTGGACCCTTGGTTGTAGACGTCGACAGCCGTGGCCAGGGCCTGGGCGTAGGTCGGCGTGGGCTGCGGTGGGTCGGTGCCAGGGGTGGGCAGCTCGGTGCTGGCTGCCCCGAGCAGGGGCAGGAGCAGGATGACCCAGCAGGTCTGCATGGTGCCGTGGGTCTGGGCTGTGCCGTTGGCTGCAGGAAAGCCCTTTTATATGTTGTCCAGTTCCTTGTGCAAGGAGGGATGAGTCATGGCCAAGGCACTTGGGGTTTCCCCGGCTGCAGCTTCCCCGCCCTGGGCACGGCCCCCTCCCTGCTGCCCAGGCGCGTGGGCTCTGCGGGCAGTGAGGATTTTCTGAACTTGCTCAAACTCCCTGGATTCAGGGCCCCGAGCTCAGCAACAGCAGGGGTGGTCTGGCTCTGCGGCAGACACGCAGCCCATCCGCAGCGCTCTGCACCCCAGGTCCAGGCAGGTGCTCGTGGGATGAGGGCTCAGTTTGTCCTCATGGATGGGGTGGCAGGAAGCTCATGCATTATCCCAGCATGTGGAGGCATCCTAGGCCCAGAGAAGCTGCAGGAAGGATTGTGTCCATGAGCTGGATCCTTCTGCTTGCCTGTTGCCGAGTACATTTCCAGAGGCAGGGCCCCGGGCTTGGCAGCGAGATACAAAAGTAGGCCCCGGCTTTGGGAATCCCGGCTCTGCTCCCAGCGGCAGGATCCTGTGGAAGATAAGCCTGCCTCGCACTCTTAATTCCTGTGCACGTGTAAAAGCACAGGTCTCCTCTGATACTTCAGATCTCGGTCTGGGCATCCCAGCAAACCAGCCTAGCTCAGGGCTTGAGGACCATGCCCCAGTCAAGGGATCTTTAAGATGCAAGTCCTTCTGCACTGCTCGATAACCCGTTCTTTCAAGTGTTGCTGCACCTTCCTGCTTTGGCTTTGGTCTATAAAGTCGTGGAGGGTGCAGACCAAGGGGACGGGGAGCTGTTGTTCACCAAGTCCCTGAATCCCAGAACTAGGGGGCACCTGCTGAAACAAATAGGTAAAAGAGAGAAAGTACTCTGTAAAGCAACACGCCGTTAACTCGTGGAACTCACTGCCGCAGGAGGGGGTGGAGGCAGAGAGCACAGGCAGGCTCGGCACGGGACTGGATACGTTCCTGGATGATTGACCTATTCCTGGCTATTGAACTGACTGGCTGGAGATGTTTCCTCTGCCATCTCCAATGATGGATGTCAGGGATGGCGTCGATGGGGATGGATCAGTGTAGGGCAATGCTGTCCCTCTACAGCATCCACTTCTGCCGCTGTCGGGGAAGGATAGCGAGCTAGATGGATACTGGTCTGACTCAGCCCGGCTCTGCTTAGGTTTTTATGGCTTCCGGGCAAACTGCAGAGGTTTTCCCAGCAGGTGTTGTAATTACCCCCGAGGGATGATTTTTGACATGCATGAACCAGATTTGCCCAGGTGAGTCACCTTTCCAACACCTGGGCTCTGAAGCTTGCTGCGGTTGTATCCGTTCATTCAACAACGCCTGAGTTTCAGGTTTTACGGGGTTTTGCAGGTGTAGAGCCCTTTCATAAGCCCTGCCTAAAACCCCAGGGCTGGTCTCGTCTGGGACCTCTCCAGATCCGTGTATTGCCTGCGTAACATTCAACAGCTCCCTGGCCTTCAGATGTCAGCCCGGTACCTGCAGGGAGCTCGGGAACCTGGAGCCGCTGCTGCAATCACCAGTGATTTCTTCTCCTGTAGACAGGGCAGCTGGACATATTCCCTTTTACTGCTTCATTCAGATCCCGTGGATCCAGCTGTGATCTTATTTCACCTCACCCTCATTTGTCTACATTTATAATAGTCGGACTCACCCACAGGTCCTTGCCCTTTGCCTACGACGTGCACCTGTCCAACATGATGGGACTCTTTTTTAACTCTCTCTCTCAGGCTTATTTAGTAGGGAACTGGGCTTATTCAGTGTGGAGAAGAGAAGACCGAGGGGGATTGAATAGCAGCCTTCACCTCCCTGCAGGGGGTTGCAAAGAGGATGGAGTTGGGTTGTTCTCCGTGTGGGCAGATGACAGGGCAACGAGCAATGGGCTCAGGCTGCAGCAAGGGAAGTTGAGGTTGGAGATTAGGAAGAACTGTCTCACAAGGAGCGTGGTGAAACACTGGAAGTTACCCAGGGAAGTGGTGGACTCTCCATCCTTGGAGGTGTTTAAGACCCGGGTAGACAGACAAAGCCTTGGCTGGGATGATGTCGGTGGGGCTGGTCCTGCTTGGAGCAGGGGGTTGGATTAGATGTGACCTCCTGAGCTCCCTTCAACCTGAATTTTCTATGATTCTCCACGCCACAGGAACTTTGCAAGGGGCATGTACTACAGGTGAGATGGGTATACTCAACAAGCCCTTGAGGAAGCCTCCAAATCCATCCTCGAGTTATGCAAATATATCCCAGTCATCTTTTTTCCCCTTTACCACATTTGCTGCTTGCACTGAGTTTAAATTCCCCCTCGACAGTACATGCAGTGCGATTGCCACATCAGATTCCCGCAGCTGAAACACCAGCCCCGCTCTCCCATCCCGAGCCTCATGATCTCTGTAGTATTTGCCCACACTTGCAGTTTTTCCCTCTGTAGATTATTAGCCAAATATCCAAAGCTGTGAATGGGCTTCACCCTGCAAGTGTCCTGCGACTGTAGAGAGAGGCACTTTGGCTGAAGTCATCCTCTGCTTCCAAAAGCTCATGCTCTGCATCTCTGATTCAGTCAGTCTATAAGGTTCAAATGCAGCCTCTCACTTCCAAGACATCACACAGGCCTTGCTCTTTTCCCAGTGTCAAAGCTCCCGATTTGGGCATCATGCACAAGCAGAGCCACGTGCCCCTTATCCTTCGACGGCTCGGTACTCAGCACCCCTAGCGACGTATCGTGTGTCTGCTCATCTGTTGCTTGAAGGGTTAAAATTGGTGTAGCCTCAAGGTTTTCCCTCCCCAAATTGTACTTTCTGGTGAAAGGATTTTGCCCTTAAAACCACCCTGGATTGCCTCTGGCCCGGGTTTGTTCCATTCCCCTTGCTCACCGGCTTTCCGGGCCCTCGGATGTTGTAGACCCAGACCCCAGCTTGCACACCAGGACATGCATTTGTTTGCCCTGGTTCATCAACTCCTTCAAATGGTTTTGCTGTTATTTCTTCTGCCTGACAGATGCCTGTAGTACAGCATAGTGTTAAATGAAACCCCCCCTGGAAGGGGTCTGGATACAATGCACACCTCGTGGGATCTTTAATGAGGGAGCTGTGTAGTTCCCCAAATGCACACGTGTGTGTGTGGCCAGTTTGTAACTCAGTCCCACTTTGCTCGACTCGTGGCCCTTCTCCCTGACCTCTGGTGAAAGCGTTACCAGGACCGTTCTCGCTGGAGCACAGATTAAATCAGTAAGGTTTGCTCTCGTTTCCCATTCTCTGAAGTGTCCTCCCATTGCAAAATAGGAAACGCATCTGTGGTTCCTTCCCTTACCGCTGGAAGCAATAAGGTTGTTGCCCCACCCCTGTTGTACCGGGAAGCTGGGACGCCATCCAGCCGACCTCTCCCAGAGACAAATCACCCATACTCAAAACCCCAGCGCCAGGCCGGGCACTCTGCAGTTGCTCAATCCATTCAAACACTCTTGCAACTGTTTGCTCGAGATAATCGGCAAGTCCCACGGCCTGGACCAGTTCCCCAGGAGGGTCCAGACGTGGCCTGAGAGTTGCAGACGTTGGTTCCTTTTTAGTAGTTTCCAGGGTTTCTTCATATTCTTTGCAAAGAGTTTCCTGGCCCCGGATTGAGATCTTGGTTTCTTTCCTGGTGTTCATGCTTCTGGGGCGACGTTGCTGCTGCCTCAGGTCTCGGTGGCAGCAGGAACACAGCAGCACCTGGGTGGTTTGCCGCCCTGTTCAGCAACCGGCCAGTCACTAAACGAAGGACAAGGCATTCAGCTGCTGGCTTCTGCCGCCTCCATCCCTTGGCGCAGAGCGGCTCCCCGGTTTCCGTCCAGCTGGATGCTGGCATCAGAGGATCCTCATAGATTCATAGATTCATAGATGTTAGGGTCGGAAGGGACCTCAATAGATCACCGAGTCCGACCCCCTGCATAGGAAGGAAAGAGCGCTGGGTCTAGATGACCCCAGCTAGATACTCATCTAACCTCCTCTTGAAGACCCCCAGGGTAGGGGAGAGCACCACCTCCCTTGGGAGCCCGTTCCAGACCTTGGCCACTCGAACTGTGAAGTTCTTCCTAATGTCCAATCTAAATCTGCTCTCTGCTAGCTTGTGGCCATTGTTTCTTGTAAACCCCGGGGGCGCCTTGGTGAATAAATACTCACCAATTCGCCACCCACCGGACCGCGCAGTCATCCATATCACAGCCTCTTAGCTTGTTCACCAGTATGGGGTGGGATACCGTATCGAAGGCCTTCCTGAAGTCTAAGTATACGACATCCGCCCCTCCTCCTGTGTCCAGGCGTTTCGTAACCTGGTCATAGAAAGAGACTAGGTTGGTCAGGCACGATCTGCCCGCCACAAACCCGTGCTGGTTTCCCCTCAGCATAATTTGTCCTGCCGGGCTCTCACAAATGTGAGCCTTGATAATTTTTTCAAAGACTTTACCAAGGATGGAGGTGAGACTGACTGGCCTATAGTTGCCCGGGTCCTCCTTCCTCCCCTTCTTGAAAATGGGGACCACGTTAGCCCTTTTCCAGTCCTCTGGGACTTGGCCCGTGTGTCACGAGCATTCGAATATTCCCGCCAGTGGCTCTGCAGTGATGTCGGCCAGTGCCTTCAGCACCCTCGGATGGAGCCTGGGCCTGCCGACTTAAAGGCATCCAGTTCTTCCAAGTGACTCTGCACCACCTCAGGGTCTACGTATGGACGTCTGGCGCCTTGCTGCTGCCTCTCCACAACCCCAGAGAGAGACTTGTCGTGCCCCTCGCTTAGGAACGCTGAGGCAAAGAACTCGTTGAGGAGTTCAGCCTTGTCCCCCCTATCTGTCACCAATTGCTTCTGCCCATTTAGCAGGGGTCCTATTCCTCCCTGGGCCTTCCTTTTACTCCCTATATATCTAAAAAACAATTTCTTGTTGTCTTTTACTTGGGATGCCATCCTCAGCTCCATGGTAGCTTTCGCCTGTCTAACTGCCTCCCTACAAGTACGAGCAGAGGAGGTATATTCATCTTTAGTGATCTCACCCTGTTTCCACTTTTTATGTGCTCCCCTTTTGGCCCTTAGGCTGCCCTGGATTTCTCTGGTCAGCCAGGGGAGCCTCCTGGCCCCTTTCCCTCTTTTGCCTCGCTCGGGGATCGTCTTGCTTTGTGCCCGAAGGATCGTTTCCTTAAGGCACAGCCACCCTTCTTGGGCTCCCATCTCTTCAAATCTCCTACTCTGCAGTGCTTCCTTGACTAATTGCCTGAGTGCATTGAGATCAGCTTTCCTAAAGTCTAGCACTTTCACCCTACTAGTTACCTTACCCACTCGCCGTCTTGTGTTGAATTCTATTATTAGGTGATCACTGTCTCCCAAACGGCTACCGATCTGGAGGGCCCCTATCATGTCATCTCCTGTTGCCAATACCAGATCCAGTATGGCATTCCCCCTAGTGGGACCGTGTACCTCCTGTGTCAGGTGGAGGTCCTGTACACAGGTTAGAAACCTGCGTGAGCGATGGGACCTTGCTGTCTGTGTCTCCCAGCAGATGTCCGGGTAGTTTAGGTCCCCCATGACTACCGCCTCTTTAACTTTTATGGTCTCCGAGAGTTGCCTCAGGAGCCCTGCATCTATTTCTTCCCCTTGGTGTGGGGGTGTGTAGCAGACCCCTACCACCAAATCCCTTTCTCCTTGCCCCCCGTGTCGCCTAACCCACAATCCTTCTACTTCCTCAACCTCGGATTCTGTCTTGATGAGGGTTGATGTATATTGCTCACTGACATAAAGTGCAACCCCCCCCCCCCTTTCCTCCCCGACCTGTCCTTTCTATACAATCTATAGCCCTCAATATGTACCGCCCAGTCATGGGATGAATCCCACCAGGTCTCTGTTAGCCCCACTAAGTCATAGGTGTTTAGTGCAAGCAGGAGCGCTAGTTCATCCTGCTTGTTCCCCATGCTCCTTGTGGCGGGCCAGTCGGGGCGCTTCTGCGTTGAGCCGCCCACCTCCCTGCACCCGACCACCTTCCAGGCTCCGAGTGCCTCCCTGGGGTGCCTCCCGTCCGGCCGACCCCTTCCCTGGAGCACACCCACTAGCCTGGGGTCCCGCTGCCACCATCCAAGGCTCTGGACTCACTTCTGGCTCTGCGCGCCTTGGAGAACGGAGGCCTGATCGTCCAATGGGTCCTAGACCCGATACAAGCACTTGGGGCACTTCCCCAAGTCAGGGGCTTATTAGGAAAGTCTCCCTTAGTCCACAGACCTAAGGGGCCTCCTCGGCATAATTTAGACCCACCCCTCAATAAGTCTCCCACACCGGTCACAAGGAGAACTTTATTGATGACAGGGGTAGGGCGGAAACAGGGTAAAAGGTAGAGCAGTATCATAGAAATCTTACAGGAATATCAAAGGAATCCATAGAGCAAACCAGGGTGGCTGAGGTAGCCGTTTAAACGCATCTGAGTTACTGAAACTAAATATCTAATCGGATGTTTAGTAGCTTACTCACTCTCATCGTCCAGAGGTGGTTGGCGTTTCCTCTGGAGGCAGGGCACTCTTGGAGCATGCGGTGATGAGGAGAGAGCCAGGCTCAGATTCACCTGGATGACCGCATGGCTAATGGCTGACTCCCCTTCTTCTTGGACCGAGCCCTTAAATAACCTCTCTGACCTCAGCAGCCCGGTCCAATCGAAGCTGCCAATACTGGCCACAAGCCGACCAATCTCCCCCGCATCCCTGGCTACCTGGGCCCGCGCAGGGCCGGGCCTTTCCCCCCTGCCCAGGTGACCAGAGCATCGCCTCCCAGGCGCCAGGCTTTTGTCATGTAGACCAGGTGGGAGATCCCCACCCTGAGGGATTCAACACCAGCCTCCCAGGCTGGCTGAGACAGGTCTCTGGAGAGGGGCACCCACGGTGGCATTTCTGCCACACTTCCCCCCCCTCCTTTACAAGCTCGGACACGGGGCCTCTCAGGGCCGTGGGTCCGGGCGTGTCGGGTCAGGGAGTTCCCACAGGATGCCAGAAGAAGGAAAAGGGAAAAACCTGGAACATGGAACAAGTTAAGACAATAACAGATAGAAACCATAAAACCTGATGGCAGTCTTATGCTAGTGATCTCCTCACTAGTCCCAAGTCCCAAGGACTCGCTACCCAGAGTCCTTTCGTGACAAGGTGTCCGCTATCACGTTCAGGCTTCCTTTTATGTGTTGGACCGTAAAATTAAATTCCTGCAGCTGCCAAGACCAACGTTGCAGCTTGGCATTGGTGTTGTGCATGGTCTGCAGCCACTGCAGTGGGGCATGGTCCGACAGGACGGTGAACTGTTGTCCCCACAGATAGGGCTTCAGCTTGTTCAGGGCCCAGACGATGGCCAAGCACTCCTTCTCGATGGAGGACAGGTTTCGCTCCCGAGGGATTAGCTCCCGGCTGAGGTACACCACGGGGTGCCGTGTCTCCTGGTGCTCCTGTAAGAGCACAGCTCCCAGTCCCACGTCGGAGGCATCCGTTGCCACGTAGAAGGGTTTATCCTGGAGCGGTGCCTTCAGGATCAGTTGTTTGACCAGGGCAGCCTTGAGGGCGTCGAACGCTTCCTGGCACCCCTGCTTCCAGACCACCGGGTCCGGGCTGCCCTTCTTGGTCAGCTCGTGCAGTGGGGCTGCGGTTGCTCCAAACCCTGGGACAAATCTTCGGTAGTAACCCGCCAGGCCAAGGAAGGCTCTGACTTGCATCTTGGTCTGTGGAGGCGGCCAGTCTTTGATGGCCTCGATCTTGTCCCACAAGGGAGCAATCTGACCTCCACCCACACGATGACCCAAGTACACTACCTCCGATAGAGCCCACTGGCACTTCTTGGCTTTCACCGTAAGACCAGCTTGCTTGATCTTACCTAGCACGGTGGTCAGGTGAGTCAGGTGCGACTCGAAATCCGGACTGAAGATGGCGATGTCATCGATGTAAGCCATGGCAAACTGCTCACATCCTTGCAGCAGATTATTGATCAGTCTCTGGAAAGAGGCGGGCGAGTTGCGCAAACCGAAAGGTAAAACTGTGAACTCGTATAGCCCCGTAGGTGTGGTAAAGGCAGACTTGGCTATGGCATCTGGGTCCAGGGCCATCTGCCAAAATCCTTTGGACAGATCGAGAGTAGAGATCACCTTGGCTGGGCCCAGGCGATCCAGCAGCGTGTCCATCCTGGGCATAGGGTACGCATCAGGGGTGGTGATGGCATTCAGCTTCCGGTAGTCCACACAGAACTGGATGGTCCCGTCCTGCTTCCAGACGAGTACCACCGGACTGGCCCAGGGACTCATTGAAGGCCGGATTACCCCCAACTCCTCCATCTCTGCGATCTCCCGTTCTATTTCTTGCCTCCCCTTCTCATTGACTGGGTAATGTCGGGAGTATATAGGGCGATGGCTGCCCGTCTCTATCGAGTGTACCGCCAGGTCCGTTCTACCTGGTTTGTTAGAGAACACAGTCTCAAAGTCCTCGAGCGCTGCGAGCAGCTGGTCCTTGTCCTGGGAGGGCAGATGGTCTGGTAGGCGGAGATCCTCGATCCCTGCCTCGCCATCCCAGTCTCCATACATGACCGGCTCCTCGGGGTCCTCCGGAGTTCCCTCAACGGAGGGGACCCAGAATACCATCTCCTTTCTGTCGTAGTAGGGTTTAAGCATGTTCACGTGAATTGTCTTAGGTTTCCTACCCTTAATACCCACTACATAGGTCACATCATCCAGTCTGTCCAGGACAGCATGGGGACCTTCCCAAGCAGCTTGCAGCTTGTCCGTTTTTAGTGGCAGGAAAACCATCACATTCTCACCCCGCTCAAAGGTACGTAAGCGGGCCTTCTCATCATACCAGGACCTTTGCTTCTCCTGGGCCTGTCCCAGGGAGTCCCGTGCCACCTTCATCATGTCAGGCAGTTTCTGACGGAAGTCAAGCACATACTCCACCACGGAGGTCTTGGTGGAAGCGATCTTCCCTTCCCACTCCTCTCTCACCAAATCGAGAGGACCTCGCACTCGCCTCCCGAACATCAGCTCGAAGGGCGAGAACCCAGTGGATCCTGGGGCACCTCCCGGTAGGCAAAGAGCAGGTGCGGCAGTTTCTCATCCCAGTCATTGGGGTTGGAGTCCACATAGGCCTTGAGCATCCCTTTCAAGGTCCCGTTGAACCTTTCCACCAGCCCATTTGTCTGAGGGTGGTAGGCTGTGGTCTTAAGGTGTTGCACCCCACAGCAGTCCCACAGGCACTCCATTACCTCCGCCATGAAGTTCCCACCCCGGTCCGTCAGGATCTCGGAGGGAAAACCCAGCTGGCAGAAGACCTTGATGAGGGCATCAGCAACCACGGGTGCCTCGATGGAGGTCAAGGCAACTGCCTCCGGGTACCGCGTTGCGTAATCCACCAGAGTCAGTATGTATTTCTTTCCTCTACGAGTCCTATGCTTCAGCGGTCCCACAATGTCCACGGCCACCCTGTGGAAGGGTTGGTCGATGATCGGGAGGGGCTGCAGGGGAGCCCTTCTCTTGTCCCCGCTTTTGCCCGTCCGCTGGCATGTCTCGCAAGATTTGCAATAGTCCGTCACATTCTGGGCAATTCTGGGCCAAAAAAAGTTCACCTGCAACCGCTGGCGTGTCCGTTCCCTGCCCATGTGACCAGCACACGGTAGATCATGAGCCAGGGCAAGCAATTGCTGTCTGTATCTCCGGGGTACTATGAGCTGGCGCTGGGGCTCCCTGGTCTCGGCATGGTTCTTTGGCACCCACAACCGATAGAGAAGCCCCTTATCCCAGACCACCTGTTCCCTCTTGTCCGGCGTGAACTCAGTCTCTTGCTCCTGAGCCATCTGCCGGAGTCCCTCCAAGCTGGGGTCCTCCCAAACCTCCTGCTTGAACTCCTCTTGCCCAACTAGGCAATCAGCAGGGAGTGCACACTCACCCACAGGGACTTCCTGGGTCTCCTCCCTGCTAGTGTCACCCCCCTCTGCCACTGACGGAATACACACCTCCCTGGGACTGTCATTTAACCCACCCTCGGGGTTACCGGTTCCCTCTGGGACCAGGGTGCAATCGCCATCTGCAGGGGTCCCTTCCCCTGCGGCCAATGGTGTGACTTTCTCCCGGGGATTTCCTAACCCCCCTTCTTTAGCCTTCCTGCTCTGCAGGCGAGTCACCGCATGAACAGTGCAGGGCTTTGGCTCTTGGATCTGTTCCCACCTCCGGAGCTGGGCTTGTCTTTCGAAGTTGCTTAGGAACACTGCAGGATCGTCTCCCTCTCGGTAGCGAGCAAAGGCGGAGACGTCCAGTTTGGGCTGCTCCCCGGACGCTTGCAGAGGGTTCGCGTTTCCCCCAATGGTCTGCAAATGAAGCTGTGCTTCCAGCTTTTGTGCCTCCAACCGGGCTTCCCTTTCCAACCTCCTCTCTTCCAGCTCCATCCTTTTCAATTCTATCTGCTCCTTCTCACGCTGGTCCTCCTGCTCCAGCCTTTTCTCCTCCAGCTCCATCCTTTTCATCTCCAGCCGTCGTTGTTCCTTCTTTTCTTCCTGCTGTTCCCTTTCACGCTGGGCCTCCAGCTCCATCCTTTTCATCTCTCTCTCATGGAGTCTCTGTTGCTCGCTCTCAGAGAGTGATCTCCCGGCAGCCTCTGGGCTTGGCGAGCGGGAGTGTGGTCCTGGGTCAGGCCCAGGAGTTGACAAGCATGAAGCTGACGCTGGTTCTGACTCGCTGGTGCACAAGAGTTTAACCAGCTCATCCTTCTTTAGCCTTCCTGTTGCATGAAGGCCTCTCTCTTTTGCCAGTTCCTTCAGTTCGGGCACAGTCATCCGGACATACTCGTCCGCCATCCTGACTCTCTACCCTATCCAGTCGACCCGATGTCAAATTAGAAATTGTTTGCTCAAGGGATTTCAGTGACTCTATTCCTTTCCCCAAATTATGCCTCTAATACAGCAGGGTATTCGGATCCCACCTCTGCCACCACGTGTGGCGGGCCAGTAGGGGGCGCTCCTGCGTTGAGCCGCCCACCTCCCTGCGCCCGACCACCTTCCAGGCTCCGAGTGCCTCCCTTAGGGTGCCTCCCGTCCGGCCGACCCCTTCCCTGGAGCACACCCGCTCGCCTGGGGTCCCGCTGCCACCATCCAAGGCTCTGGACTCACTTCTGGCTCTGCGCACCTTGGAGAACGCAGGCCTGATCGTCCAATGGGTCCTAGACCCGATACAAGCACTTGGGGCACTTCCCCAAGTCAGGGGCTTATTAGGAAAGTCTCCCTTAGTCCACAGACCTAAGGGGCCTCCTTGGCATAATTTAGACCCACCCCTCAATAAGTCTCCCACACCGGTCACAAGGAGAACTTTATTGATTACAGGGGTAGAGTGAAAACAGGGTAAAAGGTAGAGCAGTATCATAGAAATCTTACAGGAATATCAAAGGAATCCCATTGAGCAAACCAGGGTGGCTGAGGTAGCCGTTTAAACGCATCTGAGTTACTGAAACTAAATATCTAATCGGATCTTTAGTAGCTTACTCACTCTCATCGTCCAGAGGTGGTTGTTGTTTCCTCTGGAGGCAGGGCACTCTTGGAGCATGCGGTGATGAGGAGAGAGCCAGGCTCAGATTCACCTGGATGACCGCATGGCTAATGGCTGCCTCCCTTCTTCTTGGACCGAGCCCTTAAATAACCTCTCTGACCTCAGCAGCCCGGTCCAATTGAAGCTGCCAATACTGGCCACAAGCTGACCAATCTCCCCCGCATCCCTGGCTACCTGGGCCCGCGCAGGGCCGGGCCTTTCCCCCCTGCCCAGGTGACCAGAGCATCGCCTCCCAGGCGCCAGGCTTTTGTCATGTAGACCAGGTGGGAGATCCCCACCCTGAGGGATTCAACACCAGCCTCCCAGGCTGGCTGAGACAGGTCTCTGGAGAGGTGCACTGACGGTGGCATTTCTGCCACACTCCTAGCATTAGTATATAGGCACTTGAGCCCTGTGACTGGTGCCTTTGCTGCCCCCCCGCTCTGAGTCCCAAGGGGCCCTTTGATTCTTACCTTTTTGTTTCTTACCTGTGCAGTAGTGCTGGTCTCCCCATGGCTTGCAGGTTCCCAATGTTCTCCTTCTTCAGGCTGGGCTGTCCTTGTGGGTGCCACATGGTTTGGTGGTCCACAGCTTCCCCTGCCCTCGTACTCCCCTCCCCCCGACGAGCCTAGTTTAAAGCCCGCCGGAGGAGATCCGCCAACCTAGAAGAAAACACATGCTTACCTTTGGGGACAGGTGAAGCCCATCCCAGCTGAGCATGTCCCTCGTCGTGATGTGCGGGTCATTGTCCAGGAAGCCGAAGCCTGCCTCGAGACACCGCTGCCGAAGCCGCCAGTTGGTCTCTCTGATGCAGTTCTCATGCCGTCTTCCTCGTCCGGTCACTGGTAGGATGGAAGAGAAAACCACCTGTGCACCGAACTCCTTCAGCGCGCCGCCCAGAGCACTGATGCTCATAGGAGCATCAGCACTACCATGGGCTGGGGCAGACCCTAGGTCCGTCTTGCCCGTCTCCCTGGCAGAGCGTGGAGGCTGGCCAGCAGAGTGAACGGGGTCTGATGAGGGGTTTTCTCCCCCTGTTCCTCTCTTCCTTACAGCCTCCAGCACTTAAGGTCTGGGAAGCTGTGTTGCAGAGGCCGTGCCCCTCGCTCCCGTGCTCCATAGCTCCTGATGCCCCTTTCCTCCAGGAACGTGTCCAATCCCTGTTTGCATCTGGCTGAACTCACAGCTGCCCCCGTGTCTGGTGGCAACGAGTCCCACCCTTTAGTGACACACCGGGTGATAAAGAACTGCCTTGTGTTCATTTTAAACATACTGCCTGCTAGCTTCATGTGGTGACCCCTCATGCTTGAATTGTCGAGACCATCCATAATAAACCCCTAGCAACTTTCTCTTTGCCATTTAGTATTTTATAAACCCTTCTCATGCCCCCTCTCTAGCATCTCTTTTCTATACTGAATGGGCCTGGCCTCAGGAAGCCCCTCCATCATCCTTCTTGCCCTTCTCTGGCTCTTCCCTGGTTCGTCTCCATCCTTTTGGAGGCAACAAATTAAACCAACTCTGCTTATTGTGACAAGAGTAACACAAGCCTTGGGGCCCTTGTACATGTCACGAAATTTGCCCTTTCTTGCTTTTCAACGGTGTTACTGTTTGCACAAGTGGGTTTTCCTGATGTTTTAAAAGTTTTCCTGGTGTTCTTGGAGTCCCCTCCTGCCCCATCCAGGTCCTGCCATCACTCGCTCCTCAGAGGCTGGGCTGGATTCACGTTTGCCAACCTCCCAGGTTTGCCTCAGAGTCTCCAGAATTTAGATATAAATCTCCAGGAGACTGTTGAGAGTCACTTGGGAGATAAATGATAGGGTACTGAATAAAATAAATGTTGAATCCTATTTATACAATAGTCCGGTGGCTTTTTAAAATGTAATAGTCATGTGCATTTGCCTTCCTGATGTAAAGTCTAAGCACCGTAATCTGTAACTAATATACACAAGCATGCGGGCATGTTGGCATTGTGTCGTGGGCATGTTGGCTTTGTCTCTTTAGTCTACTAACTGTGCTACACCGCGACACTTATTTCCACTGAAGGCAAAATGCTGGCTCTGTAGTGAATGAGTTTTAGAGTATAGTAGATTCGTTATTAATGTCATTATGTCACGTGATTATCCTGGCCCGTGGTCCTGCTTCCCAGCACTGGTTCCTCTCTATCCTTTTTGTGGTGTGGGAACCAGAACTGGGCGCAGCTTTGAAAATGTGGATACAACAGGGGTTTCTAAAGGGGCATCATGATACTTTCTGTTTTGTTCACAAATCTCTTCATCGTCATCCCTGATGTTTATTTTGCCTTATCCCATACGATGCATCAGTGACTCCCTTGATCCCAGGCCTCAGGCATCTCAGTATAATCTGCCCGCTGTTTCCTGGCTCAATCCTTAGCCCTTTCTGCCAGGGGACAGGCCCATAGCTCAGGCCTCTGGGTCTGGCTAGGCATCAGCTAGGATGCTGCTATACTTTGTGCTTTAAAAAGCCGTGGCAGGCGAGGCACAAGGCTTGGGGCATCTGCACACAACCAGCCCCGCTGCGCTGCTGGCTTGAAGAGTCTCGTGTCCTGTGCAGACGGGGCGCAGCACGGGGAAAGCTGGGGTCAACAGGAGACTGAAGCCCCTGAACAAAGCGGCACCTGGGCATTGCTGCAGAGCCTCCAAAACTGAGATCACCCCTATGAAGCAAGGTATCCGGGGGTAAAACCACAGTGTAGGGACTGGAGAGGATTGCCTCACCTGCACCCGAGCCCTTCCAGGACTGGGCTTGGGGCCAGATCCGAGTGGTTTGAGCAACCTTAGAAAATCCCCACCGCAGCCAGCGCCCCACATCCACGTACCTGCTCACAAGGGTGAGGGGGATGAGGAGCAGCTCTGGGTATCCTCGGGTGCGTTCCTCTTTTTCACTGAGTTCCCAAAAGTGTCGGCGAGCTGGGGTGTGAGCCCCCCGGGATTCGGACCAGACTCCATGTGCCCCCGTGCTCAGAGGGGTTTCTCCACCCAGGCTCATGCCTATTTGCTCACTGCCCAGATAAGCAAGCAGCACCGCTCCCCGCACCCTCACACCACAGATGGCATTGCAAGGGCGCCGAGGGCCTCGCCAGCTGGGCTCGTTGAGGGCAAGGAGGAGAAGCAATATCACGGTGCGGACAAAGCACTGAACAGGGCCTTGGGGACCGGGGTTCAGCTCCTGCCTCTGCCACAAACTCCCCATGTGGCCTTGGGCATGTCACTTTACAGCTCCAGGCCTCAGCTGCTTATAGGAGGGAAAACAGGTGCATCTGTGATGAGCTACAGGGGCATTTTCCCAGCTCACTGGAGGCAGGAAGAACTGGGACCACTGAGCATGATAAGGTTTTATAAGCCATTATATAAGGCTCGTGTGCCCCTCCTGGAGAGATGGCTTCACTCAGAGGCCTGCAAATGAGCCACGTGTCCACAGTGAACTGCTGGCACTGAGGTGGAAAGGACACCGAGCATCCCACAGGGACTCCTGGACGCTCACCCACTCGGGGAGCCAGACGGGGACTCTCCCTGGCCCATCAGCTCCAAACACGCAGCAGATGGAGGACCTCAGAGCCAGCCGCAGTGCAGGGGTCTCTTCTCCTTGCTGCTGGGAGGCAACAGGGGGGTGACAGATTGGTGCACACTGGTGAAAAAATACCCTAACCATCTCCCAGGACACCTCCAGGACACCCGAGGGCCGGGTGAGGAGAGAGAGAAGACCCATCCAGCTGAGAACAAAAAAAGGTCCCATCCCATTTATCAGCAACAGCACAGACCTGCTAGCCAGAAAAAGGGGACACGACTATCCATGGGAGCAACTCAGGCCCTAACCCAGACACGGACACAGCCCATCGGTGTGGGACTAGCCGGAGAGATGGCAGGCCCCGGCGTGCAGGCGCACGGAGCAGCGGAGGAATTGATGTTGCGTAAGAAGTACTGAACGTCTTTATTCGTGCGAAGCTTGCGGCGTGTATGCACTGAGCCAGGCAAGACAGAAGTGGGCTTAAATGTGCACAAGTCGAAGGACTGACTGCCCGTTATGGAGGAACGAACGGGACAATACAGAGCGCATTCCCTCTCCCGGCGCTGATCGAAATGCAGGGTTTTACACAAGAGCTGTACAGAAGCAGCGGGGAGCAACGTGGTAAATCTGGGGGAATTCGCACCCAGGACTCTGCAGGATCCCTGGCTTCTCATCAAACTGGCTTTGTATCCCAGCCCAGCCTCCCTGCAGCCCATGAATCAGTATTGAGCAACCCCTGCGATAGTCAAGGTGGAGGGATCAGTGTCTCCTGCACAGCTTGTAAAGACCTGGGACCAATTTGGGACAAATGTGCACTTTCGGGGTCTCTTTGGGGACATGAGCACAGCCTCACATCGGGGTCATATTAAACGAGGGTTGGATGGGACCTCAGGAGGTCACATCTAGTCCCAAGCAGGACCAGCCCCATCTACATCATCCAGCCAGGGCTTTGTCAATCCTGGCCTTAAACACCTCCAAGGATGGAGACCCCACCACCTCTCTGAGCGACCTGTTGCGGTGCTTCACCACCCTCTTCCTAATATCCAACCTCAACTTCCTTTGCTGCAACTCAAGTGCAACTTGAGTCGCTCTAAACTGGCCCGGGAGCGGGTGATGGTCCCGCAGGCGTCCGGCTGCCCAGCTGCTCAGTGCAGGGGGTGAAGCCCACCTGGGCATAAGGAGATGCCCAGGGGGCTTGTGAGGGCATGGGTTAGGGTTAGGGTGGGATTCACTGTGTCAAGCTGTCCTCCGTCTCCCTCGGGGCTGGACACTTGTTGCGGTGCGCAGTTTCCAAGGGAGGCTCGTCTTTCTTCCGCCATCACATGACTCCAGGTGCTGGGGCCGGAGGAAAAGCACCAATTCCCCTGTGACTTGCAACAAGGCAGTAGGAGGTGGGAGCAGGGGCAGTCTCTGTTGGGGGCCTAAAAGGAGGGTCTCTCTCTTCCCATCCGTGCTGGTTTTTATAACACTCAACTCAGGCCATGATTCCCATCAGAGGTGAGCGATTAGGATCCCTGGGGCAGGCCCATCACCCCGAAGAGGCTGGGATCACTATCTGCAAGGGGAAAACTTGGCTTAGACCTCAAGCAAAAGCAGGTGCCTGAGATGGGACCAGTCTCAGGGCAGGGGATGGGTGGCATTGAGGGTCAACCACCGCTGGGCACCGGCCGTGAGCCGCGGCGGCTGTCCCACGTGGGAAGGGGCGCAAGGGTGGTGTGAGTGGGTGAGCAGCTGCTTCCTGCTGCCCAAAGCAAAGCGAAAGCCAGAAGCGAGTCCAGCCAGCGGCAATGAGAAGCTCCCGTGTGACGTGGCCACCCGTCCGGACAAGCGCCAAGGCAGCCTCTGCGACGGTGTCTGGTGCAGGGCAGGCTCTTGGGGCTCGGGCGCATCAGTCCTGCTCTGGTACCACCTGGGCAGCGAGGGACAGGGAGCCCGGGAGGCGTACGGTCACCTCACGGGGTGCCTGGGGCTTGGGCTTGTTCGCTCGCTGCAAGGGAAACGTTCAGAAACATAAATACATCCCTCAACCTCGGCAAAGTCCGGCTTCTCTTCCATGCTCACCCAGGCCATACCGCTACTGCCCCCCGGGCATGAGCCAACAGCAAAGGGCCCCCCCCAGGGGAGCTACCCTCCTTGCAGGCTCCTTCCTGAATATGCTCTGGATTGCAGCACCCCGATCATCTCAGAGATAGTTGCACCCCCCTGCCGCGAGCCAGACAAGCTCACTCATCCCTGATCCCACCCTCTCCAGCAAGGAAAAGCCAGGAGACAAGGCTGGAGGGAGCCAGGGGGGGGACCGATGGGAAAGCCCATGGATGTTGCAGGAGCTGGGGGTTCGTGTCCACGCAGCAGCTGCGACCACAATACAAGGACACGTCTCTGACACCCCGAGACCTGCCTGAGCATCGTGCCCCCACAGGGGCAGCTGCGTAGCCCCCGCCAAAGCCCCCGCCTGGGCTCAGCGACTGACCTGCTGCGGGACGCAAGTCACGGACGTCAAAGGGGCCTCTTGCGCGAAGTCCAGAACAGAGACCTGGGCCGAGCACTGTCTGACTTGCTGGGGAAAGGAGGGGAAGGACATGGGTAAGGGCCTTTCAACGGCCAAGCGTTGGGGAAGGATCTCCAACCAACCCTCCAGGGATATCAGCACTCTGGGGAAATGAATGCTTAGTTTTAAAGCAAATGGATTGAAGCTGTGCTTGAGGCTGCATCCGAGTGCCGGGTCCCGCTGCGTCTACAGCTATGCAGAGACACAGCGAGAGACAAAGGCGGAAAGCAGGGCAAGGTGGCACCGATTACACCGGGGCGGCGTGCGGCAGATGCAGGAGCAGACAGGGCAGGGAGCAGACAGCAGAGCAGCAGTGTGGGCAGGGTGCAGAAAATGAGCAGCAGATCAGGTAAGGGAAAGGGATCGGACTGGCATTTGGGGAGGGCACGGGACGACGTCGTGGCACGCCTGCCAAATGTTTGGTCTCCAATTATTGACTTTGGTAGGCTACAGCCCGCTTCACCACGTGCCTCCGAACACCTGCCTGGCCTCCAGCGCGACTCCAGGCTCGCCTGGCTCACGACATCTGAGAGACGCGGGTTTATGATCGATCCCAAGGATTACAGCGAAATTAGAGATGCCGCCAGCCTCGCCTTGAACTCATGCAGTGCTACCCCCGCAAAATTCAACTTAACTAGCTAACGGGTCAACCACGTGCTACGCAGCCCCGGGCTTCTCTAGACACGAATCGCCCTGCGCGTCCATCGGCTAACGAAAGTCGTGTCTGTCTCTGTTGAAAGAGCCGTGCCACCGCCGGCACCTTTTGGAGGAGGCCATTGCACCAGGTACCTCTAGGGTCACATATCCCCTACTCGATACCCTCCCCGGATCACCCCTTATTGGCTGAGAGATGGCAGAGGAAACCTCTCCATCTCCTCCGTTCAACAGCCACGACTACATCAGTCCCGTGCTGAACCTGGCTGCGCTCTCTGCCTCGCCCCCATCCTGCGGCAACGAGTTCCACGAGTTAACGACGCGCTGCATAAAAACCTAATCTCTCTTGTTAGTTTTAAACCTCTCTCCTACTAATTTCACTAGCACTTTCCTACGATGCTGTAAGCAAATAAAACATCCCTGATGGGGAGCAAATGGGGCAACCAGTGGTGCCAGCTGGCCTGCTCTCCATCAACCCGGCAGCTTCCACTATGGGCGCTGGGCTGGGATGCAGGAGGTCTGGGCCCTGCTACTGACTTGCTGGATAACCATAGGCAAGTCGCAGTTGCTAGAAAGCTGCGTCCAAAAACTCAACCTAAACCTCCCCGGTGGCATTTTCAGCCCAGGACTTCTTGTCCTGCCCCCTCTGGAGCCAGAGAACAGCTGGTCACGCTCCTGGTTATGAAAATCCTTGCTGTAGTTGAAGGCTGTTATCAAATCCCTGCCTCCGTCTTCTCTTCTCCAGACTGGGAAATCCCACTTCTTCCACCCTTCCCTCGCAAGCCACGTTCCCCAGAGCTCGAATCATTTTTATTGCTCGTTGTGGGACCCCTTCCATTTTGTTGGCATCTCTCTTGAAGCACGGTGCCCAAACCTGGACACAGGTCATAGACTCATAGACAATGAGGGTTGAAAGGACCTCAGGAGGTCACATCTAGTCCAACTCCTGCTCCAAGCAGGACCAGCCCCAACTACAGCATCCCAGCCAAGGCTTTGTCTTCAAAACCTCCAAGGATGGGGACTGCACCACCGCTCTGGGTAGCCTGTTCTAGTGTTTTACTACCCTCCTCATGAGCAAGTTTTTCCTAATATCCAGCCTCAACTTTCCTTGCTGCAGTTTGAGCCCATTGCTCCTTGTCCTGTCAGCTGGCATTGCTGGGAACAGTCCAGCTCCACTTCTTCAGGGGCGATCTTCCTGGGTGCCAGGCCCCTGATCTTGGTAGCACCCCATCAGTAACTACAATCAGCCCTTCCTTACTTGCATTTAGTAAGATAACAGCTAGGCGAGCAAGTCTTGGAAGGGGAATCTCTCAGTGGGGCAGGTTCGGGGCAGGTTTCAGGGCTGGTGCGGTTTCATACTCAATCGATCCTTAGGGTGAATGGAAAACCGTCCAGCCCACGGTGCAGTGGGAACACCAACATAGCGCCAGTCCCGTGGGACCATCGTGACCTTATGACTTTGTGTTGTGACTTCGAGGTACGCTGCAGAGAGGGGACAGGTGCAAAGATCAGTGCGACTCAAGCCATAGGAAGCTGGGTCCGTCTGCCGGGAGCCGTGGCCAAGCAAAGCACCGATTCCTCCCCTGCCTCCCCGCGGTGGGTCTAGACCAGCAGTGCAAGAGCGCCCAGACTCGTAGGAGGGTAAAGCAATGCAAGACATGGCTCGAAGCACGCCGGCTGCAGCCTTTGTCGTCCCCACCACAGACTCCTAAGCCAGGGGGGCATCGGATGAAGGGAAAAGCTTTTCCATGCATCAGCCTGCACAACTCATTGCCGCGTGTACACTTACCCCGCTGGGCCAGTATCGGCAGTCCTCGATGCGGTAGTTGGCCATGCTCTTCCGGCAGGATGTCTCCTTGATGGTGAAGTTGATGCTGAAGTGCATGCCCCATTCAAATTTCTACGGTGCAAAGACAAGGGGCACCTTTCTGAGGAAAGCAAGCTGAGAGCGAGCGAGCTACCCACGCCTGCATCCTCCCTTCACTTGCTTGCAGCTGGCTGGCAGGCAAAGGCATCCCTGCCCCGGCATGGGGAGGGTAGTGTAGGGACCTGCACGGTAGCGCTGTCCCTGCCTTTGCACACCTCTGAGGTCATGGCAGAGACTGAGGAGTAAATGCATGCCAGAAGCCAGCCAGTTTTCAGGGCCTCCGCTTGTGCCCATCACGACGGCACCATCCACTTGCTAAAGCAGGGACAGCCCCAGCTTTGCTCACTCATCCGGGAACACAAGCCGAGCTGCTCGGCTTCGTGCATTTGTTAAACGAGGGGTGGAAGAGCGCACGGTCCCAGCTGGAAGAGCGTGCCCACGTCCCCTACCCCTGGCGAGGCATGTTCAGAGGCATAGCTCTGGTATCTGCATCACGGCACCGATGCCACCGCTCCCCCGAGCATCCTGGTGATGCTACGACATGCACCGGGGCCCGGCTTGGCCCGCTCATGCCCACGCCCCAGCACCCTTTGCACGGGTCCAGGAGCTGCTGGGCTGGTAAATAGACGCCGCCACCACCCCTCCTCTATAAACACCGCGTGTTTGATCTGGAGCCCGGCCAAGCGCCGCGGCCTTGCGGCTCTCCAAAGTGGACCCCCCTCCGCCGCTCTCCGATCCTCTGCGCTGCAACAGGGCAGGGGAAGAGTTCGGGACGATATCTCGGCCATCGAGCCCTCAGTGGCTAGATCCGTGCAAACCCCTGGAGATGCTCCTTTGGGTTTCCCGGGGGCTCGTGTCCTGGCCCCAGACCAGGTCAACCTCAGTGCATCTCCCCTGGGGGCTTGCTCAGAGCTTGCTTTCCTACCGCCCCTCTGCTCCCCACGCACCCACCCTGGCCTCTGTGCCCCCCGGGCAGCCCTCGCCCCTAGGGCTGCCCCACAGCCGTGGAGGAGCGTTGACCGTCTCCTACCGTTTTGTGGACGTTTTTGAGCTTGAGTAGCCTGAACACGGCGCGCGTTCCCGCCTCCTGGTTATACACCTCCACGGCAGAGCGAGCCACGTCTCGGGGGGCCGGCGAGGCGGGCACGGCTGTGATGCACGCCCCCAGGCATGCCAGCACCGCCGCCACGAAGAGCACCATCGCTGCCCCTCTCCGCAGCTGCACACGTGGCCAAGTCCCCGACCGTCCTCCCACGGGAACCAGGCTGGGCGGCTTTATCACCGAGGTAAAGAAAAAAAAAAGAGCAGGGAAAATAAATGAGGCTGGATGGGGGTTTTTTGGCAGGGCTTATCGGGGCCAAGCTGCGGGCTGGTGCAATGGGTGTCTTATCTCCTGCTCTGAGCCCAGGGTTCGCTAAAAGGGAGTATTTATGCAGTTGGAAATCATTCGGCCTTGGCCAAGGGAAGCTTGCAGCGAAAGCCTGGACGTGCAAAGGGTCATCTCCCCCCCTTGTTTCCAGAGGAGGTTTCCAGCGGATCCAAACAAGCCGAGATGCCAGAAAGTCCGGCTTTCTGCTGAACTCGTTAGCAGCCGGAGGCGTTGTGCCCTTGCTCCGGGGCCAGGCTTGTGGTGCAATGAGGGAGGGGGGCTTTGCAGAGAGTTTGGGGGTGGCGGGACAGACATAAGGCATCCTCCTGCTGAGACCAGCCCGCTGGGGTGCCCCAGCCAGCTCGACCCACTGGCCAGCTGTCCCCGAGGCTTAAAACCAGGCTAACGTTAACCAGCCTGGCAGCGGGGTCCTGGGAAGATGTGTGTGTAATGGTAGGTGTCCATGGACTTTTTTTGGCCTTATAGCAAAGGCTGAAGGCCAAGCCAGAGCCTCCTACAAAATGCATGGCCCAGAGGCTGGTTTCTCCAGCACTGCCTTTGCCTTCAGTCATTCCCAGGCTTCAAGGCTTTGCACTGGGGGAAGGATTTTTCCCCCCCAATCCTGTCGTTACAGGGGTCCCAAGGGTTTTTTGCCATCCTCAGAGGCGCTGGGTGTGGGCTGCAGCCTGGGCTGGCAATGTGGACCGGGCTACACCAGTGCTCCTGCTGGGATTCAAAGCCGGAGAGTCCTGGCTAGAGGGTCTTGCACCCCCCCTTGCACAGGGCCAAATGCTGCTGCAGCATTGGAGGCAAGAAAATTTTACCCCCTAGATTGGTGCAGACATGGGAGAGGGCGTTTGCCTTCCTCTGTTGCGGGGGGCTTGGATCGCTTGAGCATATTTTAATACAACCCTTGTAGGCAGCATCTCCCTGGTTTACCTGGGGCAGGGTGAATGCCCTGACATTGCATTAGGCTGGATTGTGTAGTTGTAGTAATAAGTTAGACCAGGGCTCCCAAACTGTGGTATAGGTACTCCAAGGGCACGCAAGGCATTTAGTGGGAGGGTGGGGAGAAGACATTGGAGAAATTGTGTAATGGCAGATTTAATTTTCATTTTAATAATTGGCATTTAAGGGGCTAAAATATCAAATGCATGTTGGTAGGGGGTAAATTGGGAAGGGGGTGTGTAATAAGAAAAAGTCTGGGAACCTTTGGGTTAGACGATGGATGCGTCTGGGACTGTTTGGACAGGGATGACCTGGCCTCCGGCCCGGGGTTGGAGCAGAGGACCTCTGGAGAGCCCTTCCAGCCCCCTTTGCTAAGATTTTACAAAGGCATCAAATCTGCTTCTCGCAGATGGATAATCTGGTGTAATGCCTGGGACTCCATCGCGGCTCGATGGCTCGGGGATGGGAGCGTACGACCTGCGCCACGCTGGGACACGGGCTTGGGAGAGGGCAACGACGTCACAGCTGCACCAGGCAGGATTTGGACCCATCTCTCCCCTGACAAAATGTAGGAAATCCTACCCCGTTCCCTCATTGCCCCTTTCCTATTCTGCCTGGGCTCCCGCTCCACATCCCAGAGCCTCCCAGCGCGGGGAAATGCAGCGCTCTCCCCTGGGAGGTCACCTCAACCCACGTCCCGGCACGCTGGGGGATGAAAGCAAAGGCCCTGCTTACAGGAAAAGCTGTTTCTCAAGAGCTCGTGCTGGAAGCACGTGGGAGCCCCAGCCTTTTAAAGGGGGCCGGTTGGAAAAACAAAAATCCTGGCTCAAAGGGGGAAAAAAACCCAACATTTCGACATTGTGAACCGTTTCCATGATGAGATGAAATGCGAGGGAGTCTTTTCAAAGTACCGTATTTCTGCACATACCGCACACCCCCACGTGAGACACACGGCTTGCTATTGGGAAGGCAAAATTGGGGTGGGGAAGATTTTCCCAAAGGTATGAGTGCTCAGAGCAGGGACAGGGGTCAATCTTCAGCTCACCCACCCTCCCTTTCCTGCTCAGCCGGCTCCAACGATAGCTGCTGCTGAAGACCGGTCTCCGTGGGCACATCTCTGAATTTGGAAAGAGCTCAGGACAGCCCACAGGGCTGCCCGTCTCCTCCACATCCCAGGGCTGCAGCGCTCAGAGGGACCACGAGAGATAGGAAGCCGGACTACACGATCTCGTGGAGGATTAAGCTTCCCCCAGGACCCCCATACTGAGCTCAGTTGAACTAAAGCATTTCAGTCCTCAGGGGAGTAAGCTGTCTCTTGCCAGAAGCACGCAAGAGATAAGCCCGAGATGTCACGCCAGCGGCCAGCAGCACAAGCCCATGCAATGTCAGGAGGCAAACTCAGCTGCAGGAGGTGGCAACCCCCCCCCCCCAAAGCCCCTGGTGATCAGCTCGACAGAGCACAGGAACAAGACACACCGGGCAAGCATCTAAGAGCAAGGCACGGCTATCCTACCCCGAGCTCAGGCCAACTCTGTGCAACGTCCCATTCCCAGATGCAGCCAATTTGATGCTTCAGCGAAGGCAAAGCTCAAGCAATTTTAGTTGGCACATGGGGGGTGAGTAGCGATCCTCTCTCACCCCACCTCCTGCTCCTGGCAGGTCACCTACTGAAGCAGGGGACTTCTTGCAGAGCTGCGAGTGCCCCGAGTGGGCTGTGGGTGCTCTGTGCAAACCCCGGCTGCCTCCAAGCGGCTCTCATGCCAAAGAGGTCCCATCTCATGTACTCCAAGCAGTGTTAAGTCCACCATCTCCCTCCATAAACCACTGCAGTATTGAAGTAACCCCTCTGCTAGAGAAATAGAGTCTTATTTCAAGGTGACATTCGTCCAACTTCGACGTCCAGCCACTGGGTTGAAAAAGATCCCACTAATCTCTAGCTTTTCCATGCAAGTCACCTCTCAGGGGCCTCTTTTGCACGAGACAAAGCTTTTCTTAGCCTTGCTGTGCTTGCCTTCCAGCTGCCAACATCATTTCTGTGGCTCTCTTCCGATTCCCACCCCAGCTGTGAAGGGTGATGCCACAGCTGGATGCATAGTCGAGGAGTAGTTTCATCGACGGTGGGCAGAGGCACAGTGGGTTGTGTATTTCTCTGGGCTATTTCCTGCTCTCTGCAGGCAAGGATCATCCTATTTTTCGGCCATTGCAGGGGACTGAAAGCTCAAGGCTACTCTGATGACCCCCAAGACCCCCTGAGTGACGGCTTCCCAAGCTAGTCCCCCATGCTGCAAATATACCCGAGGTCTTGGCTCCCAGCTGCGCTTCCTTCCTTGGAGCCGTGTAAATCATGGTAACAGAGACGTTTCAGCCCACTCTGAATCACTCAAAGCCATTAAGCCATCTTCATTTCCTACTCCACCACTGTCTATCTGCCGACTTCCAGAGAAGGAAATAACACTGCTCATTTTATTGGCTAACTGGGCCAGCAATGGACAGAGCCCCGAGCCCCTCGTCTGGGGACAAAGGGGATAAATCTATAGCCCGCTGGTTAGGAGACTCCTTTGGGGATGAAAGACACTTAGGATCAATTAATTTTTGCAAGTCTGGAAGGTCAGCAGTCACTTTGCCTTCACCCACCTCCCCCACCGCCCAGACCGGGGAAACCTTAGGGTAGTGGTTCTCAACCGGGGCTACGAGAGGCCTTTCCAGGGGTGCCACAGCATGGGCACTGCCACGGGCACCGCAGCCAGGGGGAACTGCCCCACGTGCCTGTTTCTGGGAGAGCTTTGACTGCAAAGGGCTGTGGCATGAAGGGGCTGTCCTGCCTGCTTTGGGTTGGTCCGATAACCGTAATGCAGGCAGGAGCACCTCCATCGAGCTCTGCAGGAAAGACGCGCGGGGCAGCCCTCCTTGGTCGTGCTGGCAGCTGCAGCAGCAGCACCCTGGTTGAGAGCTGCTGCGGTAAACTGAGGCAGCACAATGAGGTGCCACCACATGGGTGAAGAGTGCCCCGAGTCCTAACAGGCTGAGACCCACGGCTTTGGAGAAGCCCTGGTCCAGGCACGTTTCCTTGAAAAGTTTGGGGTCGGCAAATCGGTGCTTTCCAACAATGGCTGCGCCAAGAGGCTCCTTACCTGCTGTCATCTTCTGCACCGCCCTGAGCTTGCGTGACCACATGCGTAGCGCATATTCATGCTGCAAAGTCGCTTAGCTAGAAGAAGGCTTCTCAGGTGGGGCACCAAGAAAGCCCATTGAGGGAGCTGCACCACCCGGCCCCGTGCAAGGTGAAGCCTCTCCTTCCTGCATCCAGAGCCCTGCTCCAGCCCCGGCAGTGCCTGCGGCTGCTCCTCCAGACAGCCACCGCTGCTCCCCTCCCTGCATCCCCGGCTCCCCTCACTCTCCCAGCAATGCCCTCTTGCTGCGGGTGGCTGGGCACGTGCATGGAGCCACGCTTTGCAGCTCAGCTCATGCCCTTCGCTCCTCCCATGCCCCCGGGACCAGCAGGCAGGGTTGTAGGGGGGGTTGCCAGTGTCCGAGACCCCACAGGATCAGCTTTGGCAGTAGAGGCTGCCCTGGCTCCCTCAGGAGTGATCAGCTGGATCAGCAATTCTCAGTCTTTTTAGGCTCAAGACGCCGCTCTGAACCTTTCCTGGATTTAAGACTGTAGCTCAGGGATTCTCAACCGGGTGTTGCAAAATTCATAGGAGGGCCTGGAGGCTGAACAGGTGAAGACCGCTGAGTTTGAATGATGCTGAGAGGCTGGTCCTTAAATTTTTCTACTGTAAGGAAGGGCAAAGCAGACCCGCTCCGTTCCCCGGCCTCCGGGGAGGGCTGTACAGTGTCTAGGGAGATGGATGACCACGTCTCCGACAGTTCTGCACAGCCGCCGGCACCACAAGACTCGCTCAGCCAAAATAGACATACTTCTATCATTTTTAATATAAAAAGGATTAAGTTACAATAAAAGTGCCCTTTTCACATACGTACAATGAAGAACACGGTCAGCCAAGCAGGGAAGCAAACTGATTCTTTGTGCGCAGGGGGGCGGGAAAAAAGCGATGAAAGCAATTCACATTTCTATCGCTTCGTCCCGCGATTGCAATAAATAGGGGCTGCAGAACGGCTTCGTTTGCAGAACTTCAACTTGTGTTTAAAAAAGTTTTGGTTTTCTTTAAAAAAAAAAAAATTATGGAAAACGCTATGGTAGAAAATTGCATTGACACAAAGGGATGGACAGGGCAGAAGTGGCATTGCTCCAAAGCAACGATTCGCAACCCCCCCACTGGCTTCTTGGGGTTTATTCTGGGGGAAAAAAAGGAACTGTCAGTCCCTCTTTCAGCACAAACTCCCTCTGCTCCTGGAGGACCCAGTTACAAAAACATTTTGGGCAACCAACTTTTACTGTGGGCTTCGCATTCGCCCGCAGAGACGGCACCAAAGGATGCTTTGGCCCTCTTACCACATTAGATCACAGCTAAAGAGGCAGTAGAGTGGGGGTCAAAATACGGGGGCTACCGATGGCTCTGCTACCAGCGGCGACTCTAGGAAAGCCCTTCAAAACAGCTGTGCCTCAGTTTCCCCCTTTACAAGAACTTAAAACAAGTGAGAAAGCTGCTGAAAGCTCAGGGCTGTAGCTGCTGGGTCATGTCTTGGCCCAGCTGGCAGAGACGAGCAGGGAGGTGTACCAGACAGTGCGGATACCCCTGTAACACGAATGCCTCCCCCGGCGGCACCCTTCAGCTCTCTGTACAGACCAGCTGCCTCTGAAGCATTTGTCAGAGGGGCGTGCTCTTGCACGTGGCGGCACACACGGGCTTGTCTGCACTACACCGTTTGACCAGCACTGCTACAGAGGTTGGGAGTGCAAAAAAGATCCCACCCTGCAGACCATGCTGACACCCCCCTCCCCCCCCCCATACACACCCACCCACACCTTTCTGCCAAGGAGGGGACCTGTTAGCCGGGGTACCCGCAGCTTGCTCCCTAGCATCTAGACCTGTCCTGATGGGGGGGAAAATCACCGGGCGCCAGGCTGGAGGGCACCGCTACCGCTGGTGCCGGGGGAGCTCTCCAGAAAGGCACCGCTTCTCAACGCGACGGCAACTCGCCCACGACTGGGGCTGCACTGAAGGTTTGTCTTTCATTCCTGCAAGTCTCGAGCATCACGCCAAACCCTGTAGCTGAAGCTGCAAGTTACACTCAAAGCAGCAGCCCTGGGAAAGCCACTAGTCACTCAGTCACATAAGCTTGGGTGGGGGAGAAGATGGGGAGCTCAGGGATGCACTGATATAGTGACACCTTGGATGCAAAGCTCAAAGGAAGGCACTGATTTGACACCATACAAAACGCTTGGTAGAAATAGGAGCCCTCCCACCCTGTACTCACGTTGCATTGCACAGGAGAGCTTGTGTGCAACGTCTATACAAAGCTTCCTGTCCTTCGAGCCAGAGAAGCACCCCTGGTCCCAAACCCTACCTTGCAAAGCAGGTGTCCCACCCAAGCCTCTCTCCCAGCCAGTTGCTGGGCTTCAGTCTCAGGCTCCTAAAGCAGCCCCGGCTTCCAGGAGACTGAGACACCCTGCCTAGGGCCAGCTTTTCAGAGGTGCCAAGGACTGGTTGCTGCTGCAGATCACAATGGGAGCTTGAGTACTTGGCACCTGCGGAAATTCAGGCTCGAGGCATTTCAAACTGAAGTCCCCAGAAGAAGCAGGGGCTTGAATATAAGGGGCTTTTACCATGCAGGTCTGTAAGACACGGCTGCTCCCTCATAGCACGCACATCCTTAGCTCTCCGCACAGGCCAGGCAGCTTTGCAGTATCCCTCACAGAGGAAAGCATTCAAAAGAAATGGGTGCACTGAGCAGTGCTAAGCCCATGCCTGGAACATGCACCAGCGCAGGCGACTGTGTTCTGCTTAAAGGAAAAAGAAAGCAGCAATGGTTTGCACTTCTCTTTGGTTCCCAATCACTGGCCAGCAAATTCACACACAAGAAAGAGCCTTTTTAGAGGGCAGGGAGCCTGCAGGAAGCTTCCTCAGGTCAGCTGCCTTTCCACTCTGGCCTTATCAAATAGGATCTTGAGGGACAAGCGGATAGCTGAGCTGTGCTCAAGCAGGTGGAAACAAAGGGCAAACTCCCCTCCTCCTCTTTCAGCTGGCCTGCGGGGGTTATTCCAGCTGGGTCATGGTCAGGGCTGGAATAGTAACCTACCAAGACCACTATGTGTCTGAAGGGAAAGAAGAGAAATGGCCAGTGGTAATGCACCGCACGCCAGACAAGGACCAAGTCACCCGTGCTTGCGGCTGCACTGAAGGTCTGACTTTCTCCACAAGTAGGTCCCAGCAATCTTGGGACCTGCCAATGTCCCACAGAAGGGAGGACTTTTTGCTGTGGACGTTGTTCATACCTTGAAGGAGGAAACATCGGACTTCGTTTCTCCTTCGGGAAAAGGGAGCCCACTTGGACCTACTGCATAAGATCACGTCACGTGCCTGTGTTGCAAGCACTCCTCACCGGGCAGGACACAGGCACTGAACGCATGGCACGTGCTGGTATTTCAGTATCGGAGGAAGAGCTGCAACTCCTCCCCGCATGCTCGTTCCTGTAGAAAGCTACAGATGGAAAACAGAGATGACTCCATTCGTCACAGGAGAGAAAAGAGAGCAAGATCTCATACCCAACTGGACCAAAACGGCCAGCTGAGCCTGGCACCCCCTCTCCTGCAGCGCCCAGTACAGCTCAGGCATAAAAAAGTGCTGTAAAGCAGGACCAAACTCCCTCTGAGCCCTCTGCCCCATTGTTTTAGCAGTTTTATATAAGAAAGCCTAATTCGAACACACACGATAGATGGATGGACAGACAGACGGGCAGATTTGATGCCCAGTAGCATGGATGAATCCATACTAGGCAAGGCAAGGCTGGGAAGAACCGGGAAGACCAGAAGAAAAGGTGGCGTATGACTGACCCATCTCATGGCAAATTGAGGAGCTGGTAAAACTTGACACACGCACAAACAGTCTCATTAACAGATGCACCAACTCCTTGGATGCAATTACAGCTGAGCATTAACCAACTTCTGAGACCCGGACCTGAACACCGACTAGCTTGGATGAATGAATAATCTTGAGGCTTTTCAGCTGCGAGGATAACCAACCAGGACAGACTTTGGATGAATCTCATAAAAAAAAAGGGAAGAGATGGGGGGAAAAAAATAACAGCTCCCTTCCAAAACTGGTTATTGTTGAAAATACCAGATACCAGTGGAGAAGTCACCCACACACACTCATGAAATCAGGCCAGTAAAAATAGGGCTACATTCTTTCCAGCAACATAACAGTCCTTTTGTTAACGAACGCATCAAATTTTGCAATGAAGGAAGCAATGGGAGTTTTAAAACCAGGATGTTACACAGTTGAATGTCAACTGGATTGCACTGTGCATTGAGCTAGGGGTTCATCAAAAGGACACGAAAATAGGACATTCCCCACCTTGGCCGCCTGCACGTTGCTTGGAGAGGCAACACAATGGTGAGACGCACGTTGAACGAGACTGTGCTGAGGCACCAGGCGCTGGAGGGAATCTCAAAAGGATGTACTGAGTGTCCCCAGTACATTTTACACTGAATATATCCATCCACCCCTCTGAACTTTGGGGCTGATTTTGAGTCTTCAGTCTGTAGCCCATCGTGCTGACCATGCCGGGCAGGCTCCCTCTGTGTCTTTGATCTCTTTGAAATGTTGATTAGACCAGTCTTGGCAATGAGCTGTTAGTTTTCTGTTAATAATTATTAATTTTCTGTTAATAATATACCAGTCAGAAGTTACTACATTATGTGCACTCTCCCATGCCAGCTAAAGGCCAGCAACTTCCTCAGCGCATCTGGAGTGGTGTTCTCGCATCTTCTTGTACCAGCTCTTCCAAGCTTTCCATGGGTCGTCCCCTACTTGCATCACAACATCCACGTCCGTTGTCAGCGCGCGTGGGAGAACCTCAGACACGACCGGGACTGGTTTCTCCGTGGATGTAAACAGAAGTTGCTTCACTGACTGCAGTGCCGTGATGCTGATTTAGGCTAGAACTAGGAACAAACTCATTGTTTAAAAAATCTGCATGTTAAAACAAGGGTGCTGAAAGAGTTTGGGATAGAACTGACAAATTGCGGAGAAATTGGAGAGAGTCCAGCGCACGGCAATGAAAACGGTTGTGGGGCTGGGGGACAGGACTGGTGAGGAGAGGCTGACGGATCTGGTCTTATTTAGGCTGCAGAAGAGAAACCGAGGGGGATTGAATAGCAGCCTTCACCTCCCTGCGGGGGGGCTGCAAAGAGGCTGGAGCTGGGCTGTTCTCAGTGGGGGCAGATGGCAGGAGAAGGAGGAATGGGCTCAAGCTGCAGCAAGGCAAGTTGAGGTTGGATATCAGGAAAAACTCTCACAAAGAGGGTGGTGAAGCACTGGAACGGGTTACCCGGAAAGGTGGTGGGATCTCCACCCTTGGAGGTGTTTAAGACCCAGGTAGACAAAGCCTTGGCTGGGATGCTGTAGGTGGGGCTGGTCCTGCTTGGAGCAGGGGTTGGACTAGATGTGACCTCCTGAGGTCCCTTCCCACCCTCATTGTCTAGGATTTTGTGACAGTCCCAGTTTTTGAGCAGCTCCTAGAAGAATGCTTTACTCTAGACGATCGTAGACATGGAAGTTAACATATAGTGAGGATTGATGCGAGGACTTTAATAAAAGACAGGAAGCACAAGTTTTAGCATAGTCACCTTCAGCAGCACCCCTTTAAAAATCGAAGCGCGAGGCTTTTCATTACCAAATCCAGGCCATGGCTATTTGAGATGCCTGAGCAATACCTGTTCACACAAGTATTTTTTGCGCTCTCCAAACTCCGGAGCCAAATCCTTTCAGAATTGTTTTGTTTAAAAAAAGAAATCAATCAATCGAATCAATCGCTCCCAAATTGTTCCAGTCTAACACTCGCCAGGGGGAAGTGCATTGGAGAAGAGAGATGCTTGGCCAGGGGAGGGGAACTGGCTGTAAGAATAAGTTGCCAGGTGCCAAGGAGACTTCTGGCACTAATTCATCAAGAAATTTGACTTGTTTCAGCCTGTTTGAAGAAACTCCATGACCACCACCTGTAGCAGCAAACCTTGTCATCTCATATCACCTGAATAATCTTGCTTCATGACCTAACCACCTCTGCAGAGAGAAGAGAGGGATCACACCATACGCAAAAGCTGCATGATCTCTGCTTTGGTTAGGACCAGTGCAATCCTGGTCCTAAAGAAGGCTGCAGTCCAGTCCCCCCCCCCCCCACTCTCCAACCAGTATTTCCACCCGGCGGGGACTATTAGGAAACACAAAATCTGCAGATGAAAGGGAGGAGAGAAGGGCTCAGTTTTGAGTCCCAAGTGGCCTCTTGGCACCTGTGGGCAACCTTGATCAGCATAAGAGGAAGAGTCTATGGTAGTGGTGGGGAGAGGAAGACTTATTTTAAGGATGAGAGGAAAGACTGACTTTTCACCCTACTGAAGAGGATTAAGGGCAAGGGGGGGATGTCTCGAACCCACAAGTAGACCGTAGGTCTCTATCAAGACAAATCGTAGCATCCAGCTCTCAGCATGGCCAGATGACCACCAAGAGGCAGGCTGATGGGACGGGAACTCCTGGTAGTGCTCATTTTCCAGAGGGGCAGTTGCAAGTATTTGAGTCTCGTGGTCAAGCTTTTTAGGCGTCTCAAGAACCTCCAGTAAAACTTCTGGGACCAAAAGCGTAAGCGTTCAACTTCTGTCAAATGGATAAACTGCAGAGTTTGGTACAGACTGTGTACTCCAATCTGTAGTACACAAACTACAGGTGACTAGAGGCAAAGTCTTAGAAAGGGAACAGTCACCAGTGACCTATTCTTCACGCGTGTGTTCAGAGTCACACATTTCCCTTGCGGTAGCAGACGTTAGCAGAGACAGGAACCCAGAGGCACAGTGTACCTTGAAGTGTTAGGGGCAGATGTGCGGCAGGCTTAGAAGCACCCAAGAATGGCTTGTCAACAACTTCGCTTTAACGGGATGCATCACCAACTCTGCGGGTATATGGGAATCTCAGGAGAGGTTTATCCTCTCCACCCCCCATATGAAAAAGCGAGCTGAAATGGAAGACGCACGCCACGGTGCACAGAGCACTAGGCTGGGAGTCAGGAGACCTGGGCTCTGTCGCTGACTTGCAGTATGAGCTTGGACAAGATGCTCCCTCTCTCTCCAGCCTCATTTTGGAGCATAGCTCCTGCGGGCCAGGCTCATTTTGAGTGGCACGTGCTGCTTCTGCATGCTCTGCCCTTTTTCTGCATGGGTATTTTGGACCCCTGGATATCCAGGGGTCAACCCCCCCAACACACACTGCTCCCTTACAGCATGGAAAACAGGTGAATGTGCAGTACATGGCACTGCCATGGCAGTCATCTGGACACAGCCCTTGTGTCTTTTTCCACTGGCAGCAACCGTGTCTATTTAGGCTGCAAGCTCCCTGCAGCAAGGACTGTCTGCTACTACACCTTTGTACAGCCCCTAGCACAAACATGGATAAATACTGATCACTGAATAGTTTTACAGGTGACTCGAAAGAGGCTGTTGGGCAGCACTGATGCAAAAGGGGAGGCTGGTGCCAGGGCGTTTAAAAACCACTTGCTTAGCTGGCTGTACGGTGTCCCAAGGAGGTGGGAATACAAAACAGACCTGATAGCAGGAAGCCCAGAGGAAACAGACATCCGCTGACAACCTTCATTCCCTTTCTTTCCTCCCCAAACCGATCTCTGGTTATGGCCATTTGGTTAAACTGGTCCAAAAGAAGCAAAGCAGGACCTCCAAGTGTACCTACATGGTATCTGTAGAGAGGGGTACTCTCTTACGTGTCTGCGTCGGTTTAGATGCTACTAACGCAGTATAATACGTGGAGCCCTCTGGGGTCTGCTCACCCCCAGGCCTGTTGGTAGAAGCCTTGTTGTCTGCAAACAGACCTCGTGTGCCAAAGTTACCAGGAAAAAGCCGAACGCTTAAAACCATACCAAAGGCTGTTGAAGGAACCAGCATCAACTCAGAGGAGACCTGGTGATGGGCACCTCGTGGGAAGTGAGAGCTGTCCTACCCTGGTGTGTGAAGAGCCAAATCCCGGGGGCCTTTCCAATACCACCGTGACTGTCCCGCTCAGTGCATCCAACTCACGGCTGCCAAGGCAGAAGCATTTCAAATAAAACCACCCCCAATTTGAAGGCAGCACATTGCAGCTCTACAGTTACCCTTTACCGCCAGGCAAGAGGCAGTAACGCCCTGGAGGCTGAACCTGCTTGTGTAATAAGTGCAGCCTAGTAAAAAATCTACTCATCCACGCCCTCAGTGCAATTTTAGCAGGGTGGTAAAATCTCTGGACGTACAACAATGCAAGTACATCACTGCAGCGGTGGGGGGAGCTCAGATAAGGGATTGCTACATGGACAGAAGACAAGCGACCCCCGTGTTCGAGAGTGCAACCCCTCACATCAATGATGTGATTTTTGCACGACTGCTGGAAGTTGTGTCAATGCCACACTCCTTTAAAAGCAGTGATGGGGGGAGCAAAGAAACATGAGCATTAAAGGATCTCTAAAAGCAGTATGCCCCTTAAAAATCTCCCTTTGTACTGCCCAACTGAAACAGCTTGGGAAGAGGATTAGCAACGGAAAAATGCTGCTAATTCCTTTTCTTGCCATAAGCCTTACAATGGAAAAGCAAATAAAATCCCATTCTGTCTCCAAGACGTACTAGTTATAAACTTGCAGTGTGCTGCAAACCATTTGATTTCGTTAGCACCCTGCAGTTCGTGCCCTGGAAACAAGCTTTGGTCTCCTTCAGAAAAGGCTGGAATCGAGTCTTAGCAGCAGGGAAATGCCAAATGAATTTACCCTCCAGCACGACCCACTGGTTGATATATACACGGGGAAAAAAAAGATATACCAGGACGAGCCACAGTTACACCAGATATGCTCATACAACACCTAAAACAGACACCGGTACCGGAATATATAGACAACACGTATATACCCAAAGTTAGAAACCTCAACTGCATTGGGGGTTTTCAGAAGCAAGGACATTCAGACTCCCCTACAAAGAGGTGGGGAACACCCTTGGCCCGGGCTGGCTCAGAGGTGGGCAGTGCACAGAGCCTCCCTGGACCCAAACCCCCATAAAGGAGCTTTAGCACTTTCAAAAGTTCACACAAAAGGCAGCAAACCGAGCTGTTTTCTCTCCCCCCCGTCGATGAAAGAGATTAGTGTTCGAGTAGAAGGGCCTTTCCCTTCCTGCCCGGCTGTTCTGCCCATGGGAGCTTGCCGCGATCTCAGCATCCTCGCACAGTGCAACGGCGGAAGCTGCGACTTGGGGGTTTATTGTGGACTCCCGCAGGAGGATGTGTGCTGGGCAGAGAGCTCCGCATGCGAGAGAAACAACAGCGAGCTAACACACGTTTACTTCAAGTTGGATATATTTAAATATCATCTCCGAGGACACAGGAGTCTGTCCTAGGCCACGTTGTCCATACCGTCCTGTCGGCCTGGGCATTTCAGCTTTAGGTCTTGTGCCGATCGAATTCTTCGATGATGCCGTTAGTGCGGGCTGCACCGAAGGGCTGACTGAAGGAGTCAGAAAGCCTACCTGGATATTGAGAATGCTGCTGATTTTTGATTAAGCAAAAAGAGAAGGTTTCAGATAGTGGTTTTCCTCCCAGAAGTGCCTCAGCCAGTGGAAAGCCACAGAGCCTGCTTGGCAAATCTTGCAAGTGATGTATATTTTAACCCACCAATGCGCCAACCACGGAGATGTGCTCCGAATGAATCGCTGCAGCATGGATCTGCTGTAGAAGGAAATGGCCAAGATGACACTTTTCTTCATCAAGGTTGCACAACAGCATCTGGGCGACTGGAACAGCTACCAGGCAGCAACATGGGAAGAGCAACTCAGACCCAGGTATCCATGGTCCAGGCCTGTAAGACACCATCCCCTTACATTGCCTCTTGTTCAAGTCTTCAGGGCAAAGGTGCAGGCCCAAGGACTCCAAAGTATTTGTCAGGTGGTACGTGCCACAAGTGGAGCAGCTGCAGGACACGGACCCACTTGTCCTTTCATTTGCAATCATTAAAAACAGCGGACAAGGAGATTATGAGAGAGTCAGGGAGGAAGGGGTAGAGATAGCACCTATTCTTCTGCCAGCAGACTGTGTGACAGCAGAACACATGGATAAAGATTTCCAGGCCGACTACTTGTTCCCTGCCAGGAACAGAAAACTTTTGCTAGCCAATTAATACCATGTCACCTGGCCACGCTGTAAAGATCTTTCCCACTCATCAAACTGAAAATGTAAAACACTTGACGGACTAAAAGCTAAGGCAGCAGTGAGTGTTTACGTATGCACGATTTTCCACTCACTCGCATGACGTCTCTTATGCAAACTCTTGCTGTCTGTCCCTACACCGTATTTCTCCATAAAGGTCAAGTCTGTATCTGAGCTGTCTGAAGCAAATGAGTATAGCAGGCCCTTCCTGGACAGAGACAAGAAACACAGCAGATCACAACGCAGTGGGGCCAACTCTGTATTTCAAAACCCACAGGACATTTTTGTGAAATCAAAAACAGCTGAATGCACAGCAGGGAATTTCCAAAGGAAAACCAAGGTGAGGCTCTGGGTTTTCTCCTCTGCTTGAAAGATCAGAAGAACCGACCTTGATCACCCTGTGACCCAGCTGTTTCTTGTATGCATCTTGCCTAACTTTTGCAAAACTAAAATAGAGATTTTATTTTGAAAGAGACACCTTTATTATTAACATTTTGGCCATTTTCTCACTTAAATCTAAGTTTACTGCTGGTGTCATTGATATTTCTCCCCTCCCCCACCCCATAACACCCTATTGTAACCTAGTTTTTTGGAAAAATTGGGAGGGGAGGAAGGAGGGACCTCTCATCCCCTGCCCCCTTCTTAAAATGGTTTGAGCCATTTTTTCCTGATCAAGTAGAACAAAATAAGTTACATTCAAAGGAGATAGCAAAACGCTGGTCATAAGGACAGCACCTCAGATGCAAAGGGGCTACCCATTTCCATGCATTTGCCCAACCACAGTCTTCTAAGAACCAACATTGGTGACAGAGTCCCTTCTGCTTTGTAATATTGAGCAAGATCTAGCATGCCTGGTAACAAGATAGAGAGAACCAGCCTGTTTGCAACACCCCAATTATTTGTTAATGATAAACTAGATCTTGACTTTTGGGTTGTTTGCCCTGAACATACTGCTTATACGCTCCCTCCCAGTTGATCCCAACACAGATTTACGCAGAGTCGAACCACAGCATACAGACTCCAGCGGTGATTCTCAAAAGCACTGCTTGTGGTGGACCCTGCCTGGATCAATGCTGTACCCAAAGCAATGGCTGGCAAGGGGAAGCCCCCGCCAGCCACAGGATACATTCGACACCCAGTCCAGGAGAGAGGTGGGCAAGTCTCGCTTGCATCCGCACACGTAATCTGAATGCCAAATTATTCGTCTATCTGGAACCTCAGCACGCAAGTTACAGGGTGGTTTTAGGACAGTTTGTGTGTGTTCATGAATGACACGAGCACCTGGAAATGTACCTCTCAATATCACATTATTATACCCTTGTTGGGTCTCTCCCAAGATTGTCACTTGAAGACGGCCGCCTTGTGCTTCCTTCTTCAGATGGTCAGGAGTGGTATGCACCCCACACCAACCCCTCCTTCGTGACATACCATGGGGGCCATGAACGTCCAGCGATTAGTTTCTGGGTCATACATTTCTACTGAATTGAGGTTGGACTGTCCGTCATAGCCACCCACAGCATAAAGGCGGCCACAGTTTGCTACCAGGGAGACACGGCTCCGCCGGGTGTTCATAGGGACAATCAGGTACCACTGATCCGCCATGGAGCTGTAAACTTCAGCAATGCTGAGGAAGCCGGAGCCGTCGTAGCCCCCGCACACAAACATCTTGCTGCCCAGGGAGGCGGCTCCATGTCGACAGCGTTTGTTGAGCATGCTGGCGACGGGATGCCACGTGGCCGTGTGATGGTTGTAGTACTCCACCTGTAGGGAGCAGAGGAGGAAAAATGAGAGAGGACTCTCACATTTACTATTTTTGCACTGGGGATTTCGCAGGAGCCTCCTCAGCCTATTCTGCTAGACACAGACAGTCTAGGAAATTTTTATTCTGCTTTCATAGATTTGGAGAATTTGGGGCCAAAAATACCATCTAGTTCGACTTCCTGTGCATCAGAGGCTAGTGCATTTCTGCCAGTTAATCCTGTACTCATGCCAAAAACTTGTGTTTAACTACAGCAGAACTACCAGAAAGGCATCCAGCCACCACGCAAAAGTCTCCAGAGATGGAAAATCCACTACAGTCCCCAGAAGCCTGTCTTCATGATTAAATTGCTCTGTTTCCTATTGGAAAGTGTCTGGTTTTAGCTTGCAGCCATTACTTCTCGTTAGGCCTTCTGACTTATACAAGAACAGTGCGGATCGCTCAAGAATGGAGTAGTCAGAATGAGTTTACATGTAATTTAAGGGACAGCATCTTCCTATAGCACTGGACAACTGGCGGAGCTCCGGCACAAACCTGACAATGGAGAGGGCCAGGCAGGCAGGTAATTCCTCAGCCCTGTCCAACTTCCTGGGCAGGTTGCCTGATCAGTTTTTTGTAGGCTGCTAGGGAAGGCAGTAATAAGACAATATTACTGACCACCAAACCCTTTGGTTTGGGGGATCACAATCCGGAAGCAGCCAGACAAGACAGATTCAGGCCCAGAGAGCAGCACCTCTCTACCAAGTCGGACGGATCAAAAGCCTTTTACCTCCTACCACATTAGACATTCCCCGCAAAAACATGAGGAACTCTAGACATCAGAACCGAGGCTAGGATCACATGGGGAGCAGCTTGACTATCCTGCCCCATCCACTCCTTTCACTTGCTGGATTTATTTTAAGGATCACCATGATCTCTGAAAGCATACCCCACAGGCAAAGAAAGGTGAGGGAATACAGTTTGGCACCTGGGACTTTTAATGGGGCTCAGCTATGATGGTGTACAGAGGAAAGGAGGGGGTAGTGACAACAGAATAGATGTGTGCGCTAGTCTCACTTCTGCAGAAAGTCTCAACAGTCAGTCGTGGACAGAAGAGAAAAGGCAAGGCAATTTCTCAGTCCAAATCTTCAACAACTGCCCAGCTCATTGACATACTTGCACAGGCAGCATCCAGGGCTAGGTCAAGAGGCGTTGTTGAGAATAACGAATTGGGATTGCATACGCTTGGGCTGGGGAATGCTTGCTCAGCTCCAGCCCCCCTTTTACGCCTGCTCTGGTCAGTGAGGTTAGTCCAAATTTCATGCTCGCAAAACGAGGAGGAAGCCACATAGTGAGGAACAGTCAACGAGATTCCAACTTACGCTGCTGAAGATCTGTAAGCCGTCATGCCCTCCAGACACATAGATCCTGCCTTCAAACACTGCGACTCCGGCTGCGCTGCGGTTGGAGCTCATAGGGGTCACTACTGTCCACCTTACCAAGAGACGAGGAGAAAGGCAAATGCAGGATTCTTATGTAAGTACTGCTCATGTCCACAGAGACATGCATACGCTGAATACACCGTCCCGCGGATTATCTAAAGGTTCTGCACATTGCTTAAGACTTAAGTACTGGGTTTTAGCATTTTCCACTTCGCTTCCCGGTAGTTTTGTGCTAAAACATCCCTCCATTCACTTCCTTTGAATTAAAGAACCTATTCTTAGCTCGGCACCAGGTGAAATATTGGAAAATAAAGTCTATTATTTCAGCTTATCTCTTTTAAAGAATGAAGCGGCAGCATCATATTTTGAAGCTCTTACTTGTCTGTTTCTGGCGAGTACGTCTCCACAGAGTTGAGGGATGAGTTTCCATCGTACCCTCCGCATACGTAGATCTGCCCATCCAGCACCACGGTTCCCATTGCGCTGAAATCAATTTGACATTACCAGGTTAGATGGCTTTGACTCGTAAGAAAAGGCAAATCTCTGCCAAGTGCTATGTTCTGCCACCGACATTCAGCTGTACAGAACCGAGTATCTGATAATCAAGATACCAGATCTAGCTAATGAACTACACAGTTACATGGCCTCTCTCATCACAGCATTGATCAACAGTGGGACCGTAATTCATTAAGTCTGGAACTCCAATCAATTAAGTAGCTTGCTGGACTCTGAGAAGCCTTTGCTATGAAAGATTTATAACCACAAATGTGCTTCAGCCCCGACCCAAAGGGACAGCTGCTAGGAAATACGACGTTTGTCCCCTGTTAACTGAGGAAGTCAACTAGTGGTAGGTGTTTTGCAAGCTACAAAAAGGTACAAAATGACAACTCAGTGGAGCAGACGGAGTCAACTACTGAGCTATGGTGGATTGAAAACAAGGATGTAAAGTAAAAGATTCAGGCTCTCATTACCTGTTAACCCAATGGTCCAAACTGTGGATTTTTACAGGTAACAAACCATAAGTGCGAACACACGTTGTTCCAAAATCGCTATGCTCCACACCTCCAAAAGACAAAAACCAGTTGAACTCAACAACCCTACTCCAAGTAGAGTCTCAACCTTGGAAAGGGGCAAGTGCCAGAGACTCCAGGAAACCCCACTAAGAATTTCTTTGCTGTGGCTCATCTTAAGGGGAAAACCATCAGATCCCATGGCGATAGGCACTGCTATAAAACCTTAAGAAAAGGTAGGTGTTGCCTTGTGCCAAAGCCCGATAAATCACCTACTGTAATTTAGTAGATGAAGCACGTGGCACAACACAGACTTGGACACAAGATGCTCAGACCTAGCAGAATCCCACCTTGGAAACAAAGCCTCAGATTCACATTTGTGCTCCTTATCAAGCCCCATTATTTCCTCTTGGTATTCATCTTGAATGTTAAAGCCAATATAGTACTGCAAACAGCCAACTGGCTTGAAATGAGCCTTCAGTTAAGCTCTTCTCTCTACAGAAGCCTCTGGGACCACCCTGCTTGGCTTCAAAGGACTCTGCTGCAGAGCAGCTCAACCATGGTAAAGAAGTGGTTGCTGCTTATTGTGGGAAAGGCTCAACACTAGTGGGAACCTTATAGCTATGGAAAACTGAACTTTCCTAGTGTAAGTTAAACTATGGGCAAGCTCACTGGCTGGAAGCGGTCTCAGGAATTTATATAGGAGATCTTCCCTGGAGTCAGGCCTACAGCTTTGTTCAACTACAACATGACAGGCACTCTACTAACTCCTTTCTGGGATGCATATAGGACGGCGGAAAAGAACTTGCATGGTTTATTTGTGATATATAAGCACTGCTATTTACTGGGTCAGACCACAGGTCCATCTTGCCCGGTTTCCTGTGTCCAGGGGTAGATGCAGGGGGGAGAGTGGGGTACGCTGGTGCACTGGCACCCACCTTCGATTCCTGGTCTACCCAAAGTTTAAAATCAAATGGCTGGTAGTGGCAGAAGCATTTCAAGTCAGGGAGTGCTAAGGGGGTCCCTTGACTTCATGGTTTATTACAATCTACCCAATTCCTTCTAAACTCTTCATCCCACAGGTGTTAACGACCCCTTTTTAACAGTCTTGATGTGCCACCAGTCAAGCTATGCTTCGTTCTGCCGTCTGTTTGCTGCTCCTGGTGATGAAGCTCCTATTTCACAGCCCTTTCAACTCATTCCAATGAAGTTGTATTTGTTCTTGCATCAATCTTAAACTGAATAACATAGCTCTGGGCCCCTAGCATATTTAGTAAAGCTTCTCGTTTCTTTTTAAACCAGAGAAGAACGTGTTGTTTTATATGCAATGATTGCACCTCACGTCTGCATCCCCTGTTTCAAATTCTAGCTCTGCCCATGCCCGTCTCTCAGTGCCAGAGAAGAGATACTGAAAGGGAGAGCGACCTGGGTCTGACCACGGTTTTTTCCCCCCACCGTTCCTCTCTCACTGCAGCCTCCAGCATTTAAGGTTTGGGAAGTTCTGACGTTGGCAGCAGATGGCTAAGGAAAAGAGGCAATCATGGAAGAACTGCTTTCATGGGTTTGTGGCTTGCTTATTCTCCACATATTCCCACTAATGCGAATGCAATCGGGCAGCTCGGTAGATGCACAGAACCTGCTCCACCCCACTCCCCACTGCGTCAAACACATATGCTAGATGCTTAAAATACCCCAAAAGACTTTTATTATTTTCTTTTAAATGTAGCACTGAAGCCTCTCTGACCAAATGCAACCCCAGCAGAGCCACCCTGCTGCCACCAAGCTTCAGGTTCCCACATGAGACATCCAATACTGGGATACATGCAGGACATTCCTCCCAAGTGATTCATGCTTGGAGCGACCACAAACCAAAGGGGACACACGTGCCTTTACAGCCCAGGAGAGCTGCAAGGCTTGCAAAAAGCAAACAATTGAGCAGCTTAGTGACCAAGCACCAGGCAAGAGAAGCCACAGCAAAAACAATGCAAGCCACGAACATGTTTAAATTTGGAAGCGGTGAGATGAGCCAGAGGCTGTTTGTGGTGGGATGCAGCAAACAACTTAATAGAAGGGGGGCAACATCACTGGTCCCATAATGATGAGGTTTTTCCTGCCAAGTAACACCAGAAGATAATTCCTAGCTTGGTTGTGAACTGCACTAACTTCCCCTTGCTCAGCTGTAAGTTAACACACGCCCCATCTTGCAGAGCTCAGACTGCAAGATCCCACAGCCTGTGCTCTCCTTTTACTTCCCAGTGCTGGAGCCTCCATGTTCAGGACATGTCTGTGAACCTCAGCGACGGAGGAAATCCAGTCTTCCATCATTGTGCCAGTTCAGGCACGTGCCTCGCACTGTATTTTCTGCCATCTTAAAGAGGGCTTCTACTCTAGGCCTGGGGAAAAATCAATCTCACATCCTTATAGATCTTTTGCCTTTAGTTTGACCTCACTCCTTGTGTTGTCTTGTGCTGCCATAAGTGATTATCACTAATGCTACTCGGGTCTTTTTCAGCTTCCATCCCACACTTAACCTGCTTAGACGTATGTAGCCGCTAATATCTTCCTGTCATAAGCCAACCCCTCTGGGCTCTGAATGCATTTTGATGCTGTTCTCTGGACTCTCGGCTAGCTAGCTGATCTCGTCACCAGAAGGATGTGCTCAGAAAGGAACATAATAATCCAAATGTGGTTACATCAGAGTCAGGCAGAGCCCAGCCACTTCCTCCCGGGGCCGTACCTTTGCACACAGGCCCAACACGCACACTAGTCTTTCCATGACTACAAATACATGTCTCACCTCCTGAAAGCATGTCACTTCCTAGATCCCTCCCCTCTCCAGAGAGCCTTTCTGCCCTCTTCCCCTCCAATGCTTTGTGCACGAGGGAGTCGCTCTCTGGCATACCTCCGTTTGCTGTTCATGCTTCCCACTTTGGACCACAAATCCGTCTCTGGGTTGTAAACTTCCACCGTACTCAGCCGCAACTGGCCGTCGTAGCCACCGATGGCATACAAGAGTCCGTTCACCACCGCGACGCCCACTCGGCTGCGCGCCGTCGTCATTGGCTGGCACTTCTCCCAGTGATTGGCAATGGGGTCGAAGACTTCCACCACGTTCAGTGAATCACCTGCATAAAAATGTGCTACTCAAATTAAAAAGTGGCATGTGTTTCTCAGAGCCTCTGCTGAAGGGAGGCTGGAGCAAAGCTGTCAATTGGTTTCCAGGAAGTCCTTCCACACGTGGATAAGCAATACGGATACATGGGTTCTGCTTGAAACTTCAGGGGCAAAACTTATGCCCAGTGTCACATGCCCCTTGCCCAGACCCGACTGCTGACAGGAGGCAGCAGAGATGGGAATTCAGTCCTCAGGCTAAGGAAGCATATTGAGCCTCTCAGTGATTCCTGCTCCAGCCGTAGGGGTGACGTGCCCACCTCAGCCCTTGAGCAACTCAATTCCTACATGACGGTCAACTGCAACAGGAACAGCTCCATCAGCCAACTGGACTAGTTCTACCTTGTCCTAGTGGAAAACTGCTGATTGTAGAGGGAAACCCTGCCTCACAATCCCAACTACTTGCAGACTCCTTCAGTTCTGCCTGCAGGTAGGGCCCTTTAAACGCCCAGAGGTGGTGGCAGGCTCTGGGGTTAATGGGCAATAACGATGGACTCCGGTGACACCCTGAAATCAAAGCTTCATGCGTGCCAGCCTGGCTGACTTCCGCTTTCAGCAAGAGGGCACACAGGTAGGCGAGCCCTAGGAGGCAGCTTTGTAGACGGGGCATGCCAGGCAGATCTCAGCAAAGCACTGAATGGCACATACCTCGTTTTAAATGTCTACTGTAAATGTGTTATGGGTTTAAGCAGGTCAGCAGCTGCCCTTTGGAAGGGCTGTGATTAGCAACATTTCAGCTATCCCTTGCATCACATTCTTTGTTCCCAGACCAAGCCAGACTAGGTAAGGGAGAGGGGTTTTGTGGTCAAGTATAACTGAAAAGTTTGTTAAGGAAATGAGCACAGGCTTTACTGCACAGGGACCGCTCCTCTGACACCTCTGCATTGTTTTACCTGTTTCCTGCTTGGTTGCATCAATGCTGCCAATACATTGATTTTATTGTTGCCTTCAGGGTTCTCCCAATTTAAGATTTTAAAGGACGATTTAACAAGTCTGCGTTGGTGCCATTTCAAAGGAACCGAAAACAGTGCCCCTGAGTGAGCCGTTCGGAACAGCTAGAGTAAAAGAGGTTACAAACAACGGGCAACCGCTACCTGAAATGTTTGTGTTGGCTTGGTGGTAGGAGTGTCAAGGTGCTGTGGAAAAAAGGGAAGAGAAGGAGAAACTGCTCAACGTTGTGTGGGGCCAAGAACAACATTTACCACTCAATATGCCAAGTCACTCTCTGAAGTCATGGGGAGCGGATATGCAAGGTACCTGCTGAATTAAGTCCTCCCACTGCATAAATTAATCCCGCGATTGAAGTGCAGCATCGGGGACGGGTTTTGAATGCTGGGAGGTGGGGCCGGCGGTCTGGCATTAGGTGATAGTCTTTTGCCTCGTCGACGAGGTCCCTAGAAATAAGATCAAAAAGCAAGATGATAGTTTGGTGGGGCATAGGTCTTCTGTGAGGAAGACTGCCATTTTACCAGCCATCTCTGTTGAGACTACCACTAATTATAGCAACCTTTGAGTCTGTTCTTTCAGAAGGTGGCAGGCTCCCTTGGCAGAACAGCATGGGGAAAGCTCTCTTCTACTACCCGTGACATTTTGGTCCACAGAGGCTGAACGGTAGTTTTTAGGACTAGTCATCCAACAACCCCTCTCGGCCCTGAAGCTACCACTACTTGTTGGCTGGTTCTTCGGTCACCCATATGCACACACCTGCATTTATGGCAGCAGCGGACAAGGTCATCTTGTTGCACGCGGTCAGTGAGGAATTGAGGTCGACAAAGGGGCAGTCGGATTTTGGACAGCAGCTCAGGCAAGAAGGTTTCCCTCTGATCTCGGTCGTACCGTATCCAGGCCAATGCAGCTTCAAACACCTGTCAGAAGAGAGATGAGTGAGTTCTTGTCACGGTTTTTGCTTTTGCTGTTCTCTTGTGGGGGGGGAGGTCTTGTTTTCTTGCTTTTGAGGCAGCTGTCATGAGGATGGATGAAGGCAACTTAACTAGCTGTCAATAAATAAATGGTCTTTTGGGGGCAACCTGTAAGCAGGAGGTAGAAGCTCCTCAAGGAGTTCAGGTCAATGAGCTCACCCTCTTTCTCCACTTCTGGTCCACTAGATCTCAACACCTAGGCCACAGAGCTCTTTCTTCCCCATCCTCAGCCAATATCCTTTTGATTATGGACTACTGCAAAGACCACTAAGGCTTCCTAATTCACTACAAGGGTCTGTAACAATACAAGATAGGGCATTTTTCCCTAGGGCTTAGCTTTGGCAGTTCTTCCCTCACCCTATAATGGCCCTAGCAGGTTGACTTGCTGGATACTTAACCTGGATTATGGTGGCCATTGACCTTATTGCACTTAAACCCAAATGAACGAATACATGTAAAGTCACTCGCCCATTGTAATTATACTGTTGCCATTGCAATCAAGAGGTTACATTGGCCTGAAGAGCAGGAGACAGGAATTTGAAGTGGGATCTTTTTGCTGAGCAGGGTTAACACCATAAAGGCAGGCTGCTTTAACCAGTTTAGCCTCTCCTGCTCCAGGAACTGAACTTTCTATCTTATTGCAAAGAGTTTTCTGGTAAACTAGCGAGTGTGTCTGTGGTTGCCACTGCCACCTCGTGGTATAATCTTGCCACTGAGCAGAGCACTAACCACGGTGCACACATTCACGCTGGGTGGTCCTGTACCACAGCTGGTGGCTCTGGAGAAAATGTGAATAGTTGTCCACATCAGCAGAATCTTTTAAAAGCCTTTTCACTGACGCTGGACAAAGCCAGAACCTCCCACTTCAAGCCTCGAGGCATTTCCTCCATGAAAAGCTCGCATTTCACCCCGTGGACAAACGAAGCAGAATGCTACACCACATGAGAATGCATTCATCTCTGCAGCAGCCACTAAGCACAACAGAAGGGAAAACTTAACCAAAGGCACTTGGACAGAAACCTCCTCTCCTGGGAGCTGCGGGACTGCCTCAAATAGGACCTCTATAAAGAAATTTGAAAAAAACACCAAAAACCACAATTCACCTGCCTTCGATGCAGAAATGGTCGAGTGAAATGCGTCCAGACTATGGAGTTCCCCTGTGGTGGGTCATTTCAGACCTGCAGCCAGGCCCGGCCTTTCTTTACACGAACACTTGTAGAAGTCTGATACTTCATCAGGAATAGCCCCATCGTGAGCTACCAAAAGCTGGCTGGGGTCTTGGCAGTGGGTGGGAGAACCAAACTGCTGTATGTTACTAGCTGAAGCCCAGACCAAAATCAGTACAGTCAGGAGTTCAGGCTGTTTAAAACGGCTTTGCTTCTTTCAGTTTAGCTCCTTAAGGAAATGGCTCCGTGCTAGGGAAGTCACCACTCTTAACTTACTCTCTCATTGGCAGTAGGGTTGTTATACAATTCGAAAAGGAACCAATTATTCACCCTCAATACTGCCAGAATGGAGCTGAAACACGCCAAAGCCTTTACAGCCGTGATCTATGCTGTAGCTATTATAGGAATTACCTCCAGGGCCAGCTACCCAGTCTCTTTCACCTGAACCAAAAGTCAACGATTGAAACAGAGGTGCAGGGTTCAGGTCTTAAAGAGCTTATTCTCTGCTACTCAACATTTCAATGCATGTCAGTGCAATAGCTTCTAAAAACTGCTGCCCGTGGACCCTTTCCAGGAGTGCTTCCAAACCAAGAGTTTTGGAAGCAAAAAGACACAGCAGTCGAGGGCTCCTTTCAAGGCAAAGCTGTTCCTGCTATACCATATGCCAGCTGCATAGGCCTACCTGCTCCTCTGACTTGACATTGAGCTCGTCCCTTGAAACCAGCTCCAGGACGTCTTCAAAAGGCAGCGTGAGGAACTCCTCGGACATGGACACCTCCACAAAGTGCTGGTGGATGAAGCTATTGGCAGAGTCGTAGAGCACCGCGCACATCATCGTTTCTGCAAACTGACGCACTCCCAGGCAGTTCTTTGGGTGAAGTCTGAGGGTCACAAAAAACACCACCCGTAACATTAATGGTGGGTTGAAGGGTTTACTGGTTTTAATATAGTTCAAAGGAACAGTGGACGTGAAACTGAGCACGAACAGGATGAAACCAAAAGATATGCCTCACTGGGGCTGAGGGCAAAGGTGGGGCAGGTCTCTCATCTCACCTGACCACTGCGTGTAAAGGCACGAACATTAAAGAGGAATTTGTGCCAAATGAAGGGGACAGGGATCTCTGCGTATGAGCCAGGATAACAGTCAGCCCCATGATGGGCCTTATCTGTGTGTCCACGGCTGACTTGACCATGAGACTTGACCTGCTCCTATCCCTAGCGGTGGTCCCAGTGATCAGCACAGCGATGCACTGGTAATCGGCACAGCAAGCATTGAGACCGGGGGTGCTTAACCTCAACTCCTGCCATGTCATCTGACCTGCAGGGCTACCCACAGGTCCAGACGTTTGGTGGCAGAAGAGGGTGGCACTGCTCCCCACTGCCAATGGGGCTCTGCCCACTGGATTGGGCACCTGGTCCCTGTGCCCAGCGCTGGGCAGGGGCAGCACCCAGCCCTAGGGCCCAATCCTGACACACATGGGGCTTGGAGAGGGCAGTGCAGGACCCCCAGGGACCAATCCCAGAATGCAGGGACAGGAGGTGGGTAGTGCTGGGCCTCAGGGCTCGCTCCCAGTGCCTGAGACAGGGAGGGGATAGTGCTGGGCTCCAGGGCCTGATCCTAGAAAGCAGGGCCATGTCCAGCCCACAGGCTGGCTCCACCCACTCATCTGGTCCACAGGGCCAAAAGGGGTAGCACCACTTATCTACATAATGGCCCATCTACTTCCTCACTTGACAGCAGGGAAATCAACCTAGCACCTCGTATCTACATTTCACCTGGGCCACAGGGATAACAATTAAAAGGTACGGCAAAGATACCCACAGAGCTGGACACCCTCAGGCACTGATGTGTGCTGCTTGTTTCCTCTACACAACTGACCTAGCCCTGCTTATAAAACTGTATCATTAAGGACATCTTTTAAAGGTCAGAGCACAGAAGCGAGCCGTGCAGAAAACAGCTAGCGATCAGCCCTGCTAAACCACTAGCTGCAGCACAGCCACTATCTAGCAGCGCCAATGGACTGAAAACGTATTGCTCTACACAAGCATGCACTTGCTGAAAGGAGATTTCTGGACAGGTACATATGGGGGGTGGGAAAGGTATACATTACAGGAGGTCCCGTCAGAGAGAAATTGTCCCCGATACAGGTGTAGGAATTCAGTGGAAGATAGCAATTCAAACCATTTCATAGCACGTATTGCCAAGATCACCAAATCATAGGGAAGTTGGGCTGGAAAAGATCTCACAAGGTCATCTATTCCAACCCCCTGCTCCAAGCAGGACCAACCCCAACTACATCATCCCAGACAGGGCTTTGTCCAGCCACAACTTAAAAACCTCCAAGGATGGAGAGTCCACAACCTCTCTGGGTAACCTGTTCCAGTGCTTTACTAACCTCCCCATGAGAGATTTTTCTTAATATCCAACTTAAACCTCCCTTGCTGAAACTTGAGCCCGTTGCTCCTTGTCCTGTCATCTGCCCCCACTGAAAACAGCCCAGCTCCATCCTCTTTGCAGCCCCCTGCAGGGAGGTGAAGGCTGCTATTCAATCCCCCTCGGTCTTCTCTCCTGCAGACTCAATCAGCCCATTTCCCTCAGCCTCTCCTCACCAGTCCTGTCCCCCAGCCCCACAATGATTTCCACTGCCCTCCACTGGACTCTCTCCAATGTGTCCACATCCTTTCTGTAGTGGGGGACCCACAGCTGGACATGGAAAGCCACATCTGGAGTCCTCAGTGCTGAATAGAGGGGAAGAATCACTTCTTTCCATCTATTAGCAACACTCCTACTAATGCAGGCCTGTAAATGAACAAATTCTTCTCAATATCCAACCTTAATTTCCCCTGCTGCAGTCTGAGGCCATAACTCTTAGTTCCATCTACCAAAAGTCACAGAGAAAAGCCCATCTCCATCCTCGCTGTGATTTCCCTTCAGTTATTTGAAAACTGTTATCAAATCCCTCCCTCTCCCCCACCTCAGTCTCCTCTTCTCCAAACTAAATAAACCTAGCTCTTCTAGTCTTTCCCCATAAATGATGTTTTCTAGGCCTCTAGATGAGGGGGGGCACCAGCAATTCAGGAAGGACACAGCTGCATTCGAAAGAGGAGAGAACGTAAACGTTACTTGTGAAAACATTTTGTATTATGCTTGCTTCACCATCAAATCAGCTCTGCAGAATGAAATGTTCAACCATTTCACCAGTCGCAAATAAATCAGGGCAAATGCAGTGGGTTATAACACAAAAATCACCCGCTGCATCAGCAGCAGAGAAGCTGCTGTGATCAAAATGCAGCGATGCATGACTGCACAGAGATCGGGGACCACACCTTTGTGTTTGAGAGCGTGAAGGCTGCGTATCGCTGTAAGAGATTGTGAGCTGCACTGGGTCCAGAGGGGATGCTTCAAACATTTATCCTTCTTAAGGGTTTTATTTTAGACCTGACAGACAAGGTTATGTGGGTAAATGTGATATCTTTTGTTAGACCAACTACATAGTTGGAAAAACTGTTCTTTGCAAGCTTTCAGACATAAAAACCCTTTTCCAGGCATATAGGGGGTCTGCATATTTTAATTTTAGACCTGGCACACTTGACTCATGGTAAATAAACCAGAAGGGCAAAATCGTGCAGTCTCTGGGAGGAAAAGGGGAGGGAGGAAGCGCTACTCTGTGACTGCAGTTTTGGCTTTGCTCTTCTAAACAGGTAATAGTCAAGAGCTGTAGCTTTTACATTACACACTGGCCATGGACGGGCATTTGTTTCTAGTGCTAAAAATTCTTGGTGCTTGGAAAATAGTTCAGGAATTGCAGTGCGCATGTGCTCCAGGCCCCTGGCTGGACAGCTACACAGGCAAGCTCTCCAGGCAGGGGGCACTAGAAAGCTGCTCCCTGGACCATCCCTGCCCTTAAGGGAGTCCACTAATTGATAGCCTGCCCTCTCCCTTGCCAGGTAAAGGGGCAGCCTGTCAACAGCTGCTGAAAAGCAGCAGCTGCCATGGACAGCTTGTCCACGCCTGGGGGGAGAATTGTTCTCCTCGCCCCTTCCACTCCCTGCCTGCTGCACTGAGAGGGCTGCATGGAGGCGGGGGTATTGCCTGGGGCTGGATCCCTCCCAGGGCTCTGAAGCTGTTCACACTATGGGAAAACACCCACCAGTCCTTGTCAATCAGGTCTCAGAGCCGTGGAAGAGTTGCAGCCCCAGGAGTGTCCTGTCACCCCACCCACTGCAGGGATCTTGAGTGACCCAGGTCTGTTCAGGGGATGGGGGGGCATTGGCAGTCTTGGCAGGGCCCCCAAAGGACCTTGAGCAAGCTATTGGGAGCCAGTGCTCTCACTTGGGACACCCCAAAAAAGATCTTATTGGTTAAAAGGCAAACTTCCTTGCCAAAGAGCTATTTGTCTTCTGCAAGAAACCCTTAAATAGCTGTATGCTCCTTTGCTGTGCTAAGAGAAAGGCTTTTCTCCTGGCACAAAGTTTAACACCTGTCCACGGCTGCAGCTTCAGTTCAGAGTGTGCCCAAAGAGCTGGAGAGGGAAGGGGCAGCAAAACCTGGTGCATGGGACCCAATACAAAAAGGGCTTAAAAATCCAAAACAGTGCATTTCCCAATGCAGTGATCCAAGAGCACTCAGCAAAGCAAGGAGCTCGAAGGTGCAGGTGAAAAATTGATGGGAACAGCCACTGTGCACCAAAGAAGAGTTTACAGCCTCCGACTTCGCACCATCACAGCATATGGATGTGTCACCAAAACATAGAAAAATCACAGTGATTAAGCTAAGGAAAATCCCGAGTTGTCACAATCTTCCTCTTTGAATGGAACGTGGCTGCTCCAGAGCCTCATAAAGCCAATGCTCAGAGTCCATACATGCTTGAAGATACCTTGTGGTTAGTAAAAATATCAGTTGCTCACTTGAATCTGTTAGGACCTTTGTCACATTGGGCAGATACTCAGAAGTGCTCAACACAACCAGCTCTTCTCCTTAGTGATGGGGTGAGTGGGGGAAAGAACTCAGCACTCATGACAAGTCTATTTATTAAGTGACTAGTTAGGCATTTGAGGGCCTAAAGCCAGCTGTAACTCTTACGCAGTATGATCAAGCGCTTTCTATTCAGAACTAAGTCCAATGTCCCAAAAGTGCATTTTCTTGATGAACAAACAACTTGTTATTTTAATTTCTATTTTCGTTGCGTTATTTCAGGATCACATTGCAATGCTTGGCTTGCAATTGTTTGGAAACGGAAACATCTGGGAGACAGCCGAGATGCATCTCATGTCTTAAAGTCCATGATTTGGAGAAATGTCCACTTGGGATGAAAGCTGGCCAATAGATCGCATTTGCTCATACACGTTTGGTGCAATATTGTGCAAAACTTATGCATACAATCATAGAAAATAAGGGTTGGAAGGGACCTCAGGAGATCATATCTAGTCCAACCCCCTGCTCCAAGCAGGACCAGCTCCAACTACACCATCCCAGCCAAGTCTTTGTCTAGCTGGATCTTAAAAACCACTATTGGTGCAAAACAATACAACATTGTGGAGTGCATCGAATGGCTGCATAAGAAACAGGACTGGTGTACTGTAAAACTAAGCTCATCAGACACCACCAATAATACATGAGGGATGTTTCTTAACTGGACTCCATTGACTGGGGATCTTACTCTTCATGGCTAATGGTTAGAGCGCTGGATTAGGATTTGGAAGACCCAGTTGTGGTCTCCCCAGTGACCTCTTGGGAAGCTCATTTAATCTTTCTACATATGCTTTTTCCATATGCAAAATAGGAATGGTTCTTTGTTTCATGGGATAAAAACTGGGGGGACAAATTCAATGCTGTTTGAGGTCCTATAGGGACAGCAGCAAAAGTACCTAATTTGCTAGAACCCCAGGGAAAATATTTGATGGACAGATATAAAACTGTGATAAAGTTGTTTTGCTATCTCCAATAAGACAAAAGTTTTTAAAGAGGTGCAACAGAATTGTCGTGCCCTAAAGATTCATTGTACCAAATATCTTGCTAAGTGCTCTGAAGTATTCCTGTTTAGCTTTTCCCTTTTTCAGTTCTAAATCTAAGGCAAGGTTGCCAACCTGAAGCCTGCAGCTACAAGAGGCACAGGCAGCCCCTGTGTGTAGCATGCAGCAGATCAGGAAAGGGACAGGCAGCCCCGCTGTAAATAGGGCAGAAAGCAGAGCAGCACATCAGGCAGGGGAAAGGGAAAGGAATCAGAGTGGCACTTGGGGAGAGTCTGGGGCTAGTCTGCTCTGTCACATGCTTGCCACAAAGGTTGCCCCCACTAAGGGAACATTTCCTTTGTTCCAGATACTCATTCTCATGGTCATCCCTTGTCTACATGCTACAAGCTGCTGTCCAGTTTAAGAGAGGGAATTACAGCAATCAAGTCCACACCCGCCCTTCACCTGTGAGATACTTTGCTTCCTCCTGACTCAGCCACAAGCAGCTGGTAGGAAGGATCACAGCTTAGCTTCCTGGCCACAGGACAGCACTTTATCTGCATAAACCAAGTTTTCTAATTTCTCTCTCGTTTTGTCTCTCTCTCTCTCTCTCAGAACAAATTTAAATCTGCAACCCACTATTGCTTAAGTGCTGCAGGCACCAGGGTGGGTAAACAAATCAAAGGCATGGAACATGGTTCTCTATACATTAGCTGTTACCACGTAGGAAAGATATTCAAGAGTCATTGTGGACACTTTGCTAAAAACATCAGCTCGGTGCTCAGCAGCCATGAAAAATGCAAACAAAATGTTAGCAGTTATTAAGAAAAGAACTGTAAGCAAAACTGCAAGTAACACTTCCCCCCTCTACAAACCCACAGTGTGCCTACATGCTGAATACTGCCCCGTTGTGGTCCCCACACCTCAAAAAGGTATAGAAGAATTAGAGAAGACACAGAGAAAGGCAACAAGGATGATGGAGGGGCTTCCATATGAGGAGAGACTAAAGAGGCCAGGCCTGCTCAGTTTAGAAAGGACATGAGAAGGGTTTACAAAATACTAAATACTTCACTGAATGGTGAAGAGAAAGTCAATAGAGATTTACTGTCTCTCACCATACAAAAAAAAAAAGAGGAGCCACAACGTGAAACTAGGAGACAGTCAGTTTAAAACTAAAAGGAAGTTCTTCACCCAGCATGTCATTAATGTGTGGCACTCATTGCCACCGGATGTGGTGGAAGCTGACAGCTCAAGCTGGATTCACAAAGGGATTGGATGCATTCCTGGAGGAAAGGGGCATCAGCAGCGATTGAGCACAGGAGTTAGGGATACAGCCTCTTGTACCAGAACTTCCTAGACCTTAAATGCTGGAGACTGCAAGTGAGAGAGGAACAGTAGGAAAAACCCTGGTCCTACTCTGTCCACTCTTCCTTTCTGCATTCCCTCTCTGTCACTATGACACAGGAGACTGGGCAAGACGGGCCTCGGGTCTGACCCAGGAAATGGCAGGCCTCATGTTCTTATGCAGTAGCCTTACCTCTCTCTGAGAAAGGTGCAGCAGGCATCCTTGATATTTTGCAGCTGAAGGAAACTTGCCCCCATCAGCAAAGACTGAACGTTCTGCTGATCTATTGCAAGGTGCCCGTTGTAGGCAAAGTTGATCAGAGCCTCGAGTGCACTAAATGGAGCGGGGAAGACCAGAAAACAGTCAGTCAGTTACATCCAGGAGATGAATTTCAAGTTGTTAACAAATGATGACAGCAAGAGAGTTTTAACGTGCTCCTATAACACACACATTTAAATCCAACGATTTGCATTTATCATGCACAGAGTGACAAAAATACCGACAAGCTGTAGAGGTGTTGTCTCTCGGCTGTCCCTGGAAGTTACCTTGGATCCATTCCCTGCATGACAATCTCGTCCTGCTTGCACTCCATCATATCATTTGTAAACATGGCATGGAAGTAAGGGATGGAGGCCGCCAGGACGATCCGGTGGGCACTGAACTTGTGGTCCCCTACCTAGAAGGGATAGAGGAAAGAGAAGGGGGACAATCAGCACAACTGTTGGCATGGATCAGGGGTGACTAAGATCCAGTCCACAAACTGGGTCCAAACCATGGCATGGTGTCATCCAGCAGGGCTCCCTGTAGATCCATATACTTGGCAGCAAGAAAGCAGTGGAGGCAATCTTAATTGCTGACTGACCCTGGGACTGGCCCTGCACAGCCTGAAGCCAGCCTGCAGGGCCACAGGGGTTGGGCACCGCTGATCTAGATGATCCGTGATGGGGTCCTGCCACTATTAAAAGTGATTAGGGACTGAGACTACTAATACAAAAAAGTATCAGACTTAATGTCCAAAGGTCTGGTGCTTAAATGTCCCCTAAACAGAAAACTGAGTACCTATAGCTCCAGGTAAAGTCAAGAAGAGCTCTTTGTGCTTAGCACCACTGAAAATAAGCTACTACTTTTTGGGTGCCTAGACATATGTCATATAATCATAGAAAATGAGGGTTGAAGGGACCTCAGGAGGTCACATCTAGTCCGACCCCCTGCTCCAAGCAGGACCAGCCCCAACTACATCATCTCAGCCAATGATCTGTCTAGCTGCATCTTAGAAACCTGCAAGGATGGAGACTTCATCACCTCTCTGGGTAGCCTGTTCCAGTGCTTCACCACCTTCCTCGTTCCAATATCCAACCTCAACTTCCCTTGCTGCAGCTTGAGCCCATTGCTCCTTGTCCTGTCATCTGCCCCCACTGAGACCAGCCCAGCTCCATCCTCTTTGAAACTGCCCTGAAGACTGCTATTCAATCCCCTCTCAGCCCCCAACCTTCAGCACTAAATCCAGCTTCCCCTCCTCACCAGGCAGTGCTCCTGCTAGATCAAATCATGTATTAACAGGAGGAACAACTCCGAACTGTGAACAACCAGAGAGCACATCCACAGGGTCTTCGATGTTCAATTCACTGGTTGAATAGTGCATAAAAGTGCCGCTGCCGGATGAATTTCCCCTACTAGCTTCTGCACAGGAAATACCAAGCCGCTGTTGCACATACCATTCCCACCCCTCCCCGCACAGCTTACAACCATGATTTTCACATTACCCATCTGCTCCCAAAACACCCTCCGGTCCGGAAGCCTGCAAGGTCTGCCGTGAATCACAAATTCCAGTCATTCCAAAGAATTAAAGCTGGGCTAATCACCCACCAGCTCCCCCTCCCCAGCCAGTCTTTCCAAGCCAATGGCCAGCTACAGTCTACATCTTTTTATTTCTGGACTTCCATATTGTGCTTTCAGGCCACACTGCTGCTTTCAGTCATCCTCATTGTGTCCCAAATGCTCACTGGTTCATTTTCTTTCAGTCTAATGCCATCTTCCCCTCCGCCATCTCTAGTGGATCCATCAGTGCTCGTTTTCTCCATGCCAGCTCTTTCCTAGTAGTCCACACTAGCTTTTTCATAGAGCACAAGTAGCTCATGCTAGCTCTTTCATAGAGCCTTAACCGGACTCTCATTTCTAGCCTGTGCATTAGCAAAAGGTCTGTTTGTGTCTTTTTGCCCTATCACTGCAGCCTTAACTCCAAGAGCAGGTGGACAAATGATCCCAGAGAGGAGTCACCAAAGTTAGCAACGAGCTGCTTAGCAGCGGGATGCCCAAACAAATAGCAGATTATCAATGCCATGCAAAATTAATCAATTAAATATTTTCTTGAAATATCCTTAAGCTATTATTACCTTCAGCAGTAAGTTTTAATATTCTATTTACCATCAAGAGGCTTACTACGTCTTCCCATTTCTACAACTTTCATCCTTAGGAAAAAAAAATTAAACGTGAACCCAAATCATTAGGTTATATAGATGCTACCTCACCTCTTCACAACACTAACACGATAAAGTCACATTTTTATAGAAACGTGATAAGTCCCATCTGTACCTAGGAAGAAATTTCCATCTTTGGCCTGCTCAAACTTATCGAGCCTGAAAAGGATCAAGACAGTCTCAGGGCTCTAAAAAGCACTGCCAGAAATACCACGCACAAGGTCCAATCTGCAAGTATTTCCTTTGTTATTTTTCCATCACACAAGTCACATGAATATGTTGCTATATCACTTTCTATATGACTATATGGAAGCCTTGATTTATGCAGTACTTATTTCCTGCCACTGTGAGCTTGGATTGAGCCAAATGAGATACAAGCACCAGACAACAAAGCAGGAGACCAAACGCACTGGGGACAAAGACGAAGGACTTCTTATAAAGAAAATGAGAGCGAGGGCTGGGATGCAATAATGGCAGCATGAAAAAAAATACAGGAAGAAAAGTGGGGGGGAAGGAGGCAATGGTAGGAACGGAAGTGGAAAGACAGGGCGTGCACCCATCTTTAGGGAATGCGCTAATAAACCCACGTTAATGCTCTTTTGCTAATGCACATTAAATTTAATACCTCCATTGTGAGGCGCTAGAAAAATGCACGTTAGCCTATTTGAATATGCATTAGCAAAACCCACACGTTTTATGATGCTTTAATGCACATTAAAATAAGCTAATGCGCATTAAAGTGCACATGTAGGTGCACCAAGCGGGGATCAGAAAGGGTTTAGAAATAGGAACAGCTAGGGCCTGGCTACACATTCAAATGAAAGCTGGACAGAAACTAGCTCTAGAGTTGTCACCCATTTTCAAGCACTAATTTTATAGCTGTTTGGCTCTTTTTATAGCTGGAGAGGCATGTTTATCCTGTGATAATTACTTTGTACTTGTGGCTGGTCTAAAATTTATTATGCCACACACCAGTTAATTGTCTAATATATGTAACATGTAGCAGGGGCCGAAGATCTGACACTTTTGTGAGGATGGGAGTAGACAGAGCAAGAGCAGCAAATGCGATCGACTGTGGTAGAGGTCAGGAGCTTCGGTGGGAGGGGACCGTGGCTGGACAGATGGAGCGATGCGGCGTGGTTGAAAAGGAAGTTCTCCATCATCTGCAGCCTGAGCACACCTGATGCGCAGATGATGCTTAATCAAAGCAAGAGAAGACCAGGGTTTTCAAGCAAGGGGGGAAAAAGTTAAGTTTTGGGGAGATTACAGAAAAAAAGTCACAGCACCTAGTCAAACCAAGTAGGCAGCAGAGCTGTTTGGGCTGTAGTAACTAGGGGGACATATTTCTACCAGCTTAGCTTTGGTGCTTACGGGCCCTCGTTACCACTGTCCTGGTCCACCGCATCCAAAAGAGATGGGGACCTCGGTCACACGGAGGCAAGTGGTTTGCTCGAGGCTCACCTAGGCAGTCTGTGTTATTGAACCCAAGTCTCTAGAGTTGCAGCAAAGTGCCTTACCTAAACATTTGCACTGATTTTAAGAACAAGGGTCCCTGCTGTGGTTTTATAAACCCATTTTTGCTTGGAAATGACCCAGGGCTGTGGGCCTACACTACCCATTCAACACATACACACCAGCACATTAAGATAAAAGGTAGGACTTATATGAGAAGCCCACAGACAGGAAGAAAGTGGAGTCAAAGAACTGCAACCCCGCAGAACGCTTATGCATTGTGAAAAGCCTAATAACCCCACAGACTCTCTTGATGCTTTTTGTTTCTCATTAGGGCCAATGACCCAGCTGTACATGTGCAAATATCAGAGAAATCTTTTTTCTGGACAATCACTTTCATGCACATAAAGTGAACATGCAATATGATGACAAACTCCAGGTTATCATAGAAAATGAGGGTTTGGGAGGGACCTTGGGAGGTCACACCTAGCCCATCCGCCTGCTCAAACCAGGACCAGCCCCGACTACATCAGCCGGCATTACATGGTGTATGGCATTACACACACGCATAAGGAATTGCACAGTACATGAGAAGAACATGAACATGAAAATCTCCACCAGCTTGTAGTTAAGGCCCCACATTTGGTGGCCTCGTGTGATCCTGGGGTCTCTTTTCTGATCTCTACCTGCCACAGACTACTCACATGACCATGACCCAAGGGAGTCACTTCTATGCCTTAATTTCCCCACCTGAATCATAGCATTAATTATGACCTTCCTCACAAGAACAAAAGATCATGTTCTTACAGCACTAAAATCAACAGTACTGCAAGAATCAGAACTAGCAAATGGCAAGAGAAAGCAGCAGTTCCACTGAGTTTTGGGGAAAAAACCCTACATTTTCTCTTTAAAAAAAAAAGGTCTCAAATCATCATAGTCCTGACCCTCCAAATGCTGGCTTTCCTTATGGTGAAGCATCCAGAGGGCCAAATTATACTGCCTCTAGGCTGAGCTGGTAAATGGTGCCATGAAATATATGATACCCAGTTACTCCCACACCACTAGTGCTGGATTCTAGAAACAAATGTAAGCCTCCTTCAAAAGGATTCATGGTCTATATGCCATATCTAATCCTGTAGGGCATTTAGATCAAGCCAAGCAACCCAGTACATGGTGGTGGCAGAATAATCAAGGCATCTTGCTACGGCTCCCAAAAGCATGAGTTCAAAGCTCCGCTCGGGGCTCGTGTTGAAGGCTGCACCCAACCAACTTGGCTGCCCACGGGCACCCGGCCATTTGGGCTGGGGAATCAAAGGCAGCTGGATGCAAAGCTTGCCATATCACTCCCTTTGGAGGTGGGAGCACTCCCTGTGTACTGTTGGCTGCCTTAACGATGCTCACCTGATAAAGGTCCACCCAGGTGAACAGCCTGACTATCAGATCAGCACAGTATATATGCTCCAAGAACATATGCCCAACAAGCATCTTAACTGCACCAGAAATGAGTGCAAAAGTCTTTGTTTTAGCCCTTCAAAGACTTCCTCCAAGCACCTCTTGAAACAGCCTAAGCCCATCAGACCAAGACAGCTCTATTTGATGTCCTAAAAGTACAGCGTCTTCACTACCATGAGGTTTTAGCTGGTTAAAGGCTGCACTGAACCCTTTCTGCACTGCCAGCTTCACAGTATTTGCAATGCTTTGCTGTTCAACAGAGCTCGGGAGTGTCCTGAAAGGACGTTTCCTAGTTCCACCGAAGAAGCCAGAAATGACACTTGTGGAAGGATGCCCTTATGAGTCTGTAAAGGAATCAGGAGGTCAGCCGTTTGATCCAGTCTCCAGGCAGTTCAAACCCAAATGTAGACAACTGATGCCTTACAATATCCCCAGTCAGATAAATACTGACAATACAGCCCCCGATGGTCTGCTTAATTTTGCTAAATTCCTGGCATGCATTCCCTATGCACGCCCACGTGACCATCTCACCTGAAAAGTGATAGCGTTAAACATAGAGGAGAAGACAGCAATTAGAGCAACGTTCACCGCACACCTTTTCCTAGGATATAAAAGGGAACTGCTTAAACCACCAGGGACATTACAGAGCTCATAATTAAAAATAAAAGGCTCTACTTCTTTGGGACCTAGTTCATACCTAATCAGACTTTAGCAAAGAACCTCCCACTTCGGCAGCTGTTTTACTGGGGTAGGATTTGGATAGGAATAGCAGCAATTCAGGAGGACTGAAATAAGGAGTTAATTGTTCAGCTAGCCTGCATACCAGAGCAGTAGCTCAGCCATGTCAGACCTGTTGAGCAGGCTCTGCTTTCTGAGCCCTTCCTACATGTTTGAAACTACGCTTGGGTTAGTCATGCCTAAACACAGCTGTTGCAAGCCCACTTCTCCCAAACCAGCACAGGGAGGTATACCTTTTCCATTAAGGAGGCTCTAATAAGACTATGACTTTTGGGCCAACACAGCTGGGCCAGTAGCTGGACAGTGTCCTAGGATCTCTGCCATTTCACAGGGATGGATCCTTTTCTCCATGTATGGTACTCCAACAGCTCCCCTTCATCACAGCATCTCAGCACTTCACAATCTAATGTGAGGTAGGAAAGTACTACTAACCCCCATTTTACAGACGGGGGATTGCAACAAAAAGGCTAAGTGACTTATAGAAAGCCATCGAGACTGCAGCACAGTAGGGTTATAACCTGACGTCAGCACAGCATTAATTTTTGGAAAGGAAATGCATTTAAAATTAAATTGAATGCAATAACGATCCAAGGCTAAATCCATTACAGAAAGGATGTGGACAAACTGGAGAGAGTTCAGTCGAGGGCAATGAAAATGGTTCGAGGGACAGGGGACAGGACTGGTGAGGAGAGGCTGAGGGAACTGGGCTGATTGAGCCTGCAGAAGGGAAGACCGAGGGGGATTTAACAGCAGCCTTCAGCTCCCTGCAGGGGGGCTGCAAAGAGGATGGAGCTGGGCTGTTCTCAGTGGGGGCAGATGGCAGGACAAGGAGCAATGGCCTTTTTACTACTTCATTCAAAGCTGAGAAACCAACTGGGAATTGAAAGAGCAGGAAAGTTTGTTTTCTGCTTCCAAGCTATGAAAAACCAGGGTAAGAGGATGAGGTCTACTACTTCTAAACACGTGAAAGACATGGCTGCTAGAGATGATCACTTCAATTCTCTAAACAAAAAGCCCTGTCTTAATAAATCAGCTCTGGGCACAAAAGGCTTGGATAGTTTTCTTGTATTAGCATATTTTGAGATTGCTTGTTTAAATAAAGCATTTTAACTGAATTCCTATTTCTATTCAAACACAGTTTAGGATAAATTACACACAAAAATCATCTAGTAAATGTGAACAATGCACCTCATTACTTTAAGGTAAAATGTAAAGCGAACAATCAGAATAGACGCATGTTGAGCTTTATAACTGTTTGGGAGTGAATCGGTAGCCTGCTGATCAAAAGCAGTAGCGTTAATTTTAGTGCGAAGGCTACATTTAGCAGAAAATCAACATGTTTGAATGTTTATCAGCCTTCCTGTAACACAAAAAGCACAAACACAAAATAAGATTAAAATGGATGGTATAAGTCCTGGCTGCTACCTTACAAACTTGAGTAGCATTAAGGATTTAACCCACCCACGCTAACCAAGGCTTTTCTCAGTTTAGTCCTTTAGGAGGATGGTCCAGTGACTAATTTCTTAAATCTGCTTCATGAAAGGTCAGTGCTGGTCTGTAAAGGAGACAGAGCTTTCTCCGAGGCCAGCCCAAGACCATGAATCAAACCCCCATGGGTGCTAAAGATCATCTGAAATCTTGTGCCCTTCCATCCACAGCTGCAAGGAGCATTTCTGGACCTTGCCTCCTCCAATGCACATAGGCACACATGGTTATTATAGACGTTTAAAAGAACAAGTAGAAAAGCACTCTGCTGCACACGCGTCCCCTAGCTGGAGAGAAAACAAGACAGGCGTTAATTATGTTGCTTAATGCTCTGCTGGAATTTGCTCAGATGCTCTAATGATGAGCAGAGCATAAAACTATAGAGAGCAGAAATGCTTCAAGGAAGGCAGAGTTTTTCTTCTTCATTGTCTCCCTTAAAAGGCTGTATTCCTCCATGGATGTACTGCAGTGATTCTACCTCAAATTCTGACAAGAGTGAAACTCTTTCATTAAAAAGAGACAGAAGGGGGTGAAAGCAAGAATGAAGATCTGCAAGCCAGAGGCAGCAACAAAGTGAAGCATGTCACAATGGGAGAAGAAAGATCTTGCATTTCTAGAGCATTCATCCTCTTCCACCTGCGATTCATTTGACGGGTCTGCACATCAGAGGGACAGCTGCTGAGTTCTCGGCTGTGCATCCATTATTTTTCCCCCATGAGAGTTACGCATTCTTCATCTGTACTTGTGAGCAGCCCCTGCTCTGCCATTAGTATAAATGCTCTGGGACTGATCCTCCAGAAGTACAGACAAAGATGAGGTGGGGTTTACACTGTCCGAGTTAATTGGCGTTTACCTTGGTAACTGCAAGGAGTCGACCACAATACAGCTCCTGGGTTAGAGAACAAACCCCACCCTGCCTTGCCTAGACTTGGATGATTAGCAGTGGTGCAACTACACAGGCTGCTGATCACCACGGGCCTTGCAAACCCCACAAAGATATCTATGTTGAGGTCCTCTCTACAGGGGCTATCACCAAGTCTTATACCAGGGGTCGGTGAGACTGGACCCAGGCACCTTCTCTGCCCAGCGCTGGTCAGTCTTCTTCCCCATGCTCCTGATGCCCACCACAGCACCCAAGCTACTTGCTGCCACTTCTGCTCCCCATGCTCTGCCCTAAGGGCTGCTTTCGCCTTGCTGCTGCAACCTCTACTTACCCTCGCTGCTAAATCTGCTGCTCCCCAGCCCAGTTGGCTACTAGAATTGGTGACACTTGGTGGTGCAGGTACCTGGAGTGCGTAGGGGGACAGAGGACAGAAGAGCAGCCCTGCAGAGGAGATGCAGTAGCTGGGTTGCAAGTGGCAGCTGTTTGCAAGATGCAATGGACCCTAGCTGATGCCGTGCACATCTGATGGTCATTAAGCAACGGATGTCTTCCTTAATCCTAAAAAAAACGAGTGCACCAATTCCTGTTTTTCCTACACAAGATAAAAGACACTATGAAAAGCAGATTCACATACTAGGTGTCCCTCAAGTCACTTTTACATCTCATCAACAAAGCAAGCACCCCAACCCCCAACTAACCTGCGACCGTAAAGCAGACACTGCCTGGTTAGAGGAGTTAACTTAGAGCCAAGTCAGTTCAATTTTAAGAAGATCTAGGGATTGTAAGATTCGTGTGCATTTTTAATATTAATTTGACGTTATCATATACAGATTATATGAAGATCAAGCCTAGTGGTAACAGAAGCACCAACAGATTTGATAGATTAAAAAAGCCTAGTAAAAGCAAAGTGATTTAGTTAAATCCTGTTTCTGTGCTCAGTGAGCTACAGGACCATTGATGGGAGTCTTCAGTAGAGTGCTCCATTTGTTTCAATTTTACAGAAGGCAAATTTTTAAATTAACCCTGAAGTACAGCCATCATCAAAGCTTCTTTTCTGAAGCTTGTTTAAAAGCCGACTTAAAGGAAAGATGTCTTCCTTCTATCTTAATTTTAAACAAATTCACCAGCTGCACGCACTCATTGGACAACACTTCTTTACTGCTGCATCCAAGAGAAAAAGAGGTATTACAGATGCAGCTTGGTTTAAGATGAGACAGATGTTTCCAAAGAAGGTAAGATGTGGATAGATGCGAAGAGGTGGCATTTTCCGTGGCAGCGCTCCCAAGACAGGATTTTTATAGCGCAAAAGAGGTCACACAGAGAAACGGTTACGGAGAAATGCTTTGGCCGAGGTATTGTTTTAAATATGCTGTGTTCTCCGGTTAGTATTACAAAGGGCCGTTTGCTGAAGACAGGGAACTACGTGTAGGATTTTAGGAGTTAGAAACTTCCATCTGTGATGACACGGCCTGCTCCAAGGCATCCTCCGAGCGGTCACGGGAACACGGGCATCCTTGCTGAGTTTTATACAGTTTAGTACATTTGATTTCCAGCTTTACAAACCAGAGATCCAGACTATTTCCTGGCACAAACAGTGCCGTTCAATGTGAATTCATCACCAAGCCAACGTATGATCTGTTGAAAGAGCACCAGGAACGGGAGAAAGACTACCGTAGGTCAACAGAGCTGTTACAAAGCCTTGTATAATGCATGCATGCCTCAACTGGGTCCATTGTCCATTTATTTCCCAAGCAAAAAAGTCAATATTCACTCAAAAAGGAGTGTGAAAAATGTATATAGGAATGAATGATTTTATATTACTCATTATTACGAAGTGCTTTGGAGTTTCAGGAACAAGGTTATCATTTAGGGAGACAGGGAATGGAATCAGTGTATGCAAACCAAGGAGCTACTTTATTCCACGTCTCAGAAAGTTGTGTGCAATGCCCCTTTACTGGGTTCTGCAATAGGTTCATGGAAAAAAATATACTCTGTACTACACACCCATCTCCTTAAGATGCTAATTAGCTCCACACAACAAAGCCTTCTCAGGACGGAGAGAAATGCTGTAGGTGTAATAAAAAGACATCTATTGTTTTTGGAGCAACATGAAGCTGCATTAGCTGAGAAGTCATCAATCAGTCTCTTGGTGCAAAGGGCTCGTCTTTTCTCGTTAAACATCTTAAAGAGGCTCTGTCAAGAAGATGCAGGCGAGATGACACAGGAAGTGCCTTCTCATTTGATAATCAGAGGTTTTTGCACCCTATTATTGCAATGCCAGTCCTGTGAATGTTCCCATGTGCCGGCAATCTCGTTCTGCGACACTGAGCTGCTACTCAGATGCCACCTCTTGAAACGGTGTCTTGTGCGAGCAACAGAGCTAATCAGGTTGAGCACAGCACTGTGATAACCTGTTGTGTTTCTGGTTTGGGAGGCAGAACTGCAGAGCACTCCTGTGCACCAACCCGGCACTGCACTGAAGCACCCACACAACACGACTTCTGGCTCCAGCCTGCCGCCTTCCAGCTACAGAAGCCGTGCCAAGGCAGGGCACAGGATCAAAAAAGTTGTGAATCATGGAGCCTGGGGGTCAAAACCAGCCTAGCAGAAATCAGGCAGAAAGATTAAAAATGGACCAGCTTCGGATCTCTTCCCATTTCAACAGTCAATTGATATAAAAATCTCCCTCCCCCAAATCTTGGATAAAGGATCAAAGATCTCTGCTCACACTCCATGTAAGAAGTGGAGTGTGAAACTTCTTACTCCAGAAGAAGTTCAAGAAACTTTTAGTGTCATTCGTACAGGGAAAGCATTGCGCTGGAACCGATCAGGGCGCCTGACAACTTTATGATGGAGGTGACACGGCTTTGACAAGGGAATAAGACAGACGCACGAGGAGGAGTACTGTACTTTAACCTCCGTGAAACCAAGTGGATATGCCAGACTGATTTCTTGCATTCCTTCTGCTTTCCAGAAAATTGTCTGCTGTGGATCACCTCCAACCTGGCCTTCGTGTGAGATTCCTGGAGAACCAGTAACAAAGCAATTCTGTGTTGTCAAGTAGTTCAACCTAAGCAAGGCTCATGAGCGGCACTGCAAGAGGCAGGGTGCAAGCTATAAAAATGTGCTTTACCTGTCCATCTGCTGCAAAAGGTTTGAACGAGGCAGATTTATATTGCCAAAAGCCTTGCTCATGGACCACGACTGCTATCATTTAGCTTGACCTCTGCTTTCAAGTCTGAAAGTAAATGATATGCCTAAAATCTTGCAGGATCACATAAAGATGCTCCATAATCCACAGGTTAAAAGAAAAATAGCTCCAGGAGGATTTAGGAATCAACTATTATGTCAGGCTGTAGGTAAATACTGAGAAAAACACCTTGGGAGAGTAGGAATACATCATGTTTCTTGATGCTTTGGATTTCAAGTCTATGCAAAATATTTAAACATTCATCTCACTGCCTAGCTGAGCTGAGATTAAAAAACAATGTAAAACAGTCATTACTGGAACACTGCTTAGGATTCTTCTCTTTCTAAAGACATAATTCCAACCAGATTCCTACAATTGTGCATTGTTAAGAAAGCTGCAAAGGCTTTTTAAGTTTTGCACAGACTAAATAGGCACAGGGTTTTGCAAGGTCTCACTTGAAGCACTGCGAGGCAGGAAGCTGCCTGCAAGTCTATCTGCCGTGGAAGGACAAAGAGAGACTCTTGCATTTCTGAACAGACAGTCGGATCGGTGCCTCTGTAAATCTGAAACCCGCCTGCTCCGACAAGAGCTGACTTTGGGATAACCGTGATTAGGATCATCTCTTATCGTGGGAGTGCAGCCAGCCAGTCTAGCCTCACATAACCGAAGCTGAAGAAGTTTTCAATAAGGGCTTTGGCTCTTGTGAGGCGAAATGTCAAGGGAAGGAATTTGGTTTTAGTGAAGCGTGGGAGCACGCTAGTCTGCCAGGCTGGCATGATTTCAAGTGGCCTGATCAGAGGGTAGGGCAAGGTGGCACCTTGCAGACTAACCCCTTCAAAGAGAGCTTTTTTTTTTTTTTGGTAGGATACAGCCTACTTGATCAGATGCTTAGATGTATACACAGTTAGCTGCCATTTGAACAAGACCTTTCGCCTGGTGCAGTCCCAAATGGCAAACAGTAACAGGTGTTAAGATTAGAATGAATGGACCAGGGCTTTAGCGATACCAAGGGTGAATAAAACCCGGCTCTTCTGACTGACGTGCGGCTTAGAGAGACTCAGCCCCATTGCTTCTTAGTTCAGATCAGGAGCGAGAAGAGCTTCTGGAGAGGGCAGGCCATTGGCTGCTGACTGGTGCTACTAAGATTGGCTTGGCATGTTATGCTACAGAGCAGTGGTTTATAACCCGGGTCTGCGAACCCCTGGGGATCTGCAGACTATGTCTAAGGGGTCTGCAAAAGACGATTATGAATCAAAAGTATGTGAAAACTCACACTTACAATTCAAAGGGGTCCGCACCTCCGTTCAAAATTGTTTATGGGTCTGCAAATGAAAAAAGGCTTGAAAACCACTATTACAAAGTGCTGCAGTTCTCAGCAGCTTGCTGGGAGTCCAACGTGGCCCATGGAAACATGCAAACTTTGGGCCAAACGCTGAAAGCAAAATAGCCCAGAAGCATGTCCCCCCAGCGCTGGAGAAAATGTCCTTAGGAGAAATGCTAATGCTTGTGTGTGATCTTTGGTTCGACTTAAAAGAATCTCCCACCTGGAGACAAAAAAAGAACAAATTCTAGGCATAGACCAATAGCTGTTTTTTCCAATGAGCCATTCTTAGCATGGGGACTGAATTTCTCATCTGAGAAGCCACAAATAACTTTGGGGACGATGCAACCCCTCCGTGACATAAGCGGCCAGGATCTGATTGTGTCCTTGTTACAGATAGGAAACACTGGAGCACAGCGCGATTGTGCGAGCTGGCCAAGGTCTCTACAGCGACAGCATTTCTAAGTCCACAGCTCACCATGCAGCAAGCCAGGGGTGTCAAATTTGCCCTGCACCCTGGGACAGATCTGAACTGCGGGGGTCCCTGCAAGGCTGGATCCAGAGGCGGCAGTGGAGGGGGTTAATCCAGTCTTCACTTGCCCTTCACACTCATGACACACACCAGTAAAGGGGCTCTGTGCCCTGCATTTCAGTGACGAGGCCTCCCTTGAATTCCTAGCCCCTCTAACAGCTCCACCGGCCATATGACATGGCTCCGTGGGTCAGATCCGGCCTGCAGGAGAGTGCTTTGACACCCCCTGTGTAAGCAATCAAGATCATCACCAGTAAAGCAAATCAGTGGTGGAGCTGAAACCAGAACCCGATGCTACTGGCTCCCAGTCCCCCGCTTTCATTATTAGACCACGTTTCCTCCTTCCAAACGAACAGCCCATAAGCCAACTATGTGGCCATGTCTGCCAGAGCTGCAAAGAAGATTGTGCTCAGCAATGCAGAGATCTGCCTCTAGGAAGGCATGATTTCTTACAGTAAAGGCAAGCCCATAAAACCTGCTTTATACAGTTTCTACCCAGAAATGGGAAGGTCATGTGCACCAGAGATAAATCAAGTCTTGCTAGGTTTTATCCTAGGAAACAGCTCTGCATCTAACAAGGATTTAATCTTATCTGACCCAGCAGCTGATAACCACAGTATTGAAGAGTTTTGTCTGGGCTGCTGGGGTTACTAACCGTAACCGGCTTTTGCTCAGGTATGGGTTATTAAATGCACCTATATTGTTACCCCTGAACCAGTCAAGACTCTGAAGAGCACGGATAATTTAAAGGGTGTTCTTTGTCACGTGTCTCTAGACTGTAGTTCTCTGTGGGCAGGGCGCATGGCAATGGGTTTAGCAAAGCAGTTTTAGAACAAAGCTCAGGAAAAACCTCCTGGCTGCAAGAACAGCAGGACAATGAAACCAGCCGCGGGGCAAGGCTTAGGAACAGCAAATCCCACATCTGGGCAGGGGGTTGCACTTGATGACCCTAGAGATACCTTCTAGGCCATATAAGTCTATGATTAGATGCACAAAAAACTCTTCCTGTTACATTTCCAACTCAGCCAGGAACAGGGGCCCAGCCCAGAGGCATCAAACATACAGCCCACAGGCCTGCTGCAAAATTCACAGCCCCCTGAGCCTCACTGGACTTGGCTATTGGTGGCAGGATGGCAAGTAAGGGTTGGACTCTGCATATGAACCAGACGCTCACCACTGCACCAGACCCTGGCTTTCATCACCAGACCCACAACAGCTGCTGGCCCCCCGCAGATCTGGATCCAGCCGAGGGCCTGGGATGAGCTTGACACCCCTGATCCAGCTTAGCTGCAAAAGAGAAGGAGTTTAAACTGAGTGCTAATTCTTAAATACTAGACACACGAAGGCATAGGGTGCCAAGTGTATTTTTGCAATAGTCCAAAGCAAACCATCTGTTAGCTGGCAGTTGTAGCCTATTCTAGGATTTGGTCAGAAAAGCCTCTGGATACAAACTCAAAAAAATAGCTTCCTCTCCACATCCTTTGCAACTGCTTTATATATGGTGTCCCTCTGGCAGCAAGTCAACCGTGGTCAACATCGCCAGCGTTGGAGGAGAGAAACACAGGCCTGGCGTGCTGGAGAACTCATCCCAGGGTAACAAAAGTGGGCCTTAAGTTGTTGTACTGCTGCAAGTTTCCAAACATAGACAAGGCCACGCGAACTGCAGAGCGACCTAGACCGAGGACAGCGATGGGAGATGCTGGCAACTGGAAGAGATCTGGCTGTAGTAAACATAAAGCCCTATAGCCAAGAAAGGGAAATTAAACAGCACAGTCATGGACTGAGGAATGCATCCAAGCAGCCTCCGTTCATTTTCATTTATCTCCTTAAAGGCATCCTAATTTTTTTTCTTCATTTCAGCAAGTAATTCAGTTGTCCAAGGAAGTGGGGCTGGGAGAGGCAGTAAGTCTGCATTGGTTTTAAAAAGCAGTGCATAGTTTTTAACCAGTCAACGGCGTGATATAAGGAATGGCTTTTTTGAATCTGTATTCTCGGTAACCCCTAATTGTCGGTGCATAAACACAAGAGCCTCAGTTCTCAGTGGGTACACCCTAGCACTGCATGCTCATGCCAGACACCCAGCTCAGCTTCCGGCTTGGAAATTTTATTATCAGAGAGAGGTGATCGTGAGGAGCAGTGACGGACTTCCCTAAGCCTGGCTTAGAGTAATCGGAGATTTGACAGATCCAATCAAATCAGCACTTCTTTCTCTAATCACATCTAAAACAAGCTGCCATCTGCTGCTGAAACAGCACTCTGGTCCGGGGAGCGACTGGAACCGCAGATATGGTAAATCTCCAAAAGAAGAACAAACTGGAAGAAAATGCTGCAAACCTGACACAAAGCTGCCACTCTTATAAGGTGGTTTTCTTCTTTTTATGACTATTACTTAAACATTTCTATTTTCAGCTATGTAATTTTCCATTAAAGAACGAGGGGGTGGCAGATGCCCAGTTCACTTAATGCATTTATGTGGCCTGGATGGCAGATTCCGTTTCTTTCATTAAAATCCCGTTCCAGATGTCACGACAGCGAAGTTGCTCTTTCAAACACGAGCAAAGAATAAACGGATGCAGCGTGGCACAGCACTGCTTTCCTAACCCTGCTAATGGCCAAAAAGGACATCTGACAGCTGTAAAATCCTCGCCGCCTCTGCTCATCTCACGGAGATGTTCTCTGTTAATTTTTAGAGTTGCCTTAAGGGCTCCTCCAACTACGTAATCACTGGTGCTTTTAGAAGATGGGATGGAGAAAGCAGGCAGGAGTTAATTGAGGGAAGAGGAAAGAGAGAGAAGGAACAGCAGTCCCATACTTTTACTGATGACACAAGGATTTTTAACATTTAACATTTCCTACTGAGTGTTTTAAAATTCAAACCCTGGCCCACTGATGACAATAAAGATTAAATTCAACCTTAGCACAGGAGTTAAGATGCTCCTAAATGAATACTCATGCTTTAGGCTAACTACTCGGCATGTTAACCAAAGAGGTCCTCTTCCCTTTACATTCATTCAGCTTCTCTTTCTCCTTCATTTGATCATTTCCAGTGCTTCAAAGGGGGAAAAAACCAGAGACAAGAGTTGATGCTACTGAACAACGTTGGTCCTGCCTACACACGGGATCATTTACAGCTTTCAACCCCTAGCACCATTAAAACTCTGCTCATTATTAGAGAGGGGGCTATTATTGAACTGAACCCTGCTATAGCTCAGTAACCGTGCTCATTCCCATTTCTGGTGAAACACAGAGCAGCGCTTTAATCCTGGCAAGGCCAAGGGAGAGAAGCCAGGTCACCGAACACAAGGGTTTTCAGAGTACACATCGTCCCTTCGGACAGCCCGTATCGGAGAATCAACATGGCAACAAGCCTTTTCATCGTGAAACATGCACTAAGCCCCGCTGCCAACAGGGACCCCTCTGTTTGAAAAATGAGATTTAAACCATCCTATATTGTTCCTCCCGGGGTTTCGCTCGAGCTTTAGTCAAATACAACCTCTCCCAGGCAACCCACTTTGTAAGCCCTTTTTGGGGTTAAGGCATTTTAACATTTAAAACTTCATCAACACACACTGAGGGTGGCCCTCGACAAGGTCAAGGAAAAAGTCCATTTCTTAAATCAGCTGCTTAGTGAAGTGGCTGCTACACTGGCTGAAAAGACACTTCCAAAGTTAATCTGATAAAATTGACTTCCACAACACCTTGCAATGCATACTAAAGAGCCTGGAGAAGGCATCCTGTACTGAAGGAAAGAGGGGAAAAAAAGGCTTGGCTGGAGACCGTCAACAATGTCAGCTCAGCTGGCAAGGACTGTGCGAGCCAACGCTGAAAGAGGCAGCTGTCAGCAGGTGGAAGTGGCAGAGAAGGAGGACACTTCATGATCGTGATTAATTTATTCTCAGAGAAAAGAGTGCTACCGAGGGGAGCTGGGCTGATAAACAGTCTCCGGCCTCCCTGCTGAGCCCGGCACCACCATGAGACAAGCCCAACTCGCTTGCTCCAGCTGTGCGTGCAGACCTAGCAATTAGGCAGCACAGTCAGCCTGGGGGGTCCTGAATGCACACCCCAGCACCCGTCCCAGGCTCCCTCATGTCAGAGAGCGGGGAAGAGACAAGAACAGGGCTCATTTCCCAGCAGTGGTCTAAGACTCACCAGGGAGGCAATACAGACACGGGGGCCTTAGCCTCCTTAATCTACAGAACAGCTACTTCACAGGCCAAAGTACTTCAAACTCAGCCCCTCCTGCAGAAACATGCCTCAAAATTGATTTTTGAAAGGGCCATTCAGTCCTCTGCCAGCCAAAAGCCAAATGAGCTGGTAGATTTTTGTGATTTCTCTTCCTACAACACCATGCTTGCTGGAAACAACATGGATATCCCCCCTCAAAAATAACTGAGATGCTAAAAATGCTGCTGTTGTACAGAAGAACAAAGATCTCCCCGCCTGTCCTCCCGAGACGCAGATCTTGAAAACAGGGAGAGAGGCACCTCCCAGAAGAACCAACAACCAAAGCATTCACCCCTGACGTGGCAAACCTACACCCAAAGCTCGGGGCTACTTGAACCTGGGGCTGACATCCAGGCGACTGCCCTACCCGCTGGACTAGACCGACCACTCTGGCCTGTTTTGGCCTGACCAGAATTTCCATCCTACAAAATGCATCTCCAATCTAATGGAAAACGTTTCCAGGGAAAGTCTCCATTTCGACAAAGAAGTATTTTTCGGCGAAAACATGAATCATCCAATAGTTTCCAAACGTCTCTTTTTGGGGCAGTTTATTTGGAGGAACCGGGTCGTAGAAGTCACAGAGAAGTACGGCTGGGAGGAAACCGCTAGGGGTCATCTAGTCCAGCGTTTCTCAACCCAAAAGTGGATTGCAAGAATATATGAAAGGGTCGGGAACAAGCTTGGAAAAAAATGGATCAAACTTTAAAAAGATTATCCTTTAAAGGGAAAAGCCACGGTTTCCCATGTTTTTCTCCTTACAAGCTGGCAGAGCTGCAGGCTTGGGGCCCCCCATGCCCCACACACTGGAGGGCTGGGGCCTTGGGACAGCAGGGTGGGAGCGAGGGGCACTGGGTCGGCAGTGGCCAGCGAGGTTTACAAACGGCCCCTGGTAGAGAAAAGGTTGAGAACCGCTGATTTCTGAGGCAGGAAATACCTTGTGCCCCATACGGGGATCGAACTTGCAGCCTTGGCATTATTAGCGCCCCAGTCTGAGCTAATTGCCCGCCTGTTATGAAGTGCCGTGTCTGCGTGCCCACGGTCACCACCCAGACAAAACACACACTCTCTCAGGAAGATCCTGAGGGCAACTGAAATGAATCCTATTTGGTGCAGCTTGAATATCCCCATATACTCTTCATTTAAGGCTTGAATATTCCCATATAGTCTCCATTTACATACAAATCGCCCACAATACTTGGAGTGAAGAACACAAGGGCTATTTACACAACCCTTGTCTTACGCAGTGGGAAGTGGATGGATGAACTCCATTTGTGTCGCCCGAGGAACGTATCAGTGCTGAATTCGAGATGTGATTCGTACGACCGAGTGACCAGTCTGCACACCTTAAGCGTGAGAGCAGCACCATAGGTGTCCACCAAACGCCTGTGCCCATTAACTCCAGGTCTGTAATTACCAACTACAGAGACTCCCGCACCTCCTGCCGAGGCACCAGCTGCTCCCACAGGCATCATAATGGGATCACTTGCATGACACAGCACGGCAAGCCCTATCCAGGCTTTACAAACACTGGCTTATAGTCTCTTTAAGGCAGGGACTATAATGCTCTTAAAAGATAATGGGTTCCTACTCCTGTCTCTCCACATTAAGGTGAACGTCCAGAAGACGCGGTGCAAATCTCTGCCCTACCAACGGCAGGCCTACAGCAAGGAGGAGGCAGCAGCATGACTGCCCAGATCATCCAGGCCTCGGATGCTTCGCCGACAACATCGGCGCGTCAACGGCAGCTGCTGATTGTGTGACGTAAAAACGTCTGGGAGATGCGAACTCCTCGCGCAGCCTGCGAGGAACGCGACGAACGCTTCCAGCCCAGCAGCGACATCCTCCCTGTCCGAAGCCTGCCATAGCTCGGGCGTCGAACCGTCCACGCTGCGCTAGCCTGTCATCCGGTTCCTACGCCGCGGCCAGTATTTCTGCACCGTAACCACCAGCACGACACGCGCATGTACGCACACACACAACAGCTACCGAAACGCGCGCCTTTGCCACCGGCAAGTGCTGGGTCAAGCGGCTCCGGCTGGAGGGAGGGAGGACCACGCGGCCGAGGGCTGAAGACGTCCCTGGAGTCCGCGAGGCTCGTGCCTGGCGCCCGGGGGCTGGCAACGGGGCAAATGCTCAACCAGAGAAGGGCCGGGCCGGGTCATGTCACCCCCACCCTCGCTCTGCCTTGGCTGGGAGGGGCTCCAGGCAGCCGATGCCCTCGCCCTGGGCAGCTGGGGCTTGCGGCTGCAGCACCGCATGGGCCAGCCGCGCTCCCCACACCGCACCGCACCCTCCCCCACGTCCCAATGGCCCCCAGCCCCACTGCCCCTCCATCCCGCACCCCCCACCCAGCACACACCCCAGCACCCCTCCCCCGCCCGCCCCACTGCCCCTCCATCCTGCACCCCCACACCCAGCACACACCCCAGCACCCCTCTGCCCCTCCATCCCGCACCCCCCACCCAGCACACACCCCAGCACCCCTCCCCCGCCCGCCCCACTGCCCCTCCATCCCCCACCCAGCACACACCCCAGCACCCCTCCCCTACCTCATGGCCCCCACCCCTCCCCCCCGCACCTTGAGGGTGACGTCACAGAGCTTGCCCTGCCGCCGGATCTCGCCCATGACGCCGTAGCCGCGGCTGGGCAGGTCCCCGACCGAGAAGTGCACCAGGTCCTCGGCGTCCAGCTCGGCCTCGGCCGCCGCCGCCTCCAGCATCGTCCCGCGCCCGCCGGCCGGCAGCCGCCTCGTCTAGCCTCGCCCAGCCGCGCCGCGCTTCGCCTCGCCGCGCACTGTCCCCGCCCGGCCGCCGTAGCCGAGCGCCGCGACCCCGCCCCCTTGCGCTAGCGCCAGCGCCAGCGCCGGCCGGAAGGGGCCGGACCTCACTTCCGCGTTCCGACGAGTACTTCCGGTCCTGGGCGGAAGTAGCGGGAGCCATGGGAACGCTGTACACACCCCGCCCCTCCCCCCCGACCTGTCCCTGGCGGTCGCGGCGCGGAGGGAGCGACGGAGGAGCGGGTAACGCGCCCCCTGCCCCCCGTGTCACGTCATCACGACGTCACCCCCATTCCTCCCAGTTCACCCCATGCCAGGCGTCATCGTGACGTCATCCCCCATGCCCCCATTTCATCCCGTGCCACGCGTCATCACGACGTCATCCCTACACCCCATTTCACCCCATGCCGCACGTCACCATGACATCATTCCTGCGCCCCCTTTCACCCCATGCTACACATCATGACATCATCCCCACACACCCCCTTTCACCCCATGCCACATGTCATCATGATGTGATCCCTGCACCCTCTTTCACCCCATGCCAGACATCATGACATCCTCCCTGCACCCCCTTTCACCCTATGGCACACGTCAGCATGACGTTATCCCCGCACCCTGTTTTTACCCCCCATCGTGATGCCATAGATTCATAGATTCATAGATGTTAGGGTCGGAAGGGACCTCAATAGGTCATTGAGTCCAACCCCCTGCATAAGCAGGAAAGAGTGCTGGGTCTAGATGACCCCAGCTAGATACTCATCTAACCTCCTCTTGAAGACCCCCAGGGTAGGGGAGAGCACCACCTCCCTTGGGAGCCCGTTCCAGACCTTGGCCACTCGAACTGTGAAGAAGTTCTTCCTAATGTCCAATCTAAATCTGCTCTCTGCTAGCTTGTGGCCATTGTTTCTTGTAACCCCCGGGGGCGCCTTGGTGAATAAATCCTCACCAATTCCCTTCTGTGCCCCCGTGATGAACTTATAGGCAGCCACAAGGTCGCCTCTCAACCTTCTCTTGCGGAGGCTGAAAAGGTCCAGTTTCTCTAGTCTCTCCTCGTAGGGCTTGGCCTGCAAGCCCTTAACCATACGAGTGTTCCTTCTCTGGACCCTCTCCAGGTTATCCGCATCCCTCTTGAAGTGCGGCGCCCAGAATTGCACGCAGTACTCCAACTGCGGTCTGACCAGCGCCCGATAGAGGGGAAGTATCACCTCCCTGGACCTATTCGTCATGCATCTGCTGATGCACGATAAAGTGCCATTGGCTTTTCTGATGGCTTCGTCACACTGCCGGCTCATGTTCATCTTGGAGTCCACTAGGACTCTGAGACCCCTTTCCACCTCTGTGCCACCCAGCAGGTCATTTCCTAGGCTGTAGGTGTGCTGGACATTTTTCCTCCCTAGGTGCAGCACTTTGCATTTCTCCTTGTTGAACTGCATCCTGTTGTTTTCTGCCCACTTGTCCAGCCTATCCAGGTCTGCCTGCAGCTGTTCCCTGCCCTCCGGTGTGTCCACTTCTCCCCATAGCTTTGTGTCATCTGCAAACTTGGACAGAGTACATTTGTCATGTGACCTCATCCCCCTGCAAGGGGTCTCAAGGCTCCACAGGCCTCTGCTCCGGGGTGAGCCCCCGCCTGTGGCCTGGCCCTGCAGCCCCCTCGCCCCTGCTTTGCTGGGCCCCGGCGTGGTGGCGTCTCCCTGGTCGGGGCAGGAGCACTTCTGGGTTCCCGCGTATCTGGCCGTCTGCGCTCTCCCTGCTCGGCTTCGTCCGGACAGCGCCGACTCCCCCGGCCTTCTGCTCGGCTTCGGACGAACGCGGCGACCGTCACCCAGCCCAGCCACGGCATCTCCAACCTACTCCCGGAAACCTCTGAGGACGGGCACCAGGACCACCCTCGGAGTCAGGACGTTCCTGCTCATCTCCAGCTTCAGTTTCCCCTGCTGCAGCTTGAAGCCATTGCTCCTCATCCTGTCCCCTGCGGTCACAGAGAACAGCCTGTCTCCATCTTCTCTGTCTCTGTCTTCTCCGTTTCCATCAGACAGTTGAAGACTGTGATCAAATCCCGCCTCGGTCTAAATCCCACCCCTGGGTCCTCCAGCCTTTCCTCCTCAGTCTTGCCTCCCCGGCCCCCGCATCACTTTTATCACTGCTCATTGCTGCTCTCTCCATCCGTACTTCTCAGCCTCGCTCCCCTTCATCCCTACGTCCCAGGTATCCCGTGTTGTCTGCATCACTTCCACCCACAGGGCTGCGCTGCCACTCGTTTCTTTTTTCACATCCAACGCTGTCCCCATCTCATGTTGCTCACGGTGAAGATGGCAGCACTGTCCCTTTGGGAAACCTGCGCTTGCTCTGAACGTTGGAGTGGTTGGGACAGAAAAGCGATGCAAAAATGCCCGGATTCCTTCAAACTGCGGGATCAAAGCCATGGTTTTGATATCCTAATTTGGCAGACTGTAGTCTGAGAGGAGATATATTGAGTTTGAAAGCCAATAGGACATCTTTGACAAGTTTGCAGATAGCATTTGGGTGTGGTTGCAGATACTCTGAAGGGCAGGATCCAGAATGACTCAGTGGTCCACAATCAGTGAAATGAGGTTCAACAAAGTGTGTGCAAATATAGACAGGGGAATGACTGGCTCGGCTGCAGTGCTGCAGAGAAGGACATGGGAGTTACAGTGGACCATAAGCTGAGTATGAGCCAGCAGTGCTTTCTTATTGCTGAAAAAACCAACAGCATCCTGTGTTATATTAACAGGAGTGTCACCTGCAAGTCAAGGGAAGTGATTCCTCCACTCACTCACCTGGATGGCACGCTGTGTCCAGTTTTGGGCCCCACACTTCAAGGAGGATGTGGACAGGTTGGAAAGAGTCCAATGCAGGGTGACAACAATGATCAGGGGCCTGGACTTAGGAGGAAAGGATGTAAGAGCTCGGGTTATTTAGTCTGGAGAAGAGAAGACCAAGAAGGGATTTGATCGCAGTCTTCAAATACCTGAAGGGCGATTATAGAGAGGATGGAGATGGGCTTTCCTCTGTGACCGTAGGAGCAAAGGCCTCAAGCTGTAGCAGAGGAAATGTAGGTTTGAGATTGGAAAAAACTTTTTGATTATGAGGGATCAGGCACTGGAATAGGCTGCCTAGAAAAATTGTGGGATCTCCATCCTTGGAAATGTTCAGGAGGTTGCACAGCCCCTTGGCTGGGCTGGTTGAGTCAGAGACAATCCTTCCTTGAGCAGGGGCTGGGCTAGGAGACCTCATAAGGTCCCTCCCAGCCCGACTTCTTTATGATCCTGTCTGGGTGTCCAATCCCATTCTTCTCAGCCTGCTTGTCTCATGTTCGGCTTCCAGCAGAGTTGACCCAGCTCGCTGTCCCAAGGTAGATAAACTGAGCCATTTGCTGTGGGAAGGTCTCAAGCCACTCTGCTGCCTGCTCTACCTGGCCCTGAACTGTGCCGGTGTGTCAGGTTGGGTCAGATCAGTCCCGAGGCCGCTGCAACCATTGGGGCACCTTAGATGCTGTAACAACCCTCCTCCACTCTGCCCTGTGTTTGGCCAGCTTGGTGCCAACCTGTGCCCTGTCCAAATTGAGCTGTCGAGCCGAGATCCTCAACCAAGAACCCCCTTTCTCCCTGCTCTGCTGTGTGACATGTTGAGTTCCCCTCCGCGCAAGAGTCAGCTGTGTTTCGGTGCTGTGGCTGTATAGCTCCAATTACCAAAATCCTTAGTCTTTACTCAGAACTTACAGGAAAACTCACGTTGCTCTCCAGGCCCCAGCAAGGGCTGAGTAAGGATTTCAGGATTAGGCCTGTAGTTTGTAAATAGATTTGAGAGCAAAGATTTGCTGCAAGTGCAAACATTTGCCAGTATTCCACTGGTAGCATGATGATTATTACCTGTGATTTCTCTAGCCCCACCAGAGAAGCATGGCATTCACTCCGGTGAGAGCTACGGCTTCCTTGTCCCCTTTTATTGTTGGCTGTGTATTGTGAAGCTGGTTGTTTAGTGCTTGCTTCTTGTAGGGTGCTGGTGAGATGCTGTTGGTGAAGGGTGAAGGGAGACCTTGCTAATAATCTCATCTAGGCATTTCTTCCTGTTGCCTTAGTTGTTGGAGTAGCTAGGGGCGTTTCAGCTCACGTGCCTATTATACATGTAATTTTATGTTTAACGCTTCAATAAAAATAAGTAAACGCCTGTGTGGGGTTTAAGTTGTAGCCGTGTTGGTCTAAGGACATAGGCAGACAAGGTTCTTTGGGTAAATCTGATATCTTTTATTAGACCAACTCAAATAGCTGGAAAAATCCTCATGTGTAAATGTCTGTGATTCCCCCACAGATACCATCTGAAAAATCCACGGTTGGCTGGAGGTTTGGAGGCTGTGGGCTATGGGGCCTTTCGTTTCTAGGCTGCTCAGTAAAAACCTCTCTGAAGGAATCACTGTTCCTAACCCTGGGAGACTATTGGGTGTCTTGTATGGAACGACCTTGATGGATCTCAGTTCTGTGGTGCCCACGTCATAAAAACAGCGATGCAAATTGGCATCCCAGTCAGCAGTGACAGCAGAAAGGCCAAGGGCTGAGTGGGCCATAGAGGCTGAATGCCCCTTTCTTACAGCCGTGACTTTTCTCTCATGTGACAATGGTGAAGAACCACGAAAGGACTCTCTTTCTTCTAACAATGAATAATGAACTTTATTACAATAATGAAAATAGCACTTGCTCCAAAGCTTTTCTCTCTCTCTCTTTCTTTTTAGAGCTTGCACTTGGAACTGTCCCGTCACCCTACTTCTGCCGGGATTCTTGCTGCAGCTGAAGAAACAGAGCACATGTGTTTATAACCTTCAGGTTCAGGTAGAAGCCCATTGACAAGATACTGTGAAAAGTTACAGATCTGCTCTCTGAACTGTCCCTTTTCTTCGGATAAAGAAAGCGCTTCATGCTCCGGGGCTGTCACTCTTTCACTAGCATTCAATCTGTGTTTAAATACTAATATACAAACAGTAGTCATGAGCGTGTTTCATCTTCTGCAGGTGGCCTCACAAGCCACTCTCTGTGTTAGCTGGTGAGTATCATTAGTCTGGTGGCATGGTGAGAATCTTCCAGTCTAAGAAGTATATTGAAAAAGAAATTTCCTCGTATGAAATGGATATACCTCTTTGCCCTCAGGGGTGTTTGTTAAGCTGTTCAGACATAAGTACTTTAAGACCCTCAGGTGAAAGGTACTTTTTCATTTTTATGGTAAGTCATCATGAGATAGTAGACTATCTACATACTCTGTATCTGTGCACTTAGTATTCATTTAAAGGCAAATAACAGGGATAGTGAAGCAGCTAAAGTAGTGAAAGGAACGGAGAGGCTTGCTCTGCTTGGGGCACGGGTGATATCTTCCCCTGTTGTAACCCTGCCTCAGGTTATTTGTCCTCAGGTGAGCAGTAAGCAAATGACTGTCCTGAAAAGTTGATACTGGAATGTCCAAACATAACAGAAGTAATTCATCCCTGTGCTGTTGGGGTTTTGCACAGTCTGTGCCCCTGTGCAGAGCCTCTAGTGCAGGGGTGAGCCAACATTTGGGCCAGAGGGCCACTGGGGGGGTTTTGGTGAGCTGCCACGGGCCAGGCCAGCACTCCCTGTCCCTTGGCCCTGCAACAGCTCACCAAAATTTCGTACGTGGCTCTGCCTCAGGACCCAGCCCCATGCTGTCACCACCCAGTGATCCCAGGGGCTCCTTGGAGATCACCCAAAGTCCTGAGCTAGACCAGGAGTTTGCCCAGGAACTGGCTGAGGCAGCTTGCTCCAGGACCATGGTTGTCATGGGTGACTTCAATTACCCGGACATCTCGTGGGAGGATCGCTCAGCAAAATCTGAGCGGTCGCAGAGCTTCCTTTCGTGCGTGGATGACCTCTACCTGACTCAAGAAGTCTATGGGCCAACGAGAGGCAAAGCGCTGCTCGACCTGGTGCTGGCTACTGGGGAGGACCTAGTCGGTGACCTAGTGATCGATGGGAAGCTGGGTGACAGCGACCACGAGCTGATCACCTTCACCATCCGCCGAAAAGCTGGCAAGTCGGTCAGCAACGCGCAAGTCCTTGACTTCAGGAAAGCCGACTTTGACAAGCTCAGGAGGCTTGTCAGTGAGGCCCTAAGGGACCGCGACCGCAGGGAGAGGGGAGTTCAAGAAGAGTGGTTGCTCCTCAAGGGAGCGATCCTCAATGCACAAACTAAGTCTATTCCATCTCGGAGGAAAGGCAGCAAGAGGGCACAGCAGCCCCCCTGGCTCTCCAGGGATCTAGCAGACCTCCTGAGGCTAAAAAGAAAGGCCTACAAAGGATGGAGGATGGGAGTCACCTCCAAGGAGGATTATTCTGCACTGGTCCGGTCCTGTAGGGAGCAGACCAGGAAAGCCAAGGCTGCAACTGAACTCCAGCTAGCTTTGAGCATCAAGGACAATAAAAAGTCCTTTTTCAGATATGTGGGGAGCCGGAGGAAAAGCAGGGGCAACGTTGGACCCCTGCTGAACCAGATGGGGCAACTGACAACTGACGCCCAGGAAAAAGCCAACCTATTAAATAGGTACTTTGCGTCGGTCTTTCATCAGCCCCATGGGATGCCCATGCCCGCTACAGGGCCGGGAAGTCCGGGTGAGGGTGATCCCCTGCCCTCCATTAATGCTGACTTTGTGAAGGAACATCTTGAGAAGCTGGATACCTTCAAGTCAGCCGGCCCTGACAATCTTCACCCCAGGGTACTCAAGGAGCTGGCGAGCATCATAGCCCAGCCTCTAGCGCGGATCTTTGAAAACTCTTGGCGCTCTGGTGTAGTGCCCGAAGACTGGAAGAAGGCCAACGTGGTGCCTATCTTCAAGAAAGGGAGGAAAGTGGATCCGGCTAACTATAGGCCCATCAGCCTGACTTCTATCCTGGGGAAGATCTTAGAAAAGTTTATTAAGGAGGCCATCCTTAATGGACTGGCCGACGCCAACATCTTAAGGGATAGCCAGCACGGGTTTGTTGCGGGTAGGTCTTGCTTGACCAATCTCATTTCCTTCTACGACCAGGTGACCTATCACCTGGACAAGGGAGATGAGATTGATGTCATATATCTTGACTTCAAAAAAGCCTTCGATCTGGTGTCCCATGATCGTCTCTTGGAGAAACTGGCCAATTGTCGCCTTGGGTCCTCCACGATCCACTGGCTGGAAAATTGGCTCCGGGGTCGGACCCAGAGGGTAGTAATTGATGGAAGTCACTCATCATGGTGTCCTGTGACCAGTGGGGTCCCCCAGGGCTCTGTCCTTGGACCCATACTGTTCAACATCTTCATTAATGATGTGGACACTGGAGTCAGAAGCGGACTGGCCAAGTTCGCCGATGACACCAAACTTTGGGGCAAAGCATCCACACCAGAAGACAGGCGGGTGATCCAGGCTGACCTGGACAGGCTCAGCAAGTGGGCGGATGAGAATCTGATGGTGTTCAACGCCGATAAATGCAAGGTTCTCCACCTTGGGAAGAAAAACCCGCAGCATCCTTATAGGCTCGGCAGTGCTATGTTGGTTAGCACTATGGAAGAAAGAGACTTGGGGGTCATCATTGACCACAAGATGAACATGAGCCTGCAATGCGATGCTGCGGCTAGTAAAGCGACCAAAACGCTGGCTTGCATCCATAGATGCTTCTCAAGCAAATCCCGGGACGTCATTCTCCCCCTGTACTCGGCCTTAGTGAGGCCGCAGCTGGAGTACTGCGTCCAGTTTTGGGCTCCACAATTCAAAAAGGATGTGGAGAAGCTTGAGAGAGTCCAGAGAAGAGCCACGCGCATGATCAGAGGTCAGGGAAGCAGACCCTACGATGACAGGCTGAGAGCCCTGGGGCTCTTTAGCCTGGAAAAGTGCAGGCTCAGGGGTGATCTGGTGGCCACCTACAAGTTTATCAGGGGTGTTCACCAGTATCTGGGGGAATGTTTGTTCACCAAAGCGCCCCAAGGGATGACGAGGACGAATGGTCACAAACTGCTACAAGATCGTTTCAGGCTGGACATAAGGAAGAATTTCTTTACTGTCCGAGCCCCCAAGGTCTGGAACAGCCTGCCGCCGGAGGTTGTTCAAGCGCCTTCATTGAACACCTTCAAGATGAAACTGGATGCTTATCTTGCTGGGATCCTGTGACCCCAGCTGACGTCCTGCCCTTTGGGCGGGGGGCTGGACTCGATGATCTTCCGAGGTCCCTTCCAGCCCTAATGTCTATGAAAGCTTGTGTCCTTCATGGGCAGGGCACGCTTTGGGGCGGTGGGTGGGTGGGGAGTGCCATCTGAAAGTGGGATGGGTGGGCAGGGCCGGAACTGGTGCCAGGATTGCGAGACAGTGACAACGCAGAGCTGGTGCCTGGGGCAGAGCTGCGATCCGATCCAGCCACACCGCTGCCCACCGAACCAAAGCACATCTCAGGGACGTGCGGGCAGATTGTGGCTCTGCCCTGGGCCCGGGCCTCGGGCTGTCACTGCCCTGTGATCCTGACCCTGCTCACCTGTCCCACTTTTGGATGCCACTCCTTGGCTACCCACGGCCCCATCCCATCCACCTGCCTGAGTGCGCCTTGCCCATGAGGGTCCCAGACCAATATTCATGGAGACCCTGCCCACCCACTCTGTTCAGCACCCCCAGTGGTAGGTGTGGGGTGGACAGGCCGGGGTGCCTGGGTAGCAGGGCTGGGTCCACCAGTGGCTTCGGCTAGAAGAAACTGCTGCCACTGGGGCTTCCGTGAAGTGGAGTCCAACCACTGCCCTAGCCCTGCTGTGTGCCCGGGGGCACTGGGACCAGCTGCACACACCATAACCCTGGCTGCCCGTCACACCTGGGATGGGCAGAGCCGAGAGACCTGTCATAGACCGGATGGAATCTCTTGGTGGGCCAGATCCCGCCTACGGGCCATACTTTTCCCACACCTGCTCTAGCGAGAGGGATGTCAGGGGTTGGGCCACAGAGAGTCATTTCTCTAAACAGTGTGGAGAAAGGTTTACATTTATCTCTGTGTCTGTACAGTGCTTACCCCAAGGGGAAGGCAATTCTTACTGGGATGCCTGGGCAGTACAGTAATAGAGTTAATAAGAAAAAATAGAGCTGCTTTCTTCTGCACATCCTGTGCCTGATGTAGACTATATTTATAAAAAGCTTGTGGTGACAGTGCTGCTCCTGTACTGTTAATGTGTCTTTGTGCTCTAAGAATTACATGCTGAAGGCTTCATATGTATCCTTTCTCAACATCTGCCATATTTGCAGAAGTGAAAAGACGATTTTTTTCTACCTGTTAAAACTATATATTTGAAAATCATGCTGGGCTCTTGTCTGTCAGTTCATTGGTAATCCTATTGTCTGGTTCAAATCCAGGGTTAAATGCTGCTCTGCTGTGGCTGAAGGGCTTGAGTAATGAGTCAGTGAACCCAAAAGCCTGGCAGTTCAAGTCTGCGTGCAAGCAAGTGATCTTAAGTCTCTATGACAGTGTAATGCTGAAGTAGCTTCACTGTTGTCAGTTGTATTATGGCAGATAGGTATCAGAGGGTAGAACAGAGTCATTAGCTGAGAATCATGTCGACGGTGCGTTAAACAAAATAGCATCCATCTCGTTCTCCTGTGGCTTTCAGGAACAGAAGCTCACCTATTTCAGTTAATAACTAATACTCAAAAGCCCAAGAAGAAGTTATGATGAGTAAGAATGTTCTGTTTTCACATGGTTGCTTTTCTGACAATAAAAATAGTTCAGAAATTTCTCTGCTGAGGTCAGGCATTTGTCTATGGTTCCTCTTATTAAACCATAGTTAGAAACCACAGCCTAAACTTTGTAAACAGTCTATTTTTAAAATTGGCTTTGCTGCAGGCTGTCTTCCCTTAATGAACATTACTAAATTGCCTTTTAGGGAATACAGTAGTTTCTTGTCAACCTTGTTTTCGTCTCCCTCCCTCTCTTTTAGACACAATGAGTGCAGTAAGAAGAAAAGTCCGTGCTTTTGTGCGAGTCAAGCCAACAGCTGATTTTCCTCAAGATGTAATCAGGTTTGGGCCAGACAACAAGGTAAAGGAACAATAAATGCCATGAGCATCAAGGGCCTGGATTTTGATTGACATTGAGCCAGTAGAGATGAGGAACAACTGTGGAGTGTTACTATCAATGGATTCACGCCCAGGATGAGTTTCCTCCAGTTTCTGTTATTATGGTACATCGATGTTCTCAGGAATATAGGACCTGAAACCAGAAGGAATCTCCTGATTCTCAAGTCTAGTTCCTTGCCACTGCAGGCAAACAAGTCATATACGCCTCTTCATTGATTTATTTTAATGCTAATTAAGTTGCTTATTTGTTCCTACCAGTTCTATGAGAAGCCTGTTCCAGAATGTCACTCCTCTGATAGGTTAGAAACCTTCTTCTGATTTCCAGCCTAAATCTATACTCCAGATACGTACTCATGTACTCGTTTGTACTTCTGTCAATGTTGTCCTTTTGCTTAAAGAAGCTTTTCTCCCTTGCTGCTGAGCCCTGCCATAAGAGCAATCGTGTCCCCTCTCAGCCTTCATTTAGTTAGGCTAACGAGCCACATTCTTTTAGTCTCAGCTCGTGAGATAGATTCTCCATTTCCCTGGTTATTTTAATAGTCCTTCTCTGCACCTGTTCCAGTTTGAATTCCCCTGTCATGAATATGGGTAACCGGAATTGTGTATGGTATTCCGGGTGAGATCTAACTCATGCCACATACGTCCTTCCTCCTGGTGGAGTGACTTCACTGGAGACCTCCAAGGATTGCATTTACCTTTCTCCTGACCACATCATGCTTGCAAATTAGCATCCTCCTATGACTGACTAATATATTTACATCTTTTTCCTTCTCTGTCATTTCCAAACCATGATCCTCCTATTTTTAGCAGAGATTTTTGTTATTAGTGTGGAAATACATGGCCTTGCTCTCTGTACTAGTACATCTTTTCCCCTTTATCTTACACCAATCTGCAAAGCCATTCAATCATTCCTATGACATTCTGATCCTCCTCTGTCTTGGCATTGCTTCCCACCTTTTTGTCACCTGCAAATTTTATTAGCCCACTTCAGCTTTTAGGGACCAAATTTGTTAATGAAAATATTGCACAAGATCGGTCCCAAGACCAGGCCCTGAGGAATGCTACTAGTTACCTCCCTTCTAGCCTGATAGTTCTTGTTTCAGCATAGCCTGTTCTCATCTCCCCTTCATTCAGTTTCTTACCCATCTTACAATTCTTGTATTGACCCTCATCTTCTCCAGCTAAGCTGGTAATTCCCCTTGTGATACTGAGTCCTGAGAGATTAGTTCACCATACTTCTCTAGTCTAAACTATCAGCTATTTCATCAAAGAAGAATATTGGGATAGTCTGCCACAACCTCTCTTTGCTGAACCCACATTACATTTTGTCCTGTTTTCCATTTATCTTTGTGTATTGTATTTAATTATTTTTTCCTTTGAAGGTTGTTTTACAGCCTGGTATTATATAGAGGTCATCCTTTTCGTCTTTGTCTTCATAGAGCATAGATCTCTCCATCAAGAGAGACATTAAGAAAGAAGTTGTCAATAACAAACAGACTGATTGGTCCTTTAAATTGGATGGTGTTCTTCACAATGCATCACAGGACTCAGTTTATGAAGCAGTAGCAACAGAGTTGGTGTCTGAAGCGCTGGGTGGCTATAATGGTAATTTTTCTTGCTAATAATTAAGTATTTTAAGAATTAGTGGAGTTCCCTGTCTGAGGATGGGATCTCTGTGAAGTTACATTTGAGAAATGAACAAGTTCTACTGAGTTTATTCCTTATTTGAAACTTTTTTAGGCACAATTATATGCTATGGACAAACAGGAGCTGGTAAAACGTATACCATGACAGGACCAGGTAAAAACTACCAGCATCGAGGGATCATACTCCGAGCTATACAACAGGTACCAAAGATTTAAATGAGGAAAGAGTAAAAGAAGGGATAACATTAATACATCTAGCATAACATCCCCTGCCTTCCTTGTTCTGAAACGTTTGTTAACTCCCCAATTACAGAATCAGGGTCACCACCAATCCATGCTCCCTGATTTTAACAGAACTGCCATGCACGGTGCAAACGTAGTTTTAGGGGCTGCTAAATGATCCCTAAAGACCTCTTGGGACCCGTACTGCATCCGCGTCACAGCATGATGTTCCACGGTGAGTTTGCATGGGAACGCTGTGACCTTGTGCCTTGACAGTGGTGACATCTCAGTGAGACGGGGCAATAATGCATTGCAATGGACTGATGCATCATCCCATTGCATCATAAACATAAGAGGGCTGGGATATACAAATTTACCAGCTTCTCAAAGGTGGCCAGTTGAGCACTGCATTGAGCCAAGTTTCTTGCATATCTCTGCAGTAGCCTGCTGACCCATGCACAACAGATAAACAGCATGTGGGGTTGGCATAGCCTCCCACGACCAAATTGTAGCTGGGAGATGCCCTGTTGCCATGTACAGAGATTAATAGTACTTGCTTTCACTAGTTTCCACAGTGTGCAAGGTCCTTTCCAGTCATAAAGAAGGACTAGCCCTTGCCGGAAAGTGCTTGAGCTTATTAACTCATTTTTCTTGTCTTCAATTCCCTTCTGAATAATTTCATTTGAGTTATATTTCTTGAAGCTAGTGTTAATGGTTTTTGTGCCATTAGAATAAAGCAATCCAGTCAGCAAATGGAGTGTCCTTTTATGAATTGTTTAAAGAGGACAGAGAACATCAGTTTCACTTTTATTTTAGCTGCCCACCTTTCACGGTGTCATTTTAAAGGCATGATATTTTCAATTCAAGAATCACGTGGCAAATCCTATTAAAAGACCTCCCGCAATCCAGCTCAGAGGTAGCTCCACGTGTGCTGAGAGTTTTTCGCATTCTGCAAAGCCACAGATAGCTGGAAGCCTTGTTTGTGAACTCAGACTGCTGTTGACAAGCATCTGATTTTCCACATAGGTGTTCAGGGTAATTGAAAAACACGTCGATCAGTCCATCACTGTCCGAATATCCTACCTGGAAATCTACAATGAGGCCCTCTTCGATCTTTTGTCCACTGCATCAGGAGACACGACAGGAAACGTTCAGATGAGCATAGTGGACGGCCCACAGGGTGCTCACGTGAAGGGCTTGTCTGTGCATCACATTAGCTGTGAGGAAGATGCTTTAAGTCTCCTGTTTCAGGCAAGAAAACGCATTACCTTCTTTTTATTTCTTATCTTAAGATTTTTATTTTCATTAATTTGATCAAGGGGCAGGAGGGTGCAAAGGGATACAAGCAGCAGCTGGGATGTCTGATTATTAGGGTGAAATTGTAAACTCTCTCCATCCCTTTTATGCTGGAGTGGCATAAAAGCCCCAGTTCCACCAGAAGATTCCCCTGGTATTGCACCCTGGGAGACACCTGTAAGGCTGACCTCCGTGAATAAGGGGTATGCCAATATGGAAGTGGAAGTGGAATGGAAATGGAAGTCAACCACTGCAGCTCCTGCGACGTAAACAGCTTCCCCACAGCTGTCTGAGGTGTAACAGGCTACTCCACCTGATAAGGGCCCAGGACTGGGAGTGCACAAAGTGGTTTGTTTTCAGTACCCAGTGAGCATAATCAGGAAGTCACAGTAGTGTCCACAGTGGAGTCTCTCTGGTTTCCTGCTAAAATCCTTGCCCAGGCTGTGTTGGCATTCCTTTCTGGAGGCATGCTTACTCTCTGTCCTGAGCCAAGTCAGGACTCTCCCGTAGCAAATAAAGATACCAGTGGCACTCTCTGAAGCTGCATTGGGTCACTTAGAGCATGCAGACTGCTTGGTAAGTTATACCGAGGGGACTGTCTTATACCATGTGGGTGGGTGAATCCCAGGAGCATATATACAGCTGTACCACTGTCACACACACATTCCTTAGTTCAGACAACAGGAATATGTATAATTTGTTAGCTCCAGATCTAGGAAGCACATCACACCAGTAACTGATTGAAGCCCCGGAAAATTTTTGTTTGGCTTTCTAACTGCCAAGACTGCATCAGGTGTCTGAAAAAGAGCAGCCTTAGAAACCAGTCGGGTTACCAACACAATGGCCAGTCTCTGTTTTTAGAAAGGAAGAAGGTGGTGTTGTGATTAAACACAGGACTTGGCAGTCAGGGAAAATGCAGATGCAGTCTGTAGATATAATTTTGCACATCATCATCTGTTCTATGTGATGTAAATGGCACCTGCAGTTAGTCATGTCTGCAAATTGTGGGCATAGGACAGGAGGCTGACATTTGGCAACCCTGCCCTTTCTTCTCTGCATTTCTCTTTCCATATCTATAAAGTGGCACAGGAGGTTTTCCAAAGACAACAGCTTGGCTAAGTTCCTGTTCTTGGGTCTCCTTTCCCTAGTGTGAAGCTGTCTGCATCTCTAGCTCTCAAAGATTCGGCCCCTTTGAGGCACAGACAGGCCAGCCCTCTTTAGATCCCAATGGCAGGTGCCTCCTTCCCTCTTGCTTCACCAGTCTGTTGTGGAGCAACAATCACATTACCCCTAATTGAAGCACTTGCTTGTGGTCCCTTCCTACCATATAAAAAAACTGTAGTTGTATGTTATACTTAGAATTTGGGGAACTCTTTGCTTCTTGCTTATCGTGGAACTGAAACTTGGACTGAGCCATTGTCTCAGAATAGGACTTACCTGACTGCTCCTTTGAGAGCCAGACTGCTTGGAGAGATCGGGGAACTCTGACCTTTCTTTTAAAAGGCATTGGTGGTAAAACACCCTAGAGAATCATACTAGTAGTGCCCCAGAGCATTAGGCAGATAACACTTGTTCCTCAGATAGAAAGCTTATCCAGAGATAAGCAAGTAATGATGTTGTTCTCTCTGCATGTAAAAGATCCAAACAATGCTTATTTAACTGTGTGAATTTATAATTTTCTCTTGATTTATTCTACTGAGTCTTATGCGTAAAACCACTGCCCTTTCTGACTTAATTTTCAGGGTGAAACCAACAGAGTAATAGCTGAGCACACTCTGAATAAAAACTCCTCCAGGTCCCATTGCATCTTTACAATCTATCTTGAAGTAAGTGTTCCAAGATTTTTTACTCAGCTCTCTAAGGGTATTTACAGCTTTATGTTATATAATGCACTTCAGTCGTGTGATGTATTAGATATACATTATTCCCCCCCGATCCCCAGTCTCATTCCAGGATATTGTCAGATGCCAAATACATCACTTCAAAAATTACCCTGGTTGATCTCGCGGGTTCAGAACGGCTGGGAAAGACTGGGGTAAGCTGACATAAAACAGTCCCTCTTTCTAGGCAGTGGGTCCAGTTACGAAAGTGGAGTTTTAAGATTTTCCCACTAGGGTTAATGGAAACAGCCAAACCACATTTCCTTTGCCATTTACTGCTACAGGAGTTCTCAGGAGTGAATGAGCCTTAGATTTTCACTTGTGAAAAGTAAATTTTATTGTAGCTTGTTTCTGGGGAAACCAGTCCCAGAAGAAAAGAGCAGTGATACTGCTGCTTCTACATGGCTGCTCTCCCTGATGTAGCTATTAGTATCCCTTTGCTATATTTACATGTGAGTGACTAATTGCAGAGTTATCAAAACCTGATTGACACAAGAATCAACCCCTTTGTCAGTGAATAGGAAGAACAATAACAGATCTTCACAGTCCCCTTAAAGCAAGAACTTGAATGTTTTCAGTAGCTGTAATGTCTTCTATGAAATCTGAAGATGTGTAGGTCTCCATACTCTTCCCATCTGATTCCTGATGCATGCTTCCTTCCAACAAGGTCATGGCTCAGTACAGGCAGGAGCTGGAAGCATTCAGCTTTACTTGGCCAAAGAACCTGTTTTGAACAACAGCTTTGTGCTGCCAGTGGAAATTTTTTAGTGCCTGATGATATCACGTGGAATTGAGGCAGTAACCTTGGAACATTAGGGAACAACAACTGAAACCTTTTCAGAGCTCGCATGTGATCATCTATATTGGGTCAGCAAAGAAATCCCCAGGGGCCTTGTGACAGATGGAGGGTTTCCCTTTTCAGGGCAAGAAAAGCCAGTGTTTCTAGCAGACTTACTTCTTGCTTTCCAATTCACTTTTCAGCCCTTTAGAAGCTGTAATCTCATAGTTACTTAATCTGTGTTGGAGTTTTCATCTCATTACCCTTCCCAGTCAGACAGAGCCCTGGCCTAGGATGATGTAGTTGGGGCTGGTCCTGCTTGGAGCAGGGGTTGGACTAGACGGGACCTCCTGAGGTCCCTTCCAGCCCTCATTTTCTATTATGATTGATACGCTCAATAAAGTGGAGGTCCTTTGAAGTCTGGAGGTCTGTCTAGACTGGTTAAGACAGGCCAGTTTCTGTAGCCAGTGACTTACACGTGGCTGACATTATGTCTGTCCCTCTTTGACTTCCCCATGTGAATACCCTGAATGGCTAAGTCAGCTGGATTCAGCTGTTGGCTTGAGTCCAGACTGGGACTCAAATTCACACTCCTAGAACTATAGTGAGCTGCTTTAACCCTCTTCCATCATGCCCCAGATGCAGTGACATGTATCCTGCATTCTGCAGTTCACCCAGAAATATGTGCTGTGGAAATGGTTTGCTTTTTTGGTCTTTGTTGCAGTCTGAGGGGCAGGTTCTGAAAGAAGCCACCTACATCAACAAGTCTCTGTCATTCCTTGAACAAGCCATCATTGCACTAGCTGATCAGAAGAGGGACCATATCCCCTTCCGGCAGAGCAAGCTCACTCATGTGCTTAAGGATTCATTAGGTAAGGACCTGGCATTGGAACAACCCTGACCAGAGTAACTGGAAGATGTCTTGGTTACAGTTATTACAGGCAGAAGAGGCCAATGATGAAAAGCATGCAGTCAACTTTAGGCTAATAGTCCTACCTATGACAACACGGCATTAGTCACTATTCAAATATAACATCTGTTTTCATACCCTAATGAAACACCAGGCATGCATACGGTACAAACCTCATGCTACTCAAGCCAGTAGAAACCTCGCTAAACTTTTCTCAGCTGAAAACACTTTAAAAGCACATCACTAGCCTTTCCAGATTCTGATCCTATAAATGTCCTTGGCTCTTGTTAATCCCAGCAGGAGTTGATGATGATCAGCATCTGGCAGCAGAGGACAAACCCAAAAGCCCTATTACATCTGGAATGCGCAGGAAAATCTTCCACCTTAGCAACACTGAATGACAATCTGAATAGAGAAAGCAGCTGAAGACAGGCCGCAGACATCTGTTTTAATAACTGAAGTCGTAAAAATGTAGGATGGGCTTTCCAAAGCTCTCAGTATTAGCCTATTAAGTTCTTGTTAAACTCCGTGACAAAACCGCTATTGATTTCACTGGGATAAGAGGCCAGCTCTGAGAGTTTGTGAAATCCTACCCTTCAGCTTTACCCCACTCTCCGCACTTACAGTTTGCATTGCCATGTACTGAGTATAAACTCATAAGGAAGCAAACGTATGTTGCCTGTATTCTTAACTCATTCCATACTATCGTGTTGATGTATGTTACTTTATGTGGGGACTACTGGTGACTGAGGGGAAAAATATCAAACTAAACCCTAGTTCTCTTTTTCTTTCTTGAATCACTGTAAAATATAAAACTTTCCAGGAAGGAAACCAATACAGAGCACATCATATTCCTCCTCCTTGCTTGTTTTCAGGAGGAAACTGCAATACTGTCCTGGTGGCAAATATCTATGGTGAAGCTGCGCAGCTAGAAGAAACTGTAAGTTGAGAGGGTTTTCTTCTGAAACGATGCCAAGGCCCACTTTCGAGATGTTTAGGTCCTGTCCAGATTTCAGTTGAAACCCATGCTGGCCATAACCATGTTAATTTTCATAGGGCCAAGAAAAGTATCAGGTTTAGTTCATCAAAATGACTTGCTCCCACACCTTACAGTTGCTGCATGTTGGAAACACCATAGGGCTAAATTCATCTGTTTGCTGCAGCCTCTTTGTACAATCTAACTCATCCCCTGAGGATGCTGATCCGCCAAGAGGGAACATGAGTGTCTCAACTAGAGGAATGCTTGTGGCCAGATATTGCTGGGATAAAGGAGGCATAGCTCTAGTCATTGTTGTTTTATCTGATGGAAACCCTCTGTCCCCAAATCAGAACAAAGAGGCTTACTTTGTCAGGTGGGGTTCTGGAGTAAAGAGAGAGTAATGCCTGCCTCTTCTAAAGGGCCTCTTTTTTATCAGAAAACTGAACAGAAGTTTAACTAGCATTCAGATCAGGCACACACACAGTCATACCTGGGAGGCAATGGGGGAACGTAGGCCATACCCCAGGCCCTCTGAGTTCCTGCTGGATTCCTTATTTCTTCCAGTCGTTAATTCCTCACGTCCTGAACTCTGCAATCCTCCCAGGTTCACAATCACAGACATACAGTCATTAATGACGTGTATCTATCTACACATTGATTGGGTATATGTTAATGAAGGCTTTGGTCGTGAAGACCTCCCCAGCTAAATGAAAAATTTATGGTAAGGAGTTTCATCTAGATGCCCTGCTCCTCTGCTCCAATGGTGTGCACACTGGGGCAAGCAGCAAGAGTTTGAGGCCGTAGCAGAAGTTGCTCAGGGCACAGCCATGTCAGATTTAAACGAATCTGCAAATTCTGCTAAATACCTTATCACAAGGACACAAGAAAGGAAAGGGCCCAAATGTGATAAGGGTCTCAGGTCTTGCCTCCACGTTCATTGTTTAGCAGCTGCTTAGCTGTGATAGTCTTCAAAGGAGATCAGTTAGGTTTCGACTCTCAACACTGAGTGGCCTTCCTTACAGTAAAGGGTTTCAGTGACTTTGTTGGTGTTACTGTGGTCAAGCACTTAGTCAGTGTTTTCCTGTTTAGAACTCATCAAAAATTGGAACCTGTCTTTAGCCAAGATTAACCCACAATTTCTGTTATTTTTAGTAACACATTTAGAGCAACAACATGCGGTTTCTTTCTGTATACAATGGAGGATAAATACAGGTTGGAGGCGCTTATGCCAAGGCCTTTAATGTGTTCCTTACAGTGTGGTTCTAACAATGTGTTTGGAATACAGTCCACAGCGAAGCCAGCACAGCTGTACCGTTACACAACAGGCCTGACTTGGCTCTCAGTTGTGACTCCATGAGTAGTTGTGTGCCTAACTCCTCATCGGTAAGCTGTGGAGCAGGAATAATGAATGGGCGAATAGGTCATGAGCCCCAGGCACTGCCTAAGGGGGAGCACTGGTCTGGAGCTAGTGGGACACCTCATCCTCCCATCTCCCTCTCCTCCTCCCCCTGCACCTTCCTTGCCGTGGCTCTGGCTCTGGCAACAGGGAGGGTAGAGGAGAGGCAGCGGTGTGTAGTGTAGGGGCAATGCTGTTTCACTGCCACTGGGGGGAGAAGTCACTTTTTTGCCACCAGAAACTGGTTTAAATGACTGTTCAACACACATGTTGGTGGCAAAAAAGGAGGTAACATCTCCCACCCCCATCAGTGAACCTCTGGCCACTGCTGCTGCATTGTGCCGCCACCATCCAGGGTGCCGTACTGACCAATTACACCTCTGCTGTAGAGCAATTCTCCATAGGCAGTTGATGGTAGCCTCGCTGCTTAGGTCATTTCACATTGGACTAAATAACATTTTCTGTAAAGCACTGAAGGAGCTAATCCTTCAGGTCACTGGGGAAGGAGTTAAACTATCAAACTTTTTTTTTAAAACAGAATTACTAGACAAACAGCCTTCTCTTCTATCGAGTACCATTGTTGACATTTACAGTTTGCATTGCGATAGTGCCTAGAAGTGAATGACCTTGCCAAGCATATAGCTGCTGCACTTTGTACCCATTGTAGTATTGTCAGAGTGCTGGGCTTTATTTCTAGAGGTAATCAAGACTGGAGGTCATGAGAGCGAGGTTGAACATTGCCAGCTCTTGAGTTCAGTTGGATGCGGAACAGGCTTCTGGCCAGTCTTAGAACGAAAAGAGCATCTTCAAAGGCCCAGATCCACTGTGCTAAGTAGTCTACACACATATAACAAAAAGTGATAGTCCCTGCCTCAAGCATTCACTATTTAAAGTAAGCATCGGAAGATGAATAACCATGTAGAAATGACTCACCACTAGAAAACATATTCCTGGAATGGGGACAATTTAGGATGACAGCTTATGATGATTGCTTTTACACTGCTGTCAGCTGGGAACTGATGGGACTAAAACAACAAAGGTTTGTGAGTCTGGCATGGTGACCCAGTCTGCTTCCTGGTTACTAAGTCTACTATAACGTTTTTCAGCTGTCCTCTCTCCGTTTCGCTGCCAGAATGAAATGGATCACAACGGAGCCAACCGTCAATGAGAAGCATGATCCACAGGTGGGTAAATGTTGGGGGGGGATATGGAAGGAAAGTCCGTGAAGATTTAAGAAGGCAGTCCCCTAACATTTCCAGTGACGGGATCACATCTTATTAGGGGGAATGTCTGATGGACTCACTAGAACAGCTCCTGTTCTATCTGTGTCCTTGCAGGCCACCTGCTCTGCTGTTGGTGGTCACCCAGTATCTCTACAGGAATTGTTTACATGGAAAAGTAACGTTAGAGAAATAACCAGTGTATTTTGGTTCACTTATTAGACTTTAGCAGATGGAAACAGGGAAGCAAGTTAGCACCATGGAGACAGAACAAGAGGTAGTGGGCTTACATTGCAGCAGGGAAGATTTATTTTAGCTCTAAGGAAGAATGTTCCAACTGCGAGAGAGGTTAAGCTTTGGAGCAGGTTATCTGGAGGGTCTGTGGAATTTCAGGCACGGGAAGCTTTTAAGTGCTGATTAGACAAACATTTGTCTGGGCTGGTTTAGGCAAGAACAATCCTGTCTTGAGCAGGGAGCTGGACTCAGTGATTCTTTGAGCCCCTCCAGCCCTTTTTTTTGTGACTTTTTAATAAAATAGTTTTTCATCAGGCTGCTAGCAAGTGCTCTAGGAACTGCTGGTGGCCCACAAATCAGTTTGGTATATGCTGATCCACAATGCACCTAAGCCTTGCTGTATTATTTTCCAGTCTCGCCTATCTACCTTCAAAGTGTGCACAGGCAGGGTAGTGACCTGCAAGAGGTTTCAGAAGAGGCTATGAAGGATAGGGATGGGCAGTTTGGAAAAGAACAGCTCAGAGACTGAATAACGTTATTGTAGCTGGATACTCAGCAGGAGCTTTTTCAAAGTTATATAGGGCAGTTCGGTATGAAACCCAAAGGCACGTCTCCATGTTCATAAATAAGCTTTAGGTAATGTGCATTAAGTCTAGCACCTCCAGGCATTTATACGTGTGCTCTGGAAGGCATGGGGGAGCGGGGGTGCTAAAATAAGCGCAGTTTTGAGAGCCATGCTAATTGAAAGTGCCTGGAGCATCACATGTATCAGTGTCCCTTCAATGAAAAATGGTGGCAGGAACTTTGTGTATAAATGCCCGCAGTTTTTTGTGATGCTGTGATGTGTATTAAAATAGGTTAATGCGCATTAAAGTGCACATGTAGATGCGTCCAAAGGGAGTTGGACACCTGAAACTTCCCTCTAAGTAGTTAATGCTCCTATATTAGGGAGATGCAGCTCTCACATTCCTGGTGTGCCTGCTTCTCCTGTTAACATCGGTGGCAGAACCTCCTCTGACTTCAGTGAAAGAAACATTCAGGATTTCTTCTATGTTCTTCTGCTTGCAAAACAATGCTGCATAATCCAGAGAGACACCGGAGGGCTCTCCCAACCAGAAAACAATCAATGGCCCTCCTGTTGGTGGCTTAAAGTGACTCTGCAGGTAGGGGTTCTGGGGCTCAGCTAAGGAGGTTGTCCAGCTAGCATACCATCAGAGGCAAAGTGATTTCCAAATCACTCATGTGCCATGTCAGTGATGCAGGCCCAGCCGTAGACTCTCTGGGAGGTGGCACCTAGCTCTAGCAGTATCTAGCAGGTCTTGGAAATGTGGTTTTGGCCAGTTCTTTCTCCAAGAGCACTTGGTTACTTGCCATCTTTTTGTTTTCCTGCTAGCGGATTGTGAAGAATCTGCAGAAGGAGATTACTCTTCTGAAACAAGAGCTGGCCATGCATGACAGCCTGGTAAGGAACAGGCGGCAGCCATTAAGCTATCTTAGTGGGGATTTTAGCATCTGCTTTATCTTGACCTTAATTTAGCAATAGGATCAGGTATATTGTTACTGGCCACGTTTTTCGATGCCCTCTCTGCCCCCAGATGAGACCTTTGAGTTTTGACAGAGTTTTGAGGATCACTCCCTGTTACTTTCCCATTCCACAGGGTCCTGGCCATCAATACCCAGCTATAAACAGATGGCTTTGCCCTTCAGATTCATCAGTGGCACCCTTAATTGATCCAGAGGGGGAGGTAGGGAGTGTTCCACTTTCAGAAAGCGCCAGAATCTGATACCCTTCCGGCACTGAGGAGGAGAAGCCAAAGACAAGAATTAATCCTAAGGCTCCCCCAGAGCAGAGTGAGATGAAACAATCACTAGGGTGGGATTTGCCCGGCTTTTTATCAGTTGCTTCAGGTGAATTGTTCTTTTTCTTCCTAGGTAAACCGCTCGCCAGTGAATTATGACCCTCTGAACGAAACCCAGATAGCAGAGATTAACTCTCAAGTCCGCAGGTACCTGGAAGGAGCCATAGATGAGATTGATGTGAGTAGCAGACACGGGCTCATACAACTTGTTCAGCTGGTTACTTTTGCCTGGCTTCCAGCCACCTTTGGAAGGAATGAAGCCACTTGATGGAGGAGCTGATTTGAAAATTAAAGGGGGCACTTATTTTTTTTTCTTTATACGCTTCCCTGTTCTTTAAAGGAGGATCTGAATACCCTCCTTATCCTCTCATCCCACCTCGACTTTGAAGCAAGCTGAGGGAGGCTGCTGCTCAGGCCCCAGACCCAGTGAGAAGTTCTGCTCTGAGCTTCCTTAAATCTCAGAACGTCACAGTCGTGTTAAAACCCTGCCCTCTCAGCGTATGGCTGACACCTCATACGGTACCCCTCAGACAGCAGCCCGGGTTCTTTGGGAGAGCAGATCTGTTAAGACACCTCCACCCACATCTATCTGCTCTTTTTCTGTTTTCTCACTCTCAGAGGCCCTTTACCCCAGAAACCCTCCCTCCAACTGGCAGGGGTGGGACAAAATAAGGACATTCTGTGAGGAGAGATGGCTTCTGTAAAATCCAGGGAGTGGGTTTGGGTCAGGAGCAGCCCGATGAGTAGGAGCAGAGAAGAAATGAGGAATTTCTAATGGGAAGAGATGTCTTAGGTGGGCTCTGGAGGTTTTTAGAAGGATGGATGGCCTCAGTGAGAGAGGGGAGAAATCCCATCAGGACTCCTAAGAGAAGAAGGATGGTTCTTTGTCTAGAGCCGTATCCTATGGTGTGAGGTGCCTGGGTGCAGGTCCCTGCTGTGCCCCAGACTCCCTGTCACTTAGTCTGCCCCACTTCCTTTAGAAGGGGCAGAGGGGGACTGCACAGAGAAAAGAATTAAAGACTACAAGGTGATCATATAGGTAGACAGCTAGACTCCACCTTGTGTGAATGGAAAGGGAGTGGCAGAGCCATCGCAGTTAAACTCTGCCTCATGAATATTTTGTAAACTGCTTTGTATCACAGGTTTGTTAGAACCAGCTAATAATTCCTTAACCCCATGGCTGCATGGGGTATTTGCACAGCTGCAGCCTTTGCCAGCCTAGCAGAGATGTTTCTCAATCCCACATCAAAAGAGTTGAGCAGTGAATCATGACCTCAGCTACAGGGGCCCAGTTTTCCCCAGGCAGGATACAGGTAGCTCTCTTGAGTGTCTTGTACCTGTGGCAGGGGCTGCAGTAGGCTGGGACAATGCCAGCAGGGAAGGCAGCCAAGCAAAGCCCCCCGAATGTCATTCTAAAGGGGAGGTGTGTGGTGGAGCACCTTTGGGGGTGCTCGCCACTTGAGGGCTCTCACAGGCTCTGAGGGTAGCCTGCTTTGGAGGAGCAGCAGGGGAAACCTCCCCCAGGTATTATTTTAAGGGGTAAGGTGTGTGGCAAGGCACTGTTGGTGCCAGCCACTTTAAAACCAGAGCCAAGCAGCCAGCAGGTGCTTGATTGCGGTGGGCATTTTAGATCTCTGGCCGCCCTTATAAACAGGGCAGTTCGCTGCTTGCAGGCCAGGCAGTAACATCGCCTGGTTGCAAGGCTGTATGCAGCATCCTGGAGGTAAGGGCAGGAGCTGCAGGGGATGGTCTGGAGGCTCCTGGTCCTGGGCATGACCTGAAACTGTACCCTGCCGGGAGTGGGTGGCCTGGTGGGGCTCTCAGTGTTGCGGAAGCCCCCAGGAAATACCCAGCCAGTTATCACCCCGGTGAAAGGTGGTTAGGGGTTCCTTAACCCTATCCCTCACCTTTGGGTGGGTCTGGTAACATCAGAAGTAGGGGGGGGGGCCAGGCACGGCCATGACCACCTGAGCCCTGTGGGGTATAGGACCCCGAGGAAAGGTAGTTGGGGCCAGGCATGGCTACAGCCACCGGAGCCCACCAGGGAGGGAAGCTCCGTGGCCCCAAGTGAGGGGGCGGTGTGGAGCCCCAAGTGAGGGGGGGATGGAAATGAGCAGCCCCATGAGGGGGTAGTGTGGAGCACCAGTGAGGGGGGCAGAAATGAGGACCCCAGTGAGGGGGTGGAGATATGGAGCCCCAGCAAAGGGGGCAGTGGGAGATGTAGAGCCCCAGTGAGGGGGCAGAGACGAGGAGCCCCAGTGAAGGGGGGGAAACCAGAGGGCCACGAGCCAAGTATGTTTATATATGTAGAGTTGCCCCCGGAAGGGGCCAGAGAAAGCTTAGACCCGATCAGGTAATTGGCTCTACCCTGGTGAGGGTCACAGGAGAGGCCCAAAAGATGGTACGTCTGCCACCCAAGTTATGAACTAGATAAAGGCTATGGCCTAAGAGGCCTGCTCCAAGAGGGATAATGAATAAGGCAGAATAAGTTGTCGATGTATGAAAGAGACCCTGTGAGAGAGGGTGGAGTGTGAGAGGAGGGCGGTATAAATGTGAGTGTGTCTGAGGCCTGACGACGAGGCCTAAGCTTGGGCCGGCTGTAGGCCAGGAGCACTGTGTCATCTGGATGCCATCTGTGAGCCTTGGGCTGCAGTGTAGGGGAGGATTGGAGCTGCAGATAGCGCTCCATGGCATCAGGGCAAGAATGGGCAGCCTCTCACCTTAATTAACATTGTAATTAATTAAGAGCAAGGCATGGCAGGCGAGTCAGGTGGGTGGCGTGCCCAAAGGCAAGTGGGGAAACTAGCACTGGGGCTAGTTGGGAAGCCCCACTTTGCCACAGTACCCTATAGCTGGAGAGCAGAGCCTTGGGATTCTCTAGTATTTCAATCTGCTGCTCAGCACAACATGTTTCTGACCACAGCTCACAGAGGTGCCTACTGTTATATCTTCACTGTACACTTCTCTTCCCTAGATAATGAACATCAGGCAAATCCAAGAGATATTTAACCAGTTCAAAGTGATTCTAAGGTAAGATATTGCACCCAGGGGTTGAATCTATATATCCCAGCCTCTTGCCATGATACTGTTTGAGATGTCGCTGCAGAATAAGCAGAGAATAACTTCTGGCTACAAAGGGCTGCTGTTTTATATGGTAGGCCAGCTGCTGGATAGTCCACTGGTCCCTGACAGTGGGTTGCACTAATTAGTTAAGTCTGTTCTCATGTTTCTTTGGGAGATGCTACCTTTAACCTCATCATCATCATCATCACCGTCGTTTGTACTACTTTTCCTGGCCCCAGCGAGCTTCCAGCCTAAATTCAAGACAAGAAACAACAGCTGGGAACAGGCACAAGAACTCAGTGAGACGGCATGTTCGGCAGTGATGTCAGCACACCCGCAGCCTAGCCATTATCAAGCCTTTTCCTGGGCATCCCAGCAAGGGAGAGCTTTTAAGGGGGGATTTGAGGGAGCATAGTGAGGTGGTTCTGCAGAAGTTTACATGAGCTGCTTCAAGGAGCAAAGGGCAGCGTGAGAAAATGCTGACTGGGTTGGGAGCTGACCTCTTGGTACCAAATGAGAGATGGGAAGGAAGGAGGCAACAGGCTGCAAAGGACTTTGAAAGTGAAGACAAGCAGCTTTTCTTGTGTTAGAGAAGGGGGAAATCAGCGAAGCACTGGAAAAAGGGCGACATGGTCAGAGCAGTGGGATAGGAAAGTGATCCTTGCAGCAGCCTTCTGGATAGCTGTCAAATGCCGAAGTTACACGTGATGTCACCGCAGGAAGATCTGTCTGGGCTTGGAAAAAGCAGTTTGTTCAGAACCCAAGTGCCTGTGATACAGCACAAGGCTGAGCATTTGCTTCCCGGACCTTGGACTCATTCAGATCTCTTGCTGTGCGTTTGCTATGGGCTGTGGGGATTATTGCCTTGCTTGTACAGGGGGCATGGTCCTCTACCCAGCATCTCTTGACTGTATAGTAACAAACTTTTACAGAAGCAGGATGTTGGCTGCCATGGCCCCCCTGCTCTACCTCTGGCAGGTTTGGGTGTGATGTCCTTTGTTGCATCAGGGTTGACTGTGGGTTTATTAAGAGGTTAGTTTATGGATCTGTATGGTTTGGATAGGGATGATCCTGCCTCAGGCAGGGGGTTGAACTAGGTGAGTTCTGGAGGTCCCTTCCACCCAGCGTCCCTCTGATTTTATGATTTTTTTGCATGGATTTTATTCCCGAGGAACTCTTTTATGGGACTAAAATAAACCAAGAGCCAGTCCGCTAATGGCAATTCCAGCACTGAAACCCTCTGACATCATGTTATTTGGGCCATACAAACAGTCCTGTCAGTATTTAAAATGCCATTAAGAAGTATAAATGTGCAAAAGAGGTTTGAGGGACAGCGTGGAAGAAAGTAGTAAGGAGGAAGCTGGAAAAGGTGACAATAGGTGGAGAAAGGAAGGTGGCTTGAGACGGTCGCGGTCAGCAGCTGGGGGAGCAGGAGGTGATGAGGTCGAAGGTGATGGGGGGATTCTGGCCTTCTGAAGTATGATATTTCTGCAAGCTCTGGCATGTTTAAAACTTCTCTTGGAATACAATAATAAGGTTCTGTTATCTCCCCCTAGCCAACAAGAGCAAGAAGTGGAAGCCAGGTTACACACCAAGTACATCCTGATAGACAAGAATGACTACACAGCCATTAATGCTGCTCAGAAGGTAGGGCTTGGGTCTTGACCTGCCTCCCAGAAGTCATCCTAATCTACCTGGCATGAACCACTGAAATCTGAGGCTGTGAGGTACCATGGTCATGGCCCTACCGAGAGTTCGTACAGAGCTGCATCTTGTCGGTGAAGCTGCCTCAGTTTATGCTAGTATTGGTCTGTGGCTCAGTGCCTTGACAGGGTACTTTATAAAACAGAAAAAAGGAGAATATAATCATCTCACTAGATCAGCCGTATCTTTCTGTGTGCATACCAGTCCGTCTGTCTGTTATAAAATACAGGGCTAGATCCTCCTCTTGGCACTGCTGGGGTGACCTGAAGGAGTCATAGATTCATAGATTCATAGATGTTAGGGTCGGAAGGGACCTCAATAGATCATCGAGTCCGACCCCCTGCATTGGCAGGAAAGAGTGCTGGGTCTAAATGACCCCAGCTAGATACTCGTCTAACCTCCTCTTGAAGACCCCCAGGGTAGGGGAGAGCACCACCTCCCTTGGGAGCCCGTTCCAGACCTTGGCCACTCGAACTGTGAAGAAGTTCTTCCTAATGTCCAGTCTAAATCTGCTCTCTGCTAGCTTGTGGCCATTGTTTCTTGTAACCCCCGGGGGCGCCTTGGTGAATAAATCCTCACCAATTCCCTTCTGTGCCCCCGTGATGAACTTACAGGCAGCCACAAGGTTGCCTCTCAACCTTCTCTTGCGGAGGCTGAAAAGGTCCAGGTGCCCCAGTCTCTCCTCGTAGGGCTTGGTCTGCAGGCCCTTGACCATACGAGTGGCCCTTCTCTGGACCCTCTCCAGGTTATCCGCATCCTTCTTGAATTGCGGCGCCCAGAATTGCACGCAGTACTCCAGCTGCAGTCTGACCAGCGCCCGATAGAGGGGAAGTATCACCTCCCTGGACCTATTCGTCATGCATCTGCTGATGCATGATAAAGTGCCATTGGCTTTTCTGATGGCTTCGTCACACTGCCGGCTCATGTTCATCTTGGAGTCCACTAGGACTCTGAGATCCCTTTCCACCTCTGTGCCACCCAGCAGGTCATTCCCTAGGCTGTAGGTGTGCTGGACATTTTTCCTCCCTAGGTGCAGCACTTTGCATTTCTCCTTGTTGAACTGCATCCTGTTGTTTTCTGCCCACTTGTCCAACCTATCCAGGTCTGCCTGCAGCTGTTCCCTGCCCTCTGGCGTGTCCACTTCTCCCCGTAGCTTTGTGTCATCCGCAAACTTGGACAGAGTACATTTGACTCCCTCGTCCAAGTCGCTGATGAAGACATTGAAGAGTATTGGTCCAAGGACCGAGCCCTGCGGGACCCCACTGCCCACACCCTTCCAGGTCGAGACCGACCCATCCACCACGACTCTTTGGGTGCGACCCTCTAGCCAATTCGCCACCCACCGGACTGTGCAGTCATCCACATCACAGCCTCTTAACTTGTTCACCAGTATGGGGTGGGATACCGTATCGAAGGCCTTCCTGAAGTCTAAGTATACGACATCCACCCCTCCTCCTGTGTCCAGGCGTTTCGTAACCTGGTCATAGAAAGAGACTAGATTGGTCAGGCACGATCTGCCCGCCACAAACCCGTGCTGGTTTCCCCTCAGCATAATTTGCCCTGCCGGGCTCTCACAAATGTGAGCCTTGATAATTTTTTCAAAGACTTTACCAAGGATGGAGGTGAGACTGACTGGCCTATAGTTGCCCGGGTCCTCCTTCCTCCCCTTTTTGAAAATGGGGACCACGTTAGCCCTTTTCCAGTCCTCCGGGACTTGGCCCGTGCACCACGAGCGTTCGAATATTCCCGCCAGTGGCTCTGCAGTGATGTCGGCCAGTGCCTTCAGCACCCTCGGATGGAGCCCATTCGGGCCTGCCGACTTAAAGGCATCCAGTTCCTCCAAATGACTCTGCACCACCTCAGGGTCTACGTATGGCAGCCTGGTGCCTTGCTGCTGCCTCTCTACAACCCCAGTGAGAGACTTGTCGTGCCCCTCGCTTAGGAACACTGAGGCAAAGAACTCGTTGAGGAGTTCAGCCTTGTCCCCCCTATCTGTCACCAATTGTTTCTGCCCATTTAGCAGGGGTCCTATTCCTCCCTGGGCCTTCCTTTTACTCCCTATATATCTAAAAAACAATTTCTTGTTGTCTTTTACTTGGGTTGCCAGCCTCAGCTCCATGGTAGCTTTGGCCCGCCTAACTGCCTCCCTACAAGCACGACTGCCTCCCTACAAGCACGGGAGGCAGTCATGCTTCATGAGTCTTTCATGAACAAAATACGCTGATGTGGATTTGCACCCATAATTGAGAGTATAAATCATTTTTCACTCTCAGTCTGTGACGGGATTGTAAACGTGCCACAGGCTGACAGTGAAAAGTATTTATCCTTTAAGTAATCAATAATGCAGTACTTATGTGTTATTCTAATTCCATTCCAATTCAAATTCCTCTAGATACTCTGACATCTCTGGAAGAAAGCGGTAATAGAAGTGCAAAGTAATAGTATAATATAGCACAATCTTCAGGCAGGCCTAACTCTAAGCTTTAATTTGAATCTGAATTGGAACGCAAAAAGGAAACGTGCTCGGATATCTGCGCTGAGCGATCCCATGAGCTAAGCAGGCTGTTGGGTCACTGACAGAAATAAGTTTTTCTTACGAAATCCTCAGGTGCTGAAAGAAAAAATCCCATAGTGCGATATTCTTTGACGTTACAGACACCGTGATCATGGTGAGACTTGTGGTATTTGTGATATGTAAGAGGAATGCATTTTGGGATATCAATGATGATACGATAGGAGTAAGTAAAGCTTGGAGAAATATATTTTTAAATTTAATGTAAACCTACTTCTGTGATATAAGACCTAGCCTTATCCATAGCCTGGCTAGTGAGAGCATTCGGTATAGGAATATGAGGATAACAATAGTTTCATTTTTTCCCTTAAGCTTCATTTTTAAGGCAAAGTTTTCCAAAAAATGCCACAAGCTGTGTGTGGATTTATTCCCTTAGATAATGAAATAGGACAGAATAACTGCTGTGAATGGACTGTTTAGTTTTCACAGGCTGGGCACCTCTAAGAGTAATATGTATCTATCCTCATCTTCTTTCCTTCTTATTTGTAGGCTGGCCTCGTTGATGCAGACGGTCATCTGGTGGGGGAATTGGATGGACAAGGGTTTGGGATTGGAATTGCCCCTTACTTATCCAAGCAGGGCGTGAGGAGAGCAAAAGCCAGAAGAGCCAAAGAGCTGGTCAGGTGAGCTAGCTTATAAACAGTTGTTCCTTCCCGTTCTGGGTCCTGGTGGTGTGGTAGCTGTGATAATCCAGGGATACGAGAGAAAAAAGTTATGTGAGGTGAAGTAATTTTTTTTGTTGGACCAACTTACGTAGCTTTGTGCCAAGATGGAATACCTCAACATGTGACATTTAAAATGGGAAATTCATAGCATGAAGAAATAGAAGCCAAATGAAAAAGCAACATCTGCTGCCTAAGCTTCAGAAAAACTGAGACACTACCTCCTTTACTTAACCTACCTAAAGCAATCAGTTTAAACAAGGAGTCATCACATATTCCCATCAATTGAAAGAAAAAGAAGAAAAACACCCAGAAACATGCCTAATGTGGAGCAAACCCAGAACTGTTACTAGAAACACTTATGACAGCCATCCAACACACAACGTGGATATAACTAGTATGATGACAGCCACTTCACAGACAGTGGGACACCAAACCAGAAAGAAAGCAGGATACTGCCATCCACCACAACAGCATCACTCAGCACCATCAACTTCAACAACCCCTCATCCAGGATAACCAAACTGTCTGTATTCTCTGAAGACCTAAACTTCTGCCTGGACAGTCAACCTGATAATATGCCAGCGTATAGGAAATTAGAAGAATTTTTCTGCCAAGTAAGTGCTTCTTAAAAGAAGTCTGGACTCGAGACAAAGCCATTCCTAAACAGGTTTTCCCCATCGACAAACTCAAGAATAACACAACTCACGACTGGACACCCTGCCACAGTTGAAACTACAGGCAATCCTTGACTTACAACGTTTCACACTTACAACATTTGTAAATTGACACCCTGTTTCAACTTTATGACATCCGTTTCGACTTTACAATGCTTGTTCTGATGCACCGCCACGCCAGCGAGCAAGTTCACCGTGTTGCTCATCTCCCTGGAGAACATCCGTCCAAACTTCCTTGGACACTTTCTTTAAGAAAGCAGACGAGACTCCAGAAAAACCTCAGAAGACTCCAGCCAAGAGCCCTTCAAAAAGTCCAATCAAGAGCTTTTCAAAAAGTCAAGTGAGGTCACCTCAAAGAAGCCCTTCCAAATCAATGTGATTGCTATTTACAATATAAATACATTAATGTCGCTATATTACTCACCTATAATTGATCAAGTACAAAATTCTGGGGTATTTTCAATGAAAATAGGGTATCGGGTCTTGGTTCAGGAACGAATCCCCCATTTATAACATTGTTTTTTATGAGAAAATTGGTTCTGAGTTGCAACATTTCCACTTAAGATGCCGTTTTCAGGAACCAATTGTGTTATAAATCCAAGGACTGCCTGTACTACATTGGCTGCATCAGGGAAATTATCAACAGTGAAGTCCTCAACAAGCACAACCACTGCCACCAGCTCTTCCTTTCCGTTCCTAAGATCCAACCACTAAGCAGTGATCGAACCAGTAGGTAAATAGATCCATAACCCGCAAGAATGAATGACATCAAAAAGCGAATACGCCCTATTGCAAGCAGATCTGTAAAGCCCTCATGCCAGTATTCTCTCCTGAACTTGAAGACATCATCGAATCCCTACTCTGGCAGCTCTGAGATAAACCACACAATCTAATCCACTGTTCGCACCCCAGGATTGCTCTACATGCTCCCCGGGGTATACAGACAAGGAAAACTCTGGCCCATCCTTCACATCTAGCCATTCTCAAACCACTTACCACACAAGGCAAGTGTCGATCTAGATTAAACTTGAGTTCCTCCTCAGACTCTGCAGCATCAACTGTGTCCTTGAGAAACGGTGTCCTTGAGAACACCGTCTTTGCCAACATAGACATCACCAACCTACATACCATCTCCCACCATGGTGGCATCACAGCCTACCTACCCACAAGAGCATGGGCAACACATACACTTCCATCCCAACCTATTGCTGAACTCATCCATTTCATCCTCGTCCACAACAGCTTTACCTTCAAGAGGCATTTGCACCAAGTCATGAGCAGGAATATGGCTACCAAGATGCCTCTTTGTGATCTGCCTTGAGGAAGAATTTTTAGATACCACCAAACCTATGCTGTGTCTCCCATATGTAGATGATGGTTTCATCTTTTGGACCTACAACCTAGATGTTTCCATTGATTTCCACAGCAACTTCAGTGGCTTCTACTTTTTCATAGATTTCATGGACATTAGGGCTGGAAGGGACCTCGTAAGAGGCGACCTTGTGGCTGCCTATAAGTTCATCACAGGGGCACAGAAGGGAATTGGTGAGTATTTATTCACCAAGGCGCCCCCGGGGGTTACAAGAAACAATGGCCACAAGCTAGCAGAGAGCAGATTTAGATTGGACATTAGGAAGAACTTCTTCACAGTTCGAGTGGCCAAGGTCTGGAACGGGCTCCCAAGGGAGGTGGTGCTCTCCCCTACCCTGGGGGTCTTCAAGAGGAGGTTAGATGAGTATCTAGCTGGGGTCATCTAGACCCAGCACTCTTTCCTGCCTATGCAGGGGGTCGGACTCGATGATCTATTGAGGTCCCTTCCGACCCTAACATCTATGAATCTGTGAATCTATGAATCATCAGGTCCAGCCCCCTGCCCCAGGGGCAAGAAGTCAGCTGAGGTCAAAGGATCCCAGCAAGATAGACATCCAAATGTTTCTTAAAAGAGTCCAGAGTAGCTGCTTGCAGCACCTCTGGGGGGGAGTCTGTTCCAGGCCTTGGGGGCTCAGACAGTGAAGAAGTTTTTACTTATGTCCAACCTAAAACGGTCTTGGAGGAGTTTGTGACCATTCAACCTTGTCATCCCTTGAGGTGCTCTGGTGAACAGGCGTTCCCCCAGATCCTGATGCACACCTCTTATGTACTTGAGGGCTGCTACCAAGTCACCCCTGAGCCTGCATCTTTCCAGGCTGAAGAGTCCCATGGCTCTCAGCCTCTCTTCATAAGGCCTGCTCTCCTGTCCTCTGATCATGTGCATGGCTCTCCTCTGGACTCCCTCAAGCCTCGTCACGTCCTTCTTGAATTGTGGAGCCCAGAACTGGACGCAGTACTCCAGCTGCGGCCTCACCAAGGCTGAGTACAGTGGGAGGATGACATCCCGGGTCTTGCTCGAGATGCATCGGTAGATGCAAGCCAGAGTTTTGTTTGCTCTGTCAGCTGCGGTATCACATTGGTGGCTCACGTTCATCTTGTGGTCAGTCGTGACCCCCAAGTGTCTTTCGGTCGTGGTGCTAGCGAGTGCAGCGCTGCTGAGCCTATAAGGGTGACTGTGGGATTTTCCCCCCCGAGGTGGAGCACCTTGCATTTCTCCATATTGAATGCCATCAGGTTTTCATCTGCCCACCTTGCAACCTATCGAAGTCGGCCTGGATCACCAGCCTGTCCTCAAGTGTGGACACTCTCCCCCAAAGTTTGGTGTCATCAGCAAACTTAGCCAGTCTGCTTCTGACACCAGTGCCCAGATCATTTATGAAGACATTAAAGAGTACAGGTCCGAGAACGGCGCCTCGGGGGATACCACTGGTCACCGAGTGCCACACTGATTCAGTTCCATCGACCGCTCTCTGGGTCCGACCTCAGAGCTGGTTCCCCAGCCATCGGTCTGTAGTGTAATCGAGGCCACAGTTGGCCAATTTTTCTACGAGGACATCATGGGACACCAGGTCAAAGGCTTTTTTTAAGTCCAAATATATGACATCAACCTCTTCCCTTTTGTCCAGGTGATAGGTCACCTGGTCATAGAAGGAGATGAGATTGGTCAGGCAAGACCTACCCGTGCTGGCTATCCCTCAGGATGTTGCCTCCTGTTAGCCTGTCAAGAATGGTTTCTTTGATCATTTTTTCCAAGATCTTCCCAGGGATTGAGGTCAAACTGACTGGCCTGTAGTTTCCCAGGTCTTCTTTCCTCCTTTTCTTGAAGATGGGCATCACATTGGCCCTCTTCCAATCTTCAGGTTCTTCACCCGAGTGCCATGAGTTCTTGAATATCCTCGCCACTGGCTGCACTATGATGTCTGCCAGCTCCCTTAGCACTCTTGGGTGCAGTCTTTCGGGACCAGCTGATTTGTGGAGGTCCAGCCTCTCAAGATGCTCCCTCACAAGATCTACTCCAGTAGCGGGCATGTGTTCACCCTCATCCTCGTCATCCCACATCATATTAGGCAGGGAGGTCCCTTTGGGCTGGTGAAAAAATGATGCAAAGTCATCATTAAGCAGACTGGCTTTTTCCTGGGCCTCGGTCGTCAGCTGCCCCAATTGGTTTAGCAGGGGTCCAATGTTGCCCTTGTTTTTCTTCTGGCTCCCCACATATCTGAAGAAGGACTTTTTATCGTCCTTGATTCGTGTAGCCATTCTGTGTTCAGTCGCAGCCTTGGCTTTCCTAGTTCACTCCCTACAGGTGCGGACCAGTGCAACGTCCATCAGACTGACTGTGAAATGTTTGTACGCTAGCATCAGCTTCATAGACACCATGAGCAACATCACGAGTTGTACCATACAAACAATGCTGGACCAAAACTCCATGGACCACACTGCTTAACTCTGCAAAAGTATTAACCAGCCCAAACACAGCGAGAAAGCAGTGATTTATAGTCAGGTCCTCAATCACCACCAAGTCTAGTCTGAGAGAGATACCTATAACCTCCTCCCCAGCTCACCAGTTTAAACTCTGCCACTTCCCAACAGGGGCGCTTTGCCAGGGAAGCAGACTTTGTCTTCAAACGAGCCTTATGAATACTTGCATACATGAATACCTTGCCTAAACCTACTACAGTACAAAAAAGAAACCCCCCACTGATTATACATTCCTGATTGCCCTGTGCCATCCCACTGGAACATATATGAAATATTATCAAGCAGTTACAACCCATACTGGAACAAGAATATACCTTAAAAGACATTTTTCCTTCGTCTCCTCTTTCTGGCTTTCAAACAGGCCTTTGCCAAACTCACCCCCAGAAGCAAACCTGAAAGTGGCTAGCAAGCACCAAATGGAAGCAGACCTTGCCAAAAAAACAATGTAAAACCTGAAAATGTATCTCCAGCACAACTGGGATCAACACCGCCCACAGCAAAATCATCAGGATCGAGGCACCCAACACTTGCATCTCCCAGCACGTGACATACCTCATCCAGTGCACCAGATGCTCTTACGGAAACTTTGCCGGTGAAACCAAAGTACAGAAAAATGATAACGGACAGAAATGCCCACTCACCAGCGGCAGAACACTTGAAAGAAAATAACCACTCCAACTCTGACCATTGAGTCCTCGTCTTCAAAGGAAACCTGCACAATACCTTCAGAAGAGAGACCTGGGAACAGAAATTCACAGCTTTACTGGGCATCAAAGAGCATAAACTTGGCATAGACATCAGCTTTATGGACCATTATAACTTCTCTCTCTGCTACCTACTCATCGTATCTACTGGTGATAGCTGCCCACTTCTCTGTCATGGGGGCCAGTTGATTGACATACGTTCAAGCCAGAGCAGTTGTTCTAATTTCTGTTTAGCTTGGACTGTGACTGCTTTCTTAGACCTAATGAGGGTGCTTGAAACCTGAAATTTTCTCTCCCCCAAATACATAAGTCAGTCCAATAAAAGATATTTCTTTCCCTCACAAAACTTGCCGCTCCACTTTGGTCAGAGATCTTTTTTTTTGATAGCAGCCGTCAACTCCCTGCAGGGGTTTGCAAAGGGGATGGAGCTGGGCTGTTCTCAGTGGGAGCAGATGGCAGGACAAGGAGCAGTGGGCTCAAGTTGCAGCAAGAGAGGTTAAGGGTTGGATATTAGGACAAACTTTCTCACTAGGAGGGTGGTGAAGCACTGGAACGGGTTTCCCAGAGAGGTGGTGGACTCTCCATCCTTGGAGGTTTTAAGGAGTGGCTAGACCAAGCCTTGACTGGGATGATGTAGCTGGGGCCGGTCCTGCTTGGAGCAGGGGGTTGGACCAGATGTGACCTCCGGAGATCCCTTCTAACCCTCGTTGCCTGTGATTCTATGTTTCTTGCTCCACTCATAAAAATCTTCCATATATTAACAATATCTCATGTTTTTGGCAATAACCAGAGATTTATGGGCTATTTTACAGCCACTTTGCACAGATGGAAAGGGACCTAACGATGTCTGTGACTGTTTCAGTGCTAAAGTCTCCAGCATAGTGCTATGGGCAATGACACATGGTTGGGGCATCCTCATAAAGCCCAGAAGTGCCCATCACAGTGTGTCCTTGGGCAATCAGTGTCATCCGCCGGATTCATTCATTCCAAAAGTCTGGCCAAATTTGCAGTGAGCAGTTCTTTCCATGACTTACGTTCACTAAGAACCAACCATTTTTTGCTCAACCCAGAGCAACACAGACTACCTCCTCTGAAGAGCTTACAAGCTAAAAAGACAACACAGACCCCAAAACAGAAGGGCATGACAATGCCATGTCTTGATGTGCATTTAGGTAGGAGAGGATCTGCTAAATGGAAAGGAGAGGAAGGGGAGTGAAGGGGCAGGGGAAGGGGGATAGAGAGGCAGATGTTGAGTGACGCTGGAGTGAAGAATTTGAGAGGGAGGAGGAGGAAGGCCGGAGTAAATGATCTATTAGCACAGGGCAGAAGACCTCCTGTAGAACTGCAGACGTCTCCACGAAGTCCCCGCTCTGGCAGCTTCTGCAGTTGCTCTCGTTTGCTGGAGCCTCCGGCTGATTCATCCCTGAAGTGTCTCCCCATGTGGCAGGGAAGGACAGTCCTAGTTCCCCTACACTTTTGAGGGTCTCCCCTGCATAGTCCTAGGTTGGGGGCACAGTGGGGGTGGCCCTGGCTGGTGCCAGAGTATTTCTCCACACAGTAATGTAGTTTCTGTCCTCATCCACGTGATGTCACACTAAGTGTCCCACGGAGAACAGACTGGTGTCATCACTGAGCTCAGTTAAGTGAGACGACTCTTTTCTTAGACCAGTCTTCTTAAATTCAAGGCACCTCCCGTTAGGTTCGAGGCACCCCTTGTTAGACTCAAGGCACTGCTCAGCAAATGCCAGCTCTTCATTTTCACTTATTTTTTGACTACAAAAAAGTAATGGAGCAATTCTTGTGTTACAAATAACACAGAAAGATCAAGATGGGTCCGGGTGTCAAATAAATTCCTGTTTGAAATCTCTGGATTTATCTTGCGCACCTAAACAGTGCAAACTTTGTGCAGCACCCCACGGCACCCTTGCAAAGATCTCGAGGTACCCCAGGGTGCCACAGGACTCTGCTTGAGAATCACTGTCTTAAACTATACCTGAGGCTAGACTGAGTCTGCTGCACTCTGCGGGTGGATCATTGCCATTGAGGCTCAGCACAGGCCCGCTTGCCTGCTATGATTTGCTCTGAGCACATCGTTATGTAGTCAGTCTTTTCATCAACACGCTTTATGACACGGACAGCTTCAAAATCACGTGTGTGGACTCAACTGGGACAGCGTCTGACTATCTGGCTCCTACTGCACCCGCACAGCAAGTTGATTCTGCCGATGCTGATATTTCTACAGAGATTTAGATTCAGGGAGATCTGTCCAGTTTAGGAAGTAAGGTTGTGGGACAATAGGCATATAGGGCCTAATCCTGCCTCATTTAAGCTGGTAAAACTTTCCTCATTAACTAGTAGGCTTGGAGTCTGCCCTCTACTCCTCAAATCCTGTGGCACAGATTTTGGCATAAATTTCTTCTCATATGCATGAACTAACGGATAACTATGTTTCCTCCTAGCCTCACACCCAGGAAGGAAGGACTTTTGAGTTCAGGTTCTGCAAAAGACCTGGAGTCTTTTTCCATATCCAGAAGCCAACTAGTGACTGCAAACAAGGATCTGGACATGAAGGAGGGAAAGGAACAGGACGCGGCCAGTATTGAAACTCACCGCTCAGAGCCGGCGCCCAGAGAGGACTCCAACCGACCGAGGTAACTGCTCTTCTTAACTGGGGCAGGTTCTCCCTTAAAGGGCTCGGCTACCGTAGGACTCCATCAGTGCTGTTATCTGACCCTGTTAGCGTTGTTGGGGGGTTAGATATTACTGGCCACACCACGCTTCTTCAGTTCGGATGGTCTGTGCACATGCTATCAGGATACCGTCTCTGATGCCATGCCCCTAACGAGCTTTATTGCCAGAAAGAGCCCGCAGGCTTCGGTTCTTAGTAGCAAAAACTCAGCCAGGTTTATTGTCCACAAACAAGCCTGGGCACGCTAGCATCCGTGGCCTATGTGGTACACGGTGGAGAGCTGGGTCTTTGCAGACATAGTACGAGCATGAACATAACCATCAAACCCAGTCCAAAGTATTAAGGGCTCCCAAGCCCCTTTTTTATACACTGATCAAAACAATATTGTGTTTACAGCACACTCCTCCTAGTTTTCACCAAGTACTAAAACACGTTTAGGGGACATCATTTACATCCTGCTTCTCACCACGTAATACAACCTTCTCACCAGGTACGAACGCCTGTGGTCGGGTCACTCTGAACTTTGTTTTGATGTTCTGTGCTGTCTCATCAAGTCACGCTTTATCTGTTGGCCTTAGCTGCTCCTGTAAAAGTAACGAGCTACTTCCCCAGCACTTCTGTGCAAAGCACGTGTGGTAAGCCGAGTTCTGTATTCAGTTCATGCAGTTAGCAGGGCCTCCATATAATCTGCACATGCACTGACCAGTGGTTGCATTAATCATTACTCTAGCAAGGCCTACACCTACATGGGCAGTGTATGTCTGAGCACAGGATGTATTTGGGTAAAAAGCCATAGCCATTTGACATGATTCCTTGCTACAGAGTGGATCCAAAGATTCAGACCTGCTGGATCAGGAGTCATTCTGCATCTGAGGAAGTTACCTGGTAGTCGTGTCTGTGTAGACACACGTATGCTCAAAAGTGTTCTGGTGACCTGCCACCCACTTGCTCATCCTGCTTTGCTACTTCAGCTACCTGGTTTCTTATCTCTGTGGTGTCCACTGGTCTGGGGGCACAGTGACTACCTGTGGTTTCCTCATTTAAACACGGGATTCAGACAGAGTCTGCCTCTTGGGGCTTGCACGCTCTAGAGTCAACACCTGCATATTTTACCTGCTACCTTTGTGCCAGGTATGCTCATCATTCTTCCAGGCAGGCCAGGGCTGAGATCCTTGGCCCTCTCACCCTCTGGAAAGAGGGGAGGGCGTGGGAAGTCCCCACGCCCAGGCACAGAAACCAGAACATTTCTGAAGGAACGAAGTTGGCCAAAGCTAAAAGAGCTAGGGGTATTTAGCCCGGAGAAGAGAAGAATGAGGGGTGATCGGATCACAGTCTTCAAATACCTGAAGGGCGATTATAGAGAAGATGGAGACAGGCTTTTCTCTGTGGCTGTAGGGGACGGAAGTAGGAGCAATGGTCTCAAAAGGCAGCGAGGGAAATTTAGGCTGGAGTTAGGAAGAACTTTCTGACTATGAGGGTGGTCAGGACAGGCTGCCCCGAGAGGTTGTGGATTCTCCATGTTTGGAAACTTGCAGGAGCTTCATAGACAGACACTTGGCTGGGATGGTGCAGTCAGGGATGATCCTGCCTTGAGCAGGGGGCTGCACTAGATGACCCAGCCCTACTCTGATCCTACAATCCTGTACGAGGTCACAAATGGGATGCTGTGCAGTGGGCACTAAGGCACAGGACTTGAGGCTAGCCTACGTGCAGGACAAAGCTGGAAGAGTTGGACAGATTTTGGAACAAGACACCAGCCTTGAACTGCTGCATCTGCATCACACCAGACCCTGGCAACAGAGCAGAGGATGCCAGACAGCAGGACCGACTGTTCCTTGCATCGGGGTGTGATTGACAGTCAGGAGCTGTTTGCCTCTGAAACCTCACGCACCCGAGTCCTCATTGCCCATCGCTGGCCAGCCTCCTGACCCTGAGAGCACTTGAGCTGCTGAGGATAGCGGTAAGCATGACTGCATTTTTCTTTATGGTAAGAGAGTGTTACTGTGGACTGAGATACACAACTGGCATTTTGTTCCCTGTGCCGGCTGCTACCATCTTGAGCAGATGCGGGCAAGGACCCTCCCTGAATTCTGCTCTCCACCTGTTCAAAATGGCAGCTGTGGTTAGTGCAAACGCCTCTTCTTTCTCCTGATACCGTCTCCTGTCCTTTCAATCAAGCCAGACCTGTCTAGCTATACCCACTCCTCCAACACTAGTGCAGCCTCCTGCTTTGATGAAGGCCTCTTGCATGTGAACGATCCCACCCCTGCCCACTACCCTGGGTGCTCAGCTGCTTATCACACCAGATTCAAGAAATAATGGTCCCTCACTTGCCAAAGGCTTTATTGAGAGCCAAGCCTTGTATGCTTCTCTTACAAAGTATAGGCTGCATTCTCACTATGCAGGGAATGACTGCAGAAACTCAGTGCCATTTTGTCATGTTTAGTCTCATTATTAACATCTTATGAGGGCTTTTTTCTCATTAAAAGTTTGAAAGGCTTTGCTATATCAACATGAAGCTAAGAAAGGCTTTTGTAATATCAACAAAAATCCTAGAGAGTCTTTTCTGTATCCACCTAAGTCCTAGAAAGACTTTTCTTATACTAACAGAAATCTGAAGGGCTTTGTTAACAGTAAAAGCTTAATCAGCATGTTAAATTTACTATGACTCATATAGCAAGGATTATATTCAGTGAGCTGATATCTCACTTGGTGTAATTCTGTTATCTCGGGAGACAGACAGTTGCCTACTACTATAGCGGTAATATCTACAATACAAGAAGTCAGGACAGTGCAAAGCACAAGGCACAAGGACTGTTTTCTCCCTGTATGGCCAAAATGTGTTGCAAAACAGAGTCTAAGTTGCAGCAAACTGCAGGTATCCAGAAGGGATAGGAAACGGGGTTGTGGAGACAGAAAGTGCTCTGCAGCGCTATAACACTGCCAGACAGGGTTGCCTTTCCCCTGGTCTCCCAGTAGATGGTTGCCTCCTTCCAGCCATGCAGACTGTCCTGAAGCACCCTTCTGATGCAGAAGGGCCATGCTTGTCTTGCTGAGTTCTCTTTAGCCTGTATAAATCATTATTTTCATTCCTTTTTTGGTCACCTAGAGCTGGGGCATGTCCTCCAGTGTTATGATTAACTGAAGAAGTGCAAATGCAGCCCTTAGCTTGGTTTCATAGTGCCCCATTCACGGTGTTAATTAGATAAGTAGACACTGCACATGCAGCCTCCCTGAAATACAACACAGCAGCAAACCAGAAGGAAGACAACTTGATACCAGCTCAGCAGCACACCAGAGAAACTGGAAAAGAGCTTATCATCTCCAGGGTCTCACAGGACTAGAAAGAGGCTCTGGACACGGAAGCCCCAAACTGTGAATGCCTTAGCTTTGCTAACGTGGAAACCAAACAGCGAACAATAGCAGCTTCTTTCTTTTTTTGTCTTCTAGAGTTGGTAACTGCATTATCCAGACCCTTAAAGTCATTGGACTTAATCACCATCCAGTGTTTGGCAAACTTGAGGATAAAGACAAGGAGAACTGAAAAGGAAATGGTTGGGGAGCTCTCAGAGGTCTTTGCAGAGCATGGGAGGAGATTCAGGAACACTGCAATAAAAGGAGGACAGAGAGGAGAAGGAGCTAGACTTCAGACCAGACTAAGGCACAGGGCATTACAAGTCACTGTTTTTTGGCACTTTGAAGCCTGGTGGTAGGATCAGATGATAGAAATGTGGATTTCACCAGTTGCACCAACGCGGTGGGGGATTCTGTACACACAGAGCCATTGATAAACCCCTGAGGATGGGCAAGCCTTGCAGCACACAGCAGAAGCATCTTCACAATAGCTCTGCACACCTCCCTTGTACGACCCTAACACTTGGCCTGCCCAGGTCGAACTGGCTAGTAACCAAGGGGTAGCAATCGGGAGTGGCGGCTACGGCCACACACTTCTGAATAGATGAGGGAACTCTCCCACTACCTCTGCAGTGCTAGGGCAAGCGCTGTGCAGATGTCTAGGAAAGTGCCCGTTGTCCTTCTGCAGTTCTCCAAGCACTGCTGGCCACCCCGGTTGTGCTGTCCTGTCCCATGGGTCTGCGCTAGTCCAGAAGCAGCACAGAGCAGAGTGAAGCTGTTCCAAGAAAACTCCTTCTTGAAACAGCTCCTCAGTCTTCTTCAACCTCCTTGTGTATTTCTTGTTCTCCTCAAGGTCCAGCTGCTGGCAGAGAAGGGGAAGCCACGGCTATAGCTTTAGCTGCTGCCACTCCAAAACCAGCTTTGCAGCTATGTAGCAGCAGACTGCCAAATTCATCCTTGCAAGCTGCTGCATATAGGATCATAGGAAACTAGGGCTGGAAGGGACCGTATAAAGGCATCTAGTCCAGCCTCCTGCTCAAGGCAGGGTCATAAACCACCTCAGCCAAGTGTCTGTTTGACCTGCTTTTGGAAGTTCCCAAGCGTGGAGATGCCACAACTCCTCTAGGTGCCTCATCCAATGCTTGACTGCCCTCCAAGTCGGAAAGTCCCTCCTAATCGCCAGCCTAAATTGCCCCTGCTGCAGCATGAGGCCAGGGTGAGGTCTCTACCAGCAGTGTGGGGCTGAAAGCTTTCTTATCCTTGATCCTTTTGGAGTTTGAAGATGGAGCCTGCTCCCCAAAAGGAGGTGGGTTAGGGAATGTTGAAAGAAGGATCAGAGGAGTTTTCAGTGCATGGAATATGTGAACTCCTGGCTACGAATCCCACCCTGCCCCAAGGAAACAGTCCCACAGCACAGAGGGCCGAGCCACAGAAGAAAGGAGCGTGGGATCCCCGTGCACATCCTTGAGAAGAGATCTCCCCGCCTCCCAGTGTGGCAGCACTGACTCGTGAAGAAAAACCCAGCTGTTTGCTATGGATACCTTTATGTTCAAGCAGCTACGTAGGCAGTTTTGTATCAGTGCGTCTCATTTCAGAGCACGTTTCACCGGGTAGTGAATCCCTGCAGCCTAATGCAAACGGTTCACCCATTACTGCAAAGCCAGCCAAGCACGTTGGGTATGTCTGCATGGCAGAGCGCAGTGTAGAGATACCTGAGCTAGCTCTGAATCACAGACTTATAGACAATGAGGGTGGAAGGGAGCTCAGGCGGTCACATCTAGTCCTGCCCCCTGCTCCAAGCAGGACCAGCCCCAACTACAGCATCCCAGCCAAGGCTTTGTCTACCCGGGTCTTAAAAACCCCCAAGGTTGGAGAGGAAACCTCCACAACCTCTCTGGGTAATCTGTTCCAGTGTTTTACTATCCTCCTCATGAGAACATTTTTCCTAATCTCCAACCTCAACTTGCCTTGCTGCAGCTTGAGCCCATTGCTCCTTGTCCTGTCATCTGCCCCCACTGAGACCAGCCCAGCTCCATCCTCTTTGCAACCTCCTGCAGGGAGATGAAGGCTACTATTCAATCCCCCTCGGTCTTCTGTAGACTCACTAAGCGCACTTCTCTCCTCCAGCTGCCAATCTGTGTTCATTGCCCTCCACTAGACTCTCTCCAGTGTGTCCACATCCTTTCTGTAGCGGGGGCCCAAAACTGGACACAGGACTCCACGTGTGGCCTCCCCAGTGAATGAGCAGTGAAGTCCTGGTGAGGAGAGTACATTAGCCCGGGTAGAGAACTGAATTTATGAGACTTTATCACTGCCTATGTATGTGCTGGAGGGTTGGGGGAGGGAGGGCATTTTAATTAGAATGGTCCCTGGACAACTGCCCTAATTAAAACAGCTCACCGTCACGTGTATTAAGCCCCTGCATGTTTACAAATGGCTGCAAGAGGCTTTATCTACATCTCATTCGACAAGGTTTAGATAAAGTGCCCCTGCAGCCATTTTAAAATGCAGGGGGGTAATACACATGCCGGGGAGGCCACGCTGCAGTTTCTCATTAGAACGTGGCGCAGACGTGATTAATTGAGTCGGCTCTGACACGCTCTCAGCAGAATGCAAACAGGCACGTGTATTGGCAGCCTGTGTGATGGCAAAGCCAGGTCAGAGGTCGCTCTGATGTTTGTACGCAGGACTGCATTGTGTCACACGGGTGTACCCACAGAGCCACGGGGTTGCATGCAGGGGAGAATTAGCCTGTGCCAAGGGTACAGGGATAAGGCCCCGTCTGAGGATGTAACTTCCAGGTAGCAAATGGGAATCACAGCATTAGCTATCCTCACGCCATGGTATTTCCGTGTTCATGTCCTGCTCTTACACCTCCTTCCAGGGGCCTCGTACCATGTTCATGGGACGCGAGGCATGTACACGGGAACGGCTTGCATGTGTGTCTCAGCTGAGGTGCACTTCAGGGATCTCTTAGATCGGTGAGGGCCCACCCTTTTAGCAGGCATGCCACAAACTAGCCACGCGCCCTCTCTGAATGCCACGCCAGCCCCTTTCTCCTGCACCATCTGCTGCTCTGCTTCCTGCTTCTGCCCTGTACTCCCTGCCTGCTGTGATGCTCTGCTTTCTGCTCCGTGCCATATCTGCTGCTGTGCCACCTGCCCTCTCCCCAGGCTGCCACAGACCCCACAGCCCACAGGTTGGCTACCCCTGTCTTACACTAAGCGCTCCAAACATTGGCTAAAATCAGGCGCTGACACCACTTCACCACTCAGGGCTCAGTTCCCGCAAGAACTGATTGACTTTCACACCAATGTACCTTGTATCTGCCCTTCTGGCAGCAGCTGGAGCTGCTCTGACCTGGCGCGATGTGCTGTGGTCCTGGGCACACATCAAGACACAGCGCCTGGGAGCAAGAAACTCCGGGGCAATGTGCGCCAGAGTTTATTCATTTGTATTGATTTCACATGTAGACAGCGCCTGTTGTCATCCATCTCTCTGTGTTGCATCTGTTTCTAGAGGACAAATGTAGGGGGAACTCGACAGTTAGAAGACGGCTTCCCTAGGTTAGCAAAGATGGATGAAAGAGAAGCATTATCTCCATAGAATCAGTGTCCCGTAGGTTGGGCCAAGGGCACAGTGGCGTAGGGAGTACAGGGGGGGGTTAGTGTCACATGTAGTCATAGGGGATGCTGGGGGAGCACGTGGATCCATAGGCAATCCCGTGGGATTCTAGTCCGGGGAGTTAGTCATGGGATATACCGGCACCTGCAAGAGGCTTGCTTCACGTAAGCATTTTCTGCTCCCCTGGGTTCCCAGGCTGGCCTCAGGGGCCCCAGCACTCAGGTATTTGGATCAATAAAGACCCAGCTTCAGGGCAGAGTCAACCCTGAGGCAGCCTCGAGAGAGTTTTGCTGCTGTGTAAGTAACTCTGCCTCCTTGGGAGTCATTACGCAGAGAGAAGGGCGTGAAGGCTCCCGCAGAGAGCCGCGCTGTGATGGGTTGTGACGGGCCCTGTGATGGTTTACAGACCCTGTCGTTCTGCTCCGCGGAAGTCAGTCAAGCTCAAAGCAGAGCAAACTGAGTCTTCCTGTATCTTTCTTTGGCCCTGATGCAGTACCCCTCCCTTGAAGTCAGTGGCATTTGAGGACTTCAAAAATGAGCGTGGGAGTGAGATCAACCGGATCTTCAAGGAGAACAAAGCCATCCTCAGTGACAGGAAGAAGAAGGCAGGCGAGATAACCCAGAGGATCAACCTCATAAAGCACCAGATGGACATCACCAAGGAGGCCCTTGAGCTTCAGAAGCAGGAACGGGAGCTGCAGGGTGAGCATCAGCCCGGGGGGATGGATAGCCCCAGATCCGGGCAGGAGTAGGGAAGAGCAGTTGCTTTTTCCCTCCAGTGCCACCTCTTCCCCCAGCTCACCAGCCACCCAGGGCCCTGTTACATGGCTTTATGCAGTTGAAGACTGCAGGCCCAGGATGTCCAGAGGGATTTCAGGCTGACATGGAGCTGGTGTCATTCAGAAAAGAATCAGGCCAGTTCAGTGTAAAACCCTTTTGCCTGCCCCTTGGCAGAGTAACAGTGACTTAGCTGTGAGTGTACGTGCTCCTGTTTGAACTGATCGGTCTGGACTGGCCCCTGGGGTGGAAGAGGATGCACATGTCATGCATGTGTCATGCAGGAGATAAGTAGCCAGGAAGCACAGTCAACCCACTTTAGTTTTATAGTAGCTAGGGTCAGGAGGGACCTGAACAGATCACCTAGCCTGACCCCCTGCCACAGACAGGAATGGATGCTGGGGTCACAAGACCCCAGACAGGTGATCGTCCAACCTCCTCTTGAATTTGCCCAAGGTAGGGGTGAGGACCACTTCCCTGGGAAGTTGGTTCCAGATTTTGGCCACCCTAACTGTAAAGTATTGCCTTCTGATCTCCAACCTAAACCTATTCTCCATCAGCTTATGACCATTGTTCCTCATCACCCCAGGTGGTGCTGGGGAGAAAAGGGCTCTGCCTATTTGCTGTTGATCCCCCCCGATGAGCTTGTAGGCAGCCACCAGATCCCCCCTCAGCCTCCTCTTGCTGAGGCAGAACAGGTTCAGGTCCCTCAGTCTCTCCTCGTAGGGCCTGTCCTGCTGTCCTCTCACCAAGCGGGTGGCCTCCTCTGGACCCTCTCCAGGCTGGCCACATCCCTCCTGAAGTGCGGCGCCCAGAACTGGACGCAGTACTCCAACTGCGGCCTGACCCAAGTCGCACAGAGGGGGAGGATCACCTCTCTGGACCGGCTTGAGACGCATCTGTATCAATAATGACTCCAAGATCCCTTTCTGCCTCTGTGCTTTCAAGAAGGGAACTCCCCAGCCTGTATGTGTGCTGTGGGTTCCTTCTCCCCAGGTGCAGCACCCTGCATTTGTCTGCGTTGAACCCATCCTATTCTCGTCTGCCCACTGTTGTAGTCTGTCTAAATCTAGTTGCAGCCTCTCTCCCTTCAAGTGTGTCCACCTCGCCCCACTGTCATCAGCAAACAGTGTGCTTTCCACCCCCTCGTCCAAGTCGCTGATGAAGATGTTAAACAGTGTGGGCCCAAGGACCGAACCCCACTGCTCACATCTCACCAGGTTGAGTTACACGCTGCTGGATCAGGGAGGACATGAGATCTAAGCAGGTTCAGGAATTAGCTGCTCCAACTCCATGCAGCAGTGGGTCTGAGGAAATGCTGATCGTGTGGTTAACCTCATTACAACTGGGTAACTAGTGTGCGGTTAAGAGCATGATCGCCGTTCTTTCTCACTCTCCTCCACCCATGAGGAACCCTCACTTCCTTCTCTGCCCCTGCAGGGGAGTATGTTGATGAGAAAGGACAGATCATAATCGACGAGGAGGAGTTCTTGCTGATCATGAAGCTCCAGGATCTGAAGAAGCAGTACAGGTCTGATTACGATGAACTGCAGGACCTGAGGGCAGAAATCCAGTACTGTCAACAGCTGGTGGACCAGTGTCGCAACAGGCTGATCTCAGGTACATGCAGTGCTTCCGGACAGTACCCCGTCTAGGGCAGTCAGTAGTGTCCCCAAGAACCTGATAGTGCTCATCAAACAGGGAGCAGGTGTTTAAATATCAGCAATTGCACCTACAGAAATAACAGCAATTACACCTACCCAAATGTAGGGGTCCCTACCGCCAAACTTACTCCCAGCTGTCACTTGCGAATCACCACTGCAGGTCTGGTGACACTGGGTCTAAGTTGCAGGAAAGCGGTTTTAGATTCAATCACAAATAAAAACTTCCTAACTGAAAGAGCAACAGGTCAGCGGAAAAAGCTGCTCAGGGAAGTGGTGGATTCTCCTGCACCGAGGGTTTTTAAGAAAAGGCTACACAGGCGTCTGTCTGCCTCAGGTTAGGAACAGTGCATCCTGCCTCGGCAGGGGGTGACTGAGAACCTTGCCAAGCCTGCGAGTTCATGACTCGAGATGTAGACGTATCGCAGTTGGAAGCTTCACATGCATCTGTTACTCCATTTTCTACAAACATAGCAAGGCCCAAGCTTACGGGGACCTCCCAGGCTGAAACAAATGCATTGTGTTTTGTCCAGACTGCTCCACTCGGGGCCAAATCCTACTTGCATTGAAGTTTTGCCATTGGTTTCGGGGGCAACCAAGACTTGGCCTACACTTGGAGCTCCAGATGTTTGCATTTGCTGAAATGTGAAATCCCAGGGTCACCCACGCAAATGCTTTTAATGCCGAGATGGCTCTTTCAAGTCAGGGCAGAAAGCCAGTGCTCTTCTACTCACGTTGACACAGGGCTAGTGAAAGCAGAGCTCGGCATGTCGCATTCCCCACCCTGCCCTAATTCCTGCGTGGGGCATTCCTGCAGAACAGAGCGTCCCCAGGGGCTCACTTCCCTCAGATCCAGGCCCCGCGAGGAACGTAGGGAGGAGCGGAGACCTTGGAGACGGCTGCCTGGGAAATGCCTGTTATTAACAACAAGGCTTGTCCCAGCAGCTTTGCAACACCTGCTGTGCACGCTCACTTGCTATTATGGGACAGCACGCCCATTTAGTGCTGGGCTTGCAGACCACAAATGTGCTGGCCGCCAATCACTGCTCCCTCCGAGGTTCTAGATGCCAGATTGAAACTTGTTTTCCTCTGTCCCAGCGTGCAGGAACAATGACCTCCAGCGGCCATTCGGGGTAGCTCTACCCTGCACCTACATAATGGATTCCCCAAGGACAGAGCATGTTTGAGACCCGCTCCCCATGTAAAGGCAGCAGATTATAACCTGTCCACATGCAGCAGGTTTCAGCTGACAGCAGCTCTGCCGCACGGTTAAAGTACTGCAGTCCACGTCGCAGGAAGCCAGGAGAAATACAGCCCTAGTCTCCTTCCCCATCGCAGCCCTGTTTCTTGTCCTCTCCTTTTGCCTTTCAGAGTTTGAAATCTGGTACAATGAATCCTTCCTTATTCCCGAGGACGTGCAAGAAGCGATAAAACCCGGCGGCAACATCCGACCTGGTATGATCCCCATTAACAGAGTCATGTGTCTGGTGAGTTTTGCCATGCATGTCTTCCTTCTCTGCTTGCTAATGGGTGTTGCGTTGCCAGTAAGAAGACTGGGAGTCCTCCTGAGGCAATATGGGGGTTAGTTATAGTTTGGACTCTTTTTCTTAGCGGTGATGTCATCTGTAGGGAGAGAAGCAGGAGAGCTGCTGTCAGCAGGCATGTCTCACTTCGGTGTATGATCTAAGTGAATGATAGGAAATCGATTCCTTCAAGCAGTTGGTGATCTGCTTGCTATCAATAACCAAGGCAGGTAGGAGGTGCAGGGAGTAGCTGGGAGACTTGTTCCCAGCCTCTGTGATCTGTAGTGTTTACAACGCCATTGTCCTGCCGGCACTGAGAGCAGCTCTCGGCGCCGTGCCAGACATCTGTAGAGACAGGATTCCTGTGGGAATCAGTGACCCTTTGTCCTTCCTGAGCATGGACAGTTCTCTCAACATTCATATTCCCCAGGCTCTTCCTCCTGCGCATCGCTCTCCTCTGAACCCTGTCCAGGGTTTGGGTTATATTTAAACATGGGATTCAGACCCAGAGCTGTTTGCCACAGACGTGGTGCCTTCCATACCAAAGGCGCTCAGACACTTCCACATACATTGCCACTGGCGTGGAGCCATCTCTGCAGTGCAGAGTGACAGCCCAGACCCACTCGGTACTGAGGAGGGAGACGTTACCACCTTGCCTGTATTATACACACTGCCCAGCCCTTGCAGACCTGAGCAAGGACATTTGGGAATTATAACTGAAAAGGAATTCCTTTGCCCTGACTGGACCATGGTTTTGTTTGACTGGAAAGCTCAGGGTCAAGCATTCAAAGACCTCACTGCCATTGAATGCAGCCAAGACCCCGCACTGCTGAACACCACCAAAGCCCCAGCTCTGCAGACATAGGTTGCTGATGTATCCCAGGGTACTCAGTTTGGTCCTGCACTCAGCTAGGCCCAAGTCTGAGTTTACAGCCTGGTTTGACCTACATCTTTGATACGTTGCAAAGTGAAGGTAGGTGGAAACTTGGGAGCGTTCGGGTTAAGGGCTTGCACCCGGGTCATGGCTAGACAAGAGCCACCTGACTGATGCAGTTGTGCCTCATGACCCTCCTAGCTGCAGGAAGCCAGCCTCAGGAGATAAGCCTGGTGCTTTGAGAAGGACTTTGGCTGCTCAAGCTGTTGGAAATTGGGGTGTGAGCTGCCTCACAGGGGGGTTAGGGCCCTGATCAGGCACCAAAGTCAGGAGGTGTAAGACAAGAACCCAGGAGCCAAGACCCAGGGTCAGGTAGCTGGAGACAAGGTCAGGAACTGCAGTCAGGAGCTGAAGACAAGAGCCAGAAGGCATAGGCAAGTGTCAGAGAGCAGGATAAAAGCAGAGGGCAAAGAAACCACAGTCGAGGCACTGCCGGAGAGGTCAGATGATGCGGGTGACAGGATTGGGAGGCAGCCAGAGATGAGGAAGGGGTTGGGGTTGTTGGATTTATATCTGGGGCCTGGCTTCCTACAGCCAACAGGATAATGAGGCAGACCTGCTCCTGGGCACCCTTCACCTTACCAGGGAGGAGATGATGGTACGATAGAAAAGGAAAGGAAGGCACCAGGAGAGAAAACAGGGACTCTGGGCTCCACATGGCAGCCTTCAACTAACTCAGAGAGCCAGGTGCCTGGGAGGGACAAAAGCAAAAGAGGTCGTGGAGGGCTGGGACTTATTACGTTCCCTTCTAACGTGTCTTTTGAAAGTGTCTTGAGGGGTATCATGATAGACTTCTTGCCTACCTACTGAATTACATGGCTGTAAGGCTACATGGAGCAAGTATAAGGTGAGGGGAAATGGAGGAAGCTTGTTCTTAAATGTACCAGGAAACTACAGGCCAGACATCTATGAGGATCATGGAAGAGACGGGATGCCGGTTGGGACTCTGTATCCAGCAAAGGAGATGAGCCCATGAGGGGAAAGTCCAACACAAAACTGAAGTCCAAGGCAAAGCTCCCCTGAATTTCAGGGCCATCAAGTTCCTGCCCCTGGCCTATATATGAGGTCTTTCTTTCAGGAGCCCCTGAAAGAGAGACACAACCTAGAGCAGCTGTTCAGGAGTCCTGGCTTCTTCCTTGTCCCTTTTTAGTATCTTAGCACGTCACCAGGCGCCCCATTAGATGTATGGGCTTGCCTGAGTCGGAGCCTGTCCACACCCAGGCCTCCTGCGTGCTTTCTGGAGAGAGCAGGGCTCTGAGAAGCCACAGAGCTGGGAGAACGGTTGTCAGCATTTACACCGGCTGACAAGTCTTCTGCCACCTGCCCAGTTACACGTAAGCCCCCTGAGAGGGGAAGGCTCTCCTTTCCAATCCAGGTCTCTCTGAACCGTCATTTGGCCCCATGCTCATGGCATCATTAGGGTGAAGGTTCATTGATAACCCTTTTGTTTCCTGCAACCTCCCAACCAGTCCTCCCCGTGTTTTACATGGGGCTGGGTCCTGCCTGTCTCTTTCTCCCAGGATGAAGACGAGCAGGAGAGGTTTGACCGGATGCAGAAAGCAGTGTTGCCGGCCTGCCCGGGTTCAGTCCCCTTCTACAATGCCAAATCGAAGATGGAGCAGCAGGTAGTGTGCCCGGGGACACAAGTGGACAAGTCCGATGGCTGCTGGGTGGACAAGTGGACGTGTCGGCGTGTGCTGTGAGAGCAGCCCCTTGCCGTGCTCTTACCTCTGGAGTAGACCGCTCCAGCAGGACAGCGGGGCTTGGGCGAGCCTTTCCAAAGGCACCGGTATAATGATGTAGTGCGTTTAGGGCAGCGATTCTCACCCAGGGTACCTGTATCACAAGAGGAGCGCAGAGATTTCCAATAGAAATCCATGGTTGTGGTCGTGCTGAGTTCTTTGCAATGGAATAACAGCTCTAGGTTTTCTGTAGTCAAGAAAGGAGTGAGAACTAAGATAGCATTTTTCAGGGGTGCTCGAGTCTATCCAGGAGTGCTGAAAAGTTTGAGAACCGCTGGTCTAGGGCAGTGGTGCCCCCCATGCACTGGGACTGGGTCCTGGGGGAGGGGGCGGCACTGCCCCCTCCTAGCCCCCAACACCAGGTGCCGGGTCCAACAGGACCACCGCTTCTCCATCGCCAAGTTTCCAGATGAACGGGGTGCCCAGTGGGCAGGATGACAGCACCGTGGGCTGGATCTGGCCCACCTGTGGTGTAAAGTGTTGGCAGCCCCCTTCATCACCCCCCGCTCTGCGGCTTGTGCTGCCGAGCTCTGCATCAAGTCACTTCAGCAGAGGCCAAGTTCAGAGGCCGCGGGCTGGATCCCCCGCTGGCATTGCACGGAGAGCGCTACCCTGACTTACACCAGGGGTTGGGAGCCTTTTACCAGCGGTGGGCAGCCTCTTGCCACCCGGCCGCTGGAACACCCTGCCGCAGCGCACCGCCAGCAGAGACGGAAAACAGGGAAGCCTCATCAGCCTCATCCCCCAGCCCCTCTGCGGGAGATGCTGCTGGTGTGGGGGTGCCGGCAGGGCCAGCGGCCCCCCCAGACTCCATTGCTGCCCCCTCTCCCCCCCATTAACTGGCACCGACTGTAGTTGCCAGCAGCCGTCGGCAATGGTAAACGTGGCAGCGAGGAGGCTGCATTACCCTCCTAACTACCTTGACACCTTCCCCTCGCAGCAGTGGTGGGGACGGGGACATGAGCCTGACAAGGGGGTCTCCATTCTGGCCCCCATGGCCCAGATCAGACCTTTGCAGGCCAGAGCCAGGTGGCAGTGGCTTACCCATCCCCAAGTTACCTTAGTGGCTTGGTCTGTAGAGGATGGGCCACTGCCGCAGGGGCATCTCAGGGCTCCCTGTAGCTGGCACGTGTTGGAGGGGGGATACCGGACTTGATGGGCTACTGGTGTCATGTGGTGGGGCAGCTCCTCAGTTCTCGGGAAGGGCCACGCTCAACCCAGAGAGCAGCTGAAGGTGGGACTCAAAGGGTCTCTGTGCCATGCCCCCATCCACCTCCTAAACACCAGACGGGGGCAGAAGCCCAGGGAATAACTAGATCTCGTCTTCCTTCATCAGCACAGTTACCTCAGAACCGTGACCTCGCTCCAGCAAATGCAGAAGAAACCCGGCCTCCTCCCAGCCGCCGTGAAGAACAAATCCTCATCACTTCTGCACAACGTGTGACGGAGACAGAGTCAGAGCGGAGCCCTCTGCACGCTGGCCCACGCGAGGGAACTAAACCGAACGACCTCAGACAGCTCCCACCTTTATTTTTAGAGTAGATCAAGAAATAAAGCCGCGGTAATGAAAAAGAGCTGTGGTCCAGTGAGAATGAAGGCAAGTCGGCATCCCAGGCCGTCACTGTGCAGCACGAGGAAATGCAGGTTAGCGACCTGAAACAACAGCGGACCTGTTTCCCCGCGTGCTCCTGGAAAAGGCAGCACCTGGCAGGAGCTGTGGAGGAAAGATTGAGCTTCCCCCTCTGCTTCTCTGTGGGGGATGAAGACTGGGAAGGATTGCTCTTTTCATGCTTGTTTTAGCCTTGGAAAGAGCAAGGCTGTCGGCTGCGAGCTCCCCAGGCTGGCTGGGCTTCTCTGGAGGAGCCCGAGATGTAGGAGCTTTCTACGGGCAAGTCTAATAGATCTGACCCCTTCACGTAGGTAAAGGGGCCGGCGCAGCACAGGGACCCTGCCAGGGAACAGATCCCCTGGGCAAGCCTGCCTCCAACCCCTTGGAAGCTGCAGCTCAGGGGGCATGTTGGGGGCAGAGGAGAGAGGCAACAGAGACTGCCTGCAGCACCCTGAGGGCACAGCCCGGGCACTGCTGCAAGTGTCTGAGCTCCCCCAGCGCCTGCGCCAGCCCCTGGAGCACCCCAGAACTGCGGGAGCCCCAGGGACCCACAAGGAAGGACCCTCAGCCCCTTCCCCTGGGCACCCTGCCTGGAGGAGGCTCAATGCACTTGGCAGAGCTCCTCTGCCAGCTGTCCCGCCAGGCACTTTGTGTTCATGGGAGCCCATCTGGAGAGCAGAGAGGAGAGACGCAATCGCATGGCGCCCACAGGGGACTGCGGCCAGCAAAAGGAAGCGAGCCAGCTTCTGCCCTGGCATGTGCCGCAGCCAGCGTGCCTGGTACTCCCTGGGGCAGCTCTGAGAGCTCGCAGGGGAAGCTGCTGTCCGCCGGGGGCCTTGCAGGAGGAGCCCTCCCAGCAACACCCCTCACCGTGCCCCAGGGCAGGCCAGGCTTTGCCCCAGGCTTCTGCTGGATGCAGGAAGCCCCGTCCCCCATCCAAGCCATCCTGGGTCTCAGGACAGGACTGATCGGGAGTGAGATATGCGGCCAGACAAGCCGTCAGAGCCTTACTTATGCTCAGGTCCCTCCCCGGATGCTGAATTAGGGGCCAGAGTCTGCCCCACTGTCTTGCCATGAGGAGTCCCAGGGATGCCCCCTCCTGCCTATCAGGCAAACAGGGAAGTGCTCCCAGAGCCGTGCACCCCAGCCTGACACAAGCGGGAGCCTTTGGGCCTTGGCTTGCGTCCTGGGAGGTCGTAGCTCTGGCTTGTGGTCAGCCCAGGATAGCTGAAGATGTCCCTTGTCTGCTCCTTTGGGTCCACGGGGTAGAACACGCTACAGAAAATGATTTCCCCAGATCTGTGGACTCCATCGTGCTAGCCCTTGCCACCCCTCTGCTCAGCATTTGCCCCGGGCCTGGGTCACTGGCATGGGGCATCTGTTCCCCTGCCAGGTCCACAGGGGTCCTGGGCTGTTTGCCACACTAGCCAAGAAGCTCATTCTGGCGTCAGTGCCACTTGCCACAGTACTGGTTCCCGGCCGGGTCACCCTGAACCACAGCCCTTTAACGAGAGATCGCCCTACCCAGCCCTTCCTTGGGGAAGGCGCCCCTGCGTTACTCCCCCAGGTGTCCGTAGTCATCCATCACAGAATGAAGCGTGTCAAAGGCCTGCCGGAAATCCTCCTCCTCGCAGCCGTGGCGCCAGTACCAGTGGAGGTAGGCGCCGGCCCGATACATGACCCGGGCTCTCTCCACTACCTGCTGCAGGAAATCGGCCGAGCTGCTGTGGTTGGCGCAGACGGTCAGGGAGTGGCTGTGAGATCCCGGCTCCGCGACACTGCGAGAGTCTGGGGGAGGAGAGTCACCTCAGCACCAGCATTAGCTGTTCAGCCCCTACTCCTCCCGCCCAGGAGAGCCAAGCATTTAACCTGGGTGAGAAGGGCCACACGGCACCAACCTGTCTCCGGTGGGGAAAGGATTCGTGTGCCCGGCCCAGCTGAGTTTGGTCCTCCAGTGCCAAGAGCTATGCATTAAGGTGTGGGGGTGGACTGTACAAAGGGCTTGCTGTCCTTGGGACATCTTGGAAGGCCTTATCCTTCCCTCACCGACTCCCTGCGCGACCCAGCCTCAGCTGACCGTTTGTGCCTCAGTTTCCCCTTGGTAAAGGGCGTGAGACTTGCTTCACTTCAGAGTCACGTGTTCCTGTCACGTCCTCCAGTGAACTAGGCCCCTTCACACAACTCCGCGTACCCCTGTCCCACGCGACCGTCAGCCAGACACAGCACTGGCTCCAAACATGCCAGCATCGTTAGCCCTCTGGCACCACTGCCTGCGGAGGCGCTATGCCAGGTGCACTTCAAAGGGGGTCTGGACCCAGAAGCTGGTTCCTCTGCACCTATTTCTCGTGCCCGACTCATGTCTCCAGCGCGCAGCTTTCAATTCAACCCTGACTTGGAGCTGTGGCTCCGATGTCTGTGGGAGAAGCGATCAATAAAAGGCAGCTGGCCATGATGGTCGTGACTCCTGCAAAGAACATGCGGTAGTGCCCTCACCGCCTCAGCCCACAAATATGTGTTCTGGGTTTGCTCAGCACCCCTGGCCTTGGCTCCATGACCGACCTCCTGGCACAATATAAATCCATCGGGAGGATAAGGGATGGTTTCAAGGGGTTTCTACAACCAGTGGGTCCTCCCAAGGGGCCTGCTTTTCTCCACCACTTCTTGGCAGCCAAACAGATGAACCCGAAGGACTTTCCCCCACAAAGGGTCACTGCCCCGTCTACCTTATCATGATTTCTCTCTTTTCCCCTTTTTGCTCCTGTCTCCTTCCACTGCCCTCAGGGGCGCCTGCGGCCTTTGCTGGTGGAGCCCCAAGGACAAGTGGATGCAGCAGGTTGCAGACCTGCTTTCCCGAGCCGCTTTCCAGTCCAGCCGGACTCTGGCCGATTGTCTAAGGACTACTTAGCTCCCTTACAAAGAGCAGGGCTGCGAACTCTTCCCCCTGAGCAGGACTTGACTGCTTTCCCCTGCCCCTCTGTGGACCTGTGCAGTGCCAGGCTCTGCCACGGAGGCATTGTACATCTTCCCCCAGGGGACCCTTGGGGACCAGGCTCAGCTAAGTGGCACCAACTCCATTCAGGTCAATGCATCTGCATTCACCAGGCCCAAGCTGTCTCATGTCATACCAGGAAGGAGAGTGTCATGGTTAAGATATAGGAGTCCAGGCCTCTGGGCTCAGTTTCTGCCACTGCCCTTCTGCATGACCCCGGGAACGTCACCTAGCCCCTACTTTGTTTCCTGTAACAGCCTTGCAGGGGACTGGCAGAGCACAGCGAGTGCTTGTGAGGTGCTCAGCGATTTGACACGGGCTCAGACTAGCCGTGATGTGGAAGGACATGGGTACGCCTTGGTGACCTGGAGCTGGCATCAGCCTGGAGCATGCAACCCTGCCAAGGCCATCACAGCTCTGCAATGCCTCAGCACGTGCCGACACATCTGTGAATGCTCTCACCCCACGACCTCCTCTCCTGCCCCAGGACGATGCAGCTTTGGCCTCTGCAGCCTTGCTGCACTGGAGCTGGACCAGCGGGCGCTGTGACCCCCAGCCCATGGGAGCCATGTACCAGGACGGGCAGCAAGACTCACCCGTCCAGCAGCTGACAGGGAAGGGGTTCCAGGGGACGCACCGGCAGGCCTGGCGCAGCCTCTTCAGCACCGAGGTGTGGGCCCGCAGGAAGGAGTCCTCGTCAGGGCTGCGGGCTACGGCGAGCACGGCTGTGCTGTGATGCTGGCGGCAAGGCGAGCTAAGGACCGAGGCGATGGTAGACCCAGGGACAGCCCTGTCGCCTCCCTCCAGACCCCCTCGCTTGGGCCCAGACAAGGGGGTCACACATTTAGTTGTGTAGGAATCGCAACCCAGGGAGCCTCATGAAACCCGTGGCACCCAGCACAGCTGGGGTGTGTCTTACTGCTTCTCTTCCTGCTAGGGGAACTGCCTGCCTTTGCTTTCCCCTCTGCATAATGTGGATAATACTATTGGCCTCCAAAGTACAGCCAGGGTGGTTCTCTCCAATCTGCTTAAGCAAACCCTGTGGGGGTCAGTTGCTGACTGTGAGAAGTAGGTTGGTGCTGGAGGAAGGACTGCCTCTGATGGACTCAGGGTCTGGACACATCAGCGTGAAGGAGGGGGCATGTGATGTGCGGCTGTGCAACCTGCACCGGGGGTGGAGAAATCCAGGGTAGAGCTACGCCCGTGACAGCTACACAGGTGCACCTGTCAGCTTGTCCTGGGACAGTCCTGGGCTACGGGTGAACAGGCTGTTCCCTGCTCCTTTGTCACCCAGTGATACAGCCCAGTCACATCCACATACTGCACACAGCTATCCCAGACTAACGGCGCATGTCTGCTCCACATCCTGGTGCATTCGACATCTGCGTGCAAAACTCACGCAAGGTTTTGCTTTCTCTCTCCCTGCCTCAGCCAGGCCCTGCGACAGGGCTTTCTCTTGGCCCGTGCCTGCCTGTAGATGGCCTGCTCCACATTACCCGACTCGGGAAGGTTTAGGGTGGATGGCTTCTGGGGCAAAAGGATACTGGTTGCCCGGTGTGAGACTCGCGAGGTAAGTAACGCACAGCCGAAGAAGCCAGGCTGTCCCAAAACGCTGTGCCCCTGGGAAAGGGAAAACAGACCCAACTCAGCAACAGCTGCAGGGGAACGGAGCGGCTGCTTCCACCCCCGCCTGGGGGGCAGAGCCCAGCAAAGCCGCTGCCAGCACCTCCCAGGAACGGATGCAAGAAGCTTTCTCCTGATGGCTTTGAAAACCCAGGAAGCTGCTTGCTGTGGCACTACTTCACCCAGGTGGTTTGCACGCTGCCCTGGGCTAAGTCTCCTCTCTCACAGGCTGTGGGATGGTGCCGAGAGCCATCACCTGCCCCTGACACATGCTAGTGCAAGTAAAAGTCACTGAACAGCCCTTGGGGGTACGAAAAAGCAAGAAGGGAGTTATGCACCCGGGGAAATCTCAGGGTTTCCTTCCTTGTCTTCTGGGATTTGCTGCTGTAACAACCGACTTGCTTGTGGCTTTGACTTCCTCAAAAAGGAGGGGTCAAGGCAGCTGGAGCCCAAGAGAAACCAAACGGCTCCTGACCAAGCAGGGACGTTCACCCCTCACTGATCGGACCCCTCAGTGGAGTGGGGCCGTGTGAACCAAGCAGTAGCATGTCTGCGATCCGGCCCACCCCAGGCAAGTCGGGCATCTGACCTCCATGATCTCGAGACCAGCTTGAAATGCACGAGACAGACAGGCCTTCGGAGACCCCCAGGATCACCTGGGTGGCGAGCCCCGGGGTCTGCAAACACAGTGCTTTTATGCCTGGATGCTGAGCCTGTCAGGAAGCCACATGCTTTCAGGGGCCTGGCTTGGTACGAAAACACTTCCTGCAAGAGGCCCGCTAGTACCAAGGCTTGGGGCAGTGGCCTCCAGAGCTGTGCCTCTTGCAGGGGGTTGCACAGAGGATGGAGCTGGGCTGTGCTCAGTGGGGGCAAATGGCAGGACAAGGAGCAATGGGCTCAAGCTGCAGCAAGGGAAGTTGAGGTTGGATATTAGGAAGAACTTTCTCCCAAGGAGGGTGGTAAAGCCCTGGAACAGGTTACCTAGAGAGGTGGTGGACTCTCCACCCTTGGAGGTGTTTAAGACCTGGGTAGACAAAGCCTTGGCTGGGATGATGTAGTTGCGGCTGGTCCTGCTTGGAGCAGGGGGTTGGACTAGATGTGACTTCCTGAGCTCCCTTCCAACCCTCATTTTTTACAATTTTATGAACAGAGCCATTTTTTTCCCTGTGGCAAAGAGCTCAGCAAGGCCACAGCGGGGCAGAAGGTTTTGATGTGCTGGATTACTGTTGGAAGTCCCTGGGTGTATCTTGTGAGTCACACGTAGGAGGTTACTAACAGTGCAAATGTCATGCCCCATCCCAGAGCACCCACGAAAGGATCTTGCGACGCCCAGGTGGAGAATCACCGGCCTGGACAGCTAAGAGTGGGACAGAGGACTCTCATCAGAGTCTCCCTCCTGCCGTGGGAGACGTTTCCTCCATACCTCTGGCTGGCTTGAGAGACGTAGAGGAATTTCATGGCCGGCATGGGGCAGACGGCCCTCAACAGCTCCCACGGCTCCATCCCGATGCTGACCCTGCCAAAAAGCAAGAGGCACAGTCAGATACCACCAAATAACCACCTACAGCTTCCTCTGGGCTCCAGCTCACCGGCCGGCTCCCGACTGAAGGGTGGCAGGTTTCCTCTACCAAGCCCCGAGATGTCTGCAGGGCATATGTGGTGTTTCAAATCAAGACAAAGCCCCACCCTGGATTCACCTGCCCGTGAAAGCCTCGACTGGGTAGAGGAGCCCGGCGAGGCAGGAGGCGATGTAGGCATTCATGGAGGAGAGAGAGACCCGGGGTTGGACGGCAGCTGCGTGGGGGGCTCCCGCCCTCGCCAGCACCTCGTCGTTCTGGAGCAGGAGGATGCCGTCCGCGTGCCTGTGCAAATACAGAGCAGATTCACTGTTCTCCAGTTGCTTGGGGGCGAATCCAGGCATCCCCCAAAGACAGCGTTACGTCTTGCCTGGGTACAGACAAAGTAGATGCTGCAGGAATGAGCTGTTCTGATGTCAGATGGCTGCACAATTACAGGCCCATCAATTGTTAGCATCGCTGTTAGATGCACCGCAGCAGCCCCTAGAAGACCTGCCAGGATCTGGGCCCCAGGGCACTAGGTGCTGTACATACACACGTAAGGAGAGCTCCAAGTCTCAGTGACAAAGGATTAAAGGAAACAGGTTAAGGGTCTGTCTAGAGCAGGAACTGAGAAGCGGACACACGGCACGTTTAACCCAGTGTTGCCAGCCTCATCTCAGTGTCTAATTGGGAGGAGGGATGGAGCGGGGTGCCCAGGGGTCTGCCCTGGGTTCAGTGTTGAGTAATATCTTCAGTAGTGATGTGGACGACGGGACTGAGTGCACAGCTCGCACGGCGGCAGATGGCACCCAGCTGGGTAGAGTTGCAGGCACTGCGGAGGGTGGGGCTAGGATTCAAAATGACCAGAATAAATGGAGAAATGCTTTGGCAGGAGCATCACCAGCAGATCGGGGAAGTGATTCTTCTCCTCTATTCAGCACTGGGGAGGCCACATCTGGAGTCCACAAACAGAGTCCACAGATGCAGCTTGGGGAGTGACTGGTTGGGCTGTGGGACTGTAGAGAAGGACCTGGGGGTTATGGTGAATAAGAGCCAACACTGTCCCCTCGTTGCAAAAAAAGCCTACAACGTGCTAGGCTGTATTAGTTGAAGCACTGCTTTTAAATTAAGGGAAGCAATTCTGTTCAGCACTGGCGAGACCTCGCCTAGAGTACGGTGTCTAGGGTTTGGTTATCGCACTTCAGGAAAGGCATGGACAAATTTTAAAGACTACAGTGAATACCAGGAAGATTGATTAGAGGCTGGGGAAACCTGACTCAATTGGAAAGGTTAGAAGAAGTGGATTATTTATTCTGGAGAAAAAACTGAGGGAGGATTTGATAACAGTCTTCAGTAGGGTTGGGTATGTAAATAAAGTTCAATCAATTGACCAGTCAAAAATTGGTCAAAAATTGTAAAAAACTGGCCAATGCAGTCAAGCCATACACAGAACAAGTCAATTTTCCTTTAAGCGTGCCAAAAAATGATAAAATAAATCATATTTCTGTCAACAAACCTGCAAAAAAATATTCACTCCCCATAAAATTGCTATAATCTTTGACCAGTCAAAAAACGCAGTCAGTTGACCGATCAATTGAGAATACTTGATCAGTCAGTTGATCAGCTTGCCAAACCTAGTCTTCAGATACTTGAAGAATAATTGGTGGAAGAAGATATTGGAATCTGAGCGGTTGCGAAGGCGGACGCAGGCTGCACAAGAACAAGATCCCCAGTTGTCTTGGTCTCCTTGCCATTGGATCAAGGTCCTGTTTTGTCAAGAGCTGATGAGAAGGAGGAGTGGAAGAAATCTAGGTTTGAGTTGGGAACAACTTTCTCACCCCGAGGGTGGTCCAGGACTACAGCAGATACCTTTGAAGAGCAGGTTGGACAAATAAGTGTCCGGGATGGCTTAGTCAGGGATAACCCTGCCTTGAGAAGGGGCTGGACTAGATGTGACCCTGTAAGGACCCTGCGAGTTGGACTTTCCTATAAGTTCATGACACCACTGTTAACAAGAAGCAGACATGTGCCATGTAGACCGATCCTGGTATAACCTCTTTGAATCTGGTGTGGAATTACCCTTGCAAAACTCAGGGGTAAAACTCCCTGGGCGCAGCTCTCTGCTGGTGGTAAATTTTAGCTGTGTTAAATGCAGAGTAAAAGTCTCAGCTCTCCCCCTCACTCCGTGCTTGCAGCCTCAGTTTCCCCAGGGTGTGAGCTCTTCAGGGCAGGGTCAGTGCCTCACGGGGCAGGGGGTGTCCAGGCAGTGAGACCCAGCATTAGACAAGGACAAGTAACCTTGGCTGACCATCATTTTCTGTTGACTCCTCTTCCCCTCCCAGCTCCTTCCCGTTACCTCTGGAGCCACGCGAGGCACAGCAAGGCGTTGTAGTGCTGGAGAGGGCTCTCGCCAGCCTGGTGAGGGGCTACGGTCACTGCCAGGATCTGCCCCAGGGAGTACTCATCTCTGATGGCCTCGCACAGCCGGGAACTGAGGCCTATGGGGGAAAGTTACCATCATCATCAGCAGGAAAAAAGATTCTTGAAATGCCCTCGAGCTCAGGCTGGCCACGGTGAGCTCAGAGCTGGGCTGAACCGAGCTGGGCAGAGAAAATGCAGCGGCAGGTCTTGGGGCAGGACCTGATTTTTTAGAAGCTCCTTCTCCTTGCAAATCTGCACATTTTGCAAATGCTGCAGAAGCCAGACATTTCACGGGGGACCTCACCTAGAAGCGGAGCACTGTGCAGGGGTCTGACCCAGCAGCCCCGCATCCCAGACACGTTTAAAACAAAACCCTGGAAGTTCTGGGTGTTAGTGATAGTACAAATGTGGAGGTTGCCTGGTTGAGGGCAACCATTTTGGTAGGCGTGTCAAAAATTAAGCCCCGTGTCCTCCCTGAGTGTCACTCTGATCCCCTTCCCCTGCCTGATTTTCTGCTCTGCTTTCTGCTCCTTGGCCTGTGCTCCCTGCCTGATCTGCTGCTCTGCCTTCATCTCCCTGCCCTATCTGCCGTTGTGCTGCGTACCCCTGTCCCAATCTGCTGTATGCTACAGAGGGGCTCCCCTGATTCAGGCAACGAAAGCGCTCCATATACAACCTTACTTCTGCCTGCCTACACGTGTGCTGGCTTCGTCCTGTTGTGTTTAAATAGCACGTCTCCATGTACACAATCTAGCACTCAGGACCTGGCTTTCTAGGGGGTTCAGAAATGGCTTGGTGCCCCAGGACAGTCTCACCATCTCGTTCCCAGAGTTGGCACACATGGGGCGGGAGCAGCTGAGCAAGGCTTCCTCCCTTGCAGCAAGATGGAGCTTGCTGCCACCGCGGTGCGGACGGACCTGCTGCGTCCACCGGAGTCACCGGCGGAGTGAACTCACCTTCCCTAATGCGCCGCTGGCAAAGCACGACAGCAACAAGCAACCTTGATAAATGTGACGGCCACTATGGACCACAGCTAGAATGGCCTTCACATCCTCCACCCTCCCTGCTGGATTGGACCGGCGGCAACCTAGCTGCTGGTTGAGAAGATGTTGGGTGCTAAACATGGGAAGAGCTATAATCTTGGAGGACCCAGTGAGATAATTTCTCTTCTTTTCTCATCCATCCATCCATCCACCCACCCACCCACTTCAGGTTTTATACTGCTGCCCATCACCATGGTATCCGGATGCTTTCTAGGTAAAGCCAGCAGCCACAGCAAAACCCCGACCTACCAGCTCCCGTGCCACCACCAAGGCTGTGGAAAAGCACAGTCCCGCAGTAGCAGTCCCTGCGCTCGGCCTCCTTCCGCAGACTCTCCATCGTCCTCTGGAGCAGGCCCCTCTCGTTGTCCGAGCGCCCATCATGGTACCCTGACAACGGGAAGCCAGGTAGAGCCCGAGGTTAGATTGTCTCACGGTTGCGGGGCTGGGGCAAAGCGGGAAGGGCCGCAGGATGCCAATGGCTTGAGCCTTTAGCACTTCTCATCCAGGGTGGGTCACCTGTGCCTGACTCCTGAGAGGCGATGCCAAGTCCAAACTAATCTCAGTGTCTCATAGCACAGGTGAGCAATGGACAGAGAGACGTTACACCCCAGCAAGGGCTGCTCACACTCGCATCAGGAACTGCTCATGGGTTCCTAAAGCCAGGATGGCCTCCCAGCCCTTCGGTCATGCACCCAGGCATGCTCGGGGAAGCCAGACGGGTTTACGTCCAGCTCCCTCGATCCTTTTGCTGTGTGCATGTCAAAACCATCACCTGCTGTACTGCACCCGTGCAGGGGCTGAACGGAGCCCTCTGGCCCCCAAAACACAGGGGTGACTGGGTGCACGGGCCTTGCCAGACAGCCTGCAGGAGGAGTCGGTTTGGCTGGAGGTATCCCACAGGTGCAGAAATGTGGGGTAGTAGCTAAAAGCCCAAGGACAAGGTCTGGGATAAAACCCCTGTGAGCCAAGGAGAAGGAACCGCTGGTGGGTTGGCGTGCCTCTCTCCTTGAAGGAACGGCAGGGCTCTCCAAAGGCTGGAAAGGGCCTTTCCTGCTATTAAAGCCAGATAATGCCACAAGCTGGGAAATAAAGTCAAGGAGCAAGCAGGTTAGGGCATGTGAGCTGCTATCAGGTGGCCTCGAGTCGCTGAGCTGAAAAACAATGTGCCAGCAAAACTGGCTGCAAAACAGCCATCCTTGTGAGAAACCCTGGGCTGGTTTGCTGTTGCTCCCAGCTGAGTGCAGCGGGGCACGCGCACCCCCACGGGACACCTCAGCTGCATCAGGGGGCATCACCATAGGCTTTGCAGACCTCTGCAAGCGTGTTTCTCACCCACAAATGTGCATTGGGGGGGAATTTAGGAGGAGAGGACTCTTACCATATGCCCAGTTCTTCCCTCTTCCCTGCTTTCCCACGATCAGGTTGGACTCCCTGAAAAAACTGTGAGAGGAGTTAGGAACTAGTAGGTGGCAGCAGGGATTATGACTTCCCACGTGGCCTGGGACAATGCTTTCCTAACTCACTGGCTTAGGACCCCACATGATCTCCCCGAAAAGCAGGGGAGAGAAAACAGGAGGCCATGCTGTCCTTGGGTCCCAGTCTCGGGCCTAAGGACCAGGTCATGGGGCAGGGAGGAGATGAAAGGAGTGTTATCTCCCACCCCAGGCACAGCAGGTTCAAAGGGGTCTCAGAGCCACTGATACGAGGCACAGCTCTTACCCTCCCTTGACGTGTTTCTGCAGTTTCCTCACCACTTTGGGCTCACTGTCCACACAGATAGCGCTGAGCTTTCCATCCAGGGAACAAAACGGGTGTCTGGAAAGGACACAAGACGTATGTATGGGAAAGCCCTCTTCTCTGCAGCTGTTCCCGAGAGCGACGTGGGAAAGCCAGCGCAAAGGGGCTGGCAGAAACACTGAAACCAGGGGCTTGAGTTCATGCATTGCCTTGGTGGGGGACCTGCTAAGAGGACCTGCTACCACCTTCCTGTCCCTCTCTTCTCTCCAACCTGCTGCCCTTCAGAAGGGCTCCAAGGGGGATTTCCATCCAACCACAGAAATCATGACTTTGTTTTTCAGTGTTAGGCCAGAAATCAAAACCCAGCATTCCTGTTTCACGTGCACTTTGTCTAGAAACACCCTGGATCTCTACAGGGGTTGGACAACAGGACCCTTGAGGTCCCTTCAGCCCTCCGAGTCTGCGATTCCCTAGGCTCGGTGCAGAAACCCATGCTTGCAGGGGGGGCTCTGACCAGAGGGGCTGCAGCACCCCGGGCAGAGGTGGTGGGGGTGAGATGATGCTATTCCCTGGAAAGCAGATTGGGGGACAGTCTCGCCTGTCCTGGTCATCTCTGCACCCTGGCAGCAGTTGCCGCTGCTCTAGCAGCCGAGGGACAAGCTTCTCTTGTGCAGGCTGCAGCAGCCCTGCTCCTATGGCTGGGTGGAGCGGGGCTGAGCCTGCCAAAGCAAAGATGCCTGGGGGGCATTTTAGCACCCCCCCCCCCAAGTCATTGCCCGAGGCTGGTACCCTGCTCCCCCCCGCCCCCAGATACGCTACTGCCTCTTCCCTTCATTTGATGGAAAGGTTTGGATCAGTCGCCTTAATCCCAACTTGTTGCAAGCTTGTGTGTAAAAGGGCTATGGAAAGCAAACGGGGAACAAAGATCTCATTGTTCCCCAGATGTGAAGCCAAAGCTGGGAGCGCACGCAGTCTTGTGATACGAGAGCCAGCTGCACAGAGACTGCTGGAGACCTATGTCTGCCCGCTGGGAAAGGATCACTTCACCTCTCCTGCTTCACGTCCTAGCCAGCGCCGGCTGAGGGGCTGTGGGGACCGTACCTGTCCGCCTCTCCCTGCAGCGCACTTTTCTGTGTTAGGAGCTGCCACCACTCCTGGCCGATTTGATTGCCGCATTGTCCGACTTGGAGCCACACAGCAGACATGGTCCTAAGAGCGGGAAGACAAAACATGTAGGTGGTAAATACCTTCAAGAGCCAATTTCTGATCTGGCATAAAGGCATTATCATTCAATCTATAGTGTGGCTGAGCATTAAGCCAAGTAAACAGATAGAAGCCATCCGTCTGCAGGCCCTACAACAACACAGTATTTTATGCTTACTCTGCTGGAGCAATTAATGAGCAAGGAGACAATTGCATTCAGGGTTGATGACATGCCGATTCTGTTGTCGGATCTATCAGGAGCTTCTACCCGTAAAACGTCTGTATTCAGGTTCCCGTACGGGGTGGCTGTGTAGCACTTGGTAGCAAGGCCGGTGACACTTGGGATGCCTTCAGGAGGTCTGCCCAGCAATACTTGGTGAGGTTTGGCTGCTTTCAGGCACTGGTGATACTGGTTGTGTGCAGGATCTTAATGGATGATGCTAGGACAAACCCAAAAGGTAATAGGGCCAGATTTTCAGCCAGTATAAAATGAGGTTGCTCCAGTGAATTCAAGTGGAAATGAAGGTGCGTGGATTTGTCCTAAACGAGGATGAGGCGTAGCACGTCTCGTACTTCATGTGATAACAAAGGCCGGTTTGCGTGGGTGCTCCACTGACCTCCCCGCCGTTCTGAGGTCCCGGCGCTGCCAATGAACCAGGCCCTACCTGAGTCTGGGTTGCAGCCAAAAAACCAGTTCAGTTTATGCCCTGTTGTATATGACTGGACTGGGAGCGGTAGAAGGAGGAACCAATGTTTGCGAAATGAAAAATGAGAGCGTGAATTGGAAATAATCATTTTTAAATTCTATAAAAGCAGGACAAAAAGGGAGAACAGAAGACTCAACAACACGAAGAAACGCTGCTTCAGATGTGCTTGGACAATGGGACAGCCCTTGGGAAGGAACTGAGAAGGAGATTGCCAACACAAAGCAGTTTCTGCATTCTGCAGGGATGGATACAGAGTCATCGCCTCATAGAAAAGTAGGGCTGGAAGGGACCTCAGGAAGTCCAACCTCCTGCTCTAAGCAGGATCATCCCGATCCAAACCACCCTAGACAAGCGTTGAAGCAATTAAACCACCCTAGACAAGCGTTCGAAGCAATTACAACTTCAAGAACAACCCGCATGCACAATGCATTGTGCTCAGGTTATTCAGTAAGTGTTGAAATACACCTCTTGGCCCGTGGACTCTGGTAAAGACACGCTAGGATGCAAGGTCCTGGCCAACAAATCTCATAGCAATACAGAGCGCTTTTGCTTCCGAGTGGTCTAAAACCTACAAGACCGACACAAAAAACTCTTGAGAGAGCGTCTCTAACACAACCCATGTCTCCTCCTCACATTGAACGCAGGGCATCTATCGGTTTTCATTTCAAATCCTTTGCTAGCTCAGTGCATATCTGGGTGCGGGCCCTCTTATTTTGGAATAAAAGCACTGTTTCCAGTTTTGCTTAAAGCCAGCAACCAGGAGTTTAACTGGATTTCAGTACCTTCCTTCTAGGTCTAGTGAGGCGTCTACCAGGAAGCAAGATGAGTTGGGTACCTCCTCTATGGTGCCCTTCAATGCAGACCCATCAGTGTTCCTGTCCTGTTCTGGTCCAAGGTACCCACCACCATCTCCATGCGGATAAAGAGAAGAGAGAGCTCAGACTTGCTCAGCTTGCCCACCAGCCCTTCCTACTTCATGTCTGGGGCATTATATCTTACCAGAGGCTGTATGAGCCAAGCAACGCAAAGCCAAGCTAGTAAGAGACACTTTCTTAGGTGGTGCACCTAAAAAAAGTAAACCCTTTTTACTCCAGCACCCGTCAAAGTTTGACTTATGAAAAAAATATGGTTAGGAAGAAAAAGCATTGGAGAGTTGCGTCGGACTGAAAAATAATTGGGGGGGGAAGACTATTTTCTCCCTTCAAGAGGCTGACTGGTGCCGTGAATGGTCCACGCGCACTTCAGAAAGCCTTTCAGGGGACAGCAAGACGCAGGGCATGGCTCAGAGGTTGTGGCAGCCACCTTCCTCCCTGTGAACCCTGCCACGCTAGAAATCCCAGTCTTGCCACGACTCGTTGTGATGCCTCGAGACTCATGTGTAGATAACAATTATTGACAACGCCCTTCGAAAGGCCAGAAGGCAAAGACCTTGGTGTTTTCCAGCTTTGGTATGAACCAGAGAACAGAAAGAGGAGCTAATTATGGAGGAGGGTCTGTTCTCGGGACACGCACGTCTGTGTTAAAAGCTGCAAATTCTTCCAGTTAGCTGGGTTGATTTGATGATTTCTTAAGGATCTAAGCTCTGCCCGAGGGCAGTGGGTATTTGCACCTGACAGAGTCGGAATAGAACCACCCCCTCCACCAGAGAGACTGCAAGAGAAAGAGGCCCAGACGAACAGTTTAGACAAATCATTCTCAATCTTTTTAAGTGGGGGTTCCCTCATTAGGCTCAAGGTACCCCTCATTAGATTTGAGGGGCCCCTTCCTAGATGCCTGCTCTTAGTTTTCATTCATTTTTTGGCTAGAGAAAAAATAATAGAGCTTTTTTTGTTGTTGTTGCAAAGAACTCAGAAAGGCCACAACAGGTCCGGATGTTTTTAATGCTTATGGATTATGCTCTTGGAAATCATGGAGTTTATCTCGCGAATCATGTTTGCTCACCTAACACTATGTGGCACCAAGCGGCATCCTTGGAAAGGATGTCAAGGCCCCGTAGGGTACCACAGCTGGCACCTAGTTGAGAATCGCTGGTTTAGACAGACCAGGTGAATGCACAGAAGAAACATCAGACTCCACCTAAGAGCCACTTTAAGCCACCTTCACTGTCAGCTCTGCTTGAACATACGCATACCCTTTCCAAGTCCCTACAGCAGGAACAGCCTCTCCGTATTGAGTACGACTCACTGGTAAACAGCCATTTACTTTCTCTCCTCATCTCCCCCTAGACTGCATTAGTTACTGTTTCTCAGCACTACGCTGAGATGGTGACCTGACGATAAAAAAAGTGTGCTCATCCCTCGCAGAAGCTGGGCAAAGCTATTGTGTTGAGCTACTCTGAACATGTTGTAAAAGGTTTAACAACCCAAGGTGCAGATGATGGCCTCTTTATAGCCGATTGTGCACTACGGGCATGAATTGAAGTCCAGTGAAATCAAGGGGATATATATTCTGCAAGGCAGAGGCAGCTTGCGCGGGTACACCTGAGCTGGCTTGGAAATAGATAGCTTGGGCATCAATAATAGCAATGCTGCTGGTAGCACGGGGTTCAGCGGAGGCTGCAAACCAGCCTGAGCCTCTAGTTAAATACTCAAGTGACTAGCTTGAGCCGAGCTCCTGGTTATCATGGCTATGCTAGTTGGGTTACTAAAGCTCACCTATTTAAAGCTAGCTTGGGTACATTTGTCTACTTTGCAATCATATCTTTGGATTGCAGCGTGGACACGTCCAAAAGCACTGTTCCTGGTGACTTCAGATCGGGAGTTTACAGGTCAGTGGAAGTAGTATTGCCCTAACCCCAGATAGTTAATGGTTAGCTCTGTAACAGAAGGCTTTATAGGCCTTATGGATGTCATCACAATATAACTGCAGATATTTTTGTTCCTTGAAACAGGCTCTGATAGGGGAAAATCACTACAGTACAACTGTAGGATAAAAGTGGTGTCTCATTGACTTCACTGGATCTATTCATGGGCTTAGAGTTAAGCATATGCTTCAGAGCTATGCTTGAGCAAGGCCATAAATACCTAATCCTCTTAAAATCCTACTATGCTCTTCCTAATCATCAGTAATTTTATTAACTGTTGTATCATGGTAGTGCTTCCAGGCCAACTAGCACAGGTCCCATTGGGCCTAGCACCATATAAACACCCCACAAATGAGGGTTATTCCTCCAGGATTTACAGTGGGACAAGGCGTGCAAGACCCACATCCCAGCCAAAATACAAGACCAGGAGAGAGAGGGTAAAAAAAATAGTGGCGTGCTCAGTTCTTGCCAGCCACGAACTTCAAGAGTTGGTATATAACATTTCCACTATTTGCTTTCCTTGGTTTTAAATCTTATAGCACTTTTAATTTGGTCGGGTGCCCCAAAGGTTCAGTCCAAATGCCAGCATGAACCCCCATATACTCTTCATTATTTTTATACCTCTACTCTATAATTGATTGCCTATTCCAAGCCAACCACTCCTCAACATCCTCATTTCTCATGCCTCTCACGGATTCCTTTTTCTATCCCTTTTTATCATTACTGTACAACGTTGTAGAGACTATGACATAAAAAAAACTGAACACAGCCTTCCACGTGAGGGCAAACCTTGGATTGCAATAATAGCAGTACCACGTTTGTAGTTTTGCAGTCTGTCCCTTGCTTGGTACTATCCAGCATCTAGTTTGTTTGCTAGGCATTAAATAGAGGTTTTCATTGCATTACCTGCAGTGATATGCAGGTCTTTTGCACAAATGCTTACAGTTGACTTAGATCCCATTGATGCGTCTGGGTGGGTCAGCCTTTCTTGCAAAATGCCTAACGTGACATTCATCAGCGCTGGATTTCACCCGCTATCTTTTTGCCCAGTTATCTAGCTTAAGTCCTCAAAAAAAAAAAAAAAAAAAAAGGTTGCATCCTTTTTCCAAACCAATGAGTAAATTAAACAATACTAGTGTTGGTTTGTATCCTTGAGCACCCTGCCATGAATCCTCTAGTTAGCAAATGGACTGTTTATTTGATGCTGAAGTTGCATCGGGGACCTTCAAACTTCCTCCAAAATGGGAAGTTTTAAAGGCACTCCCCCTCACGTATACTCTTCCTTCTTACTTATCATCACTAGGGTCACTTCCTCTGCTATTAGCGATTGAACTATAGTAATTGCTTCCATGGAAAAGGAATATAGCAAAGATTTAATATATTCTGGCTGCATGTTAATAAGTTTTTAGCAAGATACAAGGACAAGAGCCAATGCCATAAGGCCAGCCAAGTCATCCAAGATCACCAACATCCTGTCCGGGACTACTTAGGACTACTCCTTCAATCACTTTCTGATGGGTGACAACGCATTACCTTTCTGACTGGTGACCCTCTAGATGCCTTAAAACCTTCCTATCATTTATTCATTGTGTTTTGAAAGTTCAACTAACTTACAACTCCCAGTTCTTTATTCACCATCGTGCCGATTTCTTGGTGAACCCTCGTCCAAGGAGCAGTGCAGTTAACGCCATACCTTGCGAGTATTTTTAGCCATTCTCTGTACTTGTACTTGGGAAACCTCTGTTCAGATATAGCATGTTTTCAGCTCCCTTTTTGCTTCATTTTCCAGCTGACTGGCACGCAGAGATCAAGCACCTGGATCGAGGTCATCGCTGTGGGGAGCTGAATGGCTATTTCACTTTAGTACCCCTTTGAAGTCATCGCCAGGTTATGGGATCAGGCTGCCTTTACAAAACTGCAGAAAAAGCCCATCATAAAAAATTCTTCACCTGATGCAACAAAACATCTGAGTCCAGTCACAAGTCAGACGCAAAGCTGTTTGCCATCTAGGAGTGGAAATCACAGCTACCAGTTTTATTAGATCTAGCAGAGCTGACTTTCTGACTTCCTGCCTTTGAAGAGTTTATTTATGATTCTAAGATATCACCCTAAGAAATCCTTGCCTCGCTACGACCCCGTAATGATAGGGAAGTGGTGGCACTTCACTCCATGCGGGAACTCAAAGGAAAGATGGAGAAAAAGCTTGTACATTTAAGCCACCCCCTGGGGTCTCTGGTCAGCGAGTACATTCAAGTGCAGAGTGAAAGACTTTACTGGACCCCATAGAGTAATGAGGGATGGGCAAGTACAGTGCCAGCCAGATGTTAATAATTACCATATTTAATCAAATCTAAGAGGAGGTTTTCCCCCTGATCAGCATGCTGGGGGGAAGCCCCTTGTCTTAGATTTGCATGCAAAGCGGAGTGGGGAACAGGCAGCTGCTGTGGCTCTGGCTCTGGGCTCAGGTCAGAGCCAGAGTAGTCCTCTTCCCCTGCCCTTGCCCTCTGCATTGTAACAGATTTATACATTTATAGAATCTAATTATTGGGAGGATCATCTTAAATTCAGGGCTGTCTTAGATTCAAGTAAATATGGTATACTAAAATTATCTGATTTACAGCAGGTACTAGAGTGGCAGCCACCGCTGCCAACCCAGTCGCCAGTGCTGCCTTAGCTGTGGCCAGGGCCCAGGGCCACAAAAATTGGTTGCGATACACTTTTTGGTGGGACCGGCCATTTTCCCTGGAAAAGGCCGATCAGCAAACAGAAGAACCTCTGGGATGATAATCAGCAGGACAGCTTTTCAAGAGTCAGCAGAAGAAGTGTAAAAAGATACATTTCTTCTTCTGCAGAAATAAATTTGGTAAATAAACCCATCCCAGCTCACGGGTTTCCTTTTGTTTTAAAAGGCTCCTTCCCATGCACCCCGTACCCCATTCTCCAGGGGAAATAAAGAACGCATTGTCCTCCCCTTGGCAGAGCGCGAGAAGAACATGTACCTTGTGGATGTCATTGCAATATAACTGCAGATATTTTTGTTCCTTAAACTGGCTCTGATGGATGGCCCAAATTCACCATCAGCAGTCATCTACCCGGGGGCAAAGGCTGGTGCAACGCTCCGATATGGTAATGCCTGACACGCTCTTTGCACTCTTGCAAGCACGCCACCACATGCGGGTCAACGAGGAATCAGGACAGACTTCTCATCTCCCCTGTCAAGTGCATTTCCCACCAGCCACATCCTCCTCCTCCTTTTTGGACATTGGAACAGAAATAAGGCCCGGCTACATCAGTTCCCCAGTCATTTCTCCCCTTCCAGATCCAGACCTGGATACTGCAGAGATCGACACACATGCTTAACTTTGTGCATTTTTGAGTAGGGCTGCTGAAATCAATGGGAAGACCTGGTATCTTTAATGCATGTAATATAAATCTTTACTAGTAGGAAAGCCTGGTGGAGAGGGCTGGCTCTACCCAGGCTCTTGCATCAAATGACAGCACATGGGCATCCTGCCTTGTCACTGACACTCAAAGAGAGGGTGGTCTAGTGATTTAGATGGGAGACAGAGCAGGACCAGAACGAAGAACGTCAAAACTAGACAAAACTCCCTAACCCGTGGGGTGAGTATATTCAGTGAGCGGTCCATAAAGGCGAAGGGCTTTTAAAATGAATGTTAAGACAGTGCTTTGAACATGTGAAGCACAATACACCTGCTAAGTGTTCATTATTATTATTAAGCCTTTAAGACTTAATTATTATTAAGCTTCAAGGTGATTGAAGACAAGACTGAGGGAGGATGTAATAGCAGCCTTCACCTCCCTGCAGGAGGGTTGCAAAGAGGCTGGAGCTGGGCTGTTCTCAGTGGGGGCAGATGACAGGGCAACGAGCAATGGGCTCAAGCTGCAGCAAGGGAAGTTGAGGTTGGAAATTAGGAAAAACTCTCAAAGAGGGTGGTAAAGCACTGAAACAGGTTCCCCAGAGAGGTGGTAGACTCTCCATCCTTGGAGATTTTTAAGACCCAGCTCAACAAAGCCTTGGCTGGGATGATATAGTTGGGGTTGGTCCTGCTTGGAGCAGGGGGTTGGACTAGATGTGACCTCTGGAGGTCCCTTCCAGCCCTCATTTTCTATGATTTCATTATGACTTTTCAGACTGTCAAAGCTAATTATGCAACAGTCCAGTTGCAACAGTATCCTAATAAGAACCAGACCTTATTCACCCCCAGGAAAACATGGGGATTTATGCCAAGGGTGATATTGGCTTATTTTCAGGTCACGTTAAGCAACCAGCTCTGGACAAACGCAGAATGCAACAGAGATGTCATCGCATGGACTTGCACGTGGAGAATGTCAACTGCCTTCACCTGAAATACTCAAATGCGTCTTTGGCCTCATCTGTGCCACGTCCTTGCTGTGCCCTGTACCGCGTGGCAGTGAACGGGTCCGGCTTGTTTTCCAGTGGCGGCCCCAGACATGACAGCGAGTTAGAGACCATGTCTCCGAATCAGCTGTGATGAAAGTGGTGGCGAAAGCTGGTCAGCAATTGCATACCAAGGACAAAGCAGCACAGAACGAGCACAGCTGTGACATTCAGTGGCTGTCCTTCGTGGTATTTTCTAGAGACCCAATTCAGGGTCTTACCTGCATCTCCTCTTGAATTCGACAGGAGGAACACCAGCTTCAACCTCGCCTGGACTGGATCCAAGAGAGCTATCGATGGCCAGGCAGCAACTAGATTTGGAATCTGCGCAGCATTAAAGATTTTGCTAACTGCTTTTCCCACTCCAGTCCCTTTGCATATTAATTACAACCGTTAATGACTCATTGGTGCTAGCTCTACCACCACATATATTGGCTTTCCAACCAACTGACTGGCATTCGGCTCCCTAGAGTTGCATTCAACTGAAACGGCCTAAGAGTGACAAGCCTCCTGTCAGATTCCTGGGGACAGCTGGGCCCTAGAGGGTCCATGGGCTCCTATACACATGCAGGGAGGCTGCTCCGATGCACCGTAATTACATCACATCAGAGCAGACTCGATTAAGTGCATAATTACTGCATTCCAGCATCATGTGTATCAGTGCCCCGCGCTGAAAAATGGCGATGGGACGCTTTAAACTAAAACCTGCTTGACAAGCTTTGGTTCAAAACGTCCCGCTCCCATGTATCAGCGTGGGGCGCTGAAACACATTACGTTCCGGGTGTTATTAATTAGTGTGGCTCTCAGAGCTGCACTAATTAAAGTGCCCCCCCCCCCGCACATCTGTAAATGCCCCAGGTGCCCGCAGCATACACGGCTTCGTTGCCACCTTATTCACTCAGTGCTTTCAACCCATGAAGTGCATCTTATATTAGTTCATCCAGCCAGCTTTACTGCCCTCCCTGATCATGGCCTATAGTCTTGCCTTCAAGGAAACCAGAATCAGAACAAGTAAACTCTCTTTCTACCTTGTCCTGAGCAGAGGAAAGCGATATAAGCTTCACTATTGACTTCCCAAGAGGGTGAATAAGTTAGTTTAAACAAGCTGACTCAAGGTGAACTAATGAGAGGTTTGTCTCGTCTCAGAAAGAAACAAAAAGACTCGTCAGGCACCTGGACAATGAACCCCTGAATAAGCAGGGCTAATACATGGTTCGGGGTAGATTTGCACCTTAAGATATACGTTGTTCCTGTATGCCAGGAACATGAGCCATGACTCGGGAGTCTGATATTTCTTTCCAGCCACTGGATACGAATACGAAAAATGCACAAAGGGACTTTTTTCCTTTCACCTGAAGAAACATGCATATTATGCATAGGCAGCTGGACTGGCCCAGGACCTCCCAAGCATAGCATCATTCAAAGTTAAGTTGAATAAAGAAGAAAAACTCTGTCCACAAGCAACCGTCTCAGTGTGGCAGAAGCCAGAGCTCGACCCTTTCCATACAAATCGGGCCATGTTGAAAGTTGAATGTTTCCTTGACAAGGGCTTTCGTATTCCCATGGATTGCTTTTGCAGAACAACTAGGATTGGAAGTATGAATGGATCAAATGCAGAGGGAACAAAATTATAATCAAAACCAGAAGAGGGCAAAGAATGAAACTTGAACTTCTTCCCCCTGACAGAAGAACAAACATTTTTAAGACTATATCCTAGGCCTCTCACAACCCCTTAAAGGAGACCTGCAGATGGGAGGGGCAAAAAAGAGAGATTTGCTCTTCTTTGTATATCTTTATGACCAGTAGAGAAGACCTGAAGGAATGAGTCATTTGATAGGGATGATCCTGCCTTGAGCAGGGGGTTGGGACAAGGTCCGACCTCCTAAGGGTCCTGCCAACCCTACTATTATATTTTTATTTGCTTTTATGTTAGACATTTAACTCTTGGTTTGCCTGGTTTGATTTCTACTTTCTGGGTGATGCCAGAGGTGATGCAATGCAATTTTGAGATCCTCAGCAACTCGGAGTCAAGGAATTTGCACAAACTTGCAAAAATTCTTTGCTTGTGTCTGCACTTGCGTAACACCAAGACCTAACTCAGCAGCCCGGAGGAACTCTCTCTTGGTTGAAGATGCAACCTCCCTTCCCCTTCTATTCACGAATCTGAAATACCAGATATCTGGTGAATCCTGATAAATATTCCTAATGTTAAGAGACCAGGAAAAATATAATTAGCAAATCCTTCCCAGGCTCTCTCTACACATTCCCCTCTCCCGCCTTGCGAGGTTCCCTTCAAAATCCCGAGCAGGCTACATCTTCCCAAGGTCAACTGACACCCAGCAATAGCGATCGCATTGCATTCCCAGGCGGGGATGATCAGAAGCATCCCAGAAGTCAAAAAGCAAATGAAACCCATGCCAGTCTTGTCAAGAGGGTTAGCCAAGCAACGGGCAAAGACTCTCCATTTGACCCTGTCTGCTGTCGGCCTTGCCACTCTACCTCCAGTATTCAGGACTGGCCTAGCTTTATTCCTACTGAAATCCACAGTAAAAAAAAATAAATCTACCAGCTACATTGGGAGTGGACCGAAGCCATTTCTGAAAATCCCACCCTTGGAGGCTTGATTAAATACCCCATGTTAATAAATCCCCACATTAAAACTCCTCATCTTCCAATTCTCTTCCTGACAACCCACAGCCAGGTTACAACCTCTTCATCCCAAAAACACTAAATCACAGACTCTATTTCCTGCATCAGTTATATTTTATTTTCTCTCTCGTATTTGAAGCCTCATATATCTTGCTTTTATTTCCATGGATGCAGGCCTTTTTCCTAGCTGCTATATAGTTCATGCTACACCTGCTTTTTTTCCTCAGAGACCTGCCAGAGGGTACTTCATACCCAACAGGTAGTCTGTATTCCTCCCAACTATACAGTGGGTCCAATAACAGTTATCACCTGCAAAAAATCCTCACCTTCCATTTTTCCAGGACCATCCCAGTTACACAGACACCCCAACTCTACCATTTTATTGCATTTGAATCTGGACTCCCACTGCCAGGGTACTCCTTTCCCTCTGATTCTGGGAACTGTGAATGAGGCCAAGGCTTCTTGCCAGTGAGAGATGCTGGATGGCACTAGTCATATGTCCATTTAGCAATGGTGCAAGCATCCGGCGTGTGCTGATCCTGCTCTGTCCCTTCCGGACCCGCTTCCAGCAGCCACAGAAGTTGTAGGCCTGAGAGTCCATCATTTCGCTTAAAAGGGACAACACCTGAAAATACCATATTTTCACACATACGACACATTCTCCCCCCAAAAAATCAGCCCCCACAACATTGGGGTGCATGTCTTAAGCAGCGGAACCGATCTGTCTATCCAATATAGAAGTCCTCCCTTCACTTTGATTCCCGTCCCAAAACCAACCCAGCGAGAGCGGCATTGCCTTTCAGGCAGCGGAGAGAGTCAATGAACAATGGGCTCATTGTTCTTTACGGGTATGGACATTCATCTCTCCTTTTGAATGGTCTTGATGTCCCACTAATCAAACTAATCTTTCTTCTGGCAGTTTTGCTGTCTGATGACAACTCCTGGTTTCTCTTCTCCTATTTCACCAACCTGCAGACTTTTTGGCTCTGCCCTGTTCTGTGCAGTCATCCTCCCTTCTTCATGTCCTTGTGACAGGGAATTAGCAAAATTCACAGATTTCACTGCAGTCTGACAGGCGGTGTCATGAGCGCTCCTGCTATGGCTTTGAACTTGTGACCTCTTGGGCTGTCAGCCGTGCACCTTAGTGCCCGCACATCTTGTAAACGAGAAAATAGGGTATTGTCCATGTGCCGATCTACAATTTTGAAGGCGGGGTGCAGAGGGTGAGGTGCATTATCCCATATAAAACACACATTTTTCTCCAGTTAAGAAGCTGGACGCTTCACTAATACGCTAGAGGCCTAGGGCCCTATTTTTCAGTTTAAAATGGATGCAAAAACAAATATAACTTAATCAGAGCAAGTTAAAAAAAAGAAAAACAATCTACAGGGCTGTGAAATATAGGAGCTAAAAAGAGAGAGGGTTGTTAACCACTGGTAGCCTTAGGGTTGTTGGGGCCCTGGACAAGAGAGTCACTTGGGGCCCCTTCGAGGCTTAATTTTGATGACCTATAAGCAAGTTGGACATTTTCAATTTCAATTTACCCTATCCATGAAACTGCAATGAAAGTATCTTAATAGAAAATTGATAATACAAATATTCAGTGTTTTTGCAAAATGTTGGGGACCCCTAAAGTGTGGGGCCCCAGGTGGTCACCCAGTTTGCCCTCCCCTAAGGCAGCCACTGCGTTAACACCTGCAGAATGAAGAGTTTAGAAGGAATCAGGGAGATGATGATGAGCTATGAAGTCAAATGACTCCTTCAACACTGCCTGACTAGTAATGCCACTGCTGCTGCCACTGCCAGGAAGCTGGTTTTAAACTTTGGGTGGAGCAGGAATCAAAGGGGGGTGCAAGTGCACCACCGCACCCCCCAAATCCACCCCTAGTATTATCTTACTGCTCCCCCCCTGCTTTTTTTAAAGCTTTCAGAAAAAGACTGCCCCCCCCCCCCCCCATTTCCCATCAATGAGAGTCTAATCTGAGCTATGACTGAAAGTGAAGACAATCAAGGAATCGGATGTTGTTCACATTATCTCTAAGTGCATAAATTAGACAAAGCTGTAAAGCTTTATTTAGCTTATTATGGAGCAATTATTTTACTATAAAAATCACTTGTTCACCACCCCTGCTAGAGTGAATAGCCTGTAAATCAACCTTTCCTTCAGAATAATCCATTTCCAAAAGGCTCAGAATTGGATGGGAAGCGTTGACTCCTAGCCTGCATTTAGGGCTGAATTCAAGCCAGCCTGGGAAACCACTTCTTTGCAAAATGATTTAAGCAACCCTGCGGGGCTCTTTATTTTTAATTATTCGAGAGGGAAAAAAGAGACAAATTGGATCTTATGGGGGTAGTTATGACTCTGCTGTGTCCCATAAAGTTCTTACCCAATTTGGCAGGGTGTGATGGTCTATAAAGGTACCACCCAGCTTCTAACAGCTTCCACGTTAAACAACCACGAAAGCCAAAAAAACCACGTATGCTGCGAACCAAAGGTACCGCCATCGGAGGATGGCTTAGTTACGAGTCGATGGTTTTGTCCCAGCACCTACTGGACTGCTATCCGCAAGTGGAATAAAAAACAGAGTACCTTGACGGGCAGGGTCGTCCGAGTGGCCTAGTGCCAAACGGCCTGTAGAGCTTGGACAGTCGTCTTACCCCTCCTGATGTCTCCCTTGGAATTGGGGTCAAGCTTGTGGCAGGCCAGTAGGGGGAGCTCCTGCGTTGAGCCTCCCACCTCACCATGCCTGTCCACCTTCCGGACTCCACGTGTCTCTCCAGGGGCGCCTAAGCCCTAACAGACCCCCTTTTGAGCCCCACCACAGAGTCCAGGGGTAACGTGCGCTGCCACCACCCCGAGAAGGGACTGTCTGGGTCCTGGGTCCTCAGGGAAACACAGGCCTAATAGTCCTATGGGTACTCGACCCAATACAAGAACTTGGGGCACTTTCCCAAGTCGGGGGCCAAAAAGGATAGTCTCCCTTAGTCCGCAGACCCAAGGGGCCTCCTAGGCATAATTAAACCCTCCCCTCAATAAGTCTCCCACTCTAGGTACAAAGGAGAACTTTACTGGTTACAGAGGGTAGGGTTAGAACAGGGTACAGGGTAGAGTAATATCAGAGAAATCCAATAGAGCAAACTCCTGTGGCTGGGGCAGCCTTTGATCTCACATCTGAGCTACTGCAAGCTATATATCTAGTTGGATCTCAGGTAGCTTACTCACAAGTATCATCCAGAGACTGTTGGTGATTCCCTCTGGAGGCAGGCAGGTCCTTGATCATGAGTTTTGAGAGAGACAGCAAGTTTCAGATGATACAGCTCTTCTTTGTTCCTGAGTATCCCTCACAGCTACTGCTCCCCTCCTTCTGGGCAGTCCTTAACTTATATAGCCCTTGTGACCTCATTTACCTGGTCCAATGGAGGCCAGCACCTGTTGGCTGTGAGCCAAACAATTTGAAATACATCACTAGTTGCCGGGCAGACTCTTACCCACCAGGAAGGAAGCCCCTCACCCGGGTATGTGATGCCAGTCACATAGGCGAAGGGAGCAGGTTTCCCCCCTCTCTCAGGAATGTATCCAGCTCAGGTTACCCAAAGAGATAGGGTAAAGGTATGAATCCTCGGCTGGGCCCACCCTAATTAAAACTGTCACAGAGCAGAGTTTTTGGGGGAGAAACAAAGGTGGCTTTCTGCCACAGAGGCACACAGGTGGGCCCTTGACAGCAGCTGGCACTGCCATGTCCCCTGGCAAACTGGTTCGGCGAAATGCAAGCGGCTTTTTTTTTCCCCCAAGGCTGTTGATCTAGCTGCTTTTTGTTGTGGCACAAATGCACACAGGAAACATGACTACATGTGGCTTCAAAATACAGCTGAAAACATCTGTCAGAGCAATGCAGTTGCCTGGGTTTTTTCTGCTATTGTTGCCACGCACACATTTGTGGGGGCTGTTTTAGCGTGGCAGCCCCCCTCGAAGGGCAACTACTGATCACCCGCGGGGCATGCACTCAAACCGGTGTAGAGCCACAGGCCGACTTGCCAGCCTATGTGTGGCTTGGGGGGGATACAGCACAGATAAGCAGCTGGAGATGACAGGGAGAATGAGGCCTGGAGGGACCAAAGAGACTGGGAGCAAACAGGTGTGGAGCAGAGAGATCTAGAAAGCAACACGGTAATGCAGGCACCAAAAGCTAGTGCCCTCATTTGGCCGTGAGGAAGGAAACAAAGCCAGCCCCAAGGATCTTGCAAACTATGATCCCAAAAACACGTGGATATGCAAAACCATGCGAACATGAGGACCCTCATGGACCATTTGATGGGCCTCGAAATATATCAAGCTGTTTGCTTCCACGATGATTCCACAAGTCCTGGGGTCTGGATGGCTGTTGGAAAGTCACGCGAATGCAAGAAAATCAGTGCCTCCTGGAAAACAAAAGATCTAGCCTCTTTATCAGGGTGAAAAGCTTGAAAATGGAAACCTTAATGGCTCCAAACCAAGAGACGAGTTAAAAAGAGCCTAAAACTTGATTTAAAGAAAAAGAAAAAAAGAATTTTGTCATCCTATGCCAAAGTCGTGAGTTTTGCAAGTGCGGGGTTGCCAATATTGAGTTAGACAAGTACCCAAGTATGTGCAGAATCACGGCTGCAAAGAAAGGACATGTTGGATAAAGACCATTTGTTTTAAATGTATTTCTTGTGGTTTATGCTAATCCCCATATCCTGTTTGTTTTGCATATGGAAACTTTGAATTGTAGCATCACGGAGAAGTCGGGCTGGGAGGAACCTCCAGAGCTCACATCAGTCCAACCCCCTCCCTGAGCCCTGTCCAAACCTTCCCAGACAGATCCATCATCTGAACTTATCTTAAAACTACCATCAACCCTGACACAACACCAGACATCGCACCCGAATCTGCTACAGGTAAAGCAGGGGGACCATGGCAGCCAACGTCCTGCTGCTGTAAAAGGTTGTTAATAGATGCTCAAGGGATCCCAAGCAGAGGGCTACACCCCCCGCTACACTGCAAGACAAAAACTCCCCCAGTCCACACCAGTCTGACCGCGGGGTAAAAGCCTCTCCTGACCCCAAGCATGGAGATCAGTCTGACCCTGAGCAGAGGGGCAATACTTGCTTCAGTATTTCTCCTCGTGCCCCAGAGATGAACTGGAGAAATAAGAGAATCAACTCCACCATTTGGAGGACCTTATATTGCAATGCATCATCCTTTGCATGAAACCTCCAGCCATTATAAAAAGAGAAAGAGAGAGAGACCAAGAAAGCAAAGACGGGATTCAGGAATAGAGAGAACAAGTTGCGTGGGGCAATGAAGACAGCACTATTGGGACAGGCAGAAAATCCATCACGGTGCAGACACACGACTAGTTTACTGCTGGGTAAATTGAGTATATACTCTGCAGAGATGGTGGAGCAGGCACAGAAAGCACAACCAGACCGCAAGGTAAAACACTCCTCTAGAAAGCGAAGGGTATCTAGACCCTGGGGTAAATGACACCAGGGTCTGGCTCCCTTTGCCAGCATTATCCCCAGGTAGTGATTTGATCAATGCAAACTTGTTCCCCTGCCACTTGATGGCCAGGCACAAGAATAGCACTCCTGCAGTCTCCCAGCTTGGGAGAGATGCATGTGTCTGTCCCTTACGAAGAAATAAATTGACTACAAAGTAAAGTAAATGGACTTTAAAGCCAAGGTAAATTATTGCACAGTAATTGTGCAGTGTGTTTGTGCCCTCCATGCACTAGGTTTCAACCCAGAGTGGCTTCATTAGCTTCAATCCACTTAAAAAAGAAAGCGCTCATAGATTAGACAGAGTCTCACCAGATAACCTTGCACAGTTGTTTTCAACCATAACACAGTCAGATAAAACACCAAGACCCGGAAAATAAAAATACCCCCTCTCTGATTCAGCACGTTTCTCTCCCTAGAGTTCAGCATCAAACCAGGAGTGCAATCAATCTGACAACAGTAGCAAAGGCTACGTCTGATGGAGCTGCCAACTCGAGTGATTTTTTATGCCTAGTTTCTGGAGTTGTGTGAATGTGAGAGAATCCCGGCTTTCACATAAAAAAAAATTCATTGCCAGCACTCATAGCTGGGGAGAAAAGGTTGGAAGCAGTGGATCTCATCATAGTCTAAAGGTTTGAAAAAGCGGAGGGAATCTAAGAGGATTCCACCATGCATGTTTTTTTTGTTGTTTTTTTTTTTTACAAATAAAAACTTATGATTTTTAAGCCTGACTCATGATTTGGGCTTCACTCATGATATTTGAAATGCAACAGGCTGGCAGTCCTGCTCCTGCTGTGTAAACGTGCATGGTGTTACAGTTCAATTAAAACCCCATCTGTGTAATACCAGTATCCCTACAGCACAATTAAGATAATATTGCTCCTACCTTTGTGGGAGATGCAGCCTTTAGTAAACACTCTTTAATTTTTGATAAGGCCGATAGAAACTATGAGACACAAGCCTGGGAATGCTGCATGGCAGGATGATTCCTGAAACCCATGCAAACCCGTATCAGTGGGATTTGCCTTTGGCATAGGAGCCTGCAAGTGTAGCGCTCGCTATAAGGTGGGTGCCTAGAGCCAGAGAGACCATGGTAGCATAAGCTTAATGACATGATAACTGTGCTTCAGTGAAACAGCTCCTTGTTAAACACAATCAGAGGAGTGATAAATGCATGTAAATAATCATTGTACTACAGCAGAACCAAAAATTTGAAAACCAGTAACTAAAACGGAAGAAAAATACGTCCATGAGTTAAATTCAGCCTGAAATAAGAAGGTGCATTTCCACAGAAATGTCGGAGCCAGCAATGACAGACACCCTGGGCTGAACTGGTCCAGTGTGTGAACAGGTGATTTGAGGTGGGGTGGGAATATGCTGACCTGACTTACAGCAGAGTTTGCCTGCTACCTACCACTCCTCTACTTCCAGTGGGAGAAGTCAGCCCACCGCCGTCAATGCTGGTCTTCATGCGAGTCGAGTTGTGTGCAAGCTGAAGTGCTTACGGGACCGAACTCTATTGCTTTGCAGAATCAAGATCCTGCCAATTATTGTTGGTTGAACAGAAATAAGAAGAGTTGGTCAGCTGTTGAGAAATGTTGTTATTTATCAAGACAAGATGATCAAGTAGTAAAAACAGGATTTGTCTGGGAACTCCAGAAACAGCAATCCTCATCAAGTAAAGTATTCAAGCAGCTGCCTTAAACCCCAGGCCTCAAATACTGGCATGGGTGTTTAAATATACAAGCTACACCGACCGCCAGCAGAACTTCTACTGTGAATTAAAGAAACAAGAAAAAAGCATAGATCAGCTATCAGATCATAGGCTGAGGTTTTAAAACTGGAAAAACTCACCCATTTATAACCATGCAAATGCATCTATGAATCATTGAGGCATGAAATAGAGAAGCCCACAGTTCCTTTTTAAGAATCACTTTTCAGAATAAGACTCGCTTGCCTGTGAAAACTTCAGGAGCGAAACCAGATGAGTGAAAACCAGTGCTGAACATGATCACAGAAAAGGGTGCAGAGAATCTTTTCTTGTGGGCAATGCTAAATCAAAACAGCACGATGAAGCCTTTGACTGTTCAACGTAAGTAGTACTTCTGGATGTCCAAATTCTTCCCTGCATTACTCCAAAGCTCTGAGACCTCAGTAAACACAGGTGAGGCTGACCTTCGAAATCTGCTCCTAGCCAAGCCCAATAAAAAGGGAGAGCAGCCAGCCTCCTTGCCCTTAGGGAAATAAGGATCCCAGCACATTGAGGGGGTATACATCACCTGTTCTTCACCAGCACCTCTCCTCTTCCTCAGGTAAGGGGTGGGGGGAAGACATTTGATCAGACAATTCTGCTTAAAAGAATAAGCAGATTAAAGATGGGGGCTTTTTTTCCTGATTCTATGACACGCAAGGAGGGAGTTAAAAAAAAAATCACCATGCTCCTAAATCCGATGAAAAAGTTTCCAATTTATGGGGTCCCCAAAGGGGAAAATGTATTACAAAGGAAGCATTTGCATGCAAACGTGGGGTAGTCTGCTGGCAGCTCTTGTCCCCAGCTGCAGACAGCCAAAAAAGGACTTTTTTTCACTGCTGCTGCTTTCATGTACAAACAGAGACCATCCTCCGGGCAGGTCTCCTCCCTCCTAAGGGCAGGCCCCAAGTAGTAAGGCACAGCGCTCCTTCTCCCCTAATGACTGTTGAATTTTGTTTGGCACAACGGCAGCTTCCACGGGGAGGTTAAAGAGTGCCTCCATCCAAAACTGCCTACAGACTTGAGCGCAGTCCTTCTCAACTGAACCATCCCCACTGAAAATGCCAGCTTTTAGCTTTCTAGAAAAATACTAGAGCAAATCTTCTCTTGCAAAGCGCTGAGAGACTGCGCTGTGTCAGTGGATCCCTTGTTGAAATCCCTGGGTCTACCTGGTGCATCACGTGCAGGTGTTTACACACCTAATCATGCTAGTATTAAAAGCATCTCGTGGCACCCTAGGGTGTTACAGCACTCTGGTTGAAAGTCACCAGTCTAGTAGAGAGGGCTTTTTTTTTTTTTTCTGGGAGGTGGGAAAGACTGGTGTGAACACCTTCGGGCTGGGGAAAAATTAAATCTAGGCCTATGCTCCCTGGGGGGGGGGGGTTGCTATAACCCTTAGGCTGGTAGAGAAAAGGGCAGGCACCACTACCACGGCCGTGCACATTTTAAAAGACAACAGTGGCCGTGTCCGTATTCCACGGGGAAACCGATTCTGGCGTGGGTTCTGAGCGCGCCTAATGGACTGCAGCCCTCAGGGGACGGAGGCAGAGGGGCTCTTTGTCTCCGGATCCCGATTCCTGCAAGCAAGGCACTGAGCTGCTCGGCTGCGTCGACACGGAGGCGCTTCCCTACATGTGCAGAGGTAGAGCTTTTACACCGAGTGCTATGGCAGTGGTGGTTTAGGCACCTCCGGGGCTCGGGGACAGCTGAGCCAGAGGTCTTCCGAATCACAGTTTGGGATGCGGGCACTTCATTTCTGCACCCAACAGGTTGGCCCTAAGCCACAGTATATCTGTTAACACTGCCAGTGTTTCACCAGCTAGCCAGCACGTAAGAAGCAGGCAATTTAATTAATGAATTAGCAGGCAGCCTTCCAGTGGGTGAATCAATTGGGTCCTGATTATGCAAGCATGTAGGCAACTGAATATATTTATGCATGTGAGTTGTACCTGTGAGCAGTCCAACCCTTCACCAGGGCTGCTCTTGTGGGTAGTTACTAATTAGTTACTCATGTGCAAAAGGTATTCAGGATAGGGATGTCTCTGCTTCCTGCTGGCTATTTGGCTCCTCCTGGGGCCATGACCTCCTGTCAAGGAGACTCCCTCTAGCCAAGCCTGTAGGAGCTGGGCTAAGCCTCAAATGATGAAAATTGTTCTACATGTTACAGTCACTTTCTCTGCTTAATCATCCTTTTTGGCTGCCATCCCTACCAGACTGTACTCCACCATGTATTTATCTGGATCACTAACAGTGGCTACACAATGGCATATAAAGACATTCATTTATGGATTATTTAATTAAACAGTTGTTAATTGGATATCATGGAAAAACAAAATAATGATGTACATCATTGAATGCTGCCTGATTACTATGTTGAATGGAGTGCGTGTTGCATTGAATACCCCAGCCCACATTGCAGTGCTTTCAATCTCAGTTGAACCAAACTTTGGAAGAAGCGTGCTTTTTGTTTTGCTTTTTTTTTTCCCCTAAAGTTTTTGCACAACTTTAAATTTCAACCCAAATCATTTGAGTGTAAATGTTCCCCTTCACTACAACCTAAACAGCATAATGGCTGGAACATGGACATGCAAAGGGGAAGGAACAAAAACTGTGTGTGAACAGAATCGGAAATACAACTTAATTCAATGTTTAAAAATTCCTTCCTGTGAAGATCCAAGGCATAAATGCAGAGGTAAAGAGATGTTTTTAATTCATTGCTTCAACAATGATATGTTTCCCCTACTATTAAAATACATATATATTCCTTGCTTAACTTCCTTATGGCACACTACTTTTTTTTTTTTACGCAGATCTTTTAGGGACAATGCAACTATTCCATAAAGGTGTTTCTCAACACCACTGTTTTAAATACTTGAGGCCCTAAATTCTGCAAAGCCTTACACAGGTGTTTGACTTTATGAGTCACACCTGCATGCTGCAATTAGTTTTATAACTGATGGAACTTCACTCTGGGAGAGGGAGAGAAATATTATTCATATTAAATCTAAGGTCAAGCACAAGTGTGTGCAGGACTTGGTACAGGTGTGAAATGTCCATGTAGACAAGGTTCCTTGGGTGAATTAGATATCTTTTATTAGACCAACCCAAATGGTTGGAGAATAGTTATTAAGCAAGCTTTTGGGTTCAAAAACCCTTCGTCAGGCTAAGGAAGTTTCAGCAGTTGGCGTGTGCTCTTCCTGGATGGAATGAAATGTCCATGTATGCGTTGACAGGATGATGGTTTGATGCCCCAATCCTTCGGCCTGTTCATAGAAGTGGACCTTCCAGACCACCTGGACACCTGCTGAAGCCAAGGGATTTCCCCACGAGTCGTGTATGCCCATGCAGGCAGACGGACACGTTCGGGGCTTTGTAGGGTAAGTCTATTTGGACAGCGTCCATCTATCTTTGCCCTCAATTTGACACTGCTCATGAATAACAACAGTGGCGCTATCCCTTTTGTGCCGCATGTAGAAAAAGCCCCTGGGTTTGTTTGTTTTTTTTGCATCTTCTGCTCTGACCAGCTAGCATTCATATCGCTGGGTTTAAAACAACCATTGCATAGAGAAACTAAAAGTAATTGAAGTGGGGGGCTTTATTTTACTGGTGCAAACATGGAGAATGGAAAGAACATTTCCCACCCCTATAACTTGGCAAAATGCTGCACCTGAAACACGCTGGTTTGATCACCAAAGGGCCCAGTGTGATTACTGGCCACATCTGTGCTGATTCCACTTTGCCGGCATTGCCCCAAACCTTTCAGAGGTTAAAACATTGAATGGTGACGATCCCATTTAAGCCTAGCTTTTATTGTGGGAACATACACGAGCTTTTTAATAATTAGCTGCCTTTTGTCCTTTTCTGCGTGTCTCTCTAGTTGATGTTTCAGGTTAAGGCCCCAGTTCTTTAATCAACCCTGCCCGAGCGGGATCTATTGACGGATGGATTGCTCCATCGATCTCTTTCTTTATCTCGGCAGATTCGGTGCTTTAATTCTGGAAGTCACCAGGATACTATTAGTATCCTTACGGCCAAGGTTTCAGCGCCAACTTTTCTGCAAGCCGCTCTTGTGGGTGGGGGGGGGGGGGAAATAAAGAAGTGTTTTCATAACTTTTCACGCTGAAGCAAAAGTATTTGTCCTCGAGCTATAAACTGGAAGCGAGCGGAGCGAAATGTAAAATCTCAGCCAATGCAAAGGGTGAAAAATACGGTTGCCGGATCTGCGTGCGGGCGCAAAAATCCATATATTCATTTGCAATCTCATCCGACCGCCTGCATATATCGGCCCTTTCATACACCCTTCGCTTTCAGCTGAGCTTTGAGCAAGGCGTGCGTTATTGATATACAATATTTGGGGCTGATTTATGGTTAGATTTTTATTTGAACGGTCCGAGCCAGATCTGGTTCCTCGGTTGATGCTGGAGTCGGTTGTAATATCACCAAAAAAAGACATTAAAAAAAAAAAAATCACTCATTTTGCGGTGGGAAACCCCCCTCCGTGGGAGAGGGTGCAGATGGGTGTGGTAGTTATCCCCCCAAATGTGGGCGCATTTGAGGGAGGGAGGGAAGGAAGGAGAGGTCGGGCTTTACCTGAGGGCCGCCTCACGCCGGTTTGTCTGTCTGTGTGTGTGTGTGTGGGTCGGTCGGAAGTGCCGGTGTGACTCCGCTTCCGCTTGCGCGCTGCAGGGCGGAGCAGGAGGAAGCCCAGCGCGAGGGGGAGCCCGGCCGGCCGCTTCGTGCAAGCCCCGCTCGGCCGGAGGATTAACGGCTCGCCCGGCCCGGCCCGGCTCGGCTCGGCTCGGCCCGCGTGTGGCGGTTGGGTTTCGTTGAGGAGAGTGGGGGAGGGGGCATCTCCGGTTGGGTGGGTGGGGGGAGGGGAGGGGATGCCCGGCGGGGTTGCAGCGAGGCCGGCTCGCATGGGCTAGGGGCAGCATGTGAAGCGGGGGCAAGGGCTGCCCCCTCCCCCAGCCCCGCCGCGCCTGAGGAGCACGAAGATGGGGGATTTCTACGACCCGGAACATCCCACCCCGGAGTAAGTCTGCCTTGCACCGCGTGTCTTTACCTCCCCCCCCCCTCCCCTCACAAAATATAGGGTGTAGTTGAGTGTATTTATTTACCACCCCCCTCAGATGGGAGGGGAGGGGAGGGGAGGGGGTGCGTTTATTTACTTCCCTTCTATTTACCTCAGTTTGCAGGGAGCGGGCAGGTGCAAGCGGCGCCGGCCTGGACTAGGCCGCGGATCCCCGGGCTCGCGTGAGCGGCCTGCCCCGGGGCGCGGCGGGAGAGCGGGGGGCGGGGCGCGGCGGGCCGGCGCAGGCCCTGGGGGGAGAGGGGCCTGGGCAGCCCCCGGCCCGCTGTGTGGGGGGAGCCTCCTGTGCCCCCTGCCCCATTGCGGCTTGATTGTTGCCCCCCCAGCTCTCCGCGAGGCCGCGCCGCCCGGCTCCCCTCCCCACCGGTGAAGAAGGGGGTTGGGGGCAGGGGGGGGAGGGGGGCAGCAGCACCCACAAACCGGCCTGGTCCGAGGGGAGCGGAGGGCGGCTGTGTTTTCGCCGCGAGGGCGCCTTGCTAAACCATGCCTGCGTCGTCTGGGGCTTGTGCAATGAGGGAAACATCCAGGATTTGAGTTGATTTCAGGGCTGGAAGGGGCCTCCGAGGTGGTGGGGTCCGGCCCCTCGCGCCCCAGCCTGAGAGCATCCAAATATTTCTCTGTGTGTGTGTGTATACACACACACACACACGTATCATATATATACACGCATACACATATTTATATGTGTATCTCTTTTGCTACATATTTGTGTATATACGTGTGTGTATCTCTCTGTCTATATATATACACGTATGTAGATCTCTACATACACACACACACATATATAAAGAGAGAGATCTATATAGATAGATCTCTCTCTCTCTCTCTCTATATATATATATAGAGAGAGAGAGATCTATATAGATAGAGATCTCTCTCTCTATATATATATATAGAGAGAGAGAGATCTATATAGATAGAGATCTCTCTCTCTATATATATATAGAGAGAGAGAGAGATCTATATAGATAGAGATCTCTCTCTCTATATATATATAGAGAGAGAGAGAGATCTATATAGATAGAGATCTCTCTCTCTATATATATATATAGAGAGAGAGAGATCTATATAGATAGAGATCTCTCTCTATATATATATAGAGAGAGAGAGATCTATATAGATAGAGATCTCTCTCTCTATAGATAGATTATATATATAGATAGATAGATATATCTGAGAGAGAGAGAGAGAGATCTATAGAGAGAGATCTATATCCAAATATTGAATTCAGCTTCTATCTTTTCCCTCCCTTAGTTTAGGTCGCACAACCTCTCTTTCCTCCAGCCCCGGGTGGATAGCTGTGTGCAGAAGTACTTATTCTGAGCAGATGGTCCTCAATATTGGAGCTGTTTGCATTATCCCCCCGCCCCTTCGATTCTTCGTTTCATATTAAGGTCATCCATGTAAAAGTACGCCTTGCCTCTCTCCTTGTCACCTTTCACTTAAAAACCTCCCAATATGTTGCAAGTCTGATTCCACTCCAGCTTTTTGTTCTTTAACTAAACTTTTAGTCCTAAATATTTCCTCCGTACTTTGTCACAATAGGGCTTTTAGGCATTCAGTAAGGGTTAGGTACCCAGGTTGTAACTATATTGATCTAGAGGAAAAGGCAATTAGGACTCATAGTAGAGAGGATAGCTTTTATTAGACCAACAAGATTTTTGCAAAAAAAAATTCTTTAATTAAAATTGGCCGGTATTTGCCCTGCTGTTAAAACAAGGGTTGCATTTTCTGCAAGAGTGTGTCCTATGGTGGGGGGGGAGGGGATAGGGCATTGCTTTAGGAAGGGATTATTTTAAGTAGCTCAATCATGGCATCTCTTTTAGAGACGGGAGGACTTCATCTTTAATAACCTTCTTCCTCTTTCTTGAAATGTCACATTTAAAAAAAAATGCAGGGTATATAGCATATTCCAGGAGCCAGTTCAGTCTTTTCAGTGCACAGCCGGCTGTCATGTTGGGGAACATAGTTTAAAAACAAACCATGATGGCTGCAAGATAGTGTATGCTGCTGTAGAAGATGGCTTCCTCCAAATATGGTCCCCTCTGCAGGGCACGGACTGTTTTCTTTTACTGTTGTTCCAGCATTTGTTTGAATGGCAATGAGATGAAGTACCATTTACTTACTCTTTTATTTAGCTAGTGTGCTCCAAGGGCTGTCTGCAAATTCTTGGGTTTCTTGCACATGTCCAGCTGGGGTTTAGCAGCTGGATCAAGAAAAAGAGATTTTGGCAGAAGCAGGATTTGTAAGTTTTGAATATTTGAATTTATTCTGCTAAACGAACAGAGGTGTTCTGGGGCGGGGGTGATGGTCTAGCTACTTAACTGGAATGGTTGGTGAGAGACCAATAAGTCCATAGACCCGTACCTAGAGCAGTTATTTTTCTTAATGGAATTATTGCTGAGAGTGAATGTCACACAAGATGTATTAGTCTGAGAGGGGCTGTGTAATCACGTGGCCGACTGCATTCATTTGTAAGTGGTGCGGTATTGAACTTGATCATACCTGAATGTCCCTGCCTGGAGTTTTCTTAGGAAGATGCATTCATGTTTCTCATCTATGTTGCACTGCCTGTGTCTCCCTCAACAGGAAAACTACTGATTTTGATGGAGTTGAGGTCTCTGATGCACAGAGGCAAGGGGAATTGGTTGTATAGCAGACCTTGCAATATGTCTGAATCTTTGTTTTACAAATAGACCGTCTTACAGTTTTGTCTAGATCTAGCATCGGATTTCTTGTGAAGCGGTGTGGTTTTCTCCTGTCGATTTGCCGGGGGATTGACTTTGACCCAGTGTTGATATTCAACAGTCTTTGTGTTTGTTGTATTTGGATACAAGGAAACGTGAGGGCAGGCATCGTTTGTGGATGAGTACAGGTGCACCGGTGATTGCAGGGCTGCAACTGGTGTAACTAAACATGAGACAGGCCAGTCTCCTTGGAAAAGAAACTCAGTTTATTTATTGTAGTATGTATTTGTTAAGCTAGCACAGTAAACTGCAAATGCAGAAAGCTCAAGTCCACCGGGTTAAAGCTGACGTGAGACTAAATATCTTTCCAGTGTGAGACAAATTAGGGGAGGAATATTTTGGTAGACCATACATTACTCCTGGAAATTAGATGGTCTCTCCCAAGAATTGGCTGGCACCATTCAAGCGTATGAATTTATACACTTGAACGAAGGGAGGCTGAAATTTGTATGCTCATTTCTTATTTTGCTTGCTGCTGCAGGTTGCCACTTGACTTCATCTACTTCAGGTTAACTACACCAGCCGGAGAAATCGGCTGCTTGCGGCCAAATTTGATTATATGGATGGACCTTAGTCCATAAGCTTCAATAGGCCTCTACCCTGGCTTAAGATCTGCTTGCCTCGGTCATCTCACAGGATCAATGCTTAAATCTTACTCGTTCAGAGTTCCTGATGACTTGATGAATCTAGTTTATATAAACACACAAAGTCTAACATTTGAGCTTGATAGCGTTTGCCAGTACTGTGTTGTTTTTTTTCCTTGTAGCTATAGTAAAAGACTCCTGGGCAATTTAGTATTATTTGCGGGGTAGCGTTGCTTCGGGATTTGATTACATTTTTCTGTAGGCATCTGGATTCTATTTTCTCTTTCCCCAGAGAAAATTATCAGTAACTTAGTACCCTCAACACAAGGTGGAAACTCCTAGCACACGCATTGTATGTGGATCTAGTGAAATACAGAAATGTAGGACCCTCAATGGTATTGCTGTAATGCATTGGGGAGATGGTAATAGACTGAAAGAAGACTTGTTTCACACCTGCATCTCCCTTTGATCACTTTCCTTCTTTATTAGGGAAGAGTAATGATGGTCTCATGGGGTACAGCATCAAGGGGGGATATTTGGCTGCTGTGGCACCAGACTTTAACTACGTGCTTCGTAATCCCTCTTTGCCTCCCCTAAGAAGCTGGCTTATCTAAGGAAGATCTGTTTTAAATATGATGTGGTCCTTGTACATACCGTGCTTTATTTTTTAAATGTAATAGCTAAAACAGGATGTTTGGAGCTCGCAGGTATAAGTTCGTACAAATCTTTATTAAACTTTTTAATGCTATTCAATATATAGAAACGAAGTAGAAAACCTAACAATGTTCGGGGGTTGGGATTTATTTTGTGTGTGTTATAATCGAAGTACGGCGTGTGGTTTTAAGACTGATTTTTAAACTGTCAAGCAGGTCACTCTTCAAGAATGAAGATATCCTAGGTGTAAAAAAATAAATAAATAAATTCAAATGTTTATAGCATGTCTGTTAAGCGACACTATTAATCTATTGTTTTCTATTGCCAGAATCTGTGCATCTTGTTCGTCCAGAATTATAGACCAAAATCTTGAAATAGACACTTTTACAGATGCAGGTTGTGTTGGGTAAAAGGTTTTGGTATGGCTTTCCACTTCTTCATCCCTAAATACTTTTTGTAAATTCATCGCAGTTTTCTTTTGAAATTATAAACCGAACCTGGTCATTTTGGTGACCACTCTATCTACACAGGCCGATTTGAAGGAGTACCAAGGACTCATTTGAATCCAATGCACTTTTTCCATTTTGAATGTGAACCCATAATTTAGAATGGAGTATAATGACTCCGTCCATCTTCAGCAAACTTTTATGGTAATATCGAGCAGAAAAGCGCACGGCCCCCGTTTGTGGGGGAAAGACCTTGCTAACAACAAACTTGTCGTAGAAGCATGCTAAGTTATGTGAAGAATTCATGATCTGGAGTTTATACTGTAGCTGTATGGCAGATTCCTTAATAGAGCTCTGCTTTTCAAAATGAATTCCTTGAAACCTGCCTCCCTAATTTCAACACTCCAGGCATTAATGGTCGCTAACTGGAAGCCCCATTCTGAATTGTACAGAGCTAATTATTTGGGCTTGGTGGTAGAGAGCTAACTGATTGGCATCCCATGAGGCCACTTACTAATAGTCTTGCACCTATAGCAGCAATCCTGCATAACTTGTATTCTGTTGCTTTCCAGCATCATTTTTCTTTTCCCCTCTTCTTGTGTTCTTCTATAGCTTGCTCTCTTTGAAAAGTAAAGGCAGCTTTTATGGATCAGAGCTAGACTTCTCTGCCTTAAGAATTCTCTTCCCTTTTTCCATCACCTCACTTTCGACCCTCCCATCATTTGTTCTGGGGCTAATGGTGTTTCTTTACCAGGATAGTTATAGGTGGAAGGAGGGGAACCAAAGTATTAAGAAAAATTATCAGTAACAAAAATGCTGCCTTGGCAGCTGACATGAATTAATATTGCAACGAGAAACGTAATGGTAAATTCTTGATTTGTATGTTTGAACTCATGGGTACTTGTATAATTGTGTGTTTTAGTTGACTTTTTACAAATATTTTAAAAAGGTATTGCCCCTTGATCACCCCCCAAAACAGCCATTTTGAACTCTGAATAGTGTTATGCATTTGTTGTGAAATTGTAACTGCTGCACACTGAATGGCATAACACTTTTTAAATATGGTCAATATTATGGATAGATAAAAATGGACAAAAGCAGAAGTTAAGGTTGTTAGTCTACCCTTAGCTTATCTTGCAGTTGCTGAGTATCAGAGCATATCATATCCGTTTTCAGGGCTTGTCTTTACCTGGGCATGCTATAAGAGAAACTCTAAAATCTGAAGTAGGTAAACAGCCTTTGAGCCCGCTGACCAACCTATGATCCCTTAAAGAAATCTTAGTTATCTTTCTAGATCACGAATAAAATCTACAGCACAATAGAAATGTATGGCTCTACAAGTTTTTTTCCCTGCAGGACTTTATTGCAGCCTGAAGTCTGTTGCAATGCAGACAGAGGCGCCTATTGTTCCTCAGAAATTTCAGTTTTGGTGTTGTGAAATTTATCTTTGAGACATTTTTTCTGGAGCTATGGGTCTTAGACTTCAAAGTATAGAAGGCAAAAGGTTTAGGTAGTCAATATTGTAGATGCTCTATTCATAGAAACCTAGAAATGAAGTGCTGGAAGGGACCTCAAAAGATCAAGTCCAGCCCCCGGCTCCCAACAAGGCGTTTGTCCAGCCTCCTCTTGAAGACTTCCATGGTTGGGAAATCTGTTCCAGATTGCAGTCACCCTTACCTTGCATCCGACCTGAAACCGTCCTCGGACAGTTTATAGCCATTGCTCCTTGTCCTCCCCTGGGGTGCCCTAGTGAACATCTTTTCTCCCAGCTCCTGATATTCCCTCCTTACACGCCTACAGATGGCCACCAAGTTCCCCCTTTGTCTTCTCTTCCCCACGCTGAACAGTCCCACATCCCCTAGTCTTCTTCATAAGGTTTGTCCTCCAGGTCCTTCATCCTTCTTGTGGCCCTTCAAACTAGAGAAGACAAGTTGGACTGCAGCACTGAGTGACCTCCTTAATCCTGCTAGATGGACCCACGCTGAGCTAAATTATAGTCCAGAGAGTTTTAACTGCAGCAAATAGGCCCTAGGACCAAAATGTGCTGGACTGTTTTGCCCTCTTGAGCCCCAGGATTGAAGATCTCCCATCTGTACCAGGGAGTATTCATTCAGATATCTATAGAAAGCCCTTTCTATTGAGGATATGAGCATATGAATCACTTAGGCTCGGTAGGTTTACTGACATGAGCTACTTCATGGTAACTTCTTTTATCCCATAGTAACAAAGCTAAATCATGGTAACTTTTATCCCTCCTCCCTCACAGCTTTAATGAGAGATAAGTGTATGGAGGGCAATTCTCATGAGGTCACTGATCTTTGGTGAAAGCCCTGGCCACTTTTATCCCATGGTAAACTGTCTCGTGTCCATGCCCTAAAATACGTACTTACCAGCTTAACTAGTAATGAGAATGCTGCCTTTGCGAGAAGCATGAATTAATACTACAGCGAGAAATGTAACTGTTAATTTTTGATGTGCATATTTGAATGGATAAACCTAATGTTGCATTTAATCGTCCGGTTGTGCTTAATTAAGCTGCATTGCATGAAAGGCAGTTCTGGGTGTACCGATGAAACGACACAGCTTTTTTGATCAACTCCATAGGCATTAGTTGAGTGCTACTCAATACCTACTTGGCAGACTGTACGGTTACACAAGTTGTTTTTGTGCAACTCCAATTCCATAGTCAGTGGCATAATGTACAGTGCTTTTTTTTATTATGCATGGGCAAAGGCCATTTTTATTGCCCGGGTTTTAATTTTCAGTTCTCACTGACCTGACCAATATTTCTCATTGAGAACGAGTCAGACGTACAACTTGAATTCTGGTTCAGTTATTTTGAGCCACCGGTTAGAATTAAAAATAGCTTTTGGAGTACAACCTTTGTTCTCACTGAGCGTACTCCTAAGGATTTCAATGGATTTTTTGCTAATTTCCCCTCCCTCGCAATACCACACTTAATCTGCAAGCCTGTAGGGAAAGTTTTGCAGCCGATACAGCAGAAATGGCCAGGTCTGAGCGAGTAGAAATGGTGGCCTAATGCACATAGTCCAACTTTTGCAATCGCAGGTGTGTTAATGCCATTAAATACTACTGCTGATGTCTAATGGCAAATGCAGAGTGTTTAGAAACCAGTCTGCTTACAGAGCCCGTTTTCAGTGTTTCATTTTCTTTATTCTTGGTTACAACAAACATTTGCCTGAAAGCAAGAGTTCAGTTTATCTTCTCCTATAGCAGTTTGTCCTCCTGAAATCAACTTCTGTTTATTATTGCCACAGCAACCAGCTATGTTGTAGCAGAGGATCGGAGCTGTGCAAGGGTAATAACATGCTGATAGGTTTTTCTGGAGCATCCAGTTTCTCTCTAAATTTAACTGCATTTTTCCTAACCTCTTGCTGTGGGGTCAAGCTCTAAACTTTACCAAGTAATTTAATTTAAACAGTCCAGTTGTTTAAAAGTGACCTTGCCTGGGGCTCTGATTTTTTTTTTTAATTTTTTATTTAAATAAAATTGATAGCCCTTTATGTTGGGGAAGAGCAGGGGAATGACTTTCAAGATCCCTGTTGTTGCTCATTTAACTTGCAGGATAATTTTTTTTGCAATATAAGATTACATTTCATTTGTAGCAGCGTAAGACGCTGCCCATGTGCAAAACGAGGATTCTGCGTTGCATCCAGCGACCTGGATAAAAAAATTCTCACCGGGACGTTAAGAATTAGATAAATGGCAGCAAAGCAATAAGTGGCAACCCTCTGGGCTCTGTACAGTCACTGATCACTAATTTTATCTGTGGAACCTACCTTGAAATGAGATGGATTATATAAACTTGCAGATATCTACAGTTTGCTCACGTGTTGGGGCTATTGAAATAGATTGGCAAAAAAAAAAAAAGGCTGAGTGGATAAGTAGCAAAGGGGGAGTCTCGCTACAAAATGGGCCAGCCTGAGGTGGGATAAGGCAGTAGGTAATGAACGACCAGCATCACAATTGGGTCATAGGTGAGTAGTGTTGAAGTGCGAGCCTTGTGGGTCCCTAGCAAAGAAAGCAAAAGCAAACGTGGGTGCCCGAAGTTATAAAGCAAGGGGTTAATGGTTTCACACTGCAAGGTGCTGGAGGTCACATCTACAATACCAAATGGAGTATGGCCATGGAGGTTTTGGAAAAGGCACCAAAACTAATCATTTGGGGTATGAATGGAAACTTCTGTGAATGTTGGCACCCCAAAACAAACACGAGTGGGCTTTAGATAAGGTTACATAGCAAGATTTTAAAAAATTATTATCCCAAAATGCAAGGGGTCATAAAAGAGCCTATGTCAGAATTTCTTCGCCATCTATAGCAGGAGTAACCCTGAGGGAATGAGTTCAATTAGATCTTGGGGTATTTGTTTTTGGGGCTGGGTTTTTTTTTTTTTCCCTTGAGGCATTAATCGGCATAGGAATAATCTATGTATTATGAGGAGGTGGTGTGAGCAGTTGTCAGCTTTGTTCTAAAATGGGCATATGCGCAAAATCATTTAGGATGATCAGTTGGTGGATCTGATCACTGCAGTAATGCCTGCTAGAAGTGAATATTTTCATGCTATCTGGCATTTACGGAAGTGTGGGTATGGATCTAAAGAGTCCTCTAATCCTGTCTTCTGCTTTCCCACCTGTGTGGCATGAAACGTACCCAGGAAGAGTCAGCTGAGGCTTGGTTCATTCCAGAATGCAAGGGGCTACCTGGGCTTTGCCTTCAGCTGGTGTTCTTGACCCTTTATAACTGACTTTGCTACTGTAAAACCACAAAACAATGCATGTACACATTTTTAGCTGTTTGTCCAGGACTGAATCATTCATGCCAACTATTTCAGGCAAATATTTGGAGAGGCCCGGAGAGATAAGACAGACAGGTGAGGGCAGATATGCTTGGCTGTCCAATAGCATCTCGGCATGTTCGTTTCCTGAAACTTTCTGGTCTCTAATGGGACTTTTCATAGTTGTATAACTTGGTGGCCTTTAACCACTTCTAACCTGTCACCGCTTGCCAGATAAGCACTCTTGACTTTGTTCAAATAATCTCTGTGTTCCCCAGTGAATGGAGAAAAGGGGTGGGGGAAATAGAAATGCATTGGGGAAAGGGACCTATTTTGGCCCAATCCAGAATGCTGCTTGTCCAATTCTCCCAGCCTCCAACAAAGTGGAAATTGGCTGTAATTGAGCCATGCAAAGGGAACGCATAGTGGTTGCGGCCCTCAAGAAGTGGGCAGGAAAAATCACAGTGAGCTCTCATCTGAGCCGCACAATTGTAGTAAGCTGGTTTAGTCGATGCCTTTGCTTCGTAGGATCCTCCATGTTCTGCTTAATGGTTGAGAAGAGCAAACACGAAAATGCTGCCTGCAGCCATTAGTACAGAAAGGATTTAAAGCTACATTGCCATTGATGATTCTGTATTTCAAAGGCCAACTTGGGAAGAGGCTGGATGATTTGGGATGTTGTTTTTGTATACGTGTACCCAGATGCCAAATCATTGACGTTTTACTTACGGAACTTGCGAAGACTGAAAAATCCTGCCCAGAAGTGCACGCTTGAATCAATTTTTGAATCTCAAACAAAGCTACTTTTAAATGCACATTAGGAGCTTGGAAATGGCTTTAAGCAATGCAAAGAAATCTAGCATTGCTTTCAGTCGGCAAAATGGCCCTGTCCTTGGCATGGCAGTGACCAACCTCGGCTGTAGCAGGATCTCGCTGGCTGCTGTTATATCCTCGCTTTCATTTTCAATAACATTGTTTAGCAGATGGTCGGTGATAAGCAGAGAGTGGGATCCATTGAGTGAAGCAGCTGACGTGGCTTTGACCCCTGCATCTTCTGGCACCATGTCTGTTTTTGCTCCCATCACACCTACAAGTGGATTCGTCCAGGAGAAAAGCTTGGATAATCAGGGCCAAACAGAGGTATCTCTAGTTTAAAAAACTGGCTGGAGATAGACCCCTGGTCTAAATCTTTTTTTTTTTTTTTTTTTTTAATGGAAATATTTGTTTATTGAACTGGCATTATATGAATTGGATCAACCTTTTTCTTAATTATAGTATGGTGATGTTCAGCTCACATTGGCTGATCAGACTTCTGGTGGAACATCTTTGGCAGTAGCTGGGTAGAAATTTGGGCTGCCTCTGCATGACTGCTGAGGCTGCTCCAGCATGCCGGCATCAGAGCAGACTCGATTAATGAAGTCTGCCAGAACATCGCCAGCCTCCCACGCCGCGTGTACCAGCATCCCCGCACTTAAAAATGGTGGTGGGGGTGCTTGAATTAAAGCTCAGCGAATGCCATTTTTAAGCTCAGGGATGCTGATACAGGAGATGCGGCAGTGCTTTAATTAGAGCGTCTCTTGGAGCTGCTCTAATTAAATTGCCACCCCCACTTCACCCATGGAGCACATGTAAAAGTGCCCTTGATTGCTACATGATAGTTCAATTTTTTGCCCTGTGTCAGAGGGCTGAAAGGGGAGGGGGGACACAAGTGTGTGCCTCTTTAACCCCTTTTAACGCTTTACCTGCAAGTGGTGTAAACATATTACCCTGAAATACCTGCTTATGCAGGACTTAAGTAAGTAAGTTAAACCTAACTGTGACATTAAGCTTTCTAATGGGAGAGGCTGTACTTAAAAGTGCCAGTATGTTGGTGGCACCACAGACTTTCGGTGGACACGGTGGGGGGAGTTTTGCAGGTGGCTGACATTTGTTAACGAAACTAAAAGCAGGGGGAATCCATCGTATTAGTATGAGCCAGCCTTCACAGAAGTGACCTGAAGATGCTCTGTGCATATTCATATAGAAAGTGATGCTGAGTTTGCGTAATGATTATTCTTTGTGATGTTTCATTTTCAGCACAGTCTTTAGGCCTGTGTTGCTTGCTCCTGTTAAGTGTCAGTTTTGTGGCCATAAGCATTTTCCTTCGTAAGTTTATTAGCTCTCCTGGGATGGTGTCTGATGGAATATTTATGTTGTCATTATTATGCGCATAGCCATTCTGTGTTTTGGTAGGCCTACTTTGTATGCTTAAAATGAATCGGAGGAAAAAGTTGAGCTCATATTATACAAGTACTTAAGACTCCCCCTCGACAGTAGTTTGGTGAAATGAAAGAAGGCGAATTTCAAACAGGCTTCTGGGTAGAAATGGTGAAACTTTTTTACATCCCCCCCGCCATGCTTATTTTTGTAAAATCTAGGTAATTCCCTGTGATTTTTAATTAATTTTTAAAAATATTTTGTAGTATTTATACTAAATAAAATAAAAAATAAGTGAAGGGGCGGAATTAAAATGCAATGCTGGGAGCTGGGTTAGGACTGTAATAGGGTTAGCCAGGGAATTGGGGATTTACAGGAGTTAAGCAACAGCCTCTGAATTAGAGCTTCCTAGACCTTAAATGCTGGAGGCTTCAAGTAAGAGAGGAACGGTGGGGGGGGGGGGGGGGGAGGACCCTGGGTAGACCCAGTTCATTCTTCCTAGTAACATTTGCTTGTTACCACGGCACGACGTGGGTTTTGGGAGTGAGAGTTTAGCCACCAAAGCCATACAGGGTGCAACCCTGGCACTTTGGTGCATAGACATGTCCGTGGCGGTGACGGTCTTGTGGTTGGCATGTGCTCTGTGTAGGTGACAGCGTTGCGGCTGACGTACTCCAGGAAGACCTTCAGCACCTTGTGGGTCTCCTTGCTGATGAGGCCAGGGATGCACTTCACGCTGCCACAGCGAGCCAGACAGTGCACAGCCGGCTTGGCAATAGCTTGGATGTTGTCGTGGAGTAGTTTGCGATGGCACTCGGTGCTGCCTTGCCCCAGCCCAACACAGTAAAAGACGTGCCATGGGCTGAGCCAGTGAATGGCAATACTTTCGTTCTTACCAATTGGGCAGGCAGAAAAACTGAATCCAGATCTTCTGAGGTCCAGTACAAGACTTGGCTCTAGAAAGTAGGTTTTAATTTCAGGCTTCCAGGGACTTGCTGAAATATTTGAAAGGTCAGAGAGAAGAATTAGAGAAGTTAGGAGTTTGCCAGGCACTTTGTAAATACCAAGTTACTCTGGTGCAGTTAACATCACTCAACTTTCAGAGTTCGTACACAGCGTTCATTTGATGGAGCACCCCTTCTCTCTCTACCTGTTACAAATGATTTTATAACTTTTCTTGCAAGTTTTTACTCTACAGCGAGAGACACGAGAGCAGTTGTTTTTGTGGGTATGTTTACGTGGCATCAGTCACATTATAGTATATCTTTCTCCTATTTCAACTGCAGGTGGATTGACAGTGCTTGATAGAAAGCTGTGGATTATTTGTTGTATTGCTCTAAGTGTACGCTGCCCATTCCCGGTAGGCACCTTTGCTTTTCCGTGCCTTTCCATGCCTGCAGACAAATACAGGCCAGGAGACAAGGGGATGAGCCATGCTGCCTGGTGTATCTACTAGACGGTGAATTGGTACCTGACTAGTTCTGATTGATTTTAATATCCTCCTCTTGCTTTTCCATGCTGTCTCAGCTGGACTGTGGCGTCTCTGTCGTTCTCCGCCTTTCTTCGTTGTCCACGCACAGCCGTTGATTTCCTTGCCGTGTTCCTGGTCGGTAATCCTTTACACGGCTGCCATGACAACGACATTGCTTATGATGATTCCTGTCAAGATTTAAAACTTAAGTACTCATTTTCTTTCTTATTTAGGCATCTCCTGGTGCTGAACAAAATGGGAGGAGAGGGTGAAGCGGAGAGAGCTGTGCACATCTTGCAGGTCAGGGTGATCCTAGGCAAGGGGAAGTTCGAGGGCCCTGTGATTTGTACTATTCAAAAAATAAATGAATAAAAAAAATCAGGCGCCGCTGGAAGTTGGCGTTCTCGTAGTGATTGAGTCTCTACTTCCTGAAGCAAAATGCTCTAGCTGCTCTAAAATCCTAATATTTTAACCTTATAATGTATAAATAGCAGCTGATAAAGTAATAGTGCCTGGATTTTTTCAGGTGTTCTTGACTGCCTTTGCTTTTTCTGACCCACTTTCCTTTTGTCTCCTTTTTAGCATAGCAGTAAAAAATCAAATGCTTTTTAAAGCGGGATCTTTTTCTCCACCTATCCATCTTTTTCCTTGTCTCAGACTTTAGTTACTCCTACCAAATCAGCTCAGACCTTTGCTAGGACAGTTGTTCTTCCAGCCACTTACTTACCCTGGCAGACATCCTCTGGAACCAGAGGCACCATTTATTTGGTTGCTAGCACAGAATTGCCTCCATTAGGACAGCTTTGAGGCTGCCAGTTGGCCAAGAACAAGCATTTTCACTAGTGCCAGTATCGAGTATTCCCTCCAGCTGTGAAGGATGGAGTTTAAATGATCATCATAAAAATTTATAGAGCTATAAGGTTTCCATATTATTCTCTAATCCCTTTTGAGTCTGTTCTTAGTGGCTCTTGTCCACTTGAGATACCGTGCATGTCAGACTTGGCAGATGTATTACTTGAGTCTCTTAGGGCTGGATCCTTTTCCACCCATTTGGCATCCAAGCACAGTCCTGTTCCACCGTGCTCGAGCCCTTGAAAACCAAAAAAGCATCGCTTTTTGTGAACTGCGTTCTTCGTTGCCTGCAGACGACATCTCAAAAAGCAGCGAGGAGGACTTGCCCACCTCTTTGTGTTATTGGTTTTTCAGGGACTTGAGCGTGGTGGGATAGGATCACACTGAGATGCCTCCATACCACTTAGATGTCAAGGGAATGGAATAAGATCAGTCCCTTCATCTTTTTGTTGCCGCTCCAGCAGTGTCAGTGCTCAGCGTCCATCTAATTTTGTTTACAGTGGTGGGTTTTTTATATACATTAAAGGAAAAATATTAACTTGTGATTAGAAGTTGATATCTGTGCCAGTGGCTCATCACTTGTAAGAAATTCTGCACTACATACCAGCAACCATGCATGGCACCACTTGGCACTGCTGTAGGAGAGTCCTGCCAAGGAGAAATGAAAGGGGGGGAAAATGTCCTTGTGTGTGCTTTTTGCTTACCTCAGATTTGCAGTTTACCTTGCATAGATGGTCACTTTTTCTGGTGTGTTGTAAATCAAAGGAAAGCTGCCTCAAAAATAGGAAAACGGTCTAGAAAAATGGCAAGGGCTGACAAGCGGAGTGTAATAGGTTTGGTATTAGGAGGTTGCAAATTGAGGATAGAGTGGATACTTGAAACCAGATTGACTTAATATTTTTATATTGCTTCGGCTTCAGGGGTGCGTGTCTCTCCAGGAGGATGCCGGAGACTATTATTGCAATCTCTCTTCTTTTTGCATGTGTGGGTTCAGAGGAGAAGTAATTGGATTCTCTACCTTTCTCCCTTTGTCACGGTGACCTAATCCAGTTGTGATTGTGTGTGTTTTTTGTTTTTGTTTTTTTTGGAAGCAAGGACATACTTGTGTATCAGAAATAGTGTTAGCTACAAACTGACTCGCAGTAATTTAGCACGACATTTATTTTTGCTCGCTGCAAAAACTGTGCTAATTCCTACTAGTTTTTGATCTCCAGGTATGTTGTGGATAAACCAGCCAAAAAAGATTACAACCCTTTGGATTTGCTTTTCTTTTGTGAATAGTTGCACCGATTGGCAGTTGAGTGACAGAAATGATAAATGACTTGGGAATTTATTTGTCTGTGTATAGCTTCTGAGTATGAATAATGCCATCTCATTATGTCCAGCAGCTCATGAGCTGCTTCAGCACCATGTAAAGGCATTGCTTGTGCTGATGTAGAGTCTATGATTTTTTACTTCTGCAGTCAGGCTATAATGCTTTATGTTGGGCATGTCTACACATGCATTTGTGTGCTTAAATTTAATGCACATTAAGTGGGTTTAGTCAGGTGTCTGCACATGCAGGCATTGAAACGCATTAATGCTGCATGTGAACTGACTTAGAACCAAAGTTAGTCCCAAGTTAGTCCACACACCCAGTTAATGCGCTTTAACGTGTCTACACATGTATTAATATGCTTTAACTATTTGTGCGTAAATTTGATACCTGCATTTGCAGGTGTTAAATTTAGGTGCAGTTAGCCCCAAATTGCCATTTTTAAAGCGCATTAAGGGTGCGCATGTGTAGACGTACACCCTAATGCACCTTAAATTGTCTCATGTCAACATGCCTGCTGAAAACAAAAGGTACAGAAACTGTGTGGTTAGGGTTTAATAGCAACATAGCCCTGTGCTTTTTCAGTTGATTCAAATTCAGCTTAGTGTGGGGGTCTAATAAAAGTGGGATCAGGAGTTGGCGATTCAGTGGGGCAGGTGAAACGATTTGAGGAGCTCTTGTTCCATGTATGCTGCTAGTCGTATTTCAGATCTTACCAAGTCTAATGGTACCCATCAGCATTCATGTTGGTAGTTGTATGGGGCAGGCCTGGGCTGGAGAGGACGTGGAGTGTGAACTGCAGCTTTTACTCCCCCATATCAAGAGTGGGTCTGCCAGGTCAGGACTAGCACCATGCATTGTTGCTAGTCAGCTTAGTGCCCAAGGTCTGTGTTGGACACCTGTTTTTACACCTTGGCTCATTGCATATGTGAAGAGGTGCCAGCAGAAGCCCTCATCACAGATGCAGTAATTCTGCAAAACAGTACTTAATACCAGCACTGTTTTTTCTTTCTGGGAATTACTTTATACCAGCACAAAATACAGCTGTGTCCACAGTAGGAGAGCCTTGCCAGCATAGTATCGCAGTTTCCCAGGAAAGTGCTTCTAGAGTAGACATGACCCAGCCTTATACCAGTAAGTAATAGCCTTATTTAATTTACACTTGCCTTTATTTAAGAATCAAGCTTTTCTTAAAGTCACTTATTTTTCCACCCTTTAAGAAAAGTTTGATTCTTAAATAAAGGCAAGTGTAAATTAAATAAGGCTATTTGCCAGCTTATATAAGCCTGTGGGGTTACTGCTTCTTTCAGCACTGCCCCCTCCCTTCCTCCACTCCTATCCCTCTCTCCCCCTCACCTCTTCTTTTCTATTCTAATTTTACTCTGCTTTCTGTACATCCTTTTACAACATCTGGTAAAAAGAGCATCAGCTCATGAAAGCTTATGATATATATATCTACTTGGGTTAGTCTGTATGGTACAAATCTACCCTGCATTCAAATGATGCTAAAGCCAAACCTCACTCTAAGCTATTAGTCATCTAAATTAAGTAAGTAATAGTTGAGCAGTTAATGTTTGCTGCTCAAGTTTTACAGAAGGTCACACAACTGAACTGAGGGAGTTGTTGGTTAAGTATCTGGAACAAGACTTGGTTGAAATAGGAAGCCAGGTATTCACATCAGCAGCCACTTCTACAGGTGGAGAGAGACTATTTTCTTCATTGCAATGTTATTGAGTAAATTCAGTGCAATGTCTGGTTTATTCTGAGCTGCAAAACCTATTGGGAACCAAAGAAGGAGGCAAGTTTGTTCTCTTCCGGTCTGTGAATGAAAATTAGGTGCAAGGGATTGTGGTCTTCTGGTCTTAAAATCTTGAAAGATGTGGTAATCGGAAACGATCTGTTCAGTTCCCAAACTATAATAACACTTCTTTGTTGTTTTAATAACTTGATTTTAAATACAAAACACATCTTTATAAGCAAACTTTTTTCTTACGTACCCACCACATTAGATATTTAATTTAAAAAGGCTGGTTTTGAGCCTTTTTAATGAAATACCAGTTTCAAGTTCAACATGTAAAAAATAAGCTAGTAAATAGATGCATCACTTACTAATTTGTAACATTATAAAAATGTAAAAACTTAAATTGAAATAAATTCCTGCAAAGCTGTATATTTGCATAAATACATGTGTGTAGATGTTACATCTCCTAGTTAGGGAAAAGTTCCTGATTAAGTGTAAAGGCTAAATTTATCATCTTGAATAGTTATCAACCAAGGGAAAGCAAACTTCTTTAAAGCAGAAATGGAAACTGTGATTTAAAACTGTTATTTCAATTAGCATTGAGATCAGTCCACTCTGCAATACTAAAATTTATGTCTCCAAAATTTTCTTTTAGAAGAACGTTCAGTATCATATGTTGGCAGTAAATAGCACAAATTACTTGTCTACTGAAAAATGTAAAGCCTTTTTATATTGACCTTTTCTGTGAGTTGGCTTCTGCGTTCACAGCTCGCTGAGTAGCCAAGGCAAAGAAAAATAATGTTCAAGGCATCTTTTCTTGAGGCTGAAGGCTTCTAGTGTGGTGTTGCTTTGTTCATTGTGAGGCATGTACTTTCTTTCTCTAGAAGCTATGTGACGGGGAGGATTTGTGAAACCTGCCGAAGAGAAGAGGCCATAGTGAAGCGAGTCATTGATAAACGCATTTTAAAAGGAGGGACAGTTTTGTACTGACTTGCATCGTGAAAGTTATGAAAAGGATAGTAGGGTTGGAGGTTTTTTGTAACTGTGATTGTTCAGGACATATATATGAGAGCCAAGGTTTTTTTTTGTGATTTTATTGAACCCAACTGTATAGTTGGTCCTTCTTTGAGCAGGAGGTTGGACTAGATGTGACTGCCTGAGGTCCCTTCCCACTCTCATTGTCTAGGATCCTAAGAGAGAGGTTTGACAAGCTTTGGGGTACAAAGCACCCTTCTTCAGGTCTTAGAAAGCAGCAGGTACAGACTGAGCTTAGGGTTCTGGCTTCTCTTGTGTAATGGGTCTAGGTGCTCAACCCCGTTACTGCCATGACTTCCCAACCCCAACCCAGCAGTGTCTGCAAGCCATCCCATGTGAAAAAATAATCTCTTGTTTTATAAGAGTATCACTGAAGACCATAGGCTGTGCCCTTAGAGTCGAAGATGAGTCTGTGCGGTTGTTGTAGTAGTGTCTTCTGTGAGTCTGACTAGAAGGTGATTTTACCATACACTAGCAAATGAGTTAAGCTTCCATAAAATATTAATTTTAAACAAAAAAAAGTTTGTGGCTAAGAAAAAGCCACTAAACAAGCATGTTGTAATTAAAAAAAAAAAAAAAAAGGTTGAAATGGCAGTATGATATGCAAGAGACCCTATTCTGTCTTTTCAGGGCAATAATATGCAAATAGTCAGTGTAGTAATACAGCTGGTTAGCTAAACCGTGATCTCTTCAATGACTTGAAACTTAAAAAGGTGTGTTTTTTTTAAAGTGGGAACTTGCCTTCATTGCTAAGAGTGAGGATAAGAGTAAAATAGAAACAGGTAGGGACAAAATTAGAGAAGCCAAAGCACAAATGGAGAGACGGCTAGCAAGGATGGATCATAAAACGTAACAGAAAGCATTTAACAAATGTATTAGAAGTGAGGAGGGGCAAGGAAAGTGGAGGTCCCTTACTAGGGAGAAGGGAAGCTAATAATGGACAATGAAGTAGCTCGAAGTACTTGGTGATCCTGTATTTATTTCACAAAAATGCTTTGCTGTCAGGTGACAAGAACAGTTCGTCTCAAGGACAAGGGAAGGGGGGTAAGTACTTCACCATGCGTGTAAAAAAGAACAAGTTAATGATTATTTGGATAGGCTAAATGTTTTCAGATCATCATGGTCTGATGAGATTCATCTTGTGGTACTTGAAGAATGGGCTGAAGCAATTGCAGAGCCATAGGATATGTTCTGTCTGACAGGTCCCAGGGGTCGTGTGAGGTTGCAGAAGACTGGAAAAGGGCGAATAGATTGCCCATATTTTAAAAATGTAAAATGAAGGATGCAAAGAATTACAGGTGGGACACGCTAACTGCAATAGCCAGAGAGAGATTGGAGCACATCTCCAATGAATTAATTTGGAAGCACTTAGTAACAGGGTGATAAGGCAGCACCAATGTGAATTTGTTATAAGTAAAAGCCCTTTAAGTAATATCATTTCTTTCTGGGACAGAAATGCAGTTTTCACCTATGTAGACGGGGGAGCAGTAGATGGGATGCATCTTGATGTAGTATGGCTTTTGAGATGGTCTCTTTTGCCATTCTCATTAATAAGCTAAGGAAGGATGATCTAGATGAAACCACCACAAAATGGCTATACACTGGCTTTGCTAATAGTGCACAGAGTAGCGATCAGTGGCTTGGTGTTAAGCTGAGAGGAGGTATTAAGGGTGGGGGGATTTCGCAGGACCCCGCGGTGGATCCACCAATGTTCGGTGTCTTTGTTCATTTTTTGGATGGTGAAGTTGTATGTATGTGTACTACCAAATTTCTGGATGACTGAGCTGAGCAGACACACGAGGCCGGGATTAAGATTAAATGCTGCGGATAAATGGGGGGAAATGGTCTGCAATAAATGGAATGCTATTCCTTAAAGATAACTGTAAAGAGATGCCGTTAGCAAGGAACTGTTACGTGCATAAATACAGAATGGGGAACGACTGGCTAAAATGCAGAAGATTTGCTGGGGGGCGCTTAATTGTTTACAAGTTGAACACGTCATCAGTGCAACACGGGGGAGAGGAGAGTTAATAGCGTTAAGAGAGTTAAGAGAAGTGTTACATGCACATCATGGGAAGTAATCCTTTCGCTGTAATTCAGCAATGGTGAGACTTCGCCTGCAGTATTGCGTCCCTGCAATTTAAGAGATGGGTTTGCCAGCTGGAGATAGACCAGAGGAGAACAGCAAGAAGGATTCGAGGCCTCCAAGGTGTGGCATAAGGAAAAATTGTAAGAATTCGTATGGTCTAGTCTAGAGAAGAGAAGAGCAAGGGGGAAGATTTGATAACAGCTTTCAAATACAAAAAGGGTTGTTGTAGGAAGAGGATGCCAGTCAGTTGTTCATTTTGTCCAGTGGAGACTGGACAAGAAGTAGTGGACTTAGATTGCAACAAGGGAGATTTAGGTTAGATAATAGGAAGAACTTTATAACTATGAGGGTGGCTAAGCGCTGGATTTCCCAGAGATGAGCGTTGTGCAAGCTTTGAAGCGTTAGTTAAACGCTTGGCTGGGATGGTTTAGATGGGGATGATCTTGCCTAGAGCGGGGGTTGCGGGGGAGGCAGCGATTTCTCTAATGATTCAGTGACTCAAGGATAGGAAAATATCTTTCTGCCTGTAAAATTTTCCAATTCAGTTTTTGAACTTTAGTCTCTCATGATTTGCAGCATTAGTTTACGTGAACAATAATTTGTAAGTTTTTTTTTTTTTAACCTAAAAGTTAACATTTAAGGCTGAGAAATCAAGTCCCTCAAGTTAAGAAATTAAAAATAGTGAAGTCTTTTTAAGAAGAAAAATTCCTTTTGGTGTCTCAGTCTCCATGTGATGGATCCAAGTTCTTGAAAGAACGTGTGCATGGAAGGGCGCCAGAAATCAATCTGTTGGTTTTCACTTTAAGTATCAGGAATGTGAGTTGGTCGTCATTTTTTTTTTTGACTTGAAGAGCTTACAACACCTGACTGCATTTAGTGTGAACTTGCATTTACATGTGATTTTAGTAAGTGATATTTAGTGGGACTCTTTGTAAACTTGTCAGTCATTCTTGGAGCTAGATGGGTATTAATAAGAACAGCAAAAAAGCTGTGGTATGGGCAGAGCTCTGACTCTGTTGCGTGGCATATGCGCTATATTTTGCTTAGCCCCAATGAAGAAAAGTGCTTCTGTCATTCCCTTTCAAGAGTAATGTCAAGTGCTCAGCCCCTATAAAAATCAAGTTACTTAAGTATAGTTGTCACATCTTCCTGTGCAGTCAGTCCTATAAAAATATACAGAAGTCACGTTAACTTTCTAAGCTTTGAAGATCCCTAAATATTGAGTTCTGGTTTTTGTCAGGTTTATGCCAGCGTCCGTCTCTTTCCAGAAATGCTAGAAAGCCCTTGGAAACACTTCAGCCGCCTGGCCGCCTAAGGCTAGGTTTATGCATTAGAAGGAAAAAATGAGGAAAAAAATGTACATCCAATGTGTTAATTTGGAGCTTCAAAAATATACTGAGCAGTCTTTCTTCAAGGCTGGATCCTTTCTTCCTCAATGAAGACCATGCAAAACCAGTCACATTTTGTGGTTTCTTTTTTCAGGTGTTTTCTAAAGATTTTGGTTGAATCGTATGGGGGAAGTGCTCCTTCCATACTCGTGCAACTCAAGAAGCTTGTGGGCCTCGAGGGACAGAAATGCTGAAAACCGCCAGACTCTTATCTGCAATATAGACTCTATATTAGGGGTTGGTGACGTTTTTGGGCAGAGCTCCAAAAACACCCGCAGCCTCAACTTCCTAAGATGTTGGCATGCCAGGGACGCCCGGCAGGGGAGCCGCCAGGGGCCTGATCCTAGTTGCGGCAGCGCAGCCCTGGCCCCTTCCCCGCTATCCATGTATGTGCCTTCACGTGGCATGGGTGCTGTAGGTTGCCTGCCCCTGCTCTGTATTATGGCTTGCACTGGTAATGTCTTAAGTAAAAATTCTGGGTAATGTTCTTTAATGTAGGCAAAGCCTGTTTGTACGCTGTATGGGAGGTGCTACGGAGTAGAGGCACAAAACAAATTATTGATAAAAGAAACGCATGAGCTGTTGCATATCTGGGGGGAAAGTCTCGGGATTACGAAGCCCCTGGCTAATGTGGCATGGGTCAGAGGTTGCGTGCTGGGTAAGTACCTGGATTCCCAGGTACCGCAGAAGGCAGCCAGAGTCAGGCGTGGTGCTTGGGTTGGTTATATCCACTTGCACATATCTCTGCCACTTCATTGGAGAAAAACACATTTCACTCTAGCTCTCAGGCTGTCAAAATAGTTCTTTTAAATGTGCTTTATAACCTGTGATTTTGGGGCTAGCTTTTAAAGCATTTTCCATAAGATTGCAATAAGCAAATAAATGGCTACTAATATTGTATCCATCAGAGTCCTACTTGCCATAAACTTCATCATAGCTGTCTTCAGTTGAAAGCTTGATTTCAACTTTGACATTTTAAAAATCTTTTAAGAAGCAAACTATCTTCTATCAGGTGGGGTGAGACTAAAGTAGATCCGTGTACAATGTTATAGGAACGTGTTCTTGTGTTTATATAATGCAGTACAGGAAATTTACTGGAAAGAAGGTTGCCGTAACAGTCTTGGGTTAGATTGCATGCTATCACAAAAAACATAGGTTTATATTGTAGTTACTGTGATGTCCTTGGACTTTTCTGCCTTTTTGTTGTGCTGTTTTCTCTTTCAAATCTAGTCCCATGAAATTTTTGAATGAGTTGAAAGCTAGAGTAGTAGGCAGCTAATGAACGAACTTCAGGCTAAAAACAGGTTACCTGTTATTTCTGGAAGCTGTTGTATATTGTTGATGTGAAGTGTAGGAAGGGTGTTTTGAATTTAATTTGTGGTTGGCAGCATCACCTGCTACCTCTCAACTTAAAAATGCTGTGCAAGAAAATAGCTTTCCCAAGGTGCAGCAGACCCGGTGCAGGTCAGTTTAGCTTCATCGCGTTATGTTGAAAGAGCAGGTTTTTGCTGCAAGCTCAGTTTTCTCATTGCTGGCTGAAGTACCATGACAGTGAAAGCACCGTACTACTTTTTCTCCCACCAGTATCAATTAACTTCAGATAAGATTCTGAGAATATATCAGATTTATAGTAGAGTAAACCTAAGCTTGTTCCTTATTGCTCTGCTCTGTTAATACTTTAATTCTCCTTCCCTTCTTGCTATCGTATTTTCTTGGGTACAACACAATGTTTTCCCATAAACCAGCTGCTGAAAATTAGGGTGTGTATTATAAGTGAGGAAATATAGTAAGCTCACTTAGCCGGCAAAAGGGCGAGTAAAGTCTGCAGGGAGCAGGCTCAGCTCCATAGCTGCTGCTACTTGGTTACTTACTAGAAGCAAAAATCTTTTATTTCTTCATTCTGCCTTTCAAAAACAAGGTGTGTAGCTTACTCTGGGCTGTGTTGTATGTAAGAAAATATGGTATTTGCTCAAATCATAGAGAACTGCTGCGAGTTAGACTTCATTGAGTGTAAATACTAGGTCAGAATTATCTTCCTCTTTCTGGAGTCCTTTTACCATTTTGGCTTTCCTCAACTGCTCAGGTACTGCCCAGTTGACACAGAAAACACGTGTGGCTGGATTGCGAGATGGAGAAGGAGTTGTTCTCCCAGCGTGCATTTCAACACCTGAATTGTTGGGCATAAACTAAAGATTTACTGGCAAACTTACTTGTCAAGTGCTAGTGCCTTGTGGTGGTGTCACTAAAGCCAGCTGCGTCCATGTTTTATATAGAAGTCTCTGTCAATGGTTTCTTTTAAAAAAAGAAAAGAGGAGGGAGAGTAAACAGTTGGCTATAAAACAGGAAACATTTCAGACCTGCACCGTGTCCATTTCCTAAATCTGGGCTTGTGTCTTTGCCTGCTAACCGTTCCTCAGACTGCTCAAGGCTTGCAACTTTTTTTAAGCACTGGATCTTTCTGCACAGGACTTATTTTGACCATTTAACCTGACTAAACGCCAGGGACTCTGCCCGTGAATTGGGGACTATCTAGCAGCATCCCATTATGGAACAGCTTTCTTGCTTGCCAGAAGTACAAAAGGTGTTAAGTGCTGAGACTGCTGTGGTCATTCATTGCAGGAGAGTAGATGAGCTGTGGGCATTCATACGTTTGCCTGGGAAATCTGTAGTGAACTGAGATATTCTATTAGAAATGGAAGCAAAGTGGGTATTAATGTTCCTTGCTGCCAAAGTGACTGCCCTTTCTTTAAGGCTCTCTGCATGTGTGCTTTTTCTGGTTTTAGGAGTCGCTGTTACCTCCTCTTCACCTTGTCGTATTGTGACGCGCTGGAGACAGCGGGGTATAGTCACCCGAACATCACATTGCCAAACCCCTGGGTTGCATCGCCAGCCTTGTACCGATGTTATGACTCTAGGGGCGCGTCTACACATTGCCGTACGGCGACATAGCGACACGCTATGTAGCAGTCGTGTGTCTGCACTTGATTGCAGCTACATTACTGTAGTGGCACGCTCCCCGGGTATAGCGCACTGCTACAGCGACTGAACAGCAAAATCTACCCTGTGCCACACACAGTGCAATAACCACTTGTACGGCACTGTGCTTCAGTATTTCCAAAAGGAAGCAGCAAAGCATGACACTGTAGCAATGGTACCATAAGGCAACATGTAGACACTCCCTGGGTCAAGGTACATAACAGCTCTTTGCCTCAGTTTACCCTCCCAGGTGGCGTTGAGACTTATGGTCAAGCTTTCAAAAGTACTGTTGAAGCTTCAGCACCATTTTAAACTAAATTGTTAATTCAGGCCTTTGTAAAATACTTGAGTCTGACTTAGTCTATAAGGTGGAAACCTACCCTGCCTTCTGCCCAAGTCACCTTGAACGTGGATGTTGGAATGACTATCTCGGTACGTGCCATCATAGCGGTGGTGCAGAGCAGCGTAGGCATGTCTGTGTGCGGTTCAGGCAGCCCGCTTGGGCGTCGGGAGTGGTGGAGCAATGCCATCGGGGAAGCTCGCTGACCCTGCCTGCTGAAGTCCCTCTGTTCCTGGGACTAGACACCGGCTGCCTGGCTGTGATCTCTGTACGTCTACAACGGCATGCCCCGAACCTACTAAGTCATGTTAGTGCTTCTGAAGCCTTAACCCCGAATCTTTTTCATTGCTTGGAGATCCTTGAAGGATGAAAACCATAGCAGCAATGTGTACATGAGCGTGTACATGAGCATGTGCACGGCACTTCTGCACCGTCTTGGATAATTCCTCTCGACTAATTGCTGCTCCCTCCCCCACAACAGGGTTGATTATAAACAAACGATTGACTTAAAAATCTATCCTCTGCTCTACTCCTTTTTTTGCTTGCTTACTCCATTTTTATTTTTAAATCTGTGGTTTTTTTTGGTTTTTTTTTTAGGGGGAAATTTTTTTTTGTTTCCAGAACAACCAGCTTGCATGCGCCTACGCTACTCACTATATTGTGTTATGCCATAATGTGCATTCTGGTTGCGTATTTTTTTGACACTCATCTGTTGACTCCCAGTTATATCTCACTGTGTATTTTTGACCCTCATAAGCACTTGCTTTTAGCACTCAGAATATGTGACTCACAGGAACGATGGTGGTTCTGGCTTGCAGTACTTCGCCATCTGTGTTGTTTAAAATTAAACCTCCTTTTAAATACTAACTTGTATCAAAGTGCTTTTCTTAACGGGCTGTAGGATTCATCCAGGTCTTTCACGACCTCTTTAAAGCACACACAAATTGTCTGCGTAGCCCACAGCTCATTTCAACTTGTGGGTCACATTTCTTTAATGAAAAAATCCCAAAGCCTGTTGTTGCTATTGTAAAAGCAATGTATAACTTGCAAACAATACTATTTCAATAGGATGTGCATCTTCATAGAGATGGGACTGTATTGTGGTGATTGATCTTTCTTTTAGCTTGTTCTTAACTGTTTAGCATTGTAGTTTAAGTGGAGTATCTGGTCACTACTGCTTTGCTCTCATAACTGTACAGAAAGTAGAAGCTAGCTTTTTGCTTTAAAATTAGGTGACACGAATGAAATGTTTGCATCCTCTCTCCATTAGCTCTGCACCAGCAGCAAATTATGGGTCAGAATTGATCTAATTTAAAAAGGCCTGGAATCTTTTATTTCCCCTTCAGTTAGAAATATTTCTTCATCTCATGCATTTAGCTGGGAGAACTCATTTCTGAGGTATGTGTGTATCTGTGTGTGCGTGTATATGTATAGAAAGCTTCCCACACACCTAATATCCTTATATTAAAGTGTTTGAAACGCACTTGAACAATAAGGTTGATTGATAGTTTTAACATAAATGAAGCTGAACAGATATGGAAAAACCCAAGTATTTATCTCCATATTAATAAATGCTTGGTTCCCATCAGTGCAATACCTGAGCATCTCCCATGTAGTTAAAAGTAGAAAGAGCAATAGCACTCTAATTCTTCCACCTTATAGGAGAAAGTACTTTACTAACTTTTGTGTAGCATGACGGTGTGAGGAGCCTAAAAAAATCTTTTAGACCTAAATTTCCTTCCTTCACAAATTTTGTGAGGTTAATCCATGTTACTGCACTATTTAATCTTCTAGTAATCAAGAGGATAGGAGTTAGAATAGTATTACTTGCGAATTCAAGTGCTGCATATAATTTTTTTATATTACAGTCTGTAATTAGTTACCTTGGAGACTATTTGCAAGCAGTACAAAAATACATTTTTGTAAATGTTGTAGTGTTGGTTGTGCTGGAGAGGATATTTTTAGAGAAGGACAGGTTCTTTTGATTTTTTTTTTTTTTCCCCTAATCATATCAGAAGGAGGAAGCCAAAACTGAAAGACAAAGATAAACTAAGATTTCTCAAGTTGATTTTTCATTACTTCGTCACTGAAAACCCTCAATCTACCATCATAAAATCTTAATCACCTCTCTGTTTCAATGAGTAATTCTTAAAGCATCAGAGAAAGGCATCACTTTAGTTGGCTGTTTGCTTTAATGAGATCTACTCTATCAAAAATCCGTGGATGTTGAAGGTTTGGGATGCTGCTGATCTTTGAAGGGAGCATCTGCAATTGCTTCCCCCTTAAAAGTACTTGGCATATGTGATTAGTGGTTAAGAAAAGTAGCACTTGGAACAAATTGCTATTCCTGTTTTCAAAGGGGTCTTAGCTATTACACTGGGACTATTTAGAAAGTCAGATGTTATTAATTATAAGTAAAGGTATCCGAATCCGCACCCCCTTCTCCCCCCTGCCATGCTTCTTTATTATTATTTTTTTAAATCTTCCCCAAACCTTTCTTTTTTCTGCTTGGTATTTACACTTTCTTTCTATATTTTCTTTTGCATGCTTTCCTGGCTGGATTGCAATAGAGAAGAAGAAATTGAGGTGAGTACAACATCGGCTTTTCACGTGACTCTTGAGAGAAGTGTAGCCTAGCAGTTGGAAGAAGTGAGTGTGTCTTCCTCTGGCAGAGGAAAGGAAGAGTGCCTGTCCAGCCAATACACAATACCTGATCAGGCAATATTGGGACTCCTCAAAAAAATAATCCAGATTTACAGAATTATTCTGTGGTCCCCACAGTTCTTGAAAAAATGACTGCTCTTTCCTTGCTATTGCTAGGCCCATCCATGCAAAAACTAATTTTTGCAGATTGGCAGAAAGCTATTGCTGCCTTTTGAAGCATTTAACCTACACATATATTAACTTTTCTAACCTGGCTTATGTATCTTAATGAGAAGATGCTTTAAGGACATACAAATAGCAATAGCTATTTGCTTTCAAGAGATCGTATGGTTTCAGGAGATTTTCAGTAGTGGTTTGTGTTAACTCTGTGAGTGGCATGGGAAGAGAGGAACTGTGCTGCAGTTGAAGCACTGAATCGGTTCCCAGGCTGGGAGGGGAGGTTTTAATTTAGTATCTCTAATGCAGTAGGACAATAGTTCTTTACCATTACAATTTAGATGTCCTCACAGGGTGTTTCCTGCCCACCTTAGCAAACAGGGAGTCAAGGCCTTTGGTTTTTTGTTTTTTGTTTTTTTTAAACAAGACCTTCTTTCACTGTTTTTATGCCTTGTCTAGTGAGCAGTACAGCACAGACGGACTGAACACTTGCCATCATTGATATTTTCATAAAAGACTTCCGTGACACACACATGCAAGAGGCATCCTTTGTTTAATTTTAACCATTCCAGCTCCTAGAGATTTTAAATGTCCTTTTTCTATCATTTTAACATGCAACTCGCTTTATTTTAAAGTTTGCGGGTTTTGCCTGTGGGGGGAGAAAACCTCTGAAAGAGGGAGCAAATGAAAAGGTGAAGTAGATATCTCAAAATCGAGGCTTTTATCTTGAAGACATTACTACAGCCAGGAATAACATTTAGTACCTGCATTTTCTAAAACCAGCATGTTATTTTATTTGCAAATGGATCCCAACCACTCTGTTCAAGTCTGGGTTCAGCTTTGAGACCCTTTGCTCAAGGTTCGGAGGCTTTGGATTGCAGCTGTGACTTAGGTCTTACCCAAACTGCCCAAGTTCTAACTAATGAGTAATATTTTATACAAGGTTTTGTCCAAAAAAACCCTAGAAAACTCTGTTGATCAAAACGTTGCTGGCAGGATCCAGCCGTACAATACACATACAGTGAAAAAATAGTATTTGAGCCAGTTTCCCTACCAGAAATTCGTACGAAAAAAACTTAAAGCCCTACTGTTAAAATGCATTGGGGAATATAAGAGTCAAAGATTTTGACTTTTTTTTTTGTCGTGTAGGGGTGTTTAAATGATTAGGAAAACCCCTAGCGCACTAATGATAAGACCATCGATAGGCTGGCTCCATGCTTTGACGTAGGTGCGTGGTTATGGTGCCACTAAAATTGAGTTTTCTGGGGAGAGGTAGTTAGCCACATTAGGCTGAAGTCTGGCAGAAGGAAGGGCAAGACTGGGTGGCACCTTAGAGACTAACTTATTCAGAGAGGTTTTGTAGATGACAGCTTGGCCATAAGGGTCAAGAGCTGTTGTCGTGCTGCATCAGAGATTATAAGCAAGTAGACTATCTCATATAAAAGCTTATGCCTCTCTGAATGAGTTAGTGTCTAAGGTGTCACCCTGCTCTGACTCCTGCTATTCCTGCTATTTCCAGAAATCCTGCCAGAAGAAAAAAAAAAAAAGAGTTGCCAGATTAGCTTCAGCAATTGCAATTAGATGTGGGTGAATATGTGCCATGTGTGTGTAAAAAGGCAGGGCACCTTGAACCAGAAAACATTGCCTGCAAATCTGTAGAAACAAAAGTAACACTTTCCACATGTCTTTATTAGACACTCTTTCCCAAAGGATCATAAGGCACCTCTTCTCTTAATACAGTGTAATCATGGCTAGGCAGGTATGTAGGCCTGCATCTTCACAAGTGATTTTTTTCCCCCTCAAATTTCAAGTGCCCAATATTAGGCACTTTGAAAGAGGCATAATTCCTCTCCCCCCTCCCCCTCCCCGGCTTGATGAAAATCAGGCTCGTTTCCACGTCATAGATTAAATGCCAAAAATGAACAGCCATTTTTTATTGTAGTCTTAACTAGAACCCGAATGTATTTTGCTATCGATAAAAATACTGCAAAGGAAATCTTATGCTCAAACTGGCTACTGTGTATAAGCAGATACAAATGAAATGGTGCTACTACTCCTCTGGTGCCTGTTTTAATAATTTACTATAATGCCTCTAGCCTTAGCAACTAGGTGTTGTTTTACAGAAGTTAAAAGATAACATGGCACAGTAGTAATTCACCGTGGGTGGGTTGCAGGAAATGGTGGTTGCCAAGGTTGTGTTTAGGCAAAAGCCGGGGAACTCAAATCACAGGTCTACACAGATTTTTATCCCGTTGCAGCTATTTTAGTTACGGTAGCTTGTTGTTGTTACTGATATAATTGCACAGCATAAGCACCTGTATACCACTATAATTGCATCCCTTCTGAGGGGTTGTATTGTTATGTTGGTGTAGTTAGTGATATGCTTTGTGTATAGATGAGCCATAGGTAAAGAAAAAAATATGGTTGATCAAAAGTCAAATCAAATAGGCACATTTTGCTTCATGCCCCCCAAATTTCTAATCGTTGGTTCCATGGGAGGCTGATAAAGGAAGTGAATTTTAAAAGGTGAGAGGCTGGGAAAGCTTTGTCAGCCTGAACCTCCCTTTCCATTTCCATCATGAGAGCATCCAAATGTCAGCTGCAGAGACAAGAAGGCTCTCTCGAATAATGGTCCCACATTGTTCAAGGTGCTGTATTATTCCCAGTGCCACTTGCTTGCAAAACCAAGCACAGCCAGGAGAGAGACAACAGCACTTCATGCTGACCTCCTCCAGCCTGTGTCAGACAGTGGTATTATACATAAGTGATCTTCAACATTAGGTCCAAGTACAGCTTATTGCAGTAGCTTAGCCTGGAGGTGACAAAAGGCACAGATGACTGAGTTGTAATAGAAATTTGTTATAGACTGTTAGAGAAGTCAGCCAGAAGGGACCCTCCAGAAGTCATCCAGTCCAGCCCCCTGCCCGAGGCAGGACCATCCCTATCTAAACCATCCTATACAAATCCATAATCTAAACTCTTGGTAAAACTACCCTCAACCCTGACACGACATAAGACGTAGTACCCTTACCTGCCACAGGTAAAGTAAGAGGACCATGGCAGCCAATGTCCTGCTTGTGTAAAAGGTTGTTAATACACATTCAAGCCATCCCAAGCAGAGGGCCACATGCCTTGCTATAAATGAAAATAACCCAAGTCCAAAGCAAACTGACTGTGGGGTAGAATTCCTTCCTGACCCCAAATGTAGTGATTGGCGTGACCCTGAGTGGAGGTGCAAGACCCTCCAGCCAGGAACCTCCGGCTTTGGTCCCAGCAGGAGCATTGGCACAACCCAGTCAAAATCCCTAGCCTGGGCTGCAGCCAGCACCCAATGCCAACCCCCTATAGGCACTTAAGTTAGAGCAGATTCATTGGCTACATGCAGATGAATTGGAAATGACTCACGAGTAGGGTAAGCTCACTGGAAAAACCTCATTCATGAGCCTGTCTGGCATGTTGGTTGTAATAGGCCCGGCTGATTAAGACCACGGGAACTGCCGCTTACTGGGTCGGACCATCGGTCCATCTTGCCCAATCTCCTGTGTCACATAGCTGCAAAGAGCAGAGGTAGAAAGGGAGAGTGAACTGGATTTAACCAGGATTTTAAATCCTGCTTGCAGCTTCCAGCATTTTAAGGTCCAGGAAGTTCTGATTCAGAGGCTGTACCTCTAACTCTCATGCTAAGTTGCTGCTGAGGCCCCTTTCCTCCAAGAATCTGTCCAATCTCTTTTCGCATCTTTCTAGACAACCAGACAAAGTCTTCTAAAAAGTGAAGGGAATTGGATGCAATTCTCAAAAATCCAGTTCGTTTTATTGTTTGGTCGGTATTTTTCCTGTGCTCAGAAGAAAGAGCGGAGCTGTCTCTTGAAATGGTTAAACACTTATTTATCCTTTACCTCTCAAAAATAAATGGTCTCAAGCTTTCATTGGTCAGGCAGACCAATTAGTAGTCTCAATCTGAGTCCTAAAGGTTTTAGCTTACACTTCAGGACTACCGCATAATGGGTTTCCCCAGTTCTAGAGTGTATTGTGAACATACAATCTCTGACTTCAACCCAGCTTAACGATTTTTTTTTTTTTAAGTTATATGTTCATTAAAAATTCACTAGTTAAAAGGAAATGGCTTCCCACTCCATGCAGTGTGTTTAGTTTAAAAATAGTTCCTTTAATGGCTTATCTTTTTTTTTTTTTTTCTTTTTGTTGCAGGCCAAGACTGAAAATGTGCAAAAGCCTGGCTTTCTCAAAGGCCCGGTGTTCAAAGGCGTTGCTTCTAGTCGCTTTTTGCCCAAAGGCACGAAAACAAAGGTGAACCTTGAGGAGCAAGGAAGACAGAAGGTGTCTTTCAGCTTCAGTTTAACAAAGAAAACCTTGCAAAATAGATTTCTCACGGCTCTTGGAAACGAAAAACAAAATGAAACTCAGAACTCCCCTGCTACATCCCTTCAAACTGACTTCGCCCCCAAAGTTAAAATGGACCTTGGCGATACCTCTGCAGCGGAAGACTCTTCGCCACCAAAGCCTAAGGTGGAATTGGGCAAGATCCATTTTAAAAAGCATCTGCTTAGTGTTACGGCAAAACCACTGGCAGCTACAGCCTCAGTGCCACCACCAGCAGCTTTAGCACCTGTAATGGAGTTGGCGGCAGCAGTGGTGACAGATATTCCAACAACGCCGCCGCCACCACCGCCGCCGCTGCCGCCTCCCCAGACAGCGTCGCCACCAGCATCGACACCAGTCCTAATGACAGCAGCTTTGTCGCAACTGCCAATCCCATTACCAACAATAGTAATACCGCTGCTGTCGCCAGCTGTAGAAGCAGACGTCCCAACTCCAAAGGAGCCATCTAATATGCTAGCAAAAGAACCTTTAGAACTGAGCCTTAAGCAGGATACTGTTTCTATTAGTTTTGAAGAACATTTAACTCAAAATATAGCCGAGCAAACAGAAACAACTCCGCAGAAGGAAGATTCCCATATTGGGAAGGAGGAAGACGTTTCAGACGGTTCCAAGGGCATTTCTCTTTGCGCCAAAAAACAGGCCTCCAAGAGGAAGTTCTCGCAATCTGATGGCCCGGTACTGGGTTCCGAGTCCGACGAAGACTCTGTGAGGACGTCTTCCAGCCAGAGATCCCACGAACTAAAAGTATCGAGTACGGAAAAGGAAAAAGATCCGAGGAAGTGTTCCACCTCTTTCAGAAGTGAGGATCTGGGGAAATGCTCCTCGCGCTCCAAACCGGACAGAGAGGAAAAATATTCTAGTTACTCCAAATCAGAAAGAGACTCCAGGTATACATCCTCACGCTCTCGGTCAGACAGGGACAGAAGACGGAGCAGGTCTCACTCTCGATCCAGATCTGATAGAGGCTCTAGAACCAGCTCTTCCTATTCAAGATCAGAACGGTCTTATTACTATGAGTCTGACCGGAGGTACCATAGAAGCTCCCCCTACAGAGAGAGGACGAGATATTCTCGTTCTTACATGGATAACAGGATGAGGGAGAGTTCAGATTCGGAAGAAGAGTATCGGAGGACACATTCCCGGTCAAGTGACTTGAGGCGCACATCATCTCATTCCTCCTCATATAGAGAGTCCAGAACTTCTTCCTATTCGAAATCAGACAGGGACAGCAAAATAGAATCGTCTTATGCCGAAATGGAGCGAAGAGGGAAGTCGTCTTCAAAATCAGATCGCGATTCGAAAAGGAGCTTGGAAAGCGAAGCAGCAAAAAGGTGCTCTCCCCTGAACGAACTGGGATATCGAAGGGGGACTTCCCATTCTAAACCCGACAGCAATGTGAACTCTTCCCGTTATAAGTCCACACCTTCAAAGACATCTGCACCAAAGTCGGATAAATTTAAAAGTTCTTTCTGTTGTACAGAATTGGTTGAGGAAATCAAACAGCACTCTAATTCTTTAGATTTAGACACATCTTGTCTGAAAAGCAGTGAGTTAAGGATGTCTATTTCGAAAAAATGTGAAAGGGAAAAGACTGTTTCTCCATTAAATCAGTTAAATGATTCGCCTACTTTTAAAAAGCTAGATGAGTTGAAAGTCAGCTCTCCTCGTTCCAAATCTGATGAATTTACAGGAAATGAATGCCACGACAGTATTAATGAACAAGAAACTTTATTAAAGGTAAAGCACGATCAGTTAAGAACTTACTGTCCCATTGAACTGAATCTAAATGGTTCCCCAGAAGGTAGGTCTGATGACTTACCAACTTTCGGTGCCTGCAAAGCAGAAGACGTTGCGATATCCTCTGACGATAGTCAGTGTAGAACAGAGGTGTCGCCTCTAAAGTCTAATAGATCACGTATGTTGGCATCTAATGGGTTTGAAAGTGTATACAAGTCATCTAAAGGACAAGATCTGGATAATTCTCACATACAGTCCAATGAATGCAACAGTTCATTTAAAGAAACGGAGGCTCCCGCTCCAGTCCAAGATGAGGTTGTATCTTCACCAGCTCTCGGTGTAGATCATTCTAAAACGTTACTTAAAAATTGGGATGACCAGACAGCTCCTTGTAACAAAACCAAAGATCCGGTCTCTTGCTATGTTTCCGATGACACTAATCCTTCCTTACATCATTCAGAAATCGAAATGGAACCCACTGATATAAAAGTTACTCAAGAAACTTTTATGGACATTCATGTAGAGCCACAAACGGTTACGTGCGAGTATGAAAATGCAGAGGATCGAAATTCCAGCTCTTCATTTGAAGATGAACCATGTTCTGTTAATCCCTCCCATAAACTAAGCTTAATTGTAGATAGTTCAAGCCGAGATTCTTGCCAAGAAGAGTGCTCCTTGAAAATGAACATAGACAATCTAATTATTACACAACACCTAGAGGAAACTTATGCTTCCAAAGTGTATCGAGCCAGGCTGAATAAAAGCGAAGAATTCTTGGAGTGCTCTGAGACTGAAGAGATACTTGAATTAGATGGCCAGCATATGGAGCCCAACTTCCAAAAAAGAAAACCATCATTTAAAAATGAGCATTCGTATTATTTAGACGTACCAGTGGGACACCTGGAAAGAGAGGAAGCAGTTGAGGAGAGTTCTGTCTTTGAAAAACCTGGCTTGGATGACTTGAAGGACCAGCCTCTCGACACTTCAGTGGATAGGGAGGAAAGAGCAGAGTCCCTGGTGGTGTCGGCTTTTCCAGAAGCTTTGCTTCCATCGTGTGATATTGTTGTGACTGCAGAAGAAATGGACACTATGGCTCAAGCCCCGACATGCGATAGTAGTGGCAGTACTTCTGAATTCATTCCTGCCCACCCTGATGATTATTCTGATACGGCAGAAAGTGAGAGTGAGCAAGGGAGCGAAGAAAGCGATACAGAGGACTCTGACTCGGATGATGGTATCCCAAGGAACCGTCTTCAGTCGGTTGTAGTAATCCCCAAAAATTCTACTATAACGATGGAGGAAAGCAGTCCTTGTTCATCTCGGAGCAGCCAGGACAATAGGCGGTACTCTGATCATTGGGAAGACGACCGGCCAGAGCCCAGCAAACTTTACTATGAAGAAAGGCCAGATAATACAGCAAACAAAAACGGGTCACAGATGGAGAGCAAAGGTTCTCCTAGGGGAATGGATAAGAGCCCGGCAACATCTACTGAGCTCAGTAGAAAGGAAACGGAAGACCTCCAGCTAGACATTTCTCAGCCGCAGAGTGATGGAGTTGACAGTACAAGTCAGGCGGACCTAACCTCAAATTCTAACAGCAAACCAAGTTCAGAGGAAAGAATGCTCTCAAACGAGTTGATGTCCATAGCTAGGCCAATTGGCAGGCACGAAGAACAGCCCTTTTGCCTTTCGGAGAGCTTTGAAAGTGATGAAAATAAATGTAGGCAGCAGACACATTCTTTTAAGCCAGACAGTAGACAAGGGAAGGCTGGATTCAGTAATCAGGCTGGTTTAGGAGACTTCTCTAGGGTGGATGGATTTCATTCGACAGAAGATCTGGGGAGCCTAGGGTGGGACTTCTCCCAACCAGAGAAACCCAGTAGCACATATCAGCAGCCTGATAGCAGCTATGGGATATACTCAGGTTATGCCTACCAGCAAAGTTCAGCGCTGTATAGTGGTTCACAGAATTACTGGCAAGGCAATGGTTATTGGGACCCAAGATCCAGCAGTAGGCCTTCCGCAATAAATTGTGAACGAACACAGGGGCAAGTACCAGATTCGTTAACGGAGGACCACGAGGAGTATGAAGATGACGACAATTGGGATGACGATTGCAAGCCTCACTTCCCTAGCCACTCGAGCAAGTTTCACGCTCTCAGCCAAAAGGAAAAAGGTTCTGTTCAGGCACACGAAATCAGCAGCAATTCGACAAAAGAGCCAGTCTCTGTAAATGAGAAGAAAGAAGAGACAAAGATTTTGGAGAAAAGTGACATGAAAGAGCGAGGACCACCCAAGAAAAGAAGGCCAGAAGTGGAAAGCGACTCGGAGAGTGATGGAGACTCGAGAGAAAGGAAGAAAGTAAAGATGGAGGGAGAACAGGTGGAGTCATTGCCTCGGGATTCGGCAATGGTCGGTCGATTGTGCATCATGGATGACTTCAGAGACCCGCAGCGTTGGAAGGAGTTTGCCAAGCAAGGAAAAATGCCCTGTTACTTTGACCTTATTGAGGAAAACGTGTATTTAACGGAAAGGTAATGAGTTTTTTTTCACCTCTTGCATGTAATCGTCAATATTTCAGTTTGATTTGTTGCAATATTTTGTCAGACTGTTGACAAGGCAGCAGTAGAGCGAAGGGGAAGGAACGAGTGTCATGTTGAACAAAGCTTGACGCTACAGTGGAGAGAGAAGGGAAAAAGTCAGCTGAACTGTTCCCCTTTTGTCCTGGCTTCACTAGCACCAACTACTACAGTGATTGGCATACTGCATGTGATTCTCAAGATAAACCCAAACTAGGTTATTCACAAGATTAAACCCAAATTCAACTAGGAATCCACAGTGTCAAAACCATTCTGCCCCATTGAGCTCTTTGAGGTCTTTGCAGCAAAGTAATTGCTCTAGTATTTTTTCTGTAGTCAAAAAAAAACAAAAACAACAACAACCAGAAACCCCAACAAACCAGTGAAATTTAGGTTTTGAAATAAGGTGCTTTAAATTTAGAACAAATGATGTCTTGAGTCTAAAAAAGGTTGAGAGCCATCAGGCTAGTCCATGGACACATCTGTGGATAGGAAATAGTCAAATAGGCATGCCTGGCGATCACCCCTCTGAAGGAAACTTCTCTTCAATATGAATTGGCTGTGCTCCTTGTATTTTCCCATATGGTATTCAAATGGTTGTGCTTTGCTTTTTGAATAGTCTGATAAGCTGAGGTTTCAAATCATAGATCTCTTTGAGATTCTTCTCGTCAACACAAGTGAACACAATATTGTCAAGCCCCTGAAAGTCTGTAAGAATGGCTTTCGTTCTTTTTTTTTTTTTTTTGCCTGGGTCTTTATTATATATTATTCATCTAAACTTAACATGACTACAGAAGAGCCCAGCATTTATAGCACCTTCACTTCTGGCACTGACAAATCCATTTGCATGCTAGCCCCCACACAACAGATTTCTCTCTCCAGACAGGTGAAAATCTATCCTGACTGCGGGAGCAGAGATTTGTGACAAATATTGTTGGGGTTTTTTAAAAATATTTTAGTGGCTTATCTGTGACTGTTTGCAATTACAAAGCAAGTTGGCAAGAATTTTAAAACTCCCAAGGATTGCCATTTGAAATTTCAGAAGGTGACAATTAATTATTTTTCCTGTTGAATAGCAGTGTTATATTTTTTTTTTTCCTGCATTTTTAAAATGAGCCCAAAATATTAATTGGCAAGCTCTGGCAATGACTTGTAAGCATCACTTTCCACAGCTAGGCAACCTCCTCCCTCCCCAGAATGGACTTGCTTAATTGTCTTGTGCTGTAAATAGGGCTTGGAGTTAGAGCGTGTTAAAAATATTGACACCAGTTGACCCATTTTTAATCTACTCTTGTCTGTAATCTAATTTAATTCCTGTTTAACATTGCAGGTAAATGTTCATTCTTATGCCTTTTGAAACTCTAGGCATTTCTTTTAAATTTTTAATGGTCTTTTTACCAAGTGATTCTTTGTTCTAATTCTATGGAACAAGATAATAAGGAGAAATTAATCATGTTTTTTTTTAATAGAGAATTGCTGTATTGAAACACAACTCTTAACTTTTGCAGGACCAAAAAAAACCCATAAGCACAAATCCTACAGATTTGTGAACATGGCTAATTTTATGCATGTAAAAGTTCAGTGGGACCATTCAGCTGTGTAAACTTAAACACGAGTTGTATAAGTGGTTGTTGTCACCATGGGGACTTCATTTTTTTTTAAAACCTCTTTCTTTTATTTCTTTACCTTTGTTGCCTTTCATTGGATGTTTTCATTCAGAGTTTCATCTTTAAAGATGATCTATAATATTTTCAAAATAAACAGATCAGGAATACAATTAATAAAGTGTATTGGTAATAGAATATATCCCTTGTGTATATGTGGACATAAAAAAAATTCAGTTCAATACATCCTAAAACTAACTTTTCCTAATTTTATCTTACTTCCTGGGAATATTGGGTTTTTGGGGGGGTTTTTTTGTTTTTTTCCTGGAAGCATATACAACATACTGTGATTGATGATAGATGACTCAGAAAGACCATAAAGTATCACGCATTGCAAGCACTTGTTTTGGCATCGCTCATACCAGTTCTTGAAGACAGTTAGGCAGGGTGGCCATACATGTGATAAAGTAGGTTATTGCCTCTGAAAGCTCTCTGAACCCAGTTAGTCCCAAAGGTGCCAGCCCTAACCTACCTTCAGCCTGACTTCAGACAGCTAACCAATTCTCTGTTTAGTTTGTGCAGAGAAATCCTTCAGTTTGCTTCAATAAAGGCATACTTTTTTAAAAACAGAGCGTGTATTCTGCTAACGGTTCATCGTGCCAGTTTGGACGATGGTAGTCTTTTCAATTGTAAGATGGAGAAACCAAAAAAGACTGCACTGTTGTTTATTCTTTTCCATCGTCAATCTATATGACGTTGATTCAGCGTGCCAAAGACTATAATTTTGTTCTGTGCAATGAAAGAATAACGTTTGATTCATAGTCCTGCTTTCAGGTTCTCCAGGTGCCAGGCAGAGCACTGACAACGGGACAGAAAGACTGGGGTTTGTTTTTTTTTCCTGGCATAGGGATGCCACTTTTCTAAAATGGCTTTCCTTTTTTCCGTGCTCTGTGCCAACGGAGAATGGCTTCTTCCTAGCATCTGTTTGCAAACCTTGTTCAGGCTAGAAGTGACTAATTTCAGTAAAGATTAAGATTTAGTTTTCTGCAAATTGGCTTCTCCCTGCACCGAAAAACACAAAGCTAGAGCTTTTTTTTGTTGTTGTGGCCCAGTGTGAGGGTGCAGTGAACACAAAACAGGTTTAGGTACAGAAGCGGGAGCAAATACATAAATTATATTAACATATTGGCAGGCTTTCCTAACCTGCATTGCTTCTGGATATGAATCGCACCAAAAAAAGATTGTCCTAGTTGCTGTTTGGTCCTGTTAAATAATTGATCAGCAGCTTTTGAAGAATACATCTGTTTTAGTCCAATATCAAATGACAAAGATTGAGTTTATTTGAGGTTGAGGTAATTGTGCATATGGGAAGTCTTTAATGCTGCCTTAACTCCAGCTTGGTGGCATACCCAACAGGAAGAAGAACAAGTCCCACCGGGATATCAAGCGGATGCTGTGTGAATGTCCGCCCCTTTCCAAAGAAGAGAGAGGCCAAGGGGAAGTGGCTTGCGGAGAAGACTGTCTCAATCGCCTGCTCATGATAGAGTGGTAAGCGCCGGTTTGTGAGATGTCAAAGCACTTGTTCTGAATGTGAGACTTTTGAGCCTTTAAACTGAATTAATTCAGACTGCTTCAGTCAGCTTGACCTTTATGGTGCAACTTGTTACAATAGTTCTTTGTGGATTTAGATTCATGTATTGCCCTCTTTCTTCTGCAGACTGGAGTTTAAATTTAAGGTTGACTGAATTTCATAGTCTCATTCATTTCTATTTGAGCCCATCACAAAAACACCAGAGTATTTGCAGGGGAGGCTTGGTCTGGAGTGCCGTAGATAATGCTGCATGCCAGGATGGATGGAGATAGGAATGCAGGAGCTGCAGCTCTCCTTGCAACATCCTTGCCTTTAATTTTGTTTCTCCTTTGCATGCCTCTTCTCTTTCCCCAGGCTGCTTTCTTTGTTTCCTTCTCCTTTTGCTTTGAGTCCTTATACTGGAAGGAAGAGGGTTGGAGGACTGAAGCAACTGCCGCTTCAGGTTTCCAGTAAGCAGGAGATGAAGAACTGGGGCATTTGTACCATGGTTGAGAAGACAGGCTTGCTTTCTGCTTTGGCAAGGAAAGATGGAGATAATGAGGATGGGAAAGGAAAGACCTATGGCAAGGACCCTATTCTTGAGTCTGAGCAAGGAGCTAAGACTTTGGATCTTAATATGTGGTCAGCACAAGTCATAGATGGGGAAGAGAAAAATATTCCAGGAAAAAGGCGTATAGAAATATACTGTATTTTCTTGCATATCACACACCCTAGAATATAATACACAGCTTGTTTTTGAAAGGCAGAAAGATTTTTCCAGTTACGGCTGCATAGAGCAGGGACAGAGCCTAATCTTCAGCTGACTTGCCCTACTTTTTCTGCTTAGTTTGGGAACTAGGAGGAGAGAGACCAGGAACAGTTAACAGAAAGCAAAATTCCCCTTAAAAGGGTTAGCTTTATTAGTGGAACATCAAGACCCTTTAAAAGGGAGAGATGTCATTAGTGCATATGGAGCGGAGAAAAATGAGATATTAGGACAATTCTTATCCCTCGTGTCTAAAAAGTAGTACCGCAGCTACTGCGCTGTGGAGCAGGAATCAAAGCAAGATGCTTTTAACCCTAGCAGGAAATTGGCTTTCCTGCACCCCAGTTTTGGGGGGGTTGATTTCAGGGGACAAAGGTGCATGTTCTTTGTGAGGAAATACAATACTGAGGAGAACTAGGTGTGCTGACTGAATTGTATAATGCAATACTATCACACTATTCAAACTTGTTTTTAAAAGTCTCTTTGCCTAAATAAGCTCTGATTTTTTTTAAACATAATCAAATAATTTTGCTATAAAAAGCATAACTACATTTATGGATTTTTTGCTGACTGTATTAGGGTTGGTTTGTATCGGTTTCTCTGCTGAGCTGCCTCCATTGCTGCCATCCTCCTCCTGGGAATTGATTGTCCCGTTTCCTCTGCTTAGTTCTTCCAGGTGCCCAAATGGAGACTACTGTTCCAACAGGCGGTTCCAGAAGAAACAGCATGCAGATGTTGAAGTGATCCTGACCGAGAAGAAAGGCTGGGGGTTGAGAGCTGCCAAAGACCTCCCATCGTAAGGATGACTTCTACTAGATTCGTTTTCCCTTTGCAGAGAAAGTCAAATAAGTTGTTTGCATTGAAAACGTCTTTAATTATAGTCCAAGTAGCTGAATTTCCCATGTTCCTAAACAGCCTTGTCCCCACCTACTCACCTCTCCATCTTCCTTCGCCTCTCAGCGTGTCAAATATGCCACTTAGTTCTCCTTATCTGCCTGTCCTCCAAGGGCAGACTAGATCCGTCCCAGTCTGGTTCCCACCCTCTGCATTTTACCAAAGCTATTCTCACGAAGCTTTTTTAACAATTGGCTCCTAGTCAAATGCTTGGGCTTTACCTGCGTTCTTGCGCATCTTGGCACTTCTGCTGTTTCTGCTGCTGTTGGTTGCGTGCTCCCTAACCTTTTGCTTTTATAAATCTGATCTCTCCTGTTTATTGTCCTTGACCCTCTCCTCCTTTTCAGCATCATCTATTTGCATAGCTGTCACGGCCATTTTTTGCACTGATGAATTCCTAAATCTGACTCTCCTCTCTTGACCAGTCTCCCTCTAGCTAGTCCACATTAGTGCCTGTGACATTTTCTGAATATCATGCCATCAGCTTAAGCTTAATGCAGCCAACACTGAACTCACAAATTTTCCACTAAAACCTCTTCTATTCTTAACATTGATTGTCAACCGTGCCACTGCCCTCCTTCTGCTTAGTTCTATAAAACATGAGCAACATTTTTACTTGTCCCTGTCTGAACCTCTCTGGGAGAAATATTCTGCCATCTTCCACATCTTTTCTCCAGATCTTCTGGGTCAGACAGCCTGCAAGCCACATTTGGCCTGCAGAGGCAGGTCATCTGGCCTGTAGCGCTTCTCATATATGCTGGAGGGTAGGGCTCGGATTCAGAGTGAGCTAGACAAATTGGAGGATTGGGCCAAGAGAAATCTCATGAGATTCAGCAAGCAAGGACGAGTGCAAAGTCCCGCGTTCAGGACAGAGCAATCCCGTGCACCGGTACAGGCTGGGGGCTGCCTGGCTAGACAGCAGCTCTGCAGAAAAGGACCTGGGGGTGACAGGGGACAGTAAGCTGAACAGGAGCCAGCAGTGTGCCCTTGTTAGCAAGAAGGCTGCTGGCATCCTGGGCTGCAATGGCAGGAGTGTCGCCAGCAGATGGAGGGAAGTGATTCTTCCCCTCTTTTCAATGCTGGAGAGGCCACATCTGGAGTCCTGTGTCCAGCTGTGGGCCCCCATTACAGAAAGGATGTGGACACATTGGAGAGAGTCCAGTGGAGAGCAACAAAAATGGTTGGGGGGCTAGGGGTCATGATTTGTGAGGAGAGACTGAGAGAACTGGGCTGATTTAGCCTAGAGAAGAGGAGACTGAGGGGACTTAATAGCAGCCTTCACCTCCCTGCAGGGTGGTTCAAAAGAGGATGGAGCTGGGCTGGTCTCAGAGGGGGCAGATGACAGGACAAAGAGCAGTGGGCTCAAGCTGCAGCAAGGGAGGTTTAGGTTGATAGTAGAAAGAATTTTCTCATGAGGAGGGTAGTAAAACACTGGAACAGGTTACCCAGAAAGGTTATGGAAGCTCCATTCTTGGAGGTTTTCAAAACTTGGCTAGACAAAGCCGTGGTTGGGATGATGTAGCTGGGGCTGGTCCTGCGTGGAGCAGGGGGTTGGACTAGATGCGACTTCCTGAGCTCCCTTCCTCATTGTCTGTGATTCATGGTCCAGAAAATCCACCTCTGGATTGAGCCTGTGGAGTTGGTAATTTTTTCAGTGGGACCAGGACCTGTGGAGATAAAGCGACTGCTGCTCACCCCACCATAAAATTTCTAGGTTGAGCACTGCCAGGGTGAACCCACTAGTTTCTGGTTGCCCTACTACCCAATTTCTAGGTCATGATCCTCATTGAGGATGTCTTTCTGCCATAACACCCTGTGCATCATTTAATGATGGCTGGGGTCTGGTGGGGCTGTAGCTGGAACTTGCTTCATATTTTTAGGAGAAAAATTAATGATATTAACTTTTAAATTAACACATGAACTTTTCATCATTTGAAACCTGTTTAAGAGGGAGACTGTGGCTCCTATCTATTTGTACAGTTCCTAGTATGAAGGGGCTCCAGTCTTTATCTGGGCTTATGGACTCATCTGCTTATAGTATATTATAGTTGAATATTAGAGTGATGCCTATGGTCTGTTCACATAGCCCACCCATTTTGTCAGGTCCTGGTCAATAGTAGACAGTGCCTGCGCTGAAGAGCCTGCAATTAGACACACAAGTGTTGTGAAAAGCTGTCACCCTTGGGAAGAAAGGCAAAGAGCACCGCCGTAGGAAAGTACTTCTGTACAGGCAAGACATGCACAACCATCTAGTTCGAAGTTGATTATATTTTCTTGATGCTGAAAAGGAGAAAACTGAGATGTCTTTTATTGGACTCTTTTCCCAGCTGTCATTTGGCATTTCCCAAAAGCATCCTGGCAAAAGGAGCTGTGCTGGGAGGCACTGGTGGAGGACAGGGCTGTCTCTTCATGGATGAATTCAATGCAGCTTGGAAACAAATGTGATGGTGTTTGTGTGGGAAGTAGACAGGATGGATAGCGAGGTCTTATAGTGTTCATGGACTACAGGGGGTACAGGAGCATTTGTACAGGGGTGAATAAGTAGGGAGAACTTAAGCAGCAATGGCCTCACCAGTAAATTTTGTTCCTTAACCATGTGGGATAATTTACTTGGGTGCTCGTCTCATTTAAATGGCATTACTTAAATATATATTTCCTATCTTTGCAACATGTAGCTAGTCTTCTGAATTTTCTTCCTGGGAAGCATGGGCTTGGCTCTCCCACAAAGCCTTTTGTGATGTGCAGAGTTTCTTGTTTTGAAGAACACATGTGTATATTAGCAGTTGCATTGGGCTCTAAAATTTACATTTCAAAAGGTTGTGAAAAGGACGTGGTTGGTCTGTTTTGTCTCAAATCCATGAGACTCTGGGGGGTTTAAGGCAGGACTTTGTCTTGTATTTTTTGTGCAACGATTCTTCTACTCTCCTGGAGTTTTCAGTCCGTTTCCTTGGAAATTTTGATTCTTTCGAAGCCGTCTAAGGACCAGTGAGTTCTTTGCCAGCCTTTTACCAAAAGTACACGTTTGGTCTTGTAGCAGCTAGAAATATTTCTGTCCTGTTAGTTGTATGAGGTTCTGCATTAAGTAGGTACAGGGGAAGAGTTGGAATGTGAATCTGCTTTTTGAAAGAAAGCATGATCATGTTTAAAACATGGCAGCTTCCTATCTGCATATTTAAAACAATATGCTTAACAGTGAGAACCTCCACATTGAAAGTCTGTGCAACCCATAAATTACCAGTCTTTCAAAGCCTCTTTGAGAGCAGCAGTTACATGCTCCTGCCACATTCCTGCTCTGACTTGCAGAGCATTCGGTGATCAAGATGTGCTGGAGACTGGTTAAAGTCTGCAGTTCAGCTGATTTCACATTTGCCAGGTGAACATGCTGCTGGCACACATCTCGTGAAGGTCCGACGCTTAAAATTGCCCTGTTCAGGAGCATAGTTGCTCTGGTTAAAAACTGGGGGGTGAGGGGAGATGTGAAGAATGGGTACTGGGAAATGACAGCATTGCAGTCTCGAGGGGTAGTAGCATGCTCCTAGATGGTTTCACCATCTGATCATCGCAGGAATCATGAAGCTCGGTTCTGCTTACCATTTCAGACGCTGTTCTGAAAGAGCAGGTTAATGGGTATTGCACGTGCGGATGATACTGAGCCATTTGATACAGAAAGCACCATTTCAGTCAAATGCAATACGTGGCCCATGGGCCAGATCTGGCCTGCCAACTGATTTGGATCTGGTCTGTGGGTTGGCACCCGGTGGTGCTCCTCATGGGGCTGAGCCCTGTCTGGGGCAGCCTCTGACATGATCCACCCTGTGCCTGGCCCTAGCCAGCGTGCACAGCTTCCAGCAAGGCTGCTCCTGGTGCAGCTGCTTCTCAGCTCCACTTGCCTCCAGCGGCAGCTCCTCCCTCCGCTCCTGCTGCACTGCTCCAGGCTGGGAGGAAGCCTCAGCCAGGTGGCTCTTGCCCCAGCATGCAGGGCTCCAGCTGCCTTCCCAGTCAGCTTCCCACAGACCGCACCAGCCAGGCAAGCTCTGCTGCATGCACCCCTTGCCCCCCTCTCTCTCCTCACCCCCAGCTGGCTCCTGGGACCTAGTGCCCCAACAGCCCCAACCTGCCTTCCCCCCCGCCCCACGTGTATACAACCCATATAGACACAACTCCACAGGGCAGGGGCTGGCCCACAAGCCCACCCTGTAATCTTGGTCTTCTTGCCTGCTCATCTCGCTCCTGAACACTGGTCCCACTGCCACAGCCCCATCCCACATAGGGAGTTTTGGGAAGTTCTTGCAGTAGGGAGTGTGTTGACTTGGCTCGCGACAACTCATCAAAACTCCCTGCATGGCCCAAATAATTGCCCGTCCCTGCTCTAGGGTCTGGTCTAAGTCACTGCTGAGAAATAGTGGCAGGAATTAACTCCATGAGAATTTCATCGTGGAAAATTCAACTGCATCTCTTTATATTGGGAAATGAATAAAAGCATCTGAAACGTACTGAAATGGATGACAGCAGTGATTTAGACTGGAGCTGGATAGGGGATAGCGCGTTAATTATGAGGCCGCAGTGTGATGTGGCAGCAAAAATAGCCAGGGTACATAGAGACATTGCAAATTTAGTCCCCCGAACAGTTACTGGGGTAAGTCTCTGTACAGATCCAGGAACGTTGCATTTGGTTCTGGGCACAAATTCAGAGAGAAGCAACGCATTGTTAAGACATGACTGACTTTTAAGGGACAATTTTCCCTTGGTCTATATGTCCTGGCATGGTAAGGCTGGTGGCGGAGAGGACATTAAACCCTGGTGATGGGTTGACCCGACTGATTTGCAAGCATCTGTTCTTCTTTCTTCTTATGTCCTGCCCTGACATCAGCCCCCTGGCCCTGATCTGGCTCTCAATTCAGACTTAATGCTATGGCACAAAACCTCAACAGAAAGTTCAGTCAGGGCTTTAACAGCCAGGGAAAGAGATGGGAAGAGACAGCCCATCTGAAAACTGTTGCCACCGCCCTCCCTATGGCTTTGGGAACAACTCGGTATCCTTACTCAAAGGCAGAGCCATAGGAAAAACCGCTTTGCTCCATGTGAGAACCACATGGAAGGGTTAAGGACAGGTTTGAGTCATGAGGTGCAAGAGCTGGGGCTACCTGGTGTTCTAGGGGCCAGGTTTTCTGGATAGTGGTCAAGGCCGGTAAGGTGGAGGAACCGGGCTTGTGAATGCAGGATTGTCGAGTAAATAGGCAATAGAGACCTGGCTTTGCAGGCTATGGAGGCAAGGGATGTAGTGGCCTGGACCATGGGTTACAGGAGTTCATGGAAAACAAGGTGCTGAGATCACTTCAGGCCAGATTTTCCAAAGCCCTGGAGATTATTCTCTGGGGAATCTTGTAGTGACTGTGCCATAGGTCTTTTTTCTCTCTAATTTGAGATTCCTCTTTCCATGAGGTCATGAAGGATTCATTCTCCCCTCTCCCCCCGATCAGCAGGTTCTAGAAGAAAGCTGCTGCAGGCAGACTTGAATACCATTTAATTTTCCTCCCTCCATTTTCTGCTGAACCTCCCTATGCTTTTCAAATCAAAACGTGTCTTTAGCAAAGTCTAATGCATTTACAAAGTAGACCCTCCATGGAAAGCAATGTATACGCTTTTCTCTAAAAGGCCTAGTAGGTTGCTTTGTAAATAATAGCGTAGTATTAATATTTTAAAAAAATAGAATTCAGTTGTAATTGCCCACTATATAAAGCTGTTAAACAAAAAATCTTGGTCACGTTGGCAGGGCTCTGAACCTGCTGTGTGATACTCCGTGAGTTTGGGCGAACACGGCTGGCTTTCTTCCTTGTTTAACCTGGTTCGTTCCTAAGCTGATAATGATGCTTTTTGCTCTTGTGCTTTGCAGTAACACGTTTGTGTTGGAGTACTGTGGAGAAGTGCTGGATCACAAAGAGTTCAAAGCCCGGGTGAAAGAGTATGCTCGCAACAAGAACATACACTACTACTTTATGGCTCTGAAAAATGATGAGGTGAGTACTGCTGGCTTGGTCACAGAAGCTATGTATGCATGCTGGGGTAGGGAAAAAGACAGTATTGTTGATTATGAGCATTTGGGTTACGCAAGTTCTGCTAGGAATAGATCTGGCATTACTCGACTTGGTGGTACCATGCACAAATAGCAGCCTTTTCCTCCAAGTCCTGGATCCATGTTTTTCAGTTGAGGGCACTTTCAGCTGACTTAAATTCAACCATACAGTGCAAGTGGCATTAAACTACTACCAAAAGTTCTTGATGTGTCCTCACAGGTCCCTGCTCTTGGGATTAAAGATCCCACTGCAGAGGTCCAAGTATTTTATAAGCCCAAGTAAGTCTGCATGCCTCCAATTTATGGGTCCTAAGGCTCTAAATGCCAAGTTTATACATGAAAATAATACTTCTTCCCCTCAACAGCTACATATTTTACTCTTCTCTTCTGCCAGGTATGGTTACTGTGTTGATAGCTTTGCCGTAAATCGGCTCAGAAACAAACTTAAATGTTCACTTGTTCCACGTAAGCATTTTCTATGGTTGCCATGCGCCTGTGACATGACCATGAACTTGGGGATGTAGGGAAGTGGTGTGCTCAGCTGCATGTAGGTGATGGCTTTTATCTTTGCTGGACAGAGCGGGGCCTAAAATGATGTCCCCCGGCAACACAGCCAGAGCAGGGCCATGGGGGGGGGCAGAGGTGGATGCAGGCTGCCCACTGTGGGCTTAGGGCTCCCTGCCCTGGGGGCTCTCCTGGGGAGAGGAGTATGTGGGGGGAGGCATGTGCCCCCCATATTTGTCTGTGGGGTGGGGGTGGATGTGGGCTGCTTGTGGTCTTGGGGCTCCCTGCCCTGCCGCCTTGTCCCTGGAGCCCTGCCCTGGCCACCATGGTGAGGTGGGAGCTGTGATGCAGAGTTGTGGCCCCTGCTGCTGCTGGGTGGGCAGGGGTGCCTCACCACGGCAGTCGGCGCAGGGCTCCCTGGGAGAGGGCAGCAGGGCAGGGACCCCCGAGGCTGCAGTGGGCACCCCGCATCTGCCCCCACCCTGCACACAGATCTGGGGGGCATGTTCCCCTCCCCCCCATTCCCCTCTCCCTGAGAGTGCACACAGCAGCAAGGAGCCTAGGCTTGATGTTCCCATTTCGGGACTGTCTGGGTGAACGGGTGGTCACCCTATCCTCTCCCTGAGCGGGGTCAGGGCCCTCGGGCCCCCACGTACTCTGCACCTATGCACAGTAGGACGGTCTTTGTATGAACCTAGTCTTTGTATTAAGATGATGCACATTACAAAAATGTTTGAGAACTGCTGTTGTAGATACTGCTATGAACGCGAGATGTGGGAAACTTTGTAATGTGAAGTTTTCCCACTCCTGCTCAGAACGGTGGAGAAATGCATGTTGTTTTCTAGCAGTTGAAACCAAACAACAATAGCCTATTTTTTCGTGCAGGCTTTTCATTGCAAACCCATTCTCTCCTAAGCAAATAAGGCAGATGGCTGAAAAGGGAAAGAATGATTACAATTTTTATTGAAGTTTTCATTCTCATCTTGATACGTACATGCAGGCAGTGCCTCCAGCTGCTGTTGCAGCAGTCGAGGGGAAAGAGGAGTGCTTTGTGCTATATTTATTTTTTTTCCCTTTCAGATAATAGATGCTACGCAGAAAGGAAACTGTTCCCGTTTCATGAACCACAGCTGTGAACCAAACTGCGAGACACAAAAGGTGAGCTGCAAAAGGAAACCTATTGTTCGGAGGTCTCCAATTTTGTGTGCTTGCGAGTGGTAAAAGACTCCAAATGGAACGCTTTTATCATCAACCTTTGCATCTCTGTCTTGCTCAATTACTGCTATTTAAAAGCAAATATATACTTTGGAAATGGGGGAGTACAACCCTTCCAGATTGAGATTTTAGAATCAAAGATGCGTGTTGCTTTTTGGAAGATTAGCAATGTCATTTGTGTTGAATCTCCTTAATTTAATAAAACGTCCTGTCCAGCCTAGATAACTGTATTAACTAATGTCACTGTTTGGGGATTTATTTTTCCTGCCTTAGTGGACCGTGAATGGACAGCTAAGAGTTGGATTTTTCACCACCAAGCTTGTCCCATCAGGCTCAGAGCTAACATTTGACTACCAGTTCCAGAGATATGGGTAGGTATCTTTTCTACTCGTCTGCCTGTACGCTTATAAGTAGGTCTCCCTAAGTGATGATGTGCTGAAGAAATCTGTGCGACTGACCACTGAAAAAGTCTCGTCTAATTCAGAATCCAAGTGTCTGAGCACGGTGGTAAATGAATTGGAGTTTAGAAATAAAAAAGGCTGATCTGGCTAATCTGTCAATGTCCCTTCCTATACGAGATGAGTATTTTATGATTTTGCTTTAAATATTCCAAGTTTGAGGGCTTTTCTGCCAGTTTTCTAGGTATTCCTCTTAAGTATTCCTTTTCCTAATTTCATCCAGTTACTAATTATCCCCAGCTGTACCCCTTTTTTAGCATTTTAAATAATTCCTCAACTCACCTGTATCTTAGTATTTTGCAGTTTTGCAAATATTTGCAAGCTTGATAGTGTTTCTTTTCCCCTTGCATGCTTGATCTTTTCAGTCTTAGCCTGTCCTTGTAGGTCAACTCCCTCACTCCTTAATTGTTTTATCTGACCATTCTGTGTACTTGGAAAGGTGCACTAATCCAATTCTTGAGACAATCCTAAGACAAGGCACTTGATTCCTATTGTTTCATAATGGGATGCCTACGTCTGTGTTGGGGGTAGTATCTGGCATAAGAAGGAGGCAACTTGTATTTTTAAACAGATTTGAATATTGGATATTATAAATTGATGTCCAGGATCAGGTTATAAAGGAAGGGTTACCCTCATAAAAAGAGGGTGCTCTGCTTGGGTAAAGATGCAAACTTTTGAGAGCAGACAAGCTTGTCTTGACTATTAAACATTTCCTTAGCCCTCTCAAATTGCTGACAGCTACGTGAATTGTTTATGGACTGTTCGAGATTGGGAAGTTTTTATGAAGTGAAACAAGCAGATGCGTTATCACTTTTTAAATACCTATAACTTTATTTTATATTTCATATTTTATGCAGAGATTTATTTCAAACGAGTCAAAATCGGCTTCGTATTTAGGATTTATTGTTGCAGGCATCGCTTAATCTCTTCTAGAGAAGGACAGCTCTTCTGTACGAGACCCAACCTTTGGATTCCTCAAGTTTCCAAGCCCACTGAGTCTGGTCCACATCCAGACTCTGCCTTCAGCTCTGCCCTCCCACAGGGCAGACTCCCTGTTCGACACCACTCCGGGGGAGTTAACACTGTTAATTATGTTATGCCTCATTTAAAGACGAGGGGGAGGGATCTTTACTGCTGAGGGCCTAGAGGTTCATAGCATGCTAAGTAACATACCAAGCCTTTTTCCCTGTGATCTGGGATTCTGACAAGATGCGAAATACAGAAGACCCTTTTAATCAGTTAAAAGAGATGGTGAGATGAATGAACTTTTGCTTTTGAGCAGTTAGATTGTAACAGAGAGCCAGGAACTGAAGATAAGTGTTTGTATGTCCATAACAGGAAGATCTGTCAAAAGGAAGGGACAGACCAAAGAAACCATAGGTCTTTTACAGAATGCAGAAGGCAGTTTAGTTGTGGCTAATGCCGAGAAAGCAGAAATATTTTAATGCCTCTCTTACTTCATCCTTCAAAAATAGGGACAGCTATGAGGTGACGAATGCAATTAGCAGCAGAAATAGAGAAGACAAACAGCCAGAGTAATGGCAGAACAGGTTAGGGGTTACTTAGAAAAGCCAGTTTATTTCAGATCAGCAGGGCCAGGGGGATGCAGATGCACCTGAGGGTACAGAAGGAATTGGCTATGGTAACTTCAGAGCCAGCAGCTGTCTTCTTGGAGACCCCGGGGAAGTTGGGTGAGATCCCGATGATTGGAAAAGAGCAAATATAATGCCCGTCTCTAAGAAAGGGAAGGAGGATTTGGGGAATTACAGAGCAGTCAGTCTGATCTCGATAGCTGGAAAGAGCATGGCGCAGGTCCTGAAGGAATCTATTGTAGAGCACCGAGAGGAGAACAGGGTGATCAGGAATAGCCATGGATTTGCCAAGAGCAAGTAATGCCTGACCAACTTGATTTCCTTTTATCATAAGGGGACAGGCTCTGTGAATGGGGAAGAGAGCTGTGGACGTGATATGCCTTGACTTTAGCAAGGCTTTTGACACGTCTCCCTGGACATTCTCATTAACAAGCTAAAGCAATACAGACTAGATGACAGTAGTGAAAGATGGGCGCATAATCGTTTGAGTTATCGTGCTCACTGAGCAGTCATCAGTGGCTCAATACTTAGTTGGGAGGAGGTATTGTGGCATTCCCCCAGGGGTTTATCCTGGTTCTGGTACTGTTCAACATCTCATTTGGATGATGAGATCGAGTGCACACTTAGCACATTTGCGAGTGACACCGAATTGGGTGGAGTTGCAGACCATCTGGAGGGTAGGGCAAGGATCCAAAATGACGTGGATAGATTGGAGAGGTGGTCCATATTTCAATCCGATGAGATGCAACAAGAACAAGTGCAAGTTTGCAGAGTACAAAAAATGATTAGAGGCCTGGGAGATGAGACTTAGGAGGAAAGCTGAAAAACCTAGGGTTATTTAGTCTAGAGAAGAGAAGACTGAAGGGAAAATTGATAACAGTCTTTAAATACTTGGAGGGCGGTTATACAACAGATGGAGATGGGCTTTTCTCTGTGGCTGTAGGGGACAGGACTAGGAGCAGTGATCTTAAACCATGGCAGAGGAAATTTAGGTGGAAGATTAGGAGGAACTTTCTGAATATATGGGTGGTCAGACTTCCTTTCTCCAGATGCTTGCAGATGACCGACCTTATGATATGCGCTCCAGTAACTTTCTAGGTATTGAAGTGAGGCTAACTGGTATATCTTTTTCTGGCTTACTTTTTAAAGAGGGGCAGTATGTTCAGTAGAAGAGGTCTGTTTAACTTGGGGTGGGAGAGCATCAAGTAGAACAAAAGACTGTGCACAGGAGTTCATAGTCCTCTGCATTGTCTTCATCTGCAGGGGGGAAACTTGGCTAAAAGTTCTGTTTTGTGCAGCATATTTAGAAAAGAATGGAGGAGGTGGGTAACAAAGCACACAAATCACATGATGAGCAAAGAAGTTGTGTGCACGCGCACTAATAAAATCAAATTCTCAGTTGCTCCTTTGCTGGTGTTTGAAGTCAGGTAATGGAAAGAAAAAAAAGGCTAAAATTGACAATATAACGCAGCAATGGTTTTTCCCTTCCTGTAGATTTGAAAGACACTTACTGAGTAGGACAACAACTCAGTTGTGAGTGCCATCACTCTCTTACTAAACTTGTGTGTTGCTTGTGCCTCTTGTACAGCAAAGAGGCTCAGAAATGCTTCTGCGGCTCTGCTAACTGCCGGGGTTACCTTGGAGGAGAGAACAGGGTCAGCATCAGAGCTGCAGGTGGAAAAATGAAAAAGGAGCGCTCTCGTAAGAAGGATTCGGTGAGTGCAACCCTGGTTCATTTTCAGGCACGATGCCCCTTCCACAAAGGGTGCTAGAGCAGTTCATTTTCCTTGTTGAAGTAGCAGTTAAGAGGAATACAGTCCTGTGCTGGGATCAAAAGACAGTGATATAGGGATTTCAGCAGAATACTGTTGCCAAAAGACAGAATATCTCGCTGACATAGGTGCCTATAAAACCAAGAAAACATGCTGAAGGCCTACAAGGAACAGAATGGATCCTGAAACTATTTCCCACCCTGCTTCAGCACAAAGTATTGGTACCACAGTGACCTCATAGGCAAATAGAGTAATTGTTATGCACTTACTATCTCAAACATGGACTTTGAGCCCTTCTTATTTACAGAAAAACCAGTTACTTGTTTAACTTCGGACATTGTTTGTGGTCTTATACTTCCACCAGGAATAGGCGGTCAGGTCCCAGTTGAACACATTTACTGCCATTTGGCACACAACGTAGTGCAGGTGTTCCCTACCTCCCGTGAAGCTGGGTAAGTTGTGGTGTGAAATGTGAGCCTTCCCCCCAACCACCTTGGCCTAAAGGCAGTGAAGCTTGCAAGGACTCGCACAAACACGCGGGTTGTCTGTTGGGACTGCTTCAGTTCTAGTTGCATTTGCAGCTCTGTATTAATGAAATGCATTATGTAGAACCAGAGCCTTTCCTGGCTTTCACATCCTTCTCTATCAGGTTGGCAGAATGACCTGAATTCAACCATGTAGCTGAATCGATTGCTTTGTTTGGTCCATAGCAGTGGTCTTAATAGTAGCTGTGACCAGCAGCGTAGGAAACTCTCGGGAGAGGTGCCAAAGGAGAATGACACACTCCCTCCCCACCTCCCCTCTGTTTTTTCTTTTCTTCCATGATGTAAGTTCCTGCTCAGAAATTAGGAAGAAGACTTTCACTGCCTGTAAAATGTTTGCTTTCATAAAAGTTAACCACCATTCCCTCCATGGCATTTGCATTTATTTAGTCAGGAGGATACTTTGTGAAGCTAGAAGCTTAAATTTCAATGACCATGTTTTTATGCAAGAATCTGTCTTTATAAAAACTGACCTTTGTATTTTTTTTTTTTTAATTCATTTCCAGACCAAAAAGAATGCCGTGTTCACCTTTAAAATAGATAAATATATTTGAATGATGTGTTCCTTTTCTTCAGCAAGCTTCATTTTTGTATTTGCAGTTGTAGGGGAAAGCTTTTATATTCTACCTGTTTATGAAGGCTGCCTGGGTTAAATATCCTATTGAATCATTTATAAAGTAGATTTAAACCATTAATCAATGCTTTTGATTTGTAGATTTGATTATAAATCATAGAAAAATTAGGAAAGGGACTTCAAGAGTAGATTCAGACTAGGCATCAGGAGGCACTCCTTCACAGTCAGGGCGGCTAGGATCTGGAACCAACTTCCAAGGGAAGTGGTGCTGGCTTCTACCCTGGGGGTCTTTAAGAGGAGGATGAATGAACACCTTGCTGGGGTCGTTTGACCCCAGTGCTCTTTCCTGTCATGGCAGGGGGTCAGACTTAATGATCTGCTCAGGTCCCTTCTGACCCGACCAACTATGAAGAGGTCATCTAATCCAACCCCTTGCTCAAACCAGGACCAACTAAATGGTCTAGCCAGGGTTTTGTCAAGCTGGGCCTTAAACCTCCAAGGATGGAGACTCCCCAAACTTCTCTAGGTAACTCATTCCAGAGCTTTAATACCCTCTTAGTGAGAGTTTTTCATAATATTCAACCCAATATTGAAATAATTTCCTAATATCCAAATGTAAATGTTCCAGACAGTTGGGCATTTTTTTCTGCTCAATATAGACTTCAGAGTGAATGTCTTGTTACTGCCCCAGCATGCATCTTTTGATGGAGTAGACCTCCATTTGTGAAGCTCTAAGTACCAAATAGGCAGTAATTGAAGGAAAAATATTCCTTGTTTTAAATAGCAGATGATGTCTTCTGCCCCACCATCCTATGTTAATATGTGAAATGGCAAACTTGAAACCAGAATACTTGGTAAACACATCTTGTGGGATGGTAGCTTGTGGGTCTGGCAGGGTAGTTGAAGAGTTGTATAATTGCTTTGTCTTGGCAGGTGGATGGGGAGTTAGAAGCACTGCTGGAGAACGGAGAAGGTCTTTCAGATAAGAACCAAGTTCTCAGTTTATCCCGGCTGATGGTTCGGATAGAGACACTGGAGCAGAAACTCACCTGCCTCAAGCTCATACAGGTGAGGAGATCCCCAATGAGGGGGAAGAAAGGAGGGGATCAGATTGCATTCAGAATTTTATTTTGCCTAATATGCCTTTAAATGGCTGTAGAGGATAAGGGGAAAAAAAAAAAGGAAAATCAGGCTTCCCACTTGTTTCAATAACTAGAGCATGAGTTTAGTTGTTGTTAGAGTGGAAAAAGGCATGGGTTTCTAATTGCATATAACTTTGTAGCACCCATCCTTTACTGTTAACATTTGCCTTTTTGGAGGATTAGAAGAGTGCTGTGGCCTTACTGGTTCATTTAAAATGGCTATTTCTACAGACTGATATAAAAGGGTTAACTTTACTTGGATAAGAATGATCCCTTTTAGCAATATATTAAGCCGTCTGATGAAATACAGTTGGAAAAGGAAAATGGACCAGAGAAAAGTAGCCTGGCTATTCTGGAATTAATTTACAACCAGCTTTTTCCTAGGAGTCTGCTGGGTAGTTGTTTTTTGGTTTTTTTTTTTTTATTTTCATTCAACTCAGTAAAGATTAGTTATATCCGATTTTCTATTTATCTAGCCTCCTGTTAGGTTTTTATTCTGTAATAGTAGCTGTCCACCGGAGATGCTTATAATAGTGCCATAAGTAGTATTGCACTAGTACAGTTGCTCTTGTCCATTTTAGTTTCTTTTGATGTCTGGTGATGTTGACAGGAAACTAGTCCTGGCTCTCTGCTTTCCGTGCTTCTTGGTTTTTATCAGTAACCAATCCCTAGTTCAGGAGTTAGTCTCCACCTGCTGATATTGCCTAGTTTTCGCCTGTGGAGAAGTTGCTGACTGTTCTTCCGAACTCTCTGTACTTTTTGGCTCACCTAGAACACGCATTCGCAAGCCTGCCTGAAGTCCTTCCTCGAATGCCATGGCTTATCTCTCCTCTGGATCTGGATGACAGAGCTGGGCGACGGGAGAGGGAGCACCGCTAACAACCTGAAACTCCAGCTAGAGGTCAGTACCAGCCTCAGATGGCCATGTCTACAAACTGGCTTGTACATGGAGCCTTGCAAGCAGCTTGATTTATGCTCAGAAGAGGGAGAGCGAGTGTGCATGCGAGTATATAAAAATATGTAAAGTGTTAACAAAAACCAGGTGTACTACTGTGTGCTGAAAACTGTCGTTTTCCCCACAACAGCAGTGTTTTCTCTACATTATGTTCACCCACGAGAAGCCCTAAATACCTAGAAAGGATTTACTTTTGTGGATTTCCTAATCCTGTACATAAATTAATGACATAGCCAAGTGTAAAGGACAGACAGACAGAGACATTCTGTTCTGGGATGTCCTAAATGTAGCTTTAGATCACATAGGGAAGTAGGGCTGTAAGGGATGCCTGGAAGTCATCTAGTCCAATTCCCATTTTGTAGATGGTTATAATTGCTACAAGTATCACGTCCATCATTATAATAGCTACAAGTACCTCCATTAACAAGTTACTGAAACATAAAAGGAAAAAAAGATTTTGCTAAAAGACCTGTTGTGAAAAGCTTTCTCAGACTTAGGTGCATTTGGTAGTATTTGCTAGTAGCAGTAGTATACAGCTGCATTTGGTAGTAGCAGCTGTACTATCTTTGAGGTCAAGACAGATGTATGCCTAAACCTTGGTTTATTTTTCTTAGCTGAAATGATAACTTTCTTATGCCAGTGCTGTTTGCTTAGCTGTTTCTCTCAGCTGTTACATAGCATCTTTTGGATTATTTTTTTTCTCAGGTTTTTTTTTTATTTCTTCTGGGCTGGTATCTTTTCCTTGTCACCCAGTCTTCTAATCCATCTAATTAAAATAACAGTGACCTAGGGAACCAATACAAGGACATTTGCAATCAAAAATGATGACTTGTGTTCTTGTAGCTGTTTACAACTTTTTTTTTTTTACAGGAGCACCTTAGAAAAGCCCAGATTGCTTATAAAAGGTGTTTGTTATACTCAGGTATGAACAAAAGCTGATATCCTGCTTGGGATTAGGACTTTGCTGGCTGCTTTTCAGATGGGCTTGAAGATTTTTTGGTAGACCAACTGAATATATTCTTTGGTGCAAGCTTAAGAAAATAGCCCTTACATTGACACCTTTTTTCAAAGTGACTAGGTATTTTCCCATATGAAAATACAAGGATCTTCAAAAAATGCTTTCTGTTAAAGTGGTCTGTGCTGTGGTGGGGACCCCATAACCATGTCTCATGTCTCTTGAACAGGCCATAACTACTTCAGCTAGGTAAGCATCTGTTAACTTGGGTCTAGCTCTTGAGCCCCAGCATGCTATCCTGTTAGGCTTGATTCTCACTGTCTCCATTGTTGATGAGAGATGCATTAGTCTCCTGCATTGTCAAGCTTTATGCTATCATAGACCACGCTCTGAGATGCTGGGCCTCTACCTTTGTAGTACACAACCCACACTTGGCATGAATGCTTTCTCTGCTGCTGAGTTTTTCAGTGCCAGCAGTCCTGGCACAAGTGTTTGGCATCTGTTGAGTCAGTGCTCCTCTCCTTTCCATCCTGATGCGTTAACCTGAGCTTCTTGTGAAGAGAGACTTGTCCGAGCATGTGGGTTACCTGAAAGGTCTCAAAGACTGAGTCCTGTTGCAGCAGCGACTCTCTCTGGAAGATCTGTGCTGCTTCCTTTATGAAACCACTGTGGACTTGAGCGAAAAAAACCAGAGTGGTTTGCAGTATCCATTTTAGTCATGGTGCCAGTTCCTTCCTATGGAAAGGTCTGAATGGTTAATTCAAGTACTAGGGCTATTGCTACTGGGTTGGCCTTCATCTTGAAGGGGCTATAGGTGCTTGCTTCTGTTCCATACTCCGCACAGATGATTATTGTGGCGTTACACCCTCTTCCGGCACTGGCGAGACTCCTGTCTGGTCCCCTGCTTTCAGCAGGTAAGCTGGATCTTCATCCTGTTAAACTGTCGGAAGCAGTGAGTTCAGATTAAATTTCCATCCTACGTCCGTGTGAAGTGAGGTCAGATGCTCAGCCTTCGTGTTCTCGAATCTGGAGTTTCCCTGCAGGGTCTAAGAGGCAACTTCAAGCCATGTCTGTAACCATGGCCCTGCCTGTACTCTGTGTATAATCTGGGCTTGACATACTGTTTGTCTCATGCTTGTCACAGGCTTCTCATTCCCCTGGTGATTCAGATAAGTGTACTGTGAATCATGTGCTTTCCAGGAAAAGGTCGTTCTCTGGTGGATAACTTGAAACTCCAACAAGTTAAATCCAGATCTTTTTGGGGTGGGGAGTGCTTGGAATCCACAACCAGTCTTTAATGAGAGAGTACATTCCCAAAGTGGTTGTCTGGCCTCCAGAGAAAAGCCAGATTTCGTCTCTTCTCTTAGGCAGTTCCAGGATCTCACGTTGATCTTGTATTCCCCGAGTCACGGCCTCCTTGGGTTTGTCAAACCTGGTATTCTCATCCCCTTGCTCTTGCACTGGAGCCTTGAATTCTTCTGCTTTTGTCTCACAGTCTTTTCTCTCCGAAGCCAGACTAGAAAGATTCGTGCAGATCTTTTCCATCCAGTAGCCTGGATGGTTGAAGCCATTCAGGCTTGGATCAGAAATGGGCAGAAGAGGTAAAACGCATCTTCAAATGTGGCAAACCATCTACAAGACATGATGAAATGAGAATGCTTCTCATTGGAACCAAAGATTAAGAATATAGCCCACTCCCTACTTTGATTGCTTTATCAGCTCTTTTGTCATCATATGAAGTCATTTGGGTAGCCAAAGCCGCTTTTTCCTCCCTCTCCAAGGAGCCCATGCCTTGGCAATGACTTGTCTGCCACTGAATATGGCAGCCACAAGCTTAGCAGAGACTCTGTAGTATGTGGTGTCTTCAGATGGAAGTGATATTTTATTTCATTCTTTTGTTTTCAGTTACTGTTTGAAAAATTATTTTTTTTCTGTTCATTAGAGACCAAAATGACCTTAGAGAGCCAATTGCTGCCTATTCGTGGGGTGGTTTAGTGGCTTCAGACTGATAAAGCATTAGGAGTTCCCTCCAAGTGGATGCTGAGAGCATAAAATCAGGAGCTGGAATTTAATTTGTGTGCAGGAAAGGCATAAAATAGTTCTGCTTTTACTTAATCCCTGAAATTGCAAATACAATAAAATTTAAGACTTAACTCCTTGTCAGGTTTTGCATATGCATCATGGTTAAGTCTGTGAACAGGTCTATTGATCCCTGCCCCCCCACCATGAGCTTTGGAGATTATGGATTGTTTTTTAAACCTAGCAGCAGTCTCCTGTGGTATTATTGGGGGGGGGTGTTTTTTCCCCTGTAGCTGCAGAAGTCTTACAGGCGTAGTTGTAGAGGTGAAGAGTCATGCAGTCTATCTAATCCCTAATGCAGGATTGTGCATTTTTCTCTTATCTTGTCCAGCCAAGATTTAAGCCAAAGTGATTGGGCATGTTTTGCTAGCAGTGATGTCCTCCCAGGAGAGTATTAGGGGAGTTCTTTTACTTAAAGCTCACAAATTCCAGTGGGTGCCTTAAGTAGACGCTGGCATCAGGTGAATTTTGTAATATTGCTACGTTAGGCGAGTTTGGATCGTGTTAAGGTTGATTGATCTTGGCTTTTGTTCATGACTTCCATTCATTCAGTTGTAAGTAAAATAGCTGTTGCCACACTTTCAAAGAACTTCTCATCTGCAGCTTTCAACTTCTAATTAAAGCCAAGTTAGAGCAAGATCGACTTAATTGTACAGAAAATGATCCCTATAACAAAGCCAAAGTTAAAAGGTTAGCTACTTTTAATCGTTAGCATGTTGTTATATGACGTATTGTGTCTTGGAGTTGGTTATTTAGGTGTAAACCTCAGAGTCGCGATTGCCTAGAAGTGTACAAGCTCTTGGAGCTCAGTTGAGTTTCGACCGGCTATACATTTAATCTACTTGACACCATGGACTCCCTTGGCATTGGCAGCCTTTATCGCAAGTTACCCTAGCTCAGTCCTAAAGAGAGAGGCATCTCCCTTAACTTTTTTTCTTGCGAATACGACTGTTTCAGATGTTGCTGAAGTGACTTCCTCTTAGAAAAAATTGCTGTCCTCAAATTGTCTAAAACAAAATCGGTCCAGTGCCGAGTGACAGTTTTAACTCTAACAGTTGTGGGTTTTTGTTGTTTTTTTTGTAAACAGTTCATGAAGACGCTGGAGCTCTTGCCCATACCTAATAAAAACATGCTGGAGGAGAGCAAAGTGCTTCCCATCATACAGCGCTGGGCTCAGACCAAGACTGCTGTCCCGCAGCTCAGCGAAGGGGATGGCTACTCGAGTGAGAATACGTCGAGGGCCCACACACCGCTCAACACGCCAGACCTTTCCACCAAACACAGCATAGAAGGTGAGACGGACACCCCGAAGAAGCTTGTATTTCGAAGGCTCAAAATTATAAGCGAAAACAGCATGGACAGTGCAATCTCCGATACTACCAGTGAGCTGGAGGGGAAGGAGGGCAAAGAAGACCTGGACCAGCTGGACAGTGCCCCTGCGGAGGTGCCGGAGGAGCAGCAGCAGCCGCCGGAGATCAAAGCTGCTATCGATGCCCCGGTGGACAGCAGTAAACCCCAGACTGCTGAGCTGGAGACTGAGCCCGAAGCCGAGGCCAAAGAGAGCAACGGCACAAAGCTAGAAGAGCCCATTGCCATGGAAACGCCATCTCAAGATGAAGAGGAAGGTGTGTCTGACGTAGAGAGCGAGAGGAGCCAAGAGCAGACTGACAAGATAGTGGATGTGAGCGAGTGGGCTACCAAGCTGCTAGACAACTGGAAAGACCTCAAGGTAAGAACTGTGGCTGCAGCAGCAGGATTGTGATAAAGAGAAACGTAGAGCTGTTTGCAGCTGAGCATGCGTAACGTTAAGATGTTGCCTTGTTTGCCAATGTTCACATGAAGCAAATAGCAGTGCCTGCCTTCATTGAGGGATTTCGGTAAAAAACAAACCAACAAATCAAATATGTCTCCAAGTACTTTCTGTGTATTCCCTTTTGTAGCAGATTTATACCATATGGGATTTATAGTAGGTTGCAGGACATCTGTGCGCTCTTCAAGGAAAAGGACCAATGAATTCGACGTGACCACTGAGAGAGAATTGCGTGTTCATCCCACTGCCATTTGCCCTATTTTTTTTCCCCCCCCCAAAAAAGCCATTTGCTGATAGTTTGGGCACCGCTGGATGGCTGCTCGCTTGCAGGCCTGCTTGTGTAAATCAGTCAGAAAATGGTGCAGCGAGCACCTTTGGCTTGGCCGTCCCGAGGTGTATCTTCCCGACGTGCCGAATGACTGACCTAGTTGTCAAGTCCATTATCACAAGGCCTTCAGTTGTTGCCTGTCCTGCAAATATCTGCCTTTCAGCTGCAACTCTTGTGGCATTTGGAGACTGTTGTCTTCCAGCAATATTCTCTTACGTTGACATTTATGGCTACGTTAACTCCCAGAGGTCCAAGGTTTTATGTTCAAAGCAGCTAACCATCCAGCAAAATCCGAGATTTCATTTGCACCTTTGGAAGTGCTCAGAGGGCCCTGATGCTTGATGCCCTCCCTCTTACAAAACCCGTTGTCTTGCTCACCATGTTGACTTTTTGAGGTGGGTTTTTTTTTCTCTTTGGCACCAGGCTGTCCTCTGCCGAGCAACGAGGCAGCCTGCTCTGTCAGCCAGTCTCTAGCAAGAAACCTACTGTGGTGCTGTAGCAGGACCCACTGAGGCTGGACAGTTTGTCCCTTGAAAATTGGGGGCCACTGGAGGACTTCTAGAGCAGTGTGTGAGATCCTAAAAACCATTGCTTCACCCAGCATTTCAACCAGATCAGCTCCTTATAAGAGTAGATGGGGCAAGGGGGTGGAGGGGCGTTGCTTTTAATTTAGAAGTAACACCTCATTAGGACTTGGCAAAGGGTGTGGAAGCCTCTGCATCCCAGTGGAAGGGTTGCCCCCCAAAGAGGAAAGATGCCAAATTGGAGAGCAGCAAGGCTTGAAGCTGCACTAGTCCCTTATCCCTCCTAGCAAAGATAACAGCAGAGGCCAGGAAGTTAACGGATTGAGGTCTTGTCATGTCCTTCTCCATGCATCTCCTTGCAAATGAGATGGCAATGCTGCTCTTATCAGGATTGTCCTATGCCACCAAGGGTCTTGGGGTTGGTTGCAAGGCCAGTTGAAGGTGCAGGAAGCTTGCCCATCATTTAACCCAAGGGCTTGCCCATCCTAAATCATTAAGTAGAATTTCTGTCATCATGGTTGCTAGTTCTGTCCAAATAATACACCATAAGGTGACCCATGGCATTATTTTGCTACCTATAGTTATTAACTGATGGTGCTTCAGAGGAGACTAGTAAAGAGAATTGACTATGTGCACGCCGAACGGGAGGATTGAGGTTCATTTCTCCTTGGCCCCTATGGGAGATTTAAATTTAGGCTTTGAATTCATCAGACTTTGTTCCCTGTGCGACTCACTCGACCCTCCATAACCACCAATATGACTGGTCATTGTATACCAAAAAATGAATATATTTAAGGAAGAATTTTTCTTTTTACCTGTACATTTCTCAAAAGAATCTAACCTTTGTGCGGTTACAGAGATGGTTGCCTAGAGTTATGATGTCCTAAATCTAATGGGGAAGAAATGTTGTTTCCTTAAGATAAAATGTATTCGTTATTTCACATATGAAAACAAGATGGTGATGTTCACTTCTCCTTACCCCGTGTATATGCAGTAAATTGGCAGCTTTAGTCTACAGCGTATGTAATCTGCCAGGGGTTCAGGATTCCTTCACTTAAAAGGGACACTGTCAGGTTAAATGTGTATTGGGGGGGGGGGGGGGGGAAAAATCCTTTTCCTTACGTTGTTGATATTTTGGATTATTAAAACTGAAAAGCTAGAAGTCTCGCGCTTCACTTCATGCTGCTTTGTTTTGGATTTTCCTTACCTTGGACAAAAGATCCCTGAGCTTTCCTTCTTATTTATGTTGTTACCAGCCATTTTCACTTCCAGGATTTCATACTTCAGTGTTTGGACTGCAAATACTGAAGGGAGTAGTTTTAAAATAGCTGATTCTGCTGCAGGCATTAAAGAAAATCTAAGTGTCACAAAACATCTCGTTTCATAAAATGGTAGTTCGGGGCCCAATTTGATCTGACAGTGTCATTTTAACACCAAGTGCTGACTCCCAGGATGCTTGCATTTACCGTTGAGCTTGGAGTAATCCTGCCTGAGGCATCCCAAGGCGTTTGGTCAAGCTCTTGGTCCATTATGGAATCATTACCCGTCCGAATTGCCATTTGAGATATGGAGTTGCTTCCTCCCCCTGGGATCTGCTGTGCTGTACCTCACCCGATACCACCCCGAGGACACCACTAACCTTTCATAACAGGACGTTCTGATTTTTTAGGTACATGGGTATTTGCCACAATTGTTGGTGTGGTGGTGCTCTAAGCAGCCACATACCTATGCATCTGAAATCAGGATTAAGTTTTAAGCCTATGAAAATCTCCTTATCCTGCTGTGTTCTGTACATTATCATGGCACTAAGAGTTAACTGCTTCTGTCCAGCTTTCACCTGTTGAGACATTTTCTATTGGGTTTTTTGTTTTTTTGGGGGCACACCGGTCAGGCCAGGATGGTACAGCTCTGAAGTGGCTGATAAATCCTAAGACCTTAAGCTACAGGAGGGATACTTGTGCGCTTAACAGAGCACGGTGTTTCTAAATCGAAGAAGAACGGATAGCAATGTCATCTGCCGACCTGTTAAACTTCTTTTGAGAGCTGGTTGTGTTTCCCCATCAGCTTTATCTTGCCACTAAAGTGGGAAGACAGAAAGGTGATTTTTTTTTTTTTTTTTTTTTTTCAGGTGCTTCCAAGCTTTATAAAGCAGGTTGTACATTAAATTGTGGGAGGAAGGGCGGGCGGGAGGGTCTGAAGTCTTGTAACTTACACTTTGTCCTCCCCGATCTTGATGATGACCCCCTTGTAATTTCAACCATTTCCATCTAGCTTCTCAGGGCAGCAAGGAGCTTGTTAACATCACCAGCTGACCATGTGTCTCCTTTTCTCAACTCCATTTTCAACTCCGTGCTGAAGAAGGGAGAGAACGTAGCGTGCATACTGTGAAGAAACAGGAAGATGGTTGGGAAGCTGGATGATGCATGAGAAATATAATAGGTGAAAAGAGGACAGAGGTGGTTAACTCATTGATGCCGACGTTATTTTGGTGCGTCCATTGCCGGCAATGGACGTCGCTCCGGGAAAATCCCAACTCCTGGCATGAAAGGATTAAGTGAGCTATCTTTTTATATACCTCTATACACAGGGCAGCTGCCTTGGCTTGCAAGGCTTGTCCAATTGGACTCCTGAACCCTTGAGGAATATCAGCCAGTAATACACAACTCACTGCAACACAGACACACGCACACTACTCAATGGGGTAAGTTTTCAGCATGGGTTTGTGCAGGCATTTCCTGTTGGAAGAGGAAGTGGTGCATGTATTCCCCCATGCTGAAAACGTACTCGACATGGTAAGGGTCACTCAACACACAGCAGGTAGCAGGTGGTGGCTAAATGCAATGCTTACATGTGCTTTAGCTTTCACAAGAACGTAGACTGCGCCAGGACTCACGCAGGTAAGGCCTTTGTGGGACTGATGCGTACTTGGTGACATTTTCCATAAATACTTAATGGCACGATGGCTAATGATTCCAGATGCCTGTAGGTGAAAAGCGCTGGTGAGGGCCTGGTGTTCTTGACCCATAAGCCCCTAATGCATTAGGTATATTCACATGTGCTGCCCTTTGGGGGAGATAAATTCCTGCTCTTAGGGTTGCAGTAATTATATAGGAAACTGCTGGGCTTTCTTCAACCGGCTCTTTTGATCATGTTCTTTCCCTTTAAACTTCAGTTTATAAGATGGAAAAGATTGTGACTTCACATTTAGCACAAGCATTTTAAAGGTGGTGATCTCCTGGAGGCAGTCCAGCTGTTGAAGACTCTTAGCTGTTTATCTCAGTCTGCAGAGGCTGGAGCACAACTGCCCAAACCATTAGTAACCTGAGCTTCAGTAACTTTATACAGCTGCTTGCACACAAAGAAGCTCTGCTTCAGCATGAGAATTAAGTTGCTTGAGCAGAATTGGCAATGCCAACCCAATCCATAGCATTGCCGTAAGACACTTCTCCAGGTTAGGGTCATATTTGTGCCTCTGGTGGTGGCAGTGAACTTCTAGGATCTCCCTTCACAAGCCTTTTAGATATGCAGATGATAACATAACCTTCCTGATGAGAGGGCAAAAGTATTAAGTTGTAATTAAGCTTATCAAAGCATCCACTTAAACTACCCAGTACGTTGTTTTAAATAGTACCTTCCTAAAGCTCTGGGTTTCTCGGGGGAATATTAAAGGGCTGTTAGCCTTGAATTCCAAGTCACTGTTAAAAATATGTCTCGGGTTGAGAGTGATTAACAGATTTGGCTCGAGCAAGGTGACTTCTGTCACTATCACAATCCACTGCCCAGTGGACAAGTGTTGGTACAAAATGCCCCTTTGCAGTTGGTGTGATTGCTGGTAGTCTGAGCAGTGAAGCTGAGGATTGAAGGATAGAGCTATCTTAGACCTGGAAATAGTTGCCCCAAGTCATAGTTGAGACACCTGGTAGGGCAGTGTTGAGAAGCCATACAGTCCAATTCCTTGTGCCGTGCACTTTCTCTGGATAAATAGACTTGGTCAATCTTTTGACATGACCAGCTGGCACTTTTTTAATACACAAATGCCAAATTCAAATGAAGAGGGAAGATGTAATGTACATGAAAACTATTGTTACTGCATAGTGGATGATCCAGCTCATTCATATTTGAGTTTATTTGGCTTCTGCTGTCTGTGCCTTGTTGCGTAGTCCTTTCTTCCTTGTTTCCCTTTGTAGATTAAATGTCTAGCTCGTGGTATGCATGGAATGAGTACAGGAGCACAGGAGAGAGTTATGTAGGGAAAGAGGAGCCATTCAGGACAAATAGGAATGCAAAACTGGGGAGACTGTCTTGATTTGTAGAGGAGAGAAACGCAACCAGGAAGGGAGGGAGCACACAATAGGAAACGGACTCCGTTTTGTAACTGGAAAAGAATAGCCTTTCATTGGCTGAGACTTGGGGAACAAGTATTGCAAGGTGCAGAGGAAGAGAAGACATAATAAGCGAAAGACTGAGGATTAGAAATGATCGATGAGATGGCAGGCAGAGCGTTTAGGCTGGTGCAGCTTCATGTATACACATCTCCTGCGTGTTGTAGTCCTCTGGATGGCAGCTTTTTGCTCTGTTTTGGCATTGAGATGTTGGTGCTAATCTTGACTTGATAATACTCAAGTCAAGTCTTGAGCTTGTAATTAGTCACAGACAGGTCATTACCATCCAGTCATTAGGTAGTTTTTCCCCCTTGATTTGCAGACTTCACCAAGTGACACAAGCTTCAGGGAACACCACTTGCGATCCTGTAGCTCCGCATCTTTTTAGTGCTGTACACATGAAAGTGGCTGTGCCCATTTCAGCTGGAAAGTTTCAAACAGATTTCTTGCACAAAAGGAGGAAGTAGTTGTAATACGTAATCGGGCACCATTTATAGTGCTAATCTTCCACTGTGCCAAGAACCCAATGTAAATGCCTTTGGTTACCTTTTCACCTCTTCTCCCCATGTAGTAACCTTTGCTCCTCCATATTCATTGCACCAATCTAGTTTTTTTTCCCCTACCTAATCTTCATTAGCTGAGTTATACAAGGGGATTTCATTAAATGGGCCATTGCTTTCTTGAACCTACTGCCAGCTTGGCGCTACAAAATGCTCTCCGAGATGCTGCATTACCTAGATCTAAGAGCTTGATTTAGGGATAGTCTGATAGTTTAATTCTTGCTTTTCCTTTAGTTTAAAGCAGATCTTGTTTAATTGCATCTGATTTCCTCTGCCTATTGTTAACGAGAATTGTTCTGAAAAGAGGGGAGAGAAGGATTTGGCCTTAATGGCTCTTGTGGTTTAGTGTTGGGGATAGGCAAGCCCATGAAATCAAAACATCTTTCCATGTGCAGTCTTTCTGATTTGTACTTCATTTTGTCACCATCCCATTCTCATAGACTAATTCTGACTTATCCCTCTTTATAATACTTTCCTGCTGCTAAAAACGTAGAGCTTGACTCTTTCGAAACCAGACCGCCTCCGACATGTAGGCCTGGGAAGAAAATCCTTGGGCTTCTAGATCACTCTCCCATACTAGTTCAGGGCCGTCTTTTAGAGTAAACTTTCCAAAGGATGAATAAGATTTGCCAATTCAAATTAAACCACTGATCTGTCAAATCTGTCATAGCTTCCCCAATTCTAACAATGGGCCTTATCTTTTACTCCAGAAAAAATGGAGCTCCCCAGCCAGTTGTGCTGTGACACAAACCCAACATTGACCACCTTTGGCCCTGAAGCTTGACTTTTTTTCTCCCTTTATTTCAGTCTGCATATCTAAAAAATATAGATTAGAAAAGCATTCTCATTCTTTAAAAATGCATCCGTTAAACTTGAGTCCACGATCACCTGTTGCAGTCACTTAAGTGAACCGACAATATGCTGCATGTAGCAGCGTTACCTTAACTCGTTCTAACTTTACTAAGTCTGTTTTTGCCGGGTGACTCATTATTCCTAGTAACCATGTTTCAGTAGCCTTGCTTGGCAAACTCTATTATATAATTGACTGGATTGTTTGAAGGGTTGAGGAATCTAGTCCCTGAGTCTAAGCTGCACCTTCCTTTCTCTTATTTGTAGGCTGCTTTCCATCTGCCGACGTGAACTTGGTTCACGAAAGCCGCGTCTGCCTGACTTCAGGCTAACAAGGCTAACTGCTGCTCTTTATTTTTCCATTAGCCATAATAGCTGGATCATCTCCAGCCTGCTGTTTTTATCACAGTCAGGCCCGGTTTTTTTCTTTCTTGCAAATTTATATCGAGTGTCAGTCAACAAGACCGTTGTGCCAGAAATCATACATTAGATTAGATTAGATTAGATTAGATTCCCTTTGGAGCTAATAGAAATGTGTAATACCCTATAGCTTAACCTCCCTTATACACATCCCAAGAAAGCGGGAGCAAAATGGAGGTGTGGGAGAGCCATAGGTAGCGGCTTTGCAGCTGCTGCTCCAGTTACTCCCTCTGGATGCCCATAAACAAGGATTTACCAGTATTACCAGTTTCTTTCCGCTTGAGGGAGTCCAGAAGAATAACCCTGGTGTCGCATCTCCCTTACGTTAACTGTAAATGAAGATTCATGACAAAGCAGCAATTTAGACCTCTATCATATTCTTATCCCTTCCCAGTTGTTTTCTTTTCTTTCCTGGTGGTTTAGCTCCTGAAACATCTAAAGAATTAATTCTTTGTCATGTGGAGCAGCATTTCACTTTTTCAAAGGACATCACTTAACTACATGATGCAGAGAACTGACTGGGATCAATCTCTTAGCATTTTAATCACTTTCTTAACCTGGAAAGTTTTTTTTCTTCTGAATTCTTTTTCCAGAGGTACGAGAGAGTGTATTGTCTATAGACACAGTCATAAATCCACCCCAAGCTTTTTCGTTCCAGTGCCTTGTAGGATTGTAAGAATAAGAACAGGATGTAGCAGCAGACTTCTTGTATGTCCTTGTTACCGTGCACCAGAAACATCGACAAAATGTATCCTTACCGCCTCTCTGTGGGAAGAGTAGCAAAAGTCCCATTCTGCAGGTAGGAAAGGAAAGGCAACAGAGGTGCCTTGATTTGTCCCAGATCACACAGGGAGTCTATGGCAGAGCCAAGTGCAGAACCCGTGATGAATGTATTCTTAGCTCTTGAGTCACAGTCGTGTGCCTTTGTCACGTGGTCGTCCGTCTACTCCTGGAAGTATCTTTCGGAAGTAGCTAGTTTTCATAACAGTGCAAATCAAGTGTTGGCAACCATTTACTCCTTTGTTCGATGACACGCGTGTATAGACTCCAAATGTAGACAGTGCAAAGGTTAAGCATCTATATATGCTTAGAGACTCAATAGCTTACAAAATGGAGCTTGCTCTCACTGGACCTAGCATATAGTGAAACAAAACACTTTAAATTTTCCCATTTCCCAGTGAAGCAAGAGCATTTAAATAGGATTCATGCTTCCAAAATTGTATCCAAGCCAGTAAATTAGACAGGCTTTGTCCCAAAAAATATGATGAAATGCTCATTTCAAGCACTGGTAAAGTGGGGTCTTAAAAACAGATCAAGACACTGCCCCTTATTAAAGGCTAATATGCCATTAAAACTTATTCTCTATACTTTTGGATCTTCAGCCATACTTTTTTGATTATCAAATTGTTTTCAGTTTATAGTGAGTACACTGGAAGGCTTTTCTTCTTGACAGATAGTTTGGCTTTCTTCCATGTTGGTTAAAAGTTGACAAAAGGAGGTGTTTGTTCAGCCCAGGGGGGCAAAAAGCTTTTCCCCTCTTCAATAAAATTGAGAAACCTAGTTATAAATTAGGATTTTTCTAAATGTAGAGCCGGGAAGTAAACACATTGCCAGAAAGCGGTGCATTTTGTGACATTGGAAAATCAAATGGGGGAAGGCTTTACATCAATTTTCAAGCAGCTTGAAATAATAAAAAGCTTGATGGTTAATATTTTAAAAGCAAACTTTTTGTTTAAATATTAGTTTTTCTGGTTTAAGCCATTAATGAAGCTGCTCAGAAACCAGCTTAATCTCTTCAATCAGACCCTCCCAGTGCCAGTGTCACAAATGACATCATTTAGCAGCAAGATGTCCCCCCCATGTCTCTCCCCCTCCCAGCCTTAGACAAAGAAATGCCCAATGGTGCACTTAAATCTTTTGAAGCGCATGGATTTATTTTTATCCGTACTGACAAGCACTTACTCTCTGAACATTTAGGCTGCTGAACTGGACAAGATCAATGTAGCCTACCTTGGAGATTCATTTTGCACTCAATTTTTAAGAATGAAACTTGACTTACAGTTAAGAATTGGAATAGCACTGCGAGTTCAATTTATTTCTCGATTTATAAATGCAGTGGATTTATAAAATTTTGCAAGTTGAAGCAGCTGACACTTGTCTGCAGTGTAAAGCCAGAAGCACAGCTGCCGTGGTGGTGCCAGGAGCGGGAACGTAGCAGTACTAGTCACTAGATCATGCCGCCTGTTATCATAGGAGCATTTTGCTGCGTTAAGTCGTGCAGCCACTTAGCTAGGTGCTGTACAAGATCCAAAGCAGCCTTGGGTCAGAGGAGCTGACAATTTTAGTGTTGGGACCCCTGGGTCATAGCGGGGTCCTGTTGATTGTGCAGAATCTTGGTCAAAACAACAAAAAATCAAATACAAAAATGCAGGCAGACCCAAGAAACTTTTGCCAGCCTAGTCTCTCAAATAATATAGTCATGGCCAGACTTTGTTGGCAGGCGTTAGCTTTCCCGGGCTTTTAAAGAGGATATTGGTTTTGGAAGCATTTTAATAAGCTGGCACAAAACTTCTGTCTTTAATGTGTACGCGCTTATAGTCTTCCCACTTCTGACGGCATCTCCCATTTGCATTCTGCATATGTTACTTTCTGCTAGGCTGGCTTGTCTCTCGACTGGCGCCATTGCTGGTTTTCACCTGACCACTTTGGTCTTACCTTGCCAAAGCACAAGTAGCTCATTACAGACGCTATGAAATGATTTAGGTAGCTTTCAAGAATATGTAGACACAGGTAGTTAGCTGTGTTAGTCTGAAGTCAGGTAGATTTGCACCTTATAGACTAACTAAATCAGAGATGCATAAGCTTTTGTAAGTAGGTAGCATAGCATAAGCTTTTGTAAGCAGCAGGCTTGCTTCACCTGCTGCTTTTGGGAGCACTAGAGCACACCGAATGAAGTAAGCCCGCTGCTTACAAAAGTTTATGCTGTAGACAAAGTAAAATTGGAGATATACAAGGTGCAGTTCTGTCAGGAATATGTGGTCATGTGGGAAGCACCTAGACTAGAGATACTCTCCATTAGGTAGCAACGGGATCTTAATTTGTGCCGAAACAAGTAAGAACAGAAGAAAATAGCTACGAGGAGTTTGCTAAACCAGAAGGCAACGCCACAGACTGGTTAGTGGCATGCATGGCAAGTGGTGTGATTTAATCAGCTATAACATGGGGTGTAGGATTGCTGTTGCTCACTTCATGAAATCCAAGGAGCACACAGCTCCAGTGCTTAACTCAGGGTATGCAAGGGTCTTTGGGTAGATGTGATATCTTTTATTAGACCAACTGAGAAGTTGGAAAAAAGTTCTTAGCAAGCTTTTGGGTGCAGTTACCCTTCATCAGGCATAGGGTTTCACCTGACCAGGTGTTTAGGGTTTTGACCTACAAAGCCCTAAACACCTGGGGCCCTACACACCTAAGGGATGGCCTTCTCCTCTGCCCCATCACTATCCCTAAGGTCTGCTGAGAGCAACCTCTTGATAGTGCCATCAGTGCTCCTCCAAGTCCACTTGGTGCAAATGCATGAGAGATCATTCTCAGCAGTTGCTCTTCCGCTCTGGACCTCCCTCCCCTTTGAGACTGTCAGAGCCCAAGCCTAGACATCTTTTGAAAGCTTTTCCCGAATAGGAAGGTCTTGCATACACATTAGCAGCCAAAACTAGACCAAGAATTTGGTAGGGGGCCCCTGCTTTTTATTTATTCCAGTTGCCCTTTTCCATTGTGCTGTTTCTCCTGCTGTGAGCAGCCCTGAGTCTTTATTGGGAAGGGTGGTTTATCAAGCGCATAAATAAATAGGAGAGGAATAAGAACGAAAATATTTAAACACAGGTTACAACATGTACGCACTTGTGAAATTGTTTTTTTTCCCCCCAACCGTAATGTTATGAGATTTGTCTAAATATTTCACTTGAATCAGCAGTACTAAATCTGTCCAGAGGCACTTTCCTAGATTAAATGCTCTTGTCATCCTAATGATAATCTAAAGTCCTAATCCTGCAGATGCTTAGCAGGTGTTTCACTTTAATCGCACATAGTTCCAGTAACCTCAGTGAATGACTGATGGAAGCAGAGCTAAATATTTACAGGATTAGTTTCAAAATACAGTTCACAGATCTAGTTAATATAAAAGAAAATGCATACGCATTTTAATAGCTCTCATGTGATGCCCCGGAGGTTCTCGCTGTACATTCACTCTTGTGCTGCCTTTGTAGAGTGGGAGATAGAGATACAGCCTCTGAAACAGAATTTCTTAGACCTTAAATGCTGGAGGCTGCAAGTGAGAGATGAACAGTGGGGGAAAAACCCTGGTTATGCCCCATTCACTCTCCATGTCAACATCCATGCTGATACTGAGACAGGAGACTGGGCAAGATGGTCCCAGGGTCTGACCCAGTAAATGGCAATTCTTATATAGCTAGATATACTATGTATTCCTTTCTAGTATATGCTAGAAATGCCTGAGATAAAGATCAAAGTAGCACTAGGATCATCCTGTTCTCCTCAAAGGCATCAGCGAGCAGTAGGGTAGAACCAGCATCTTCATCTGCGTTAGCCACACCGGGGCAGAGACCATCCCTGCGCTGAAGGCCTCATCTTAAGACATGCAGTCATATGCAGTTTATTTTCTAAATCAGTAAAATGTACATGCACGCAATCAATTTGTGCTGGGAGTTTTCTCCTAAATTTTCTTTCCCCTCCCCCCCCACTCTCTTCTTTTGTGATGTCTTTATTCCAGTGTTACATGCAAATCATTGTTGCCATGGAAATTATTATGCAAGTCATAAATTTGTCACTGAGTTGACTGGAATCTGGGAGGAAGAGAGAGTGACCTATTTTCAATAACTTGTTTGAACACAGTTTGTAAAGGGTAAAGCACTAGAAAGTGTTATTGCACCCTTAATAATACTACTTAAAATTGAGAGATCTCCAGCACTTTACAGACATTAACCTCAACACCTCCGAAGCAAGCAAAGCATATCCATTTTACTCCACTTTCCACTGAAGTGAGGTTTGGGCATAGAAGGAAGCGAGAGCAGATGGCAACAGTACACAAGAGCTTAGGCCAGGAAAATGAAGAAAAATATACCATGTCACTTGGAGGAGGGGCTGCTCGTAAAGACAGCGTAATTGCCTAAAATGGAATCTGGCAAGGATGCCGGCCCTAAGGCTACTACCCACACTGTGCAGTTTTTAATGGTCCCAAATGGACCTCTGCTTTGTGTCTCATTTGAAAGGCAGTACAACAGTGCAGTGTTGGGGTTGACTAGGGGACCTCCCGAGGTCCCTTCCAGCCCTGCTTTTCTAGGATTAGCTCATAGATTCTCACCAAGCAGGTAGTTACCAGGAAAACGGATGCGTCTCTGAACCAATTAGTCTCCAAGACAGTGGTTTTCAACCTTGTTAGCCTCAAGGCACCCCTTGCAAAATGCCAGCTCTTAGCTTTCCCTCTGGTTTTTTGGGTGTTTTTTTTTGATTCTGGAAAAATACTAGAGCAGCTCTTTTCTTTGCAAAGTACTAAGACCACAACAGGTTCCTGATGCTAGATCCCTATTTGAAATCTCTGGGTTTGCATTGAGTCCCACGTAGGTGTTTGCACACCAAACATTCCTGTCGTTGTCCAGAGCACCCTGCAGCACCTTTGAAAGGATCTCTTGGCACCCCAGGGTGCCACAACATCTTGCTTGAGGATCACTGCTCTAAGGTGACACCCTGCTCTGCCATGTGCCTCAAAAGTGTGACCCTGTGGAATCCCAGATCTGCTTCCTATGGCACTCATCGCTCTCATCCTCCCAAATAATGGCCAGGCTTAATTTGAAATCTCATAAGATTGCAGCCCTCTGGAGTGACACGGCCACAGGGGAGAGCCTTTGCGAGTGCCAGCCTTTTTGGCAGGTGTGCTGCAAATTAGCCCTCCCCAGGTGCCACTCCAATCCCCTTTTCTGCCCAAGCTGCTGCTCTGCTTTCTGCCCTCTGCCCATGCTCCTTGTCTAATCTGCTGCTCAGCTTTCTGCACTGTCTGACACTGTGCTGCTTGTCCCTTCCCTGCTCGGCCATGTACCTTGCACACAGGCTGCTCATGCCACTTGGTTGGCCACCCCTGGCATATGCAGCAAACCCCTTTCTAATCGGGCATCTGGTAGAATGATCGCGGATAAAGAAGTTTTGTTTTAGGTAGAGAGAAACAGTTAGCCATGTTAGTTTGACATCAGTCAGAAGGCAGGGCAGATATGTACCTTTATGGACTAAATAAAATTATATATGTGTTTATATTATATATTATAATATTATATACGTGTCATCTCCAAAAAATGATGAAATGCTCATATCAGGCAAGGGGTATGGGTGTGTGTGGGTATTGGTTGTAACTGTGTTGGTCTGGGAACATAGGCAGACAAGGCTCTTTGGGTGTTTGTACATGAAAGCTTGCAAAGAACAATTTTTCCAACTATTAATTGGTCTAATAAAAGAGATCCCATTTACCCAAAGAGCCTCATCTGCCTATGTGTGTGAGAACATTTAAACAATCCGCTAGATAGGTTAGGTTAAGTTTGAAGCTTCATTATCTTGCAATAAATAGATGGAGGCTTTCTTAATTTGACTATGCCCCAAGGATTTTATTTAGTATTCAGGTAACATTTTAAAGTTAAAGTGAGATAAGTTAGTTATTTTACCCCCCCGTGAGAGAGAGAGGTGCACTTACCTTAGCATGCAGTGAGGAGTCGGGGACAAAGCAAGTATAAAGTTGTTGCTCTGCTCTACAGGAGGCCATACTTCCTCCAGCCAAAAACCAAAATCCTGGCCCAGCTAAGAGCCAGAGGGCACATCTACACATGCAGTTATGGTGCTGCAGTGAACTTGGGAGTTTATTGTTCCTGGGTGCTGTGTCTTAACATGCATCTGGGAGCACAGCACGTTGCGGAGCAGCCCTGACTGACGGGGTACAGGGGGTCAGCCTGCCAGCCTGGGGCTGCTCCCTTTGGCTCAACGTGCTGCGGAGGGGCTAGTTGGGGTGTGAGGGTGCTTCATTGTGGGGCTAGTTGGCAGGAAGCCCTCGCACTAAAGCACCCTTGTGCTTCAGCCAGCCAGGACAGTAGGTACACGTATGCTGCTCCAGAGCTTTTTTTTACTCTGCAGCAGGATAGTACTTGTAAATAAGTTTACTCCAGCTTAATAGGTGCGCGTGTGTAGACGCACTTTTACTGCGCAGCTAGTCTGTTGCTCAGTAGGCATTTCATGTGCTTGCCCCACAGTCGGTGATCTGCACCCAGCACCTTATCAATCTCAAATGACAATTTGCCATGAACTGACTGTTCAGGAGCCACAACCGTGCAGCTCCCGAGCCATGGATTGGCTGCCCCCCACAGTCAGACGTGCCGTTTCAGTGGTAATCTGTGGTAGTGCAGATTTCGCGGCAGCAGCAATCAAATCCTGTCTCGAGAGTTGCAGTGACTTTTGCAGTTCGAAGGATTGTGCTTGCAAAGGATGTGGGCAACATGGAAGGAGTCCAGTGCAGAGCAACAAAAATAATGAGGGGCCTGGGAGATGAGACTTGGAAGGAAAGGCTGATAGAGCTAGGGTTACTTAGCCTGGAGAAGAGAAGACTGAGAGGGGGTTTGATAACAGTCTTCCAATACTTGAGGGTCGACTTTGTAGAGTGGATGGAGGTGGGTTTATCTCTGTGTTAGGAAATGGGACTAGGAGCAATGGCCTCAAGCTGCAGCAGGGGAGATGTAGGTAGGAGACGAGGAGGAACTTCCTGACTGTCTTGCAAGGGGCGGTCAAGCTTTGGAACGGGCTACTGAGATCAGTTGTATAATATCCATCCTTGGAAACTTTCAAAAGCAGGTTAGGTGGACACTTGGCTGGGATGATCCTGCCTTGAGCAGGAGGCTGGACTAGATGACCTCATGAGGTCCTTTCCAGTCCTATTTTCCTAGGACCCCACGATTCGCTCTGAGGGCATTTACTGACCCTTGTTATTGAAGTATCAAACACCTTATAATCATGAATATGTTTCTACATATTGGGGAAAGACTCGCCCTCAGCAAGGAGATCCAGAGGGTCCCCTGGTGTATAGGTGGGAACAGAGGCACAGAGAGTTTGGGTTTCTCACGAGTATAAAGAAGACGCCTCTGGGAAGGTGGAGAATTGAACCCTGGTCCCCTGAGTCCTAAGGTAGCGCTCTAGTCCATGGATCACCCTTCTTTGAACAGCCAGAGATGTTTTGACATCATTAGTCTTTAGCCTTGACTTCAGCTGCAGGCAAGCAGAAAGTTCTTCCTTGGCAGATTAAAACTGAGAAGAGACTGAGCTTGATTTAAACCTTGTAAGTAGGCATTTGAAGCTCACCGTAAAGAGCACGAACCAGAAATGTGGGCTTTTTCCATTCTCCTTCCATGTGAAAGCTTCCCCGCTTGCACCTATGCCTCTAGTAAAAGAGACAGGCTCCAGTGGCAGCTTGCTTGCTGATTCTGCTCTTACACCAGGCGCAAACAGGAGGAAGATGAGATCTTCAAATAGTCCTAGAATAAATGAGGAAAACTCTTTTGAAATATTGTATTCTCACAGATACTTGCAGTTTTCAAGTGAGGCAGTAAGACTTATTATGGCAGAAGCCAGCCCAGCTACACAGCATTTTCTACCTAGACCTTCTCTATCCTGATCAGATAGTTCAGAAAGCTGAAGCGAGTGTTGGTAGCTAACCTTACAAGTGTTGAATTATTTCTTGACTCAATAGTAGAGATGATGATATCTTTTATTAGACCAGATTTTTGCAAAAAAAAAAAAAAATCTTTCATTGCAAGTTTTTGGGCACCAATGCCCTTCATCAGGCACTGGAGAAAAGATTGCAGAAGTTCTCCTGGGTAGAAATGAAAGTTCATATTTCATAGGATTTCACAGAGAACTGCATCTATAGATCTATATCTACGAATGAAATGGATGGAAAAATAGATGTTTCCATCTCTTGACTCCTCTGTGAAATCCTATGAAATATGAACTTTCATTTCTACCCAGGAGAACTTTTACAATCTCTTTTCCAATGCCCAATGAAGGACGTTGGTGCCCGAAAGCTTGCAATTAAAGAATTTTTTTTTTTTTTTTTTTTTTTTTTTTTTTTTTTTTTTTTTTTTTTTTTGCAAAAATCTCGTTGGTTTAATAAAATATATCATGTCTACTGTGAGTCCTGATTGCTTTTTCCTCTAGACCAGTGTGGCTACAACCTGGATACCTGATGCAGGGAATTCTTTCTTGACTCTCAAAGGGTGATCTTATCCGTGTATTGGGAGTGAGCTTGTCATGCAAAGGATTCTCATCAGATCCTTGTTGCAGTGTGTTGTCTGGTCACTATTATTCCCTTCCGCCTCCTCCCCGATGTGAGGGAAGCCATGTATAGTTCAGCGTCATCTCTGCTTAGTTCAGGTCTGCAATAGAGAGGCTGATGTTGCTGCCTCCTGTCTCGCCCTGTGTAAACTCTTCCATCTTCCCCCTGCCTTTGGGTTCAAGCATGACTGAGTTAAAGTGAAAGAATATAGCAGCCTTGAAGCACCCAGCTGGTTCCTTTTCTTCAAATGCCCAATGAGTCTGGTGAAATCTGGAAAAGGGAGGAGAAATTCTAGTCCTAAAAAGTTAGAAAGTGGAGCAGGTCTCTTGAGAAACATCCTCCAGCTTTGTAGCAGTGGTCGAGGCATAAGGGAGTCATTGCATCTCCTCAGAACCTAAGGATAGCACTGCAGTTGTGTAGCATGAAAGATTTGGATTTGCACTTTTGCTTTTGCACTTTCGCTTAAAAAAAAAATCCTACGGTGTAGTTGGGCTGAAACAGTATTTACTCAGAGAAATTAGATTAACATGTTCAGTCTGATTTATAGACAGACAGTTCCAGGATCTTTAAACCCTCTTCTTGAACACCCCGACTTTCCTGCAAAGAAAAGATTATACACTAGTTTCAGCATCATCTGCTGTAGTTCACCTAGTTTAGGAACATTATCACTGACAATACTGCAAGAGGCAGGAAGGACATCACATAATTTTGTAAGCAACCTCTGTTCAGTCAGAAAAGCCATGCTTTGACTTCTAAAGCCTCTCCAAGCTCACATATTTATGATGTTCAAGAAAGACAGCAAGTTTAGATGCTGCAGACCTAATTTCACAGCAGGCATGCTTAAATTTCCTAGAGAGCCACAGTAACACTTGGTGTGGTTGTATAAAATCAGCAAGCTTGATAGTTTGAGAAAATTAATGGGACACATCAGAATGGATGTGTTTAATAGTGTAAGTGCCTATGGGCCTGGACGCTGCTTCTGTTGCTTACAAAGTTGTGACTTTTTTTATTTACACTTTACCCTAAATTATTTGTCAGGATAACCCTTCCCACCCCACATCTTAAGCAGCTGTAATCTCAGTGTGTAGCTGCAAAATCTGACTGTTCTTCTGGCTTGTTTTGTAGGAGGTGTATCGAATCCCAAAGAAGAGTCAAGCAGAAAAGGAGAACAGCGGTATGTAATCAAGGGTACATTTTCATATATTGGTTGAAACTCTTAACTTCCTACAGAAATAGATTCATTTTCCCTGTCTGTAAAAGTAAAGGCTTATCGAAAATACTGTCTAGCATATAGCTTTATGCATAGCCTAAAAACATGCGCAAGCAATCCTCGTATCAGTGTACCAAGCAGGCCACCAGGTTACATTACACGAGGTACTGTGTGTAATTATTGGATGAGACAGTTATGCCTTGAAAGGGATTTTTGATACTTAATTAGGAAAGTTAAATGAAGAGTGGGTGAAAGGAAATAATATTGTCCTCATTTCCCAGCAAGAGTCTTTAACTCTCCTTGCTAAAGTTTCCCACCTGGCAAAACAGAGAATTGAACCTCCCCTCCTGGATCCCAATCCAGTAGTTCACCCTTGAAACCAGCATCCCCCTCTAGAGCCCATGCCTAAGCCAGTCATTGTCAACAGACTCATAGTGGGATGTATGACAGGTTTTCCAGTATGGAGAGAAGACTGTTCCTTAAACTCTGAGGCTTTCTCTTTGTGAGCTTGATACTGAGCTCCATAATTTACATTACCCCTACACAGCATATCCTTGCTGTGTCTAGTCCTCTGTTTCAGGCTTCATGCTCTCTGGGGGTTGCCTAACATTTTCTGAACCAGTTTAATCACTCCTTAGCTCATCAAAGTGAATAGGCTCCTGTGTGTAAATTAACCCTATGATAACCTGGGAAAGAAGTTAAATTGAGCATTGTTCCTAAGCTCTGTTTTGCACATCATTTGTTCTTCTGTCCGTTGGTCACTGGACCACCATGTACAATGGAGTTCAGCGTAAACACGAAACAGGGTTGATTATGTGGTTCTGTGATCTCACTAAATAGCATATTTGTAACGTCAGGCCAGAGTGGCTGCATAATTGAAAGTAAGTTTGCCCTGTTAGCACTTCATTGCAAAAAGAAGGGGAATTCAATATGTAGTTGCATGCAGTCTCAAAATCCACTACAGTGAGAACTTCAAGTGTTACGTGACTTTGCAGTTCATGGCCGAGCTGGTATGGCCTGCATATACCTTACACTGCCCATTTGCTGGGACTCAAAGCCTGAACTTTTCCCTTTCCTTAAATTTGAAACTAATGGGGTGTTCCTTGAGCACTGCCAAAAGAGCAGCTCCGCTGATCCTCCCAAGCAGCTGTTCATGTTACAGCCTCCTCAGACTGCAAGGCCTGTGCTAAAAGCCGGAGCGATGCAAAAAAGGCAGCTTTTCTGTTAGAGAACATCCCGATGTGCCCTGTGAAGGCTTACCCATTCTTCTGCAATATATAGAGCATATTGCAGGAGCATGGTTAAGCCTTCACAGGGTATGCAGGCTGTATTCAAATGTCTGGGCAACCTTCATTGTTACAAATATTCACGGTTTCTGTCACCCAGATCTTATCTACCAAGCATTTGCTTCTACAAAGCTGTTAATAGTATATAGGTGTCACCAGTTACCCGTTTAAGAGGAGTACAGTATGAAATACAGGGTAGGGCTAAAGAGTTCTAATGCATTTAATTGGTTGATGCACTTAATCAATGAGCGGATAGCAGATGTTTCTTACAAGGTTAGCAAATGACATCTAAGCTGCATAATTCAATGCTGGTCCTAAGTGAATTTGCATTCATTTGATATGCATAAGTAGAGCTTGCTGTAGCTCAGCCCTGTACAACCTGCAGCCCTCACTGGCCATTTGGTTGGCAGTTCATCACGTTTGCTACCCCTGTGATTTTGACTCGGTTGATTCCTGCTCGGCCTTCTTCTCCTTAACAAAGACTTGGAACTAGGATGCGGCAGCACATCTTTATCTTTAGTTTGTTTGAAAAACCTCTGGTGGTTTTGAAAATGTTCTGGGTTGCTGAGGGTACGACTAGCCAGATGCATTGCTCCTGGAAAACTAGCACATGCTTCATCAGTTTGACAGACAGCATTTGTAGACAGCCTGCCAATGCTTCTGAGTCCTGTTTTTCAAGAAGCACAGATACAATGCAAAATATTAGGACCTGTCACAGTACAGGCCTCTGATGATTCGTGTGACAGTGCCTTTATATCTACAGCAACATGTCGCCACTGTGAGCCCCATGTGTCTAAATCCATCACGAAAAGCACTGTAGGAGCAATGGATAGAGGGCGAAATGTTGAAGGATTTCTGTTGTCATGTCAGCATGTCCAACTGATCGGTACCCATCGCTTGGTAAAAGGTTTCTTTGCTAGTAGTTATATTCCAATTGTATATGAAAGAGTGGACAGTGCCAAAACATATCTCTGCTGATTGATATCAAAGGCAACCTCAGCAAAATGGACTTTGTCAGCCATACAGAATACATGGCGGTAAAATGAGATAATTGCCACACAACTTTACCACGCATGCCGTGCACTTTTCCCCTACATAAAAACATCTAGAATTTGTGGCCACATGCCAGTCAAGCCTGGCAAAATCCATGTGCCATGTGGAGCACAACGCATGTTGGTAGGTTTTATATCATTCGAGCCTTTCAGGGGCAAAAATGTCTCTAACTTTTGTGTTAAGAATTGTCATTTTGATGAAACAAATTTTCTTAAAATTCTGTTTGGAGAGGAGGAAAAATGAAAGCATAATGGCCTTTAATTTATTGGGTAGTACTTCAGGAGAGGACGAAGTAGCTATATAAAAAACCAAAAGTGTGTGTGGAGGGGGGGTGTTAAAACAAAAGTTTCATCTCCATCATAACAATAGCATAGTTCTGATTTTTGATATGGGGCATCCTGTGTTACATTTGTTGGAATGGGAATTCATTAAACTGACACCAAAAACCTGCGTACTGAAAGCAGCAAAAGGGAAAATATATATTCAAATATAGCAGATTTCTGTATCTATATTTTTACCTGTCTTCCTTAACAGCAGATCGTGGGAGAGATGCAGTAGGTCAGAGGGACCAAACTGCTACACCCAAGAATCCAAACCTGAGCAGAGAACGAGACCCAGAGAGGCAGAGCCAGAGTAAAGAGAAAAAGAAACGGAGAGATTCACTGTCCCCGCCATCTTCAGCATATGAGCGAGGAACCAAGAGGCCAGATGACAGGCAAGTGCTCTTGTATCCCCCTCTCCTTTGAGGAGAGCATTGCTGATGTAGCAGAGGGCGGTTGAATGCTTTAAAGCTTCTCAAAGTAAAAGTTGCCAAAAGAAAAAGAATGCATCTGATTTTTGAAAATATCCAGGAAAGGAAGGAAGGTCCTTAACTGGCTGACAAAAAATTACGTGGCTATATTAGTAACGGACTGGAGAATGAGTCTTTTATTGTCCATGTCAGTTATTGTTGCAGCTGCATTTGACAAGATAACTTCCCAAGAGCAGTTTGCACGTGTATCAAATACACATTGGTTCACCTGGTAATCTTCCAGGACTTCATGGGAATGAGTTATTCTAGCGGTACAAAAATCTGCACCCATCTTCATTGGAAATGGGGAATACTCCTGCAGGTGGTCAAGTCTCAAAATGAACTCATCTGGAGGAGATACTGTGCTCTAATTACAATAGCATACAGTAGATCCCTGCATGCACATTACGAACGCAGAGTACCGGGAGCTAAAGCAGCAGAATTAAGTAGATTCTAGGGACAGATTCCTCAAAAGCGCTTTTAGAAAAAAGAATGGGAAGCAATCCAGCAGCTGTCCAGCAAAAACTGACCCAAGTAAATATTCTCATATAAAAAAAGGCAGCAGTGTTTTTCTCATCATTCCTTTCCCTTTTCCCTCCACAAAAAGCTTCGTTGCTTTTTGTTTGCTCAAATAAAGATGTTGTTATGGCTTTAGAAAGCATCGTGGCAGCTCCGTGCTATGATCCTTTTCCTTGGGAGCGTTTACTTGGCTCATTTCCCTTACACAGCTAATCCACAAATCAGCTTTATCAGCATAAGGGAGATCAGCGATGTGCTGCTCTTCCTGTATTGTTTGCTATTTTATAGCGCTTTTTCAGCTTTTAAAGTTCTTTCTAAACGTTAAGTAATCCTGCTAAATACCCTGCAATATAGGTAATCAGTATCTCCACATTACAGAGAAGCAAAACTTTAAAATGAGAGGATAGAGGTTCTGCCAGCTGAAATCAGGTTTTCTGAAATGACTATCAAGTAGTTCCAACGACTGCACCTGCTCCTGAGCCCCTGTGTAAACTTCTGTCACTCGATAAAAATAAGTTTTATCCCACTTGAATAGACTTTGAAACACCCAGGTAAGCAGAGGAGCTGGGTGGTCGCATTGGGGAAAACAGTGACATGATCTGTGCATTGAAAAATCAAACCAAACCAAACTGAAGAAATAATAGTTCTTTTCCCCTCATTTGCAGTAATTGTGGGTGTTAACAGTCCAAAGGGAGTTTGGAGTTTTGTGTGATGCCATCAGTCCAGGGGTACCATTCCTACATGTGGTAGATGCTCCCTACCCAGAAGACTGTAATGACTACATAGATGAGACTAGGGGCAGGAGAAAAGAAATGTGTTCCCATTTTCAGCCCTGAGGAGGAGAGTTTGACTTACCCAGAATCACCCAGGAAGCCTGAGCTAGGAACTGAGCTGAGATCTTTTGAGGTTGCCTTCTGCTCCTCAACCCCACGGCTAGGAGTGGCTGGTTGCGAGGCTTGCAGAAGTCATTCTAACAACTCCAGCACATGGTCTTTCTCCCGGGCCTCTAGCTCCTTCCTTCGCCTCCAGCGAAACTAAACGAGAGTACATGCGCACTTTCTTTATTCCGTTGCAATTAGGACTGTCCTGTGAAAGAAGTGGGTTTATGTAGGGGTTGAGAATTGTGGCAAAGTACTGAAATCTCCTGCCTCCATTCCACATTAATCCTAGTAGATTCCTTCTGGTGAATCGGCCAACACGGCCATATTAGGAAGGGGAAAATATTCCTTGAATGACAAGAAATGGACAAAAGTATGTCCCAGGTATTTCATGTGGAATATATGCATAAGAAATCAATTAAAGAAACATCTATTAAAGAAATCCATAAGAAACATTAACTCAATTTGAAGAAGAACCTTTAGTTTCATGTGGAATCTTAGCCTTTCTTGTAGCACCTGAGCCTTACTGGGATGACCTGAATTGGTGTTTTTAAGCTCCCATGTGTATGACATTGTAAAGGCACTTCTTTGGAGATGACATGGCTCCTACTCTTGAGAGCAGACGTACTGCTGGAGATTGAAGGACCTGGCATGACAACTGGCGGGCTATTTTGGGAAGTGAAGCAGAGTGGGTGAAGCTCTAAGGAAGTAAGGCATAACACTTATGCAGAAGTGAGCAATGTTTGGAGCTGATCAGAGGTAGCAGAGACCAATAGAGTTAATAAGTGTCTCAAATTGGTGTCAAAGCTGCTGGTTGCAGCCGTGTTGGTCTCAGGACACAGGCAGACGAGGTTCTTTGGGTAAATCTGATATCTTTTATTAGACCAACTAAAATGGTTGGAAAAATTCTTCCTTGCAAGCTTTCGTGTGCAAACACCCTTCTTCAGGCAGAGGCAGCGTCACATTGGTATCGGGCATTCTTGGAGTCAGGATGGAAGTCTTGTTTTATTCTTGCTAGTTGAAATGATGTGTCCTTGTCAAAGCCCGTTAAAGCATACAATACGGTGTGCAGAAACTCTGAGAAAGAAGTGACTCTTTATATCTGCATCACATACACTGTTCTGAATAGCAGGCTGAAAGGATGCAGTCACTTTTCAACAGCGGTGAAAAATGTTTAGTAACACCAAACACTAATGTTTGGGGAAGAAAGAGATTCAGGGCTCCTGAGGCAACTCTCGGAGACCATAAAAGCTAAAGAGGCGGTAGTCATGGGGGACCTAAACTACCCGGACATCTGCTGGGAGACGCAGACAGCAAGGTCCCATCGCTCACGCAGGTTTCTAACCTGTGTCCAGGACCTCCACCTGACACAGGAGGTACACGGTCCCACTAGGGGGAATGCCATACTGGATCTGGTATTGGCAACAGGGGATGACATGGTAGGGGACCTCCAGATCGGTAGCCATTTGGGAGACAGTGATCACCTAATAATAGAATTCAACATAAGACGGCAAGTGGGTAAGGTAACTAGTAGGGTGAAAGTGCTAGACTTTAGGAAAGCTGATCTCAATGCACTCAGGCGATTAGTCAAGGACGCACTGCAGAGTAGGAGATTTGAAGAGATGGGAGCCCAAGAAGGGTGGCTGTGCCTTAAGGAAACGATCCTTCGGGCACAAAGCAAGACGATCCCTGAGCGAGGCAAAAGAGGGAAAGGGGCCAGGAGGCTCCCCTGGCTGACCAGAGAAATCCAGGGCAGCCTAAGGGCCAAAAGGGGAGCACATAAAAAGTGGAAACAGAGATCACCAAAGATGAATATACCTCCTCTGCTCGTGCTTGTAGGGAGGCAGTTAGGCGGGCCAAAACTACCATGGAGCTGAGGATGGCAACCCAACTAAAAGACAACATGAAATTGTTTTTTAGATATATAGGGAGTAAAAGGAAGGCCCAGGGAGGAATAGGACCCCTGCTAAATGGGCAGAAACAATTGGTGACAGATAGGGGGGACAAGGCTGAACTCCTCAACGAGTTCTTTGCCTCAGTGTTCCTAAGCGAGGGGCACGACAAGTCTCTCACTGGGGTTGTAGAGAGGCAGCAGCAAGGCGCCAGACTGCCATGCGTAGACCCTGAGGTGGTGCAGAGTCACTTGGAAGAACTGGATGCCTTTAAGTCAGCAGGCCCGGATGAGCTCCATCCGAGGGTGCTGAAGGCACTGGCCGATGTCACTGCAGAGCCACTGGCGGGAATATTCGAACGCTCGTGGCACACGGGCCAAGTCCTGGAGGACTGGAAAAGGGCCAACGTGGTCCCCATTTTCAAAAAGGGGAGGAAGGAGGACCCGGGCAACTATAGGCCAGTCAGTCTCACCTCCATCCTTGGTAAAGTCTTTGAAAAAATTATCAAGGCTCACATTTGTGAGAGCCCGGCAGGGCATATTATGCTGAGGGGAAACCAGCATGGGTTTGTGGCCGGCAGATCGTGCCTGACCAATCTAGTCTCTTTCTATGACCAGGTTACGAAACGCCTGGACACAGGAGGAGGGGTGGATGTCGTATACTTAGACTTCAGGAAGGCCTTCGATACGGTATCCCACCCCATACTGGTGAACAAGTTAAGAGGCTGTGATGTGGATGACTGCACAGTCCGGTGGGTGGCGAATTGGCTAGAGGGTCGCACCCAGAGAGTCATGGTGGATGGGTCGGTCTCGACCTGGAAGGGTGTGGGCAGTGGGGTCCCGCAGGGCTCGGTCCTTGGACCGATACTCTTTAATGTCTTCATCGGTGACTTGGACAAGGGAGTGAAGTGTACTCTGTCCAAGTTTGCAGATGACACAAAGCTATGGGGAGATATGGACATGCCGGAGGGCAGGGAACAGCTGCAGGCAGACCTGGACAGGGTGGACAAGTGGGCAGAAAACAACAGGATGCAGTTCAACAAGGAGAAATGCAAAGTGCTGCACCTAGGGAGGAAAAATGTCCAGCACACCTACAGCCTAGGAAATGACCTGCTGGGTGGCACGGAGGTGGAAAGGGATCTTGGAGTCCTAGTGGACTCCAAGACGAACATGAGCCGGCAGTGTGACGAAGCCATCAGAAAAGCCAATGGCACTTTATCGTGCATCAGCAGATGCATGACGAATAGGTCCAGGGAGGTGATACTTCCCCTCTATCGGGCGCTGGTCAGACCGCAGTTGGAGTACTGCGTGCAATTCTGGGTGCCACACTTCAAGAAGGATGCGGATAACCTGGAGAGGGTTCAGAAAAGGGCCACTCGTATAGTTAAGGGCCTGCAGACCAAGCCCTACGAGGAGAGACTAGAGAAACTGGACCTTTTCAGTCTCTGCTAGAGAAGGTTGAGAGGCGACCTTGTGGCTGCCTATAAGTTCATCACAGGGGCACAGAAGGGAATTGGTGAGTATTTATTCACCAAGGCGCCCCCGGGGGTTACAAGAAACAATGGCCACAAGCTAGCAGAGAGCAGATTTAGACTGGACATAAGGAAGAACTTCTTCACAGTTCGAGTGGCCAAGGTCTGGAACGGGCTCCCAAGGGAGGTGGTGCTCTCCCCTACCCTGGGGGTCTTCAAGAGGAGGTTAGATGAGTATCTAGCTGGGGTCATCTAGACCCAGCACTCTTTCCTGGTTATGCAGGGGGTTGGACTCGATGATCTATTGAGGTCCCTTCCGACCCTAACATCTGTGAATCTACTAGTGTGGCAAAAAGCAGGAGCAAGAACTCTCTGGTTGGTCTAGTTTGTATTTTTTTTTTTCTTCTTTCCTTTTTAGCAGTAGTGTGTGTATAGTTAACTTTCCTGTGTATCTCCTGTTATCAGTTTTTCTTATGCTGGATAGACATGTATAAGCATCAACAGAGAGCAGGAAAAACCCTTCCCTTTAAAAATCCGGAAAAATTATTTGGACGTGCTTTTTAAAGAGAGTCGTGACAGAATCTGTTGTCTTTCTCTTCCTTTTTAATTAGCCACTTTAAAAAAGAGATAAATTTGCCATTGTCCCTGTCAAATCCAAAGAAATCAAGCAAGTCATGTTTTTCTGAAAAAACATTCCAGTTTCCCCATGGTATTCCCTAACAAGCAAGTTTGAAAGACCCACATAAAAATTAGGATACAGATTCACAATCCTATAATAGTCAATTTGGAGAATGAAAGTAAAATGGCTTGAGGCAAAAGTACAGATAGATGAATTACTAATGTGTATAGAGAGACGAAAAGGCAAGAAGCAAAGGGAAGTGTGAGAGAAAGTAGACTGTGGGCTGATACTAGGACCTGGCTGCCTCTGTCTCTTCCCATCAGCAGGCCGTGGCACACCATGGGTGAAGCTCCCCACCACCCTCCTGTGGTGTGGGTCAAGTCTGCCACTGCCAAAGCCCCTCCATTCTGGGGCATATCCCAATGGCTCTCTGGGTTGGATTCAGCCTCAGGGCCATGGGTTGCTAACCTCTGCAGCAGCAAATGATTGAGCATGATTGGAGTTGGATCTTGGAGGCTGAGAACTTCTTGCACTACATCTTCAAGTGTCTTTACGTTCCGATCTTCCAGGTACGCCCTGTGCAGACCAGGGGTGGCCAACCATGCCGCAAGTGGCACAGGTAGCCTGTGTGGCATGGGGCAGGCCCCCTAGCAGCCAAAAAGGCAGGGAGCAGAAAGTAGAGAAGCAGATGGGGCAGAGGAAGGGGGATCCGAGTGACACTTAAGGAGGGTGTAGGGCTTGAGTTGTGGCATGCTTGCCAAAAATGTTGGCCTCCACCGGTATAGATGATGACGGTGTATAGGAGGAAAATCACGAGGGCAGCTGAGCAAGCACGAAGCCTGGAAAATGAGATTATTACCCAGTAAGGCAACTTAACTATAAATCTGACTCTTCCTAGCAACTTGAAACATACTGGACATGATAAGTTCATAGATTCATAGTTTTCCTTTGTTGCATGGGTGGGCTGGGTGGTCGCATCTCAAGTTTTTGAGAATAAGGTGGTAAAATTTCAAGGAGTATTACTACCCATTTGAGATGCTCTAAAAGTGAAACCCTATTGGAAACGCAAAGGTTTTTTCCTCCCAGATATCAGTCACGCACACACCCAAATGTAGTACTGCTGGTTTAAAGTGTACATATGTACATATACATATATATATTCCTTGAAAATAGCTTCTGTGCCACATGGTTGGGGAAGGACTCAACAGTGGTGACCTGGAAAAGGTTCAGCACATCAGAAGTGTGTGTGCGTGCGCATGCACTTCTGATGTATTGAACCTTTTCGAGGTTACCATTGTGGAGTCCTTCCCCAACCATGCAGCACAGTAGCTGTTTTCAAGGAAAATTTAGATTCTTGTATAAACGCATGATCCTGTGATTTAGGTCTCCAAGGAAAATGAATATTGAGAGCTTCTTAATAAAATGGCAAGCAAGATGATTAGGTGCTATAATATCATTAACATTTTAACTTAATTGAAAAAAAAACCTGGCCCAGGGCCCTGGATGGGAAATGATGTTTACATCTTGGATCAATGGAGCAAATAAGTCATAAGAAAATAGACGAACATGACGACATACCTATTCCACTGATTAATGAACGTGTAGATGTGCCCACTTATGATCAGGGAAGCTGGTCTTCTCCGATTTAAAAAAAAAACAAACAAAACCCCAATTTTTGGTTAAAAAAAGTAACCCCAAATCCACATTTTTCCGTGATTAAAATGAACCACCACTATATATACATCTGTATATTAGTGTTGTTTAATTTAAATTGCAGAATAATGTGGATTTGGGTTTACTTTTTTTTAACCCAAAATTGGGGATTTTTTTTTTTTAATCAGAAAAAAACAGGATCCCCACTTATGAGGAACCAGGCACAGCTAACCAAAAGCAGTAGCATATGGAAAACACAAACCCTAGACAAGACAGAGTTCCTTGGTTAAAACCTCTGTCCTCCTTTCTGCCCAATTCCACACTTTGGTTGATCATCCTTCACTGCGCTCTGGGCCCAGATGTTAAGTTCTTCGAGGTAGGAGCCATGCCTTATTCGTTCAAAGGCCATACCGTGTTTCTGATGTTTTATGAATGGTAATAACTTGGAAGGAAAGGCTGAGGTTTTATAGCTTTTCTGTTAAGAGTATTTTAACAGTAACTAGAAGGATCAATGGCTGGGCAGATCAGTCAAGGGTGTGTGGGGCTGGGTGGCTGTTTTTGGAGAAAGAAACAGCTGCACAGAAGTGGCACGGAGGTAGCAGGGGAGAAAGACGATCACCTGACGGGCATGGCTCGCGTACAGCAGATGGGACGGCAATATTCTGTGAACAGGTACGTGTTTGAAGAAGCTTGCTGTGTCCCCTAGGGCTATAAGCAGACAGGCATGTATTATATCTACAGTGTAGTAGAGTAGCATAGATTTGTGCCATATCAAGCTAAAAAAGTAGTTCAGCGGGATCAGGGGGACAAAGCTGATGTCCAAGTCAAAAGAACCAGCTCCCTTTGTGATTGCTGCATCCCATGTAAGACCCGGTGTGCAATTGCTGCATCCTGTGGAAGACCCAGAGACTATTGGTTAGTGGATGTATTAAATTTAGTATCTGTAATTGCAGGTACTAACTTAATGCTCCGTAATCAGCACTACTGCACAGTGGCACTGGCACATGGGTTTTTTGTGCCACAAACATGCAGTAGACTAATTCTACTGCGCATTAGCATGGTTTTTGCCAGCTGTGCTCATGCTCAGTTGAATCGGTCTACTGTGCCTTTAGCGTCTCGTGTAGATGTGCCAGGGACATCTGTTGTGTTTTGATGGAAGCGAAAGGAGGACATTTGAGAGCACAGGGGTAGAGGGACTAGAAATAGCATGATGGAAAAGGAAGGTTGGTCAGGTTGAGGTTGGGTTTTGGTGGCATGTAAAGCAGATGGAGGCAAGAAGTAGGGCAGAGGCAGACGCTGGGCTAGATTGACCAGCACAGAAAAAGAACGAAGTTTCCCATTAATTGAGTTCCTAAGTCCATGTTCATGTGACCAAGCACTCATAGCTGCTCTTGGTATATATGGAAACAAAAGAACAGCTCTTTTGTGATGTGTGTTTTTTGTCACAATACAGTATTGAGATGTAAATTGGGTACATCAGTATCAAGCTAGCTAGATTAAGAACAGATTGGGTGCTTGTAGCTATGCCCACAAAGCATTTTCCTTCGTTGCTCCTTGTTTTCGCGCACTTCTCAAAATATCCAACTTTGATCTGAAATTTTCCATCCTTTGGTGTCTGACCAAAGTTAACTTCTTCCTCCCAGTCCCTTGGAAAAATCTGGTTTGTGTTTCAGCTGTTTTTCCATTTCTGGGTGTAAAATGCTATTACTGTTTTCAAAAAGAAAAATGTCTAGCTATGCTTTTAGACAGATCTGTGGTCTAGTAAACAGCATAACTTTTAACAAAAATCAGTTGCTTATAATTCCATTGTTCTTTAATAATGTCTGCAAAATGGGCTGGAGACTGGTATTCAGAAAGTGTACTAAGGCTCTTAGTACATTAATGTCAGCTGCTGAGGAAAGCATGCACACAAAACCTTTTTTCTTGTTACATAAATGCCTGAATCTCTCCCTTTGCACCCTTGCATTGCTCCTAAAGTTAGCAAATACAATTTTTTTCTTTCTCCAAAAAAAAACCTGGACCCTTCTAGTTACAAAAAACATTAGCCAGAGCAGGTAATTTATAGGACATTTTGGCAAGTAGGTTATAATGGAACCTCAAAGCAGCTTTCAGCACTATCTTGTTGACTGCCAGGGAAAGCTGTAACAATATATCAGATTGTCAAAGCTTTTTGCCCCATTTTAAGTTTATTTTACTATTTAAGTGTATTATACCACTGTGTGCATTAGTACCATCTAATGGGTAAAGTAACACTTTCGTCTCTCTGACCATACTAACATCCTCAACAACCTTAAGAAATATTGTAGAGTTGTTCTCTTCCTCTTCCCTCCCCCTTTTCCATATATATATATATATTTTTTTTTTTTTTTTCCTTTTCTTCCTCTTGCTTTCTCATGTCTTCCTTTCTCCTGTTGCCAACGCTCACTTCAGCCCCCGTCTGGGAAGCACTACAACAGATGCACTGTTAAACTGTACAGCAGTTTCTCTTGGGCTGTATTGAATGAACTTTTATAGACTAAAACGTATATGCTGTGCTGAGGGGGATAATTACCTGTGCTTTGCTGAAAACCTTAAGTTCTCCGACAACCTAAAGCTGCACTGTAGCCAAGAAGATAGAAATCTTCAACAGGGATCATTAAATGAGGGGGACAGCAGAGACACAAGGTTTCACCATATTTTGGATGCCGCTAGTGCTAATGACTTAAGTCACAATTAAGACGCAGTCAACATACTGTAGTCAAAGACTTGTAGGGTTGCTGTCACAAGAGCTGTCACTTGTCCCCAGTCGTACGTAACATTTTGCACTGCAAGACGGCAGAGGCTCCCAAGGTCTTGCCTGCAGCACTTTGTTCATGAAGATCCAATGGACCTGTTTCCTAATGCTCTTTCCTTTTTCCACGGAGGCAGTTACCCTAGTGCCACAGCCATACTACATGGTCATGGAAGGAAGGAAAGGATCAGAGTAGCTGTCTGTTAGTGTGTGGACCACAGTAGATATCATGTTAAATAAACCCCATGTATAGCAAGTTTCTTTTACTTGAGCAAATGTTAAGTTAAAGAAGCTACGGTGGAGCTCAGAAAGGAAATGTGAGCACAGGCACCTGTTGATTTGAATAAATACTTAATGCATTTTTAAAAATCTGGAGCGATACTGCTTTACTTGGTCATACCTTTGAAAAATAACACTTTTTCCCTTAAAGTTGAGTTGCATCACTGGATTTGCTATAAAAGTATGAACAAGAGCTTTGACGTTATTTTGGATGCATTCCACTTTTGAAAAGGAAAATGCAGCTGTGTGCTTGCATATACAGCTGTGCATGCACATGTGTGTCTTGTGCACACGTGATGAGAAAGAAGTAACCCAGCCCAGGCATTTCCTTATCTATTGTAGCCTCTTAACAATCTGTCTTTTCCTTAGACTAGTCTTGAAGCTAAGAAACCTGCATTCAGAGTTTCAGCTTGGAGCCATCTGTGTTGTTTTGGGTTTTTTTTGTTGCAACTCCTGCTTCCATCCCTTTGGTTTTATAAAGGAGTTATTAATGGTGGTATTGCCTGTAAATTGTATTGCTGCATCTCTAGGACATGTGTTACAGCTCATTTCTCCTTTCCAGGTATGACACACCAGCATCCTCCAAGAAGAAAGTACGGCTCAAGGATCGCAACAAGCTGTCCACGGAAGAACGTCGGAAACTGTTCGAGCAGGAGGTCGCCCAGCGGGAGGCTCAGAAACAGCAGCAGCAACTGCAGAACCTCGGGATGACCTCCCCGCTCCCCTACGAATCCATGGGCTACGGGGGTCCTCACCACAGCTTCATCGGCTATCCCCCGGGCTACCCCATGCAAGCTTACGTGGATCCCAGCAACCCCAATGCTGGGAAGGTGCTTCTCCCCACTCCAACCATGGATCCCATGTGCTCCCCAGCAGCCTATGAGCATCCCCAGACTTTAGTCGGACACACGGTTGAACCGACCTTGACCACGCCGCAGCCGGTACCAGTAGTACAACATGTAGCAACAACGATGGAGGTTACCACCCCTCAGTATGTAGCACAAAGTGACACTGTCGTTCATCAGGAACCTAGCGTCGCCGTCTTGCCAGTGCCTGCACCGGGTCCGGTGCAGGGACAGAGTTACGGCGTGTGGGATTCCAGCCAGCAGACTGTCGCTGTACAACAGCAGTACTCTCCGGCCCAGTCGCAACCAGCCATATATTACCAGGGACAGACCTGCCAGACTGTTTATGGTGTGACATCACCTTATTCTCAGACACCTCCGCCAATTGTACCGGTAACTCCTATTTCAAGGATTCATAATGCATTTTTAGCACAAAAAAAAAAAGGAAGGAAAGGAGTTGGATCACTAGCTGGAAGGCCTTTTTTTTTCCCCAGCTAACATCTCTTGTTGCATTTGACAAGTGAGGAGTAAATTAGCACTGTTGCAGTTAATACTGGTGCAGCTTAATCGTATAATCTTGCCTCTTGGGGTCTGAGTAAAAGCGTTTTTTTTTCCCCAGAAGATTTTTCTTTCTAATCTGCTCAAATGAAGTATATCTTGCTCATTGGGCCTCGGTGCTTAGCTAGCAAAAGATTGTACCAGTTCCACATATGTTCCTTTCCTTTTCTGTTGCTTGCAAATAACCGTTGTAATACACTGGGTAAGATGGTTCTCTAGCAGGGCACGTTATATAAGCAGTCAAATATTACAAGTGTGTAGTCGCTTCACATTCATAACCCGTGGGTGAATATTTAGAAACATCCTTACCTGGAGACCCTGGAGCGTGTTGCTGCATTATAGAATCGAAGGCTGTGTTTGGATGGCTGAACACGGAAATCTGTTCCTGCAGGGGTTCTGCTGACCTAAATTAAGGGTAAAATAGGAGGAATTTGATCATGTCAGAACTCCATGATACCAGGTCTGTGTAGTTTATTTCAGTCTACGAATCTTCAGTATCTTTGACTTCTGGAGTCTGGAGAACAGGCTGACTCCAAACACATCTTAGTGTTCATTGTTCGTTCCCTTGCACTTCCAGATCTAGGTGGTCAGACTCGCCCTGGCTTTTTCTGCCTGGGTGTTTTTTCCTGTTAGCAAAGGCTCTGCTACTGGATCTTCACGGACACTTGTCTTCATGGGTAGCCACGTGGCTTAGAGGAGAACTAGTAACACATGCACTTGGACATCAGGGGTTAATTTAACCCCAGTCAAGTGATTATCACCATCTGATATTGGTTCTTAATATATGTATGATGGCCGGTGACGCAAGCTTGAATTGGTAGTTATCTGCAGAGATCAGGAAGGTGCTTTTTTCCTGATGCGCAATGGGCTGGATGCATTTTAGTGTATTTTTAACCTTATTATGAAACACCAGGTTTGGTCACAGCAGAAGGTTGGTTCACTGCGTCAGCGCCCTCTACTCTGATGATAAGCGAAGAATCATTCCTATGTGCCAGGCTGACATGTTTGCTCATGTGTGCAAGGTCAAGTTGATTGCCAGTTTTAGTTGGAAATAATTTCTCCCCAGGCCAGTATGGTAGGGACCTTGGCGGGGTTTGCTTTCTTCTGCCACCTGCTTTACCTGCTGGGATCATGTGAGCATGACATATCTCCTGCCGTTGTTTTGAAGGCTTAGGCATTAGGAGCACTTTGGTCTCTCCTGTTGCCTACTTGCAGCTTGCATTATCCTGAGGACTGTCATGCTTTTGTCTAACTGAAGTCTCGGGGCTCAGTATAGAGGTATCTGGGTGAAACCGAATGGCTTTTGTTATACAGGAGGTCATACTAGTTATTGTAATAATTCTTCTGGTCTTAAAATCTATGAAACTATTGATTGTTCTGGTCCCTTGTGGACAAGCGTTTTCATCCCAGAACCACAACCACTGCTGGTTTGCCCTCATGACTGCGTTCCTGACAGCTCAGAGAATCACAGACCATGAGGGTTGGAAGGGAGCTCAGGAGGTCACATTTAGTCCAACCCCCTGCTCCAAGCAGGACCAGCCCCAACTACATCATCCCAGCCAAGGCTTTGTCTACCCATGTCTTCAAAACCTCCAAGGATGGAGACTACACCACCTCTCCAGGTAACCTGTTCCAGTGTTTTGCTAGCCTCCTACTGAGAAGGTTTTTCCCAATATCCAACCTCAACTTCCCTTGCTGCAACTTGAGCCCATTGCTCCTTGTCCTGTCATCTGCCCCCACTGAGAACAGCCCAGCTCCATCCTCTTTGCAGCCCCCCTGCAGGGAGGTGAAGGCTGCTATTCAATCCCCCTCGGTCTTCTCTTCTGCAGACCAAATACGCCCAGTTCCCTCAGCCTCTCCTCACCAGTCCTGTCCCTAAGCCCACAACCATTTTCACTGCCCATCACTGGACTCTTTCCAATGTGTCCATATCCTTTCTGTCATGGGGGGCCCACAGCTGGACACAGGACTCCAGATGTGGTCTTCCCAGTGCAGAATAGAGGGGAAGAATCGATGCCCTCCATCTGCTGACAGTGCTTCTACCAATGCAGCCCAGGATGCCGTTAGCCTTCTTGGCACCACGGGCACACTGCTGGCTCCTGTTCAGCTTCTTCTCCATGGTCACCCTCAGGTCCTTTTCTGCAGAGCTGCTGCCCAGCCAGGCATTCTCTGGGATTGTTCTGTCCTAAGTGCAGGACTTCGCACTTGTCCTTTTTGAAGTTCACAAGATTTTCTCTTGGTCCAATCCTTCTATTTGTCGAGGTCTCTCTGAATCCTAGCCCTACTCACCAGCATATCTACTATTACCTCTGGCTTGGTGTCATCTGCAGACTTTCTGGGGGTGCACTACATTAGCCAAGGACAGGTCATGCAGTAGAAGCTGAAGTCTCCCTTCATCCTTGCATGGTCTCATCAGGTTTAGGGTGCGATGGCTGGCTGTGCTCCACCCATTCTGCAGATTACTGGGCTGGAGTCAGCACATCTCCTTCCACAGGTATTGCATACACTCTCCAGTTAAAACTTTTAGCTTTTTCCAAATAACGCAGTAAATGGGACAAAAGATCTTTTGTGGTACATGGGAGAATTTGCCAAGAGCATGAAACTTGTCTCTCATCCATGTTAGGAAATGTGCATCTTTATTCAAGTAGAAACATGCAAAGTGAGAGGGGAAGAGAAAACTAACAGACTTCTCCTTGATCATCAGTTCAAAGGAGAAGGTGTAAAATGAGACGAAACATCTCTCTGTTGCCTATAACTATTGTGTGTCCCAAGTTGAACAGGACTTGTCTTCCATTGGTACTTGAACCTGTTGAGTTACTTCATAGTCTTGGTCTTTCAACATTGCTGACATGTCTACTGCTGCCTTAAACTAGGATTAAAGTATAGTCCTTCAATACCCAGGTACACAGCACCAAATTGTAGAGACAATTGTTTAGTAATTAGGTATCAGCAGTTGGGAACCAGGGGGTCCTGGTGCTCTTCTCTGTTACATCCTTGAATCCCGGAGTTGGGCAAGTCAGTTCAAACTTGTTCAGTTCAGTTCGCTCAGTAGAGACGCAGCATTTCAAATGGCTAATGAGGGTTCGTTTAGTTCAGTAAGGGCCACAGGGTGCCACAGATTAGCCCCACACCCTCCCGGAGTGCCACTCTGTTTCCCCCTGCCCCGTCCAATCTGCTGCCCTGCTTTCTGCTCCCTGCACTATCTGCTGCTGCGCTGCCTGCTGCACCCCCACCCTGCCACGGACCACACACAGAGGCTGCCCATGGCACTTGTCACCCGCGCTCGGGTTGACCATCCCTGATCTAGTTTTAAGCCCCTCTGACTTCCTAAGATATAACCGGCGAGTAGTTCCGGTTGCTGTTGACACTGAAAAAGCAAGGTTTGTGCATTCACAAAGGTGCAGTAGCCGCTTTTGCTAGACACCGGCAGCTGAAAACAGCACAAGTGTCTTGGTTCATTCTTTTGCGTATACCAGCTTAACAAAACCAGCTCGCATCCCACTTCTACGTGTCAGTGCTGATCTTCTCAGTGGAGCCAACGCCCAATGTTTAGCACAGGAATTTCAGTAACACCGAGAAGAAAAAAGGTAGTCGCCGGTCATGGTCTGAAGTGAGAGACTTTCATGGATTACCAGGCTTGGAAGGGACCCTTGTGACTAACCGGTTTGACCTCCTGCATAACACACGCTAGGGGAGTTCATGGGGTGAGTTGTGTCTTGAATGAAAGCAAACTTAAAAAGGAAGAGACAATGCAGTCTTGATTGAAAAATGTCTTGAGTTGGGGAATCCAGTGCTATCTCTGGTTAATTTTTTCAATAGCTGTGCCATACTTTGAATCTTAATTTGTCTACCTTCAGCTTCTTGCCTTTGGACCTTGTTACCTCTTCATGTGGTATAACCATCTTGCCAAACATCTGTGTCATCTTTTAGGTACTTATAGACTGAGATCAAGTCACCCTTTCCCCTTCGCTTTGAGGAGCTAAATAGATTAAGTAGACTTTTCATCCGTCAGTCATGCCAAATGAAGATGTAATTACTCTCTCCTGTTCTACCCATTTTACATGGCTAAGTTACCATGCTCCTGAGCTGAGGGCAGGCTATTTTTTTTTTTTTTAAATCAAAAACAATGTGACCATCTTCACAGCAATTCAGCCAAATGCTATGTAGATGCAGCTTTTCCTTCCTTTCTTATGCCTCCAAGGATCTCATTAGCCTTCTTGAGTGCAGCACACAGGCTGAACCTGAGTCCCTGCTAGCTTGAAGTCTTGATTTTTTTCAGAATAGGTCCACTGTTTCCTTCAGAAGCAATTATCCAGCATTTTTTCAGTTTCTCCCAAGTTTACCCAAAAGTAACGGTTGCCGGAGAATGGAGGATTTCATCAAGTATTAGTTCTGTGTGGTTAAAATCCACTCCCAAGAAATGTCCACATCTTACCACGCTATACTTCACGCCAATAAGTCTGACTCATTTTACAGACACACAGTTGACTAGGGTCTTAGTCTCCAGCAGTCGACTAAACCTGCACTGCTTTAATTGTCCTACCCACACAACGCCCTGGTCAAAAGCATCTGTTCAGTGGAAGAACAAGGTGTCAGTCCTTGAAGCATCACTATGCCCAGCATGTGAGGGAGCAGCTGAAGTAATCTGGAAGATGATGGTTATTGTCTGCTGAAAGGGGGGGACCTGTACACCAGTGTCATCTGTGGAGCAAGATCAGCTATGCCAGGATGTGTCCCAGCACATCTGATCAGCTTCACTGGCATCTGCAGACATCACTGGCGGGGGGCCTTGTCCCATGGGGTTGTCCCCTTGCAGCTTCCAGGGCTTTAGGTCCTGATCCTGTAGGACAGCAGCGCTGGGTGCCATTCCCCAACTCGGGGCACGCATCTGCAAGTGAGCAGGTCTGCAGCCCCCATGGGCATTTCCCCACTTGCAGCTGGAATCCCCTGCAGGCGTTCTCCTGCCACGCCTGCATCTCACTGCTGCGCCTGGACTCGGTGCACACGTCTGCCGGGCTGTCCTAAGTCAGGGTGCAGCAGCAAGATAGACACTCCTCAGGAATCCCCTTGCTGGAGATTCCCATAGTTTGCATCTGCAAGTGGGGAGCCCATGGGGGATCCCTCACTGATGTCTGGTTTTCAGTTACAGGCCCTGAAATAATGGCTTTAGTTAAGATGCATTGCAGGTTTGACTCATTTCAATCCATTTCTTCACCTTAAATAAGTTCATAACAGCATCCATTTTGCTCAGTTCTGCATTTCCTTCTTGCTCCAAAGAAATAAATGCTCTGAGATGTACCAGCTGCAATATTTTTTACTTAAATTCCAGTGAAGGGCCAACAGTGAGACAGATGAAATGCAAGAATTTAAACATGAGAACATAAGCACCATATTGGGTGAAACCACTGGTCTGCCTAGCCCAGCAACCTGTCTCTGACAGTGGCTAGCAGTAGACGCTTTAGAGGATGTATGTATACAGGGCACGTTTAGTGTAATCCATCCCCTGTCATACCCTCCTTGGCATCAACCATGGGAACCCTTACAAGTATATCACTGTATTTTGACTGTAGGAACAGCTTCACAAGAAAAGGAATATCTTGCCCTGCACTGTATTTTAAGATTACAAGCAAACAATACCCTGTTTTTGTACTCCACCTGGGTGGAAAGAAATGGGTTTTCAGATCGGAAATTCATTTTCTGACTCTTCTTGTTTTGTTTCAGAGTTACGCACAGCCAGGTCTTCAGTACATCCAGGGGCAGCAGATTTACACAGCGCATCCACAGGGGGTAGTGGTACAACCAACAACAGCAGTAACGACCATCGTGGCAGCTGGACAGCCTCAGCCCATACAGCAGGTGAGAGTTGATGCATTGAGATGTGAAGGACATGGGAATTTGTGTGTTATTTTCCTGAATCTTGTCTTTTTGTTTGATTTCATGGTGGTTGCTATAGTTTTGCAAGGGACTAATTGTAGGGTGGGTTACAATACCAGCATTCTTTAGGCATGAGATGTAAACCGCCTATCTTCTGAACACAAAAACGGCTCAGGGGCTAGGGCACAGGACTCGTGAGAAGAGGCTGAGAGAACTGGACTTATTTAGTCTGCGGCAGAGAAGAATGAGAAAGGATTTAATAGCAGCCTTCACCTCCCTGCAGGGGGGCTGCAAAGAGGACGGAGCTGAGCTGTTCTCAGTGGGGGCAGATGACAGGACAAGGAGCAATGGGCTCAAGTTGCAGCAAGGGAAGTTGGGAGTGGATATTAGGAAGAACTATTTCACTTAGTACATAATGAAGCACTGGAACAGGGTCCCCAGAGAGGTGGTGGAGTCTCCATCCTCGGAGGTTTTCAAAACCCAACTACTCAAAGCCCTGGCTGGGATGATGTAGTTGGGGCTGGTCCTGCTTGGAGCAGGGGGCTGGAGTAGATGTGACCTCCGGAGGTCCCTTCCAGCCCTCATTTTCTATGATTCTGTGGCTTATGAAGAAGATGTTTCATGAGCAAAGCCTATCGAAGAACAAAACAGCTTTATTCATGTATTGCAGAGCTGACTACTGAAGCCCTGCGTATTGGTACTTGTAGCCCTCTTCCACTGAGAGCTTTACGACAACATATATAGATTTAGGTTCCAGTTATCCTTCAGTAAGAGGGTGCATACAGGCAGCTGATCCATGGGAAAGCCCTGCCCCTTTTACCCTGTGGTAAATTGTTACCCTGGCCATACACAGGCAAGAGAAGGGAGTCAAAGGCACAGCTGATCAATGAGTCCCTGTGCTTTTTGCCTGGCAGCAGCTTAAGAAATGCAGTTTCTTCCTCATCTTCCCAAGGAAAGAATGGTTTATCTATTCCATGTGGTGGTGTTCTCCTGTTCTTTTTTTGAGTGGAGGAAGAATATATCCTTTCCCAAATAACGATTGCAAACTCCCTGGATTTATTGTCTAGCAATTTATTTATTGTCTAGCAACTGGTTACAGTTTAGTATAGATTCCTTTGAAAGACCATCCCTTCTCCGAGAGCACTCATTGATGTGCATGCCCACCTTTCCTATCCTGTACCCAACAGCTTGTATATAGACAGCAAGGGCTGTCATAATCCATCTTTCTTCTGAAAAATGAGCATAAGGAGCATAGGATTGGCAGGGGCTAACTGGGTCACCCAGTTCATCCATTTTTCTGTCTCTCTGTAGACTGTTTCATGCCATTTGCTGTAAACAGGCCTGTAGCTTGTGTCTTCAGAAACAAAAATCACTTGAGCTTAGGCTCAGTGACCGGTCTCAGATCTTGTAACACTATGGCTCCTTCCTGACCTTTCTTCTTTGGTGGGGGGGGTATTTGTAGCCTGAGATGGTGGTGACCAACAATCTCCTGGATTTGCCGCCGCCGTCTCCTCCAAAACCTAAAACCATCGTCCTCCCTCCCAACTGGAAAACAGCCCGAGATCCAGAAGGGAAGATCTACTATTACCATGTGATTACAAGGTAAATGCTCCTCTGGGGGCTGGAAAGCCCTTATTCTACATTGTTGGTATTCCCCAAGTGGCACAGCAGAGTTGCAGGCAGGTAGTCTTTAGTGATTCATTTAGGGCAGGGCTATCAAAGATGCGGCCCACGGAGCTGTCATCTGGCCTGAGGGGCTCCTGGAAGGGACAGGGTGAGCATGAGTGGAGCCTGCTGCTGAATCCCAGGGTACTGGGCCCCCCTGGGGACCTGTTTCAGCAGCAGCAGAGTGAGTGATGGCTGCATTAAGCCCTGCAGTCCCTGAGCTGAAGCCATGCTGCTTACCCTGCTGTCAGGTTCTGGATCCAGCACATGCAGCTCCTCCAGGTCCAGATCTAGCCTATGAGGAGCCCCAGCAAGATCCAGCCCAGGGCACCCCAAGTTTGCACCTGATTTGGTGTCACTGTCAGCATTGGAACAGTAAAGGGCACTCTGCTTTGTCAGGCTTAACGCCGTGTTGATGACTTAAAATCCTATGACACTTAAAGAGGCCCTGGTCATGTTCCATTTTTTAGGCCAGTCCTCTTTCATTCATATCTCCTTTTTAGTTGAAAACAGTTTTCCTTTTGCTTTCCTATCTTAATATGTAATAACATGATGCACAGTTCATGCAGCCCCTTTCACTCTAGCAGTGAGAGCCATGATTTTATAGATTTCATTGATGAAATCTAATTGATGAAATGGATTTCATAGATCAATGTACGTAGCTTGAAAGCTTCTTGAAGCAGGATCTGTTTACCGCCCAGTAAAACCTGTGATGCATTCAGCGCTAGACTGTATATGGTGTTTTAAATCTTTTGAACTTCGTAGACGAGACGGTGGCAATGTGAGATCTTGTCACTTCTTAGATGGACATACGGGCAGGCACGATCCTGATTTGCAATCCTAGATTTCCTCTTCATGCCAGTTGTCCCTGCCTTAAACCTCTTTTCAGCACTGTAGCAAGTCAAAGGACGTGGTGTTGTTTTGTTGGTGAATGTAAAATAGCTTGTTTCTGGGCCTGTGGTAGAAAAAAGTTGATATTTGTCATGCCCAGTGTGCTTATTTTGTAAACTCCATTCACCACCAATGTATAGAATGAAAACAAGGAGTTTTATATGGAATTAAGCTTAGAAAAAAGAGATTTGAGAATTCAGTTTCTTATTTTAAGATATGTTAGCATGATACACATGATGTGTTAGTCATGTGTTAGCATGACTACCCCCCATTTTTGATGCAAATGTGAATGATTTGCATTGCAGTAGTGCCTAGGAGACCCAGTCATGGGCTGGGTGCTACACTAGGAAGACAGGAGAGCATCAGCTCCAGGAAGCTGGGAAGACCTTGCTGATTATCTAGCAGTAACATGTATTCCCTCTGGGGGAGTCTAGTTATCAAAGGCCTGAGGTGCAATTTAGCTGTACCTATTGATGTTGGTATCTTTATACAGTAAATACGCCATTAGTTGCATTGGAAGCTGATGGTTCAATATAATTATTCTTAAGCTTCGGGACAGTTTTCCCCACTGAACGCTTGCTGTAGATGCTTTGTTTAAACTTTCAGTATTCCCAGGCAGTTCCATAAAGAGGCAAACTATATGCCAGCTCCTTCCCCTGATTTGGTAAATATTATTTTACTATTATGCCTTATTGATAGTGGGTTTTTTTTTAAAGAATAGCACAACTACTAGCTTATTAGGAAGATTCTTAAATAGTGTTTTACGGTGCTGAAGGTTGTTTGGCCCATTTGAGTGAGAATTTTTCCCCGCACCCCTCCTCCCAAGACAGGTGTTCAGATTGGGATAGCCATGCGAATACTTCCCATTATGGACCAAACAGCAGAAACTCCGAACGAGAGAGTCCTTTTCGATGCCCTCAGCACTCTCTGCCTTGTGCATTACCGCTTTGTTCATAGTACTTCATTATTTTCCAAGGCGTGTAACACTGTTCATGTCCAAATCCATCCAAATATTTTTTTTCTAGTCCACTTGAGTGAGGGTACTCTGTGTGGGCTCAAATCCAAGCATCCTGCCTGCAGCCAGCTCTTTGCAGAAGGCAGGCAGGGCTGACTTCCATGTGTGGTCTGTGTGTGCCATATATACCTAATGAATGCTCCATCGAGGCCTACATGAAGATCACTTCTTTGAGACGTCTTTGCTACCCCAAATTAAGAGAGAATAACCATTCCTTTCTTTTGCTAGACAAACTCAGTGGGATCCTCCTAACTGGGACAGCCCAGGAGATGATGCCAGTCTTGAACACGAAGCCGAAATGGACCTCGGGACCCCGACGTATGATGAAAACCCAATGAAGGTAAGTGTGAGCAGCAGACAAAATATCCCATCTTCCACCTCATCTTTAAAGGGTGAACAGAAAATCAGGTTTTTTTGTGTCTGCCAGAAGGTGAATTCAGGTAGACCGACCTCCTCTCAGCCATCACAACTTGTTTTATAACGAATTTCATGAAGCTCTAATCTACCTTTCCTCTCCCCTGCAAAACAGACATATTGGGCTATTATCAGGCACACTGCTGCTTCTTTGGCAAAGGCAGAGATACAGTGCTTTAATTCTTAAATCTCCCCTTTTAAGGTCTTGGAGGCTTTTGTTTTCTTGCATGTGGGTACTGTGGCCTTAGAAAGGATTTTTGCTTGTTGATTCAGACATCGTATTTCATGTTGAACAACCATGTTGTCCAGCAAGGAATTCGCTTCATGAATTTCAGTGCTGTGCAGCTTGAGGGAGAAAACCTTGCAGATGGTAGGGGGAAGGCCACAGATGTGTTTTCAAACTAGAAAAATATGCCTGTCCCAGTGGATACAGCATGATTCAGTGGGGAGAGCAGGGGTCTTATCCTGATCTAGTCCTGATTTAGTTGTATAATCGTGGCCAAGTGACTGACCATGGTTTCACTGTCCATGCAGTAGGAGCAATGCTTTGTAAAATCCTTCAAGATGTACAGGGGAAAACCTATGGACTAGCAAATGCTGCACCAAGAGCATAACATTATTGCGTCTCCATTCCTTCATTGCACACAGCCTCTTTACAGCTATACGTTTTCTCCATCTCTTGTTTGATCCCAGGCATCTGGATAAGTAGGGCTTCAACAGGAGACTTCCTCTGGAGCACTGTCCCGCTGTCAGTGCAGCTGTGCAGCTCTCCAAGCCTTCAGCAGAAGTGAACTTGGAAGCCAAAACATTGGTCACTGAGCCTGCTCACTTAGAGCGGTTTTACAAGCCATGTCATCTCATAGGTTGTAGCTCTTCATGCGGAATTAAGCACTCTTATGGTTATGTAGCTTGGATGCTGCTTCTTCAAAAGCTCATGGTTTTAGCTGTCCTGAAGGAGCCGCTATTGCTGTATTGCCTGCTCTGCATGGGTGGCTAAGTATGTTACGGATACATAGCATGATCCCAGGAAGAAAAGAGCCATCTTTGCAAAATAAAGTGTCCCAGCAAGGGAGTGTGGTGTCAGGGCAGCCTTTCTTCATGCCAATGAAAGGCCTCTAGCCAAGGTCACAGGGTGGATCTGAAGCCTTAACCCTTTCTTGCGCTTTGTAATTTAAGCAAGTGGAGAAAAAGGGAGGCCGATGCCAGGATGCCTCTTGGAGGGAATGTTTTATAGGGTTGCTCATGTCCTGAGCAGGGTTTGCTGTGCAAGCAGCAGTGCTTTGATTCAGGAGCATTAGAACTAGATTTTCAAAAGTGCTGAGCTCCCAGGAGTTCTTGTTGAAAATATGACAAATGTGATGGTTAGATGAGAGGTGGTGGAGTCTCCATCCTTGGATGTTTTGAAGACCCAACTGCACAAAGCCTTGGCTGGGATGATGTAGCTGGGGCTGGCCCTGCTTTGAGGTCCCTTCCAGCCCTAACTTTCTATGACTCTCTATGATTTCCTTTTCCATCTCTCTCCCACCACCTGTAGGCGTCCCAGCCACCCCTTTGACTTCTTCCACCCTACCTGCTTCTGACCAGACACTCTACCAGCTCCTGTCACCCCCCACCCTGTGCACAAATAGATGTGTAGTTTACTTGGTTCTTTTTCACCCTGTTTGTTTCCACCCCAGTCTTTAAATCCCAAACCTACAGGTGCTATGGAGAGCACGAAATGAAGTCTGCTAAAGTCTTCTGTTAATATTTACACCACTCTAAGTACAGGATTAGACTAGTATTAGACCCAGTGCTAGATGCTGCATGGCAGGGGTGGTCAAGATGCAGCATGCATGCCACAAGTGGCACCCCCCGCCCCCAGCAGATCAACGAGGGGACAGGCACCCCCTTCTGCTCTTCCCCATGTAGATACAACTTAGAATCATAGAAAACTAATATTGGAAGGCACCTCTGGAGGTCACAACTAGTCCAACCCTCTGCTCAAAGCAGGACTATCCCTGACTGTATCTTCCCAGCCAAGGCTTTGTCGGCCCAGGCCTTAAAAGCCTCCAAGGATGGAAAGTCCGCGTTCTCTCTAGGTAACCCATTCCAGTGTTTCACCACCCTCCCAGTGAGAGAGTTTTTCCTAATACCCAACCTCAACTTCCCTTGTTGCAACCTGAGCCCATTGCTCCTTGTCCTGTCATCTGCCCCCACTGAGACCAGTCCAGCTCCATCCTCTTTGCACCCCCCTGCAGGGAGGTGAAGGCTGCTATTCAATCCCCCTCGGTCTTCTCTTCTCCAGACTAAATAAGCCCAGTTCCTTCTGCCTCTCCTGAAATCATGTCCCAGCCCTGAACCATTTTCATTGCCCTCCACTGGACTCTCCAGTTTGTCCACATCCTTTCTGTAGGAACCTGTGTGGCACAAGGACGTTTTGCTGCTATATCTTATGTTGTTTGTGGAGATGGTTTAACAAGATGAAAGAACTCCCTTTGCCAAAATGAGCCAGATCTGCATGAAGGGAGTTCACTGGGAGAACGATGCTAGGAAAGCTGCACAATGTAGACTGAAGTCCAGGTGCCCCGTTAATGAGGGCATATTAGTTTGTGTAGTGTAAAAGAAAAGCTCCGTTTGCGTGAGAAATGAGTATGAAAAGCATTTGCTCTTTGTTCTGATCCCGGAAACTTGGGCTTCTCTTACCTCTGAGTTTTGTCCTTACTTGTCTATGGTGCGTAGCCTAGCAATCGTAAGGGCAAGTCCTGGAGGCAAAGTGCATCTGGTTTGCAGCAGGAATATAAGAGGAACAAATCCAGATGTGTTGCTTAGTTCCAAGACCGTCGTCATTTTAGTCTGTCTTTAGCCTATAGTGGTTAGATTACACTTCACGTGTCAGCCCTGTACGATCTTATAAACTTTATGTTGTTGATAAACAATAGCCATTAGGAGGACAAAAACCATACAAAGTTTTGGAAGAGATCAGCCATTGAGTCAACAGGATTTTGAAGCATACCAACTTAAAAAGCACATCTGTTTCAATGAGTCTACTGGTATTGGTCCAGTAATACTTTGAATGTAAAATAACCAAAGGAGACTGGAGGGTTATATATACATTTCTGCATGTTTCTGTGATGTGTGTTTGGAGGCACATTGTGCATCGTCTGTCTCACGATCCTTCTCTTCTGTCTACATGTGTCCCTCACACATCAATAGGAAGCAAAGTGGCATGGGGGTGGCAGGGCAGAAGTACAGTATAATTTGTAAAACCACAACCACTGGTGTGCAAATTTGGGGCAGTTGCAGTCCCGGAACCTGCTGCTAAATCACACCTTGAGATTGGCTGCTTGTTCTGATGTCAGACCTTGTGGCAGCAAAAGGCTTCATACTGTTCATCACGCTGACATAGCGATACATCATCAGTGCCGTGCTGAGCTTTGTCACTCTCCCGTATCCCCCTCCGCGAAAGGTTGCATCTCTGAAAGAGGGGCATAAATTTTAGTTCAGGCGCTCATCGTCCAAAGCGATCAGCGGTCATTGGAATAACATTACCAAAGCCAACGTCCATTGAAATAAATGTGGGTCTGATGCTCATGTCTCTGGGAATTTCATTGTAAATCAGATCAGGTTTGTGCTGCGTGTGTAAAAAGGAAACACAGAGGAATTGCACTGTCCTGGGGGTATTTAATCTCCCTCATTTATTCTTGGAGGGGCTTCTTGAGACAGTCAAGAGCTTGGTTTGTCTTAATAGATTTTGTTTAATTGTGGTTATTGGGTATAATTGGAGGAAGCCTCCTGAAGTTGTCCATTTTGATACTATAATTCACTTTGATTGGAAAAAATAAGTAAATGAATCTTGTTATTAATTTCCTGCAAAATAAGCAGCTTTTTAGGCCGTGTCTAAAAAGGTGCTGGCCTGCAAAGCTGAATGCTGTAACTTGTCGGGTGCGTTTCCTGATGCCTGGATAATGGAAGATGTGTGTTTTATGGAGCGCTCCCCTTCCTCTCCCAGAGGTGTTGAGGTTTTCCACGAAGTTGGTGTTTTGTGGCGTACGTGTTCAGTCTCCGTGGAAGGCTCGTATGTGGTGTGACGGGATCCGGTGTCATCGCCGTACTAACAACACTCGGCTTGGCTTCTCCTCGTTGAGCCCAGGCAGATGTTTTCTTGCTCTGTCTGCCGGAACTTGGACAAAGTCAGCTGCCTTTTGGCTCTGTTTGGAGAAGACAGCAGTGATGCTGGCTGCGAGCAGGGGGAAGCTTTTTTTGAGGATCTGGAAGACTCTGATTATTCCATCAGAGAGAAGATTTTGCATAGCTAGCAGTCTTCAGCTCTTACTGGAGACCCCTCGGTTCTGGGCTTCTCAGATAGCAGTGTTGGCCAGACTGGCTGCTATTATCTGCAGCTGGCCAAGAAATGAAGTCCCGTACTCTCTGATGCATAGCCGGCTCTGCAGCCAGACGCTCCTCATACCTAAATTACTGCCACATGCTCGACTTTGGCTAACCTGGCGCCCCGTTTTGCTTTTACAGCCGTTTGTTTCCTATTTGCTAGCAAGCGTTAATGCTTTTTCTTTTGAGCATGGTGCCGCCTTTCTGCGCGACCAGAAGCAGCATTGGAAATGGGACTGTTCAAGCTGAGAGCTGCTAGCTTATTGCTTGGGATAGCGTGCTCATTTGAGGGAGCACTGCGTGCATGCTGCATTTATTCGTTATATCGATGCCCGTCCTTACCTGGGACATGGAGCCTTTTATCCTGGGATCGTACACATGGTGAGCCAGACTGGGGATTGAGATGACCTCTGCCAGCCCTACTTCTCTCTGATTCTCTGTGAACCTTGCTCTCCCACATTTAAGTACCTGTGAAGTGTCCAAATTAACACTTTTCCCAGTTAATTGCCATTCACACTGCATGCCGTGAAGGACTGTTCTGCGCCTGTGTTAATGAGAGTCGGATCAACCTGGGATTAAACCCAATGTCTGCTTTTTAACCACTGTTCGGTTAAGAAGAGAGAGACCAGGTAGTGCAGTAGGACATCCTTTTCCCTGTCTCTGTTCTCAATCAAAGGGCAACACCCTTCGGCGGTCCAGGACAGGGTAGCCCGCAGGCCTTTTTAAAGCCCACCAGGATGGGTAAGCCCTTCCCTCTCCATCTGCATTGGCCGTGCAGTTTACATGCTCTAAAGAGACTTCACTGTCTCCAGTTCCTTACCTTCTTGGACATTGACTATGACATTCAGGGTCTCACTAGCCTAGATGCAAAGCTATTACGGCTGCCCTTCATCTGAGCAACCCGGTCAGCAGCATTGCTGCTGGGTCATTTGGGGAGGTAGATCTTGGGGGTGTTGGGCGTGCATGCAGTGTGCATGGCTCATGGTCTTCTCTGGTGATACCAAGTCAGCAGTAGACCTTTGCAGCCCCCTTCCTTTGACCCACTGCGGGAGGCTTGCCCAGGGGTGAAGCCAGGTCCCGCATGCTGATTGCATATCGGCTTAAGTGCTTGCATCGGAGCCACAAGATTTCATACATACCTAAGGCCTGGGTTGTTGTCGTTGCATCCGTTTTAGTGTAAATCACTGTGGGTTTTGAAATGTGCTGTATCGCTGCCACCTCTCTAACTCCCTCCCTTGTGAGAGGCTGGAGCCAAGGGAGGGTTTCATGCCTAGTTGGCAGAATGAGTTTGCCTTTGGGAAATCGCTGGGTTTAAAATAGGATTCATATTATTTTTTTTAAAGATGTTTGGAGTCTGGATGTGAAAGAAGTAACCCTTTCACAGCCAGCTCCCTATACGCATGTCTCCTCTGACTAAGCTGCTGGAATGCTCCCCAAGAGTTGCAGCAATGTGCTTTTCCTCCTTTCCTTTGGCAGCTTGCTATAAGAAGGGGCAAAGGGCGGTAGGAGGCACATCCACCTTCCCCTCCTCACTGCCCTTGTGCATTTCCCTTCTAGCCTCCCACCAGCCAGTGACTCCCTCTTGGTGCTGTGGGCCCACCTCACACGTCAGACCTTCCTTTTCCTCACCTCCTTCAGCTGCAGCTCTGACTGACCTTCCTCCCCTGTTCCAGGTAGCATCTTCTGTGCCCTTTGAACTCCTCAGCCCCTGCCCTCGCTGCTAACTGCTCTAAGGCATTTTCATTTGATTTGGTCCCCCACTGCTACCAGATCAGGAGCCCTCTTCTACATTACAGCCCTGCTGGCATCTTGTGCACCCTCGAGAGGGGCCACCGCTTTGCAGGCTGTCCAGTGGGAAAATAGTACGGCCAAATCGAGGTAGGTTTACTGAACAGCCCAAAGGACCTCGGAGCAATGGAAATGGCAGATCCTATGTCATGGGCTGAAATACAGTGTTGTGTCTCTAATACAGCTCCAATTTTCTCTAAATAGGACCTACGTTAATAAGGAAGTTTTCGCGCTGAAAGAGGGATTAATTTTAGCTTTCAGAGAGTTTTACCTTCACTTCCCACTGGGAGTTGCTTAAAAAGGTTTTTCCCCTTCCTGATTTGCTGCTTTCATTTGCCAAGCACTGACTCTCCCTCCACCTGGTGAGGTCCAGAAATAGTTGCAATTAACTTGCAATAGCACTTTAGCTTCAGCTGACGTATCGTTTGGGAATGCCAGAGACCTCGACCTGTGTTCTAGCATCATTACCATCATGGCTCTAAATTGCTAGCTTTACAGACACTGCAAAGCCTCTAAGCTGCAAAACATTTGTGTAGCTGTTATTTCCTGCAGCCAAGATACTAAAAAGCATTCAAGCAGTATGCATATGCACACTCCCCCACACCCTGCTTGAATTGAATTTAGCATTTTTATATAGTTAAACAGTATCTTGTTATATGGCATGCTAGCATTCATGTTATATATGTGTACGTGCTAACATGAGTATGCTAACTTACTAATATAGCATGTATAGCTTATATAAGTTATATGCTAATGTGAATGCTAGCATGCTGTATAACAAGATATTGTTTAGCTATATAACAAGATGCTAAAATCCATTTGAGCAACGTGCATGCATGTGTATATGTATATAGTATGTGTGGGTGGGTGGGTGGGTGTGTGTGTATTGCTTGAATGGTTTTTATATCTATATAACATGAATGCTAGCATGCTATAACAAGATATTGTTTAGCTATATAACAAAATGCATAAATCCATTCAAGTAGTGTGTGCACGTGTGTGTGTGTGTGTGTGTGTGTATAGTGCGTGTGGGTGGGGGTACGTGCACATGTGTGCGTGCGTCTATGTATACAAATAGTGTGTGAAATGGTTTCTAGGATCTTGGCTGCAGGATGTCAGGCTCTGGAGTTTTGTGATTCTTAAATAATGTTGTTGATCATCCCGTATAGCCTGTAGTGAAACTGCCAGCTTCTCAGAAGCTTTAAAACTGCAGCACTGCACCTTTGAGTGGAAATCAAGCTGAAGCTTTTTATATATATTTCAGATGCACCCAGGCAAGTTGAGATCCCCAAAGGAGCTTAGGCCCTCAAGAAGCAAGGGCAAAGATCATCTATAATTTAAGATGATATGCAAGAAGAGAGTGAAACCAGCAGTTGAAAGAAAGATGTGTTGTGGTTGATGATGGAGGAAAGCAAAAGCTATGAGAACTAGCACTGACTCTGCTGGTCTGCGCATAGCTAAAATGTTCTGCATTGGTTAATACCATAGCTGGACTGGGGGCTAAAACCGCTGCCTGCATTCATGTAATAGTTTTTCCCCGTCTGCTTAATTGTACACAATCATAGTCATTTTCTTGCCTTCATCTCCATTTCAGAATGAGGTCAAGCACTGAGAAGAGCTGAGGCATGACCCTTCCAAGCGATGGGCCAGCTACAGGTCTCATAAGCACAGCAGCTTCCTTGCTTCTCGTGCAGTAACAGCTCCCGCAGAAGGCACTGGAGCAAGGAATGGCATTCGTAGGGAGGCATCTGAGGCCCCTGGCAGGAGTTACATTTATCTCACACATGCAAGTATCTCATTGACAAATCAGGACCACTCAACTGGCCATATGTTATTGTAGGATTCTTCCGTGCCACAAAAGTTGCTGGTCAGCGACTTAACTTTGTGGCCGATCTGCCATTTTTATCCAGGAATAAACTGCTTTAAGGTCTGGCATGTTATGATTCATCACGCAATACTCACCGACAACACATGACAACATGCATCATCTAACCGGGGACCAAGGCTTTGTTCCAGTGAGCTCTGCATAGGTGTTGGCTCCAAAGCTTACTTGTTATGCTCTGGTGTTTAGGGTGCTCTTCTTTGCACTTTTATAGCCCATTCCTCCTCTTCTGCCTATAGTTTAATTCTGAGTCTGTGATGAGTTAGCAGCACTGGCTCTCACCGGTGGTTTGTATCATCAGCCAGTGTTGTTTAGTACTTTGTTAGCATCCAAGTGTAGAGCCATTGCTAGCGGTGTATAGTTGCCTTACCTGTTTATTGCGCACAGGCCAAGTCCCGGAGGACTGGAAAAGGGCCAACGTGGTCCCCATTTTCAAAAAGGGGAGGAAGGAGGACCCGGGCAACTATAGGCCGGTCAGTCTCACCTCCATCCTTGGCAAAGTCTTTGAAAAAATTATCAAGGCTCACATTTGTGAGAGCCCGGCAGGGCAAATTATGCTGAGGGGAAACCAGCACGGGTTTGTGGCGGGCAGATCGTGCCTGACCAATCTAGTCTCTTTCTATGACCAGGTTACTAAATGCCTGGACACAGGAGGAGGGGTGGATGTCATATACTTAGACTTCAGGAAGGCCTTCGATACGGTATCCCACCCCATACTGGTGAACAAGTTAAGAGGCTGTGACTTGGATGACTACGCAGTCCGGTGGGTGGCGAATTGGCTGGAGGCCCGCACCCAGAGAGTCGTGGTGGATGGGTCGGTCTCGACCTGGAAGGGTGTGGGCAGTGGGGTCCCTCAGGGCTCGGTCCTGGGACCGATACTTTTTAATGTCTTCATCAGTGACTTGGATGAGAGAGTGAAGTGTACTCTGTCCAAGTTTGCAGATGACACAAAGCTATGGGCAGATGTAGACACGCCGGAGGGCAGGGAACAGCTGCAAGCAGATCTGGACAGGTTGGACAAGTGGGCAGAAAACAACAGGATGCAGTTCAACAAGGAGAAATGCAAAGTGCTGCACCTAGGGAGGAAAAATGTCCAGCACACCTACAGCCTAGGAAATGACCTGCTGGGTGGCACGGAGGTGGAAAGGGATCTTGGAGTCCTAGTGGACTCCAAGATGAACATGAGCCGGCAGTGTGACGAAGCCATCAGAAAAGCCAATGGCACTTTATCGTGCATCAGCAGATGCATGACGAATAGGTCCAAGGAGGTGATACTTCCCCTCTATCGGGCGCTGGTCAGATCGCAGTTGGAGTACTGCGTGCAGTTCTGGGCACCGCACTTCAAGAAGGATGCGGATAACCTGGAGAGAGTCCAGAGAAGGGCCACTCGTATGGTTAAGGGCTTGCAGACCAAGCCCTACAAGGAGAGACTAGAGAAACTGGATCTTTTCAGCCTCCGCAAGAGAAGGTTGAGAGGCGACCGTGTGGCTGCCTTTAAGTTCATCACGGGGGCACAGAAGGGAATTGGTGAGTATTTATTCACCAAGGCGCCCCCGGGGGTTACAAGAAACAATGGCCACAAGCTAGCAGAGAGCAGATTTAGATTGGACATTAGGAAGAACTTCTTCACAGTTCGAGTGGCCAAGGTCTGGAACGGGCTCCCAAGGGAGGTGGTGCTCTCCCCTACCCTGGGGGTCTTCAAGAGGAGGTTAGATGAGTATCTAGCTGGGGTCATCTAGACCCAGCACTCTTTCCTGCTTATGCAGGGGGTTGGACTCGATGATCTATTGAGGTCCCTTCCGACCCTAACATCTATGAATCTATGAATTGCACTCTTCCCATATGCCCTATGCCAGTCCCTCTGGTTACTAGCATAATGATGGGTGGGTGAGGGGGGCATGAGCCCCATGTGCTGCTTAAGAGGGGAGGGGAACCTCATCCTCTGCAAAAAAGGTACAGGGAGGAGAGAGGACTGCCCCCTTACACCTCTGCCTCTGGTACCAATGCAGTTAGGTTCGACCTGCTGGCTCCCGTGTGCGATCAGCGCACATTTGGTGTTGTAGGAGAATTTCTGCCATGAGGACGCAGACCCGTAACCAGATTGGAGGGGTGTGACATACTGGTTAGAGGGACCCATTCATATCCGTGGCTTAGATGCAGTCTAAAAGCACAGAGGTAGGGGCATCCACGCTACAGTCACAGTATCATGCAGCTTGGCTTGAGCTAGCTTCCAGCTCATTAGCTTGGGGGCAGCAGGTTATGTAGCTGCAATAGTGCAGGTTGCATGACTATCCAGGAGCCAAGGGAAATTCACTGACCCTGAGCTGCTGTATAGATGATGCCTGCAGACCTTTAAATACAGCCTTCTCATGCAGGCTTTGTAGTGAATTGTAAGTTGCTGTAGCTAGACTGCTCTGGGCACCTGAGTGCACTAGTTTAAAGCTAGCTCAGGTATTTCTGCAATGGCTGCTGTATGTGCAATACCCTTAGACAACCTAATAAATGTAGCCAAGGAGACTTTTGCATCTATTAGCTGATCAGAGTGTGGGGTCACCCAGCTTGAAGGGTTTTATTGTGCGTTATTGTTTCCCGTAGCAGTATGCTCAGGGTCAGCTAAGACTCCAAGAGAGGCAAGTATAATATCTTGATGGGTTTGGTCATCTCTTTGTTGGACTTTACAGTTGCAGGAGACCAGTGCATTGAGCTTTGCCTTCTCATATGGGTCCCTGTTTTGATCTTTAATCTGTGCTTCTGTTTTGATTCGTGTTCCACTCGTGGGCGGGTGTGTTGTCCTCCTGCACTGAACAAGTGTGATATGGGGCTTGCTCTGGCTCCGAGTCGGGTAAGAGCAGCAGTGAAAGCACCAACTGATACCAGCACAGCCCATCTACCCTTGAGGTTTTCCCTGGGAGAGCTCGCCCAGTACAGAACCCCCGTCTCTGTAGACAAGCCTTCGCGTTGCAAAAGCTTACCATTTCCGAATATGGCTGCAGGAGCTAGACCCTTGTTTTGTCCCTTTTCCCCTCGTCTGCCCTTCTCCACTCTGTCTCCTCAGCATCTCCTTGGCTCGCAACTTCTGCTTGTCTTTTAAAATGAGAAAAAAAACCTTCTGCTGGTACTAATCCATTAAAAAAATTAAAAAACCCTGCACTGAAAATGAGACATGGTATCTCAGACAAGAGCAGCCATGCACTGGTCCATTGTAAGGCATCCTTCTGTTGACCAGCTCTTGGCTCTATCATCCCCTTTCAGGCAGGAACCACCTTATTTGAATACAAGGGCTAAATAAATAATTGCCACCATCAGTCTAGTTGCACTAGTGTCCAACTTGGTGTCTATCATGGCAGCCTCTGACTGCCTCTCAAGTCGAGCTGAACCAAGAGAGCCCAGTACTAAGTGGACCAGGTTTCTTTGTCCTCCCCAGAAGGTTGCTCCAGCTGCTCTTCTCCACCCCACCCCCTGGGTAGCTGAGGGTGACGAGGAAGAGTTAGGGTGCAAGTTGGCTTTGCACCAGGGTCTCAGGTCTGGGCTTCTCTTGAAAAGAGTCTGGATCTCAGGCCAGCAGCCAAGAAGGATCTGCCTTCCCCTTGCAGACACACCCCCCTAATCCATGTTGCTGTCTGCTCCCTAGTTCATGTTGGCTGTAGCTTGCACAGTAAGTAATGCGTTGGCTAGAATTGCCACCCGTGCTCTTTGTACATTCATGCATCCATGCCAGCTGCCTGCGTCATATGATGTCGCTTTTTTTGTGAAAGGCCACAGTCCTGGTGAATTGTGTGGCCTTGACCAAGGTATTTTCAGAAGAAAAAATAATCCCCACCACATCTCCTTCCCTCTCCCCACTCCATCCCAGATCCATTAACATCTCAAGATGGAAGCAGAGATGGAAGTATACTAGATGCTTATAAGACATTGCATCCTTTCCTCTCTCTTTTACTGTACTTGCTCTGTGTGTATGCACATGTGCCTTTATTTGTACGTTATCTCCATTGTTCTGCATTGGGGTCAGGAAGGAGTGTTACCCCCAATCAGATCCATACATACTTGAGGTTGCCTTCCTCTGTAGCAGGCACGTGGCCTCTACTTGGGACCTCTTGAATGTAGATTAACAACCTTTCACAGAAGCAGGACGTTGGCGGGTTAGGGTGTTTTGCCTTGCGATACTTTATTAAGAGGTTAGATGATGGATTTGTATAGGATGGGTTTGGTAGGAATAATCCTGCCTTAGGCGGGGTGGCAGACTAGATGACCTCTAGAAGTCCCTTCTCTACAGTTCTGCAATGCCATGCTAGCTGTCAGTTGAGGAAGACCAGCTTTTATATCATGTGGGTGGTTAGGCAGAAGACGGAGCCAAGGAGATGCAGGTTATATTTCTCTGGTAAATTGTTTAACCACGGTGTTTGCTTCCCTATCTGTGTGCACACATGCATGCATGCACGCATGCTCACACCCCAGTGCTTTTATTTATTTATATATAAATTTATTTATGTATACATCTATTTATATAATCATATAAATTATTATAGTACTGACTTCCTCTCTCTCTATCATGGCCATTATATCATCATATAAGTTATTATAATATTGACATGAGAGAGGAAGTCAGTACTATAATAATTTATATTATAGAAATAAAAGCATGCGCGCGTGCACACGAGAAAATAAACACTGAGGCTAAACAACTTACCAAAGGCCAAAGAAATATAATCTATATATTTATATTTATGTATATATATAATATTTTTGTGTGTGTATAAACATATGAAAAGGAAGTCGATAAAAACCTCCCCCAGATGGGGCGGGCTTTAGTAAATTAATGTTGGAGAGGTCCTTATATAGAGGCCATGATAGAAATGGGAATAGTTTTCTCATTGGCTTTTGGATCCATAGGTTCACATCCTATTTTCATTCCCTTCCCTTCCACCCCTCCATGAGAATCAATGGTGCCTTGTACATTGTAATATAAACTTCATTACCAAAGACATACATTTTAATTTCTGGTATCGTTCAGGTCTCCTGTCCCTGCATACAGATCCCTGAAAGCAAATGTATTTGTCTTCAAAGTTTTAATGGATTAAACACACCTTAGAGAAATGAACCATAGAATCACAGAAAAGCAGGTTTGGAAGGAATGCGAGAGGAGTATTTTAAGCCGTTGTTCCCAGAGTCGGTGATCAGCAGGCACAGTTCATATATACTGTTTTAGCAGGTCTTGCCACACGAATCCTGGGAACGAAGCATACTAGATCTTGTTTAACTTGCCAGTCAAAGAGCCTTCTGTGGAAGCTTTATTGCTTTTCACTTTACTTCCACCCCCATAAAGTCATTAAAATTGCCAGCTGCACATCCAGAATAGCTTGCACTGGAAGCATGTGGAAAGCGAGCTGTGTAGGCTAGGAATGGAAATGTAGAGGGTTTTTTCACTAGTGAGAGGTCACAGCTATCTGTTTTGACACGCAGAAAACAGCCTGGTCACTCCAGAAAGCAGCTTTGCTACCCTCAGCTATTTGGAAATCATGAAGTGAGGCCCTAACAAGCCATGAGATCAGCTTAAAAATGTGATTTTTTTTTTTTTCAATTGACTTTGTGTTTTGCTTTTATTTTTCCTTCTCTGAGCCCTAAGGGTTCACTTGGCCTTGTTTTCAGACTCCTCTACATCCATTAGAGCTGGCAGTTTCTTTACATACAGCCTCTGATCACCTGAAAGTCTCCTCTTGCGTTTTTCGGGGGGAAAACGTGAAATCTTCTTAGAGTTGGGATCCGATCGTGACAATTGGCAGCTCTGGGAAAGTGGGGAAAGCCTCAGAGCACAACTCTGATCCTTGATTGTGAAAACAGCAGACAGTGTCTTGAGTGAAAATACCTTCCTACACCTCGAGGTTGTTGTTGGTAACATGCCATTAAGAACAGAAATGCCATGCTGGGTCAGACCAAATGGTCCAGCTAGCCCAGTATCCTCTCTGACAGCAGGAGAAGCGGATGCTGTATAGGGAGACCTTTGAACTGAGCATCTCTACAGCGATCTATCCCCTGTTCGGTCCCCTTTCCGGCAGCCACCATTTATTGGGTTAGATATGCTAGAGGAAATGTATCCGACCAATCTGCTCAATAGCCATTCATGGACCTACCATCCATCATTTCTCCAGTCCGTTTTTGACCAAGGCTTGTGCCGTCTCCCTCCTCCATTTCCCGTGGCAGTGAACGTCGCAAATTAACGACACATTAATTCTCTCGGTTAGAACGGCTTGTTTTCCCCATTTGAGAGCACGTCTGTGCAGTTTCTGGAGAGAGAAAATCTGATTTCAGAAAAGTTATGTCAGGTAGCTGAGGGTTTGGCTGTCTAAAGGGTAGGAGTAAGAAAGATGTCAATGTTAGACCCTTTCATTTAAAGGTACCACCATTAGGACCAGGTAAACTATACCCGAGGGTGCTAAAAGAACTGGCCGATGTCCTTGCAAGACTGATGGCAAAGTTATTTAAAGACTGGCGCTCGGGAGAGGTCCCAGAAGACTGGAAGAAGGCCAATATAGTGCCTATCTGAGAAAGGAGGACCCGGGAAATTACAGGCCAATCGATTTGACCTCAATCCCTGGTAAAATCCTGGAAAACATTATCAAATATCCATTACAGACAGGCTAGCAGAAGGCAGTTTTTTGGAGGATAGCCAACATGGCTTCATTACGGGCAGGCCGTGCCAGACCAACCTCGTTTCCTTCTACAATCGGGTAACTTGCCACCTGGATGGGGGAAATGAGGTTGATGTTGCATACCTGGACTTCAAAAAGGCCTTTGACCTCATCTCCTACAAAGTCCTTGTGAAAAATTGGGGAAAATGCAGCCTCGACTGTCACAGTTCAGTGGCTAGGTAACTGGCTCTGAGGTAGGACCCGGAGAGTATTGCTTGACGGAACTGAGTCGGCATGACAGAAGGTGACCCGTGGCATCCCCCAGGGCTCAGTACTTGTTTCCCTCCTCTATGCTACCTAGGATCAAAGGGTTAATAATGGGGAACAGATGACTTAATTTTGCCCCAGCACACTGCACAAAAGGTAAGCGAGACCCTTTCTAGAGAATCCAAAAATTAGAACGTAATACGGGACCGGTGCTGTTCAACATGTTCATCAACGATTTGGATCGTGGTATAAAAAGCGAACTAGCAAAGTTTGCCGATGACACCAAACTGTGGGGGAGCGTGGTCATACAGAGATAAGCTGGCAATACAGGCCGGAGAGGTGGGCAGACCTCAACCAGATGCTGTTTAACACAGAGAAATGTAAAGTGCTCCATCTGGGGAGAAATAATCCATGACACACTTACAGGCTCGGCAGTGCGATGCATACCAGTACCACATCTGAACGAGACCTGGGTGTTGTGATAGACAACAAAATGAACGTGAGCCACCGATGCAATGCCGTGGCTGGCAGAGCTGATCAGACACTGACATGTATCTACCGAGGCATCTCGAGCAAAGTCAGGGATGTCGTCCTCCCTCTGCTTAGCATTGGTGAGACCGCAGCTGGAGTACTGCGTCCAATCGTGGGTGCTGCACGTCGGGAAGGGTGTGGAGAAGCTCAAGAGAGTCCAAAGGAGGGCCACACGCATGATTGGAGACCCAGAGACCAGGTCATACAAGGAGAGGCTGAAAGACTTGGGACTGTTCAGTCTGCAAAAGAGAAGACTCGGGGCGGGGGACTTGGTGGCAACTTATAAGTATATCAAGGGTGTACATCAGGATCTGGGGGAGCATCTGTTCATCAAGGCCCCCCACGGGAGGACTAGAAACAATGGGCACCAGCTGATTGAGGATTGCTTCAGGCTTGACATAAAGAAAAATGTCTGGGCTGTGTCCCCCTGTTCTCCTCACTCTCTCTCCTGTTAATAAATGCAGCATCCCTGTGACCCGTTGCATTTATTTCTGTATACAGGGACCCTTAGAGACTCCACAGGGACTGTTAACCCTTTCACTGTTGTCAACATTTTCCTATCTGTACAATGGGGTAAAAGTAACTCTCCTTTCTAGAGCAGGAGACTCCAGAATGAAAAGCGCTAGCAAGACTTTAGTGTTAGGTGCCAAAAGTTTTCCCGCAGCCCTCGACAAAGGCGTCTGCACAAGGCATGCCTTCCTGGGCGCCCTCGCCGCAAGCTTCGCGGAGGCGCTGCGTGCTTCTGACCTCTGAGCCTGCGTGGGTCTGGGCTTTTCCAAGCCTGCTCTTTCCTGCAGGCTGCTAGCAGGTGACAGCAAGGTGGCAGGGGGATTGATACAGCTGGCACTGACTAAGGTATACTCTTACCAGGGAGAGTCGGGCTTGAACCAGCCAACTAGCCCGCATGCCAGGTCTGAGTAAATATTTCTTATGGGCAGGAAAATGGATCCTCTGTGAGCTGTATAGGTTTAACATGCATGTGTGAATGGACTGCCCTAAGACATGCATATCTGTAGCTAGTACGATAATGTACATTGGAAGAGCACCAGTCGTCGTAGTCTCCAGGTCCCCGTGGTATGCAGCCCGTCCGTCATCACCCACGTTTTGCTGCTAAACAAACCTTACATTTATGCAGGGCTCTTCAGTTTTCCTCTGCCAACAAGATCCTTTGCAATGAGCTTTGTTAAGGAGGCAACTCGCTGCTCCTTTGGTTTTCCCGTGAATTGCTGGCAGGCCGTGGAGGGGCACTGTTTGGGTCACCGGTCTGAATGGAGACATCAGAGTATAACGCACCCTACTGATCCACACTCAGTAATGTATTTATTCCTCCCCGGTTGTCTAATGGGTTTAATGAGAGAGCCTGGCTTCAAACAAATTTTGAGACCTTTTCCCCTCCAGTTGTTCTCTTCTAATTGTTTCTTGGCACTCAGGAGGTTTGCTCTTTACCTGGTGTCTAATATAAGCTAAATTTTACGACGCCGTGTCTTCAATTTATAATCACACTGGAGTTGGAAATGTTCTCCATGTTCAATATGAGATCAAAGACCTCTCTCTCTCTCTCTCATATTCACTCCTGTTTGACTGCAGTATAGCTACTCCAGCTTCTCACACATGAGTAAGAGCATCATTTGGCCCTGTTCTGATGCATGGCTCTAAAAATACAGCCCAGGGAGCATTTACATTATTATTTTCAGCTGTAGCAGCATCTCCTGTACCCCTGTGTGCAGAGCCCTGCCCTCGTACTTGGGCTTAGTTCTTTAAGTGGTCATTTTTCTTGCATTTTCCCCATAATTCAGTTACAGCACGGACCCGCTGGCATTTGGATCTCTGCATTTGAGAAGCTGTGCCAGAGCTGGAAGGTTTGCAACCGACCTTGGCTTGGGATTGCAGACACCAGAGTTAGCTTTCATCTATTAAGTCTCAGTTCATAAAATCTCCCATCAAAAAAGTCTCTGGGTGCAAAAGTTCGAACTTGAGGCGAGTGTTAAGTCACTAAAACAATAGAGGAAAAGAGGCTGTATTCCACACCGGGAGAGTTGGCTTGAATCCTTCTCTACCACCGAGGTAGGGAACAATTTGCACTTCAGACTTGTCTCTTGGCAGCTATATAACCTTTTGCCTGAACTTACTCCCTTTCGGGCACTTCAGCACAGAAGATTTTTCCATGCGTACAAAGACCTCACTGTACAATCTTATTATATTCTAATTTTTGGATTCTCTAGATAGGGTCTCACTTACCTTTTGTGCAGTGTGCCGGGTCAAAATTAAGTCATCTGTTCCCCATTATTAACCCTTTGATCCTAGGTAGCACAGAAGAGGGAAATAAATGAGCTTTGATGTCCAGCCAGCCAATAGAAATACAAACTTTAATTCACTTCATTGAAGGAAGCTCTTGACAATAAAACGTCTATATGAAATGTTTTATTTAAACCCTGCTTTTGTTTTACTACGTGACTCTTCAGTCAGGCTTCCCATGTGGAAATGCCAGCTTCCTGCTCTTGCGAGCACCTTCTTTTCTTAAGTATAGCAAATAAGGTCCATTGCACAATGTCCATTGCACATTTTCCTCAGCCTTTGGGGTGAGGAAAATGTGCAGTTGCTTTGATTTTTAAAATGATGATGATGATGATGGAAATGCTCTTTGCTTTGTAGTAGATTTGGGAAGCAGGGAATGGGATTCCTTTCCTGGTTTTGCCTCTAACCAGTTGGGGGACCTCTGGCAATTCACTTTTCCTCTCTGTACCTTTGTCTGCTCATTTGTAAAACCAGATGACTGCTCATCCTTGTGGTTTGAGACCTCCAGACAAGTGCCAAATGTAGCCTGCCGCCTTGCACTTCATTAGCTCACGCCAGATTTTCCAGAAGGAGGACTATGAAGCACTGCTTTAAAATGTTGGTTTTCATCTCAGACTGTTGTATGAACTCCCCTTCTACTCTATGGTGGTGACAAGGACCTTGCCAGCTTGGTTTATGGCTTTAACACCTCACCTGTATTTAAAAAGAAATAGCCAGAAATTCATCTAGAGGGTGGACCTTATTTGCTAGGAGTTTTTCCATCCTCTTCTGCAGACGTTGTGTTAAAACATGCCATGGCGTTGCTATGCTTCCTCCAAAATGATGTATTCAAATTCCCTGTAAGCTCCCTAACGCCGGCCAGCATCCTGCCGTGATCCGCAGGGTCATCCAACCTGAAATACCCTTGGCACCAGCAGTTCAAAAAGGTTGCACCGTTCTCGGCTGTGACGTCCCATCCGACTCTTCCTGCAATGTGCTTGTGAATCTCTTGAGCACTCGGCACGTCCCCGGCTTCAGAGGGTTGCTCCAAGCAAGGGGAAGGGTTACCTCTTTGCTGCAGCAAGGAGTGAGGGTGGAAGGGATGGGCTGTGGCTTTTGTTTGGCGCGTTCCTCCCCGAATTCATCTCCTCTTGTCAGCTATCTAATTCGGGTTGTCAAAATGCCTCCACAGCCTGGCGGCTGCATAACATGGCAGTAAATTTAGGTGTGCTGCGACCTGCCTTCTCCAAATTTGATGCAGCGGCCCTTGCCAGAATGGAAAGCTTCTCTCTCTCTTTTCAAACAACCTGCTTGCATTCAGAAAAACACTCCCTTTGCCTGGGGAGCAGCTAATTCACACCGTCAGCGCAGGCCTGCACTGTGTTTGAGGCTCGGGCGAAGAGCAAGATTGGCAGGAGCAGCCTCGTGGGGAGAGGATATTAATATTGCAGCGCATTGCTGGCACAACAGGGTGCATCGGCCAGGAGCTGGAGAGAGACCAGCGATCCTTTGTCTCCATCTGACAGCAAGGCACTCGTGGAAACTGCCGAGAGCGCGCAGGCCGACACGGTGGTGGTTCAGCCTGCGCAGTTCTGCGCCTCTCCCTCTCGTCGGAGCAGGAGCCCGTCTTTAACATTCATCCCGGATGGTGGCTGTTCTAGTTTCCTTTTACTTTTCTGCTTCCATTAAGCCAGCGAGCCTCCTGGGCCTAAAAAATGAGGTACTTTCTGGTAAGGGATTGATTCATAAAAACTGTTGGGACTTTCTACAGCAAATTGAAGTCCAATGATAACCATGTGTAATATAGATAGGAGCCTACCTCTGTTGCATATTGCCTAAACCAGTGCTTCTCAACCTTTTTTAGACTCCAGGCCCTGTTGGAAAACTCCAGCTCTGAGCTTTTACTCTTTTTTTTTAGAGCAGTTCTTCTGTTGCAAAGACCACGAAAGGGCAGAACGTTTTGACACTGTGAATTCCTATGTGAAATCTCTGGGTTTATCTTGTGTCGGTGTTTGCACACCTAACAGCACTAAAACTGCATAGCACCCCACCACCCCCTGTAAAAGGGTCTCTCGGTACCCAGGATGCCCTGGCACCCTGTTTGAGGCTCGCTAACATAGCTGTTTGCAGGCGATGTAGAACATATCCAGTGATTTGCTAAATGTTATATGATAAATGTTAATCAAAGAGATTCATGCTTTGAAAGCGAAGAGAAGCACAGTCATCTGAGTGGAAGTATCTGCCTCAAAGCCGGGATATTTCTCGTTAAAATATTGTAGAAACTTTACGAGCCACTTAATGAACTTTTTATTGGAGAGTCACAGATGCTCTTGAGTGGTGACCTGGTTACGATGGTGTCCACTTCGAATAGAAGATGAAGAGCCTTTAACAGAGGCCCTTTGAGAGAAGTATCTTCCTATTAATAAATGGCACCGCTGCTATGAAATCTCTGGGGTTGGCGAGGAGTAAGTCACGCTTGGATCAGACGGACCCCAGAGCAAACTAGAATCCAGCTCCCTGCCTTAAAGACACGGCATATTCGCGTTTGCATATTCGCGTCTCTTTGGCATCTAGGTCCGTGACTCTCAGCCGCAGCACCACAACACCCCTGGGATTGTTCGAAGGGTACCAGAAAGCATTAGCACTGTTAGATGTGCAGACACCTACACACGATTCACAAAAACCCAGAGATTTTGCATACGAATTCCAAGCGTGAAAGCCGTCCTGCCCGTTTGCAGTCTTTCCAAGGTCTTTGCAGCAGCAGAATTGCTCCAGTATTTTTCCGTAGTCAAAAAAAAACAAACAAAAAAATAAAAGTGAAAGCTGAGCACTGGCATTTTCCGAGGGGGGCCCGGCGTCTAAAGAAGTTGAGAGCCCCTGATGGAAAGTGAATCGCAGCTTGCCCAAGGCCGGGCCCGTCTGAGCACGCCAAGACTTGCAAGGGATGCAAAACCGAAGCGAGAATGGCCTTACAGACACCCAAGTGCGCCTGCCGGACTTCCAGCGTCTCTGCTAGCGCAGGTCCGAAGGGCAGCATCACCTGGCTGGGTGCCTTGCCCGTTTGCGCTGCACTGAAAAGTGACATTTCCATGTGGCAGCCTGGTGTGTCAGAGCCCGGGCCATTTGCAATTATTTCACTATTTGAAGAGCTGACATCAAATCAGTCGTCCCCTCGCACAGCAGAGGGTGAGGGCGAGGGGAGCAGGTGGAGTCAAAGAGCTCTTCGTGCAACCGTTCAGTCCCTGCTGCTTCGGTTGGTTTTCCTTGCTTGTGAGCCACCGGCTCTTCTCTAAGTGCCGCCACGCAGCGTAAAGCCCATCCCGTTTCCCGCCTGGCACCCGGTGCTTTGGGCATGACCACGCAAGCATGAGATGCTTCCAGCCCAGGCAGCTTTGAGAGCCCCGAGCTCAAGCTCTGCCCTCACTTACCCCTGAGTTATGCCATCGGGTTGGCATCGGGACAGTCACTGCCCTTCACACGAGGCAAAGCCAGGCTGTGGTGTAAGGGTGTGCGGAGGTGCTGGGATGGTTATCACCCTCCTTGGCAGCGGGGGCATACGAGCAGCGTTGTGTGGAGGGGTTGCCCTGAATATGGGGCGTAGAGAAGGGCACTGTAGCTGTGTGCCTGGCATTGCCTCCACTGGGTTTCATGTTCCCCTTCACCTTCTGTGCTCGTGGCATTATCCTGTGCCGTTCCCAGTGCCAAGACCACTGGGAGGAAGTGACTTGCAGATTTGACTTGCCTGTCTGTTTCTTTGGGTTCAAGTGGGGTAAAAAGCCTCTTGGTAACTGTCTGCGGTTCCCATGCGTCTAGCTTGAAACCAAAAAGTCTCTCACCCCCTAAACCTCCACAACCAGCTCAAATAACCCTGTGATCTCCCCTGCATAGTTTCCCCCATCCCTGCTTGGTTGCGTTGAGCACCTCTATGCATCAGGGTGGGGGCCAGGTCCTTCTGCAGCTTCCTGGTGCACCTTTGGGTGCCGTCAGCTTATCCCATCTCCTGCCAGACTCGTGCCCAGAGGCGCTGCCTGTCTGAGAAGGGAGACTAGGTTAGTCCAATGTGACGTGCAGGGTTTGGCACAGCGGGTTTTGCAGCTTTCCAAGCTCATGCAGCAAGCGCTCCCACTGCCTTCAGCCTGCAGCAGGCCTTGGTTGGAACAAACCAGCCCAGCAGCACAAACTGGGAGGGGATGGGGGGAGACGATGCTCTGTGACACTGGGCGATCACAACCTGAGCAGCTTGCCCGCCTTGCCCCGAAAAAGAGAGCAGCAGAGCAGTGGGAGTAGGTCCTCAGTACCCAGGGCAGATGTTTCTTGGAGACAACAGAGGGTTTTCCTCGCCAGACGCAGAGGCAGCTGCATTGCGGAAGGTTGAGGGAAAGTTATAAAATCCCTCGCGTTGGTAATTGCACTGTAACATGCATGAAATAAAACGGGGGGTGGGAGGGTTAGAGATTCTCCAATTTCCTTCTCTTGCCCTCTGGCAAAACAGACTTCAGCACTAATAAAGCGAAGCACGGAAAGCCAGCCAGCCTCTCCGTCGCCCACAATTAACCAGTTGTGTGCAGGTAGCCAGGCCTATGATTTTGGGTTAGCTTTTCTTTTTCTTTCTTTTTTTTTTTTTTTACCCCCTCTTGCCTGTGGAGGCGGGAGGTCTTTCTCTTGAGTCACTTGTGTCTCTTTCTCCAGTCCAGCAGAGCAGAGCGCTCCAATCCAGCATGCCGATCCCTCGCAGGAGCTTTCAGGGGATCTGAGTGACACGCGTGTGTGTTCTTAAGAGCATGACATGCGTGGGGCATGTTGCACCAACACGGCAGAAGAATATGTTGTGCTACTTGAACGTGATCCATCAGCCAGGCCGGGGAAGAGTCTCAGAGTTGTGTTCGCATTGGGAGTATATAACATGGAGACCTGCAAGGCTCTTGGGTCCAGGCTTGGGTTTCCTACGGGTCTTGCCACGACTCTGTGTCCTTATGCTGGAGGAAACTGCCAAGTAGCACCAAACACGGTGGTCTGGTAGCACCCAAGGTGCATTCATAGATTCATAGATGCTAGGGTCGGAAGGGACCTCAATAGATCATCGAGTCCGACCCCCTGCATAGGCAGGAAAGAGTGCTGGGTCTAGATGACCCCAGCTAGATGCCTATCTAACCTCCTTGAAGACCCCCAGGGTAGGGGAGAGCACCACCTCCCTTGGGAGCCCGTTCCAGACCTTGGCCACTCAAACTGTGAAGAAGTTCTTCCTAATGTCCAGTCTAAATCTGCTCTCTGCTAGCTTGTGGCCATTATTTCTTGTAACCCCCGGGGGCGCCTTGGTGAATAAATACTCACCAATTCCCTTCTGTGCCCCCGTGATGAACTTATAGGCAGCCACAAGGTCGCCTCTCAACCTTCTCTTGCGGAGGCTGAAGAGGTCCAGGTGCCCCAGTCTCTCCTCATAGGGCTTGGTCTGCAGGCTCTTAACCATACGAGTGGCCCTTCTCTGGACCCTCTCCGGGTTATCCGCATCCCTCTTGAAGTGTGGCGCCCAGAATTGCACGCAGTACTCCAACTGCGGTCTGACCAGCGCCCGATAGAGGGGAAGTATCATCTCCTTGGACCTATTTGTCATGCATCTGCTGATGCACGATAAAGTGCCATTGGCTTTTCTGATGGCTTCGTCACACTGCCGGCTCATGTTCATCTTGGAGTCCACTAGGACTCCAAGATCCCTTTCCACCTCCGTGCCACCCAGCAGGTCATTCCCTAGGCTGTAGGTGTGCTGGACATTTTTCCTCCCTAGGTGCAGCACTTTGCATTTCTCCTTGCTGAACTGCATTCTGTTGTTTTCTGCCCACTTGTCCAACCTATCCAGGTCTGCTTGCAGCTGTTCCCTGCCCTCCGGCGTGTCCACTTCTCCCCATAGCTTTGTGTCATCCGCAAACTTGGACAGCGTATATTTGACTCCCTCGTCCAAGTGACTGATGAAGACATTAAAGAGTATCGGTCCAAGGACTGAGTCCTGCGGGACCCCACTGCCCACACCCTTCCAGGTCAAGACCGACCCATCCACCACGACTCTCTGGGTGCGACCCTCTAGCCAATTCGCCACCCACCGGACCATGCAGTCATCCAAGTCACAGCCTCTTAACTTGTTCACTAGTATGGGGTGGGATACTGTATCGAAGGCCTTCCTGAAGTCTAAGGAAGGCATTAACTAGTGTGTGCGCCTGCATGCACACTCTGTCTTGGAAACGTAGACCATTTGAAACCATTGAAAGCGGGCATTGACTTGGGAACCAAAATGATGCCGTCCATTAGTGGTATAATGGCTCTGCTCTTTATTACAAGAAGAATGGTAGCACCATCTATAGTTCGGGTTGTCTAACACTTCCTGTTAAAGCCTTGCTTATATCTTTGCCAGATTTCATCCCTGGGTTGAGGTTTTTCCCAGGTGGTCTGCCTTAGGCTGGAGAGGGTTTGGGGTGGTTTTTTTGAGTGTCAGTTGGTTTTATTTAAAATGGTGCCATCATGTCAGTGGACGATAAGCTGAATAGGAGCCAGCAGTGTACCCTTGTTGCTAAGAAGGCTACCAGCATCCTGGGCTGCATCGGTAGGAGCGTCGCCAGCAGATCAAGGGCAGTGATTCTTCCCCTCTGTTCAGCACTGGGGAGGCCACATCTGGAGTCCTGTGTCCAGCTGTGGGCTCCCCACAACAGAAAGGATGTGGACACATTGGAAAGAGGCCAGTGGAGGGCAATGAAAATGGTTTGGGGGCTGGAGGACAGGACTGGTGAGGAGAGGTTGAGAGAACTGGGCTTGTTTAGTCCGGAGAAGAGGAGACTAAGGGGGGATTTGATAGCATACTTCAACTCCCAGCAGGGGGTTCAAAGAGGATGGAGCTGGGCTGTTCTCAGTGGGGGCAGATGACAGAAGGAGCAATGGGCTCAAGTTGCAGCAAGGGAAGTTGAGGTTGGATATTAGGAAAAACACTCTAACGAGGAAGGTGGTGAAGCACTGGGACAGGTTTCCCAGAGTGGTGGTGGGATCTCCATCCTTGAAGGTGTTTAGACCCAGGTAGACCCATCTTTGGCTGGGATGATGTAATTGGGGCTGGTCCTGATTGGAGCAGGGGTTGGACTAGATGGGACCTTCTGAGCTCCCTTCAGCCCTCATTTTCTATGATTTCAAAAAAAGGAGAGCAGAGGAATAGTGTTCTCTGCCCACATTCAAAACATCGCTCAACCACTTTGTTGAGCAGCTTCAGTGCAACATGCCTTGGAGTAGGAGTTTGCTAGGATTGCAGCTTGTTTGGTTGCATCGGTGGCGGCTTTGTCATCACCACGAGAATCTCCGGTCCAAATTTGGGCATAAGAGTCTCAAGCTTCACACAGACCTTAGCACTTTTCCTGTGGCAGCTGAATTTTCCGGTTTTTTTCTTGCATTGAGCTTGCCCGGTCCCCATAAATGCTGTATTTAGATTATCTCCACCTCCACGTGGCACCTGGGTCTGCTGTGGCTTAGGCTTGCAGGGACCGAGCAAGGTTTTCTTTGTAACGGCTGCCGTGGCACTGAGCATCAGCCCTGCAAGCAGAGGTGTCCTCAGCACTCCTGTAGCGTGGAGGAGGAGGATGTATCTGAATTTATGTACGGACGACGGGGATAAGGGAGGATGGGAGTAGGGTAGGGGTGGGCAAAATGGGGAAATAGGATGTGATCTCTTCATTGGAGACGGCATTGTGATGAGTGAATGCAAACCAAGGGATCTTGATGTTCTTGTAATGCTTGTATCATTATGGATGGATGGATGCGGGGGGATGGAAATATATTGGCGTGTATGTGTGGAAATGCTGTCTGTCTAATCTATCTATCCTATGCTGAGGCCATAAGATAATGGGATGTGGAAGAGAGAAGGAAAACATTTTTAGGGGGACCTGCCTTTTTTGGAAGGGTTTGTACAAAACTCCCCCAACTCATTATGTTCTTGCTTTATCTCTAGCTTAATTGGGTGCAATTGACAGCAGCTGGCGGCAGAACTGAGAGCAGTGCCGGAAAGTGAGCGGCAGAAGGGAGTCTAGGGCCATGTAGGGCGAGGACGGGCGTGTTGGTGCACTCCAGGTGGGGCAGGGAAACCCCCTCCAGCTCTCCCAGCAGAGCTATAGCAAAATAACTGTCCTGCTACAGCTGTGCTGGACAGCTTCCATGCAAAGACAGGCGCTTGGAGAGGAGCAGCCAGAGCACAGAGCGAATCTCAGAGGCGTGGAGTGCACGCAGGGCTGAGGTGTGGGCTGGTGGATGAGCCCCTAGAGTCTTGACTTGCTGCAGAAACACTGGATCCCAGTTCAGAACAGGCCAGAGGCCCTGGTCACGTAGCAGATACATGAGCAGCTTCTGTACTCCGTACCCTTCCTTATCCGAATGCATACCTCTGCAAGAGGATTTGGAAGAGAAGGCAGCTGATCCCGGGCCAGCCCCATGTCGTATCAGCAGTGGGAACAGGGAGCGGTCTCATGGTGTGCCAGCAACAGGTCTGGCTTGGATTGGATCGGATATCCCAGAAGCTGATGGTGCAGACCCTTTCAAAACCCTTCCTCTCTTTTTTTCAGTCTTCCAAGAAGCCGAAAACAGCAGAGGCAGACACGTCGAGCGAGCTGGCTAAGAAGAGCAAGGAAGTGTTCAGGAAAGAGGTACGGGCAGCAAGGCAAGCTGTCTAGAGCATGGGTGCTGGGGGTGGCCAGGGGTGATGGGCAGAGCGCAGCGTTGCAAAATGCTAGTCTATACCATGAGCTGAGCTCGCATCAGTCATTTTGAGACTGACACCCAGCAGTAAAGTTCATGGGTTAAACCTTTAATGATTGCCCCCCAGGGGAATGCAACCCACAGGTGGGTGTATTAAAGGTCCCCCTTTCTGCTGATCCGTGCAGAAGCTGTTGCTGCCGACACAGAGCCTCAGTCTTCAGGACAAGCAGCAGCAGCTTAGGCCTTTAACTCTGGTGCTCTCTGGTCCTGTGCTGGCAAAGCAAGCAGCTGTCTCAAATGTGCAGTGCAAGGGGTAGCAGCCCCACACACTAAAATGTGGCCTGTTCTTGGCCTGTGACAGGGCGCGAGCTGTCACGGACACAGAAAGTTTTAATTGCGTTCAGCGCAGCCTGGCCGTTCTCTCTGCAGTCACCTGGAGCAGAAGCCTAAGCATCTGTGGGGCGAGCAAAACATAGCGTGGGGCTTTTCCCTGCTTCCCTTCAACAATTTCCAGGCAAAGAGCTGTCTGGGCCAAAGGCACGACAGCACAAAGTCTCTCTCCTTCCCCCCTCTGCAGATGTCCCAGTTCATTGTGCAGTGCTTGAACCCCTACCGCAAGCCGGACTGCAAAGTGGGCAGGATCACCACAACGGAAGACTTCAAACACTTAGCACGCAAGGTAAGGCCACGTTTCTGCCACAGCTTTGCCCGGCACCGTGACTCCAGAGAAGGCCTGCCTCGATTTGCTGCTCAGAGCCCCGTCATGCTTCACAGGGGCAGGGCCACTTCTTTTTGAAGTGTCTTTAATGCAATGCAGATCCTTAGCTCTTCTCCCAGTTTGCTCAGCCCCAGAACTGGGAGCCGGGGTCGAGTGCAGCAACAGAGCCTCACAGCCCTGCATGCCTCCACAGTCCTCAGGTGGAGCGAGAAGTTGGTGTCCCCCAACCTGGTTGGACACTGAGTGCCTGGGGTAGCATGTGCTCTTCCTAGCATGCTCTCACCTGCCTTTCAAACACGTCTTCAGCCTTGGTTTGCTGCAGGCAGGAGCCCTCTTTGATCATTGGGTCTGGATCGTACCCACACCTGGATCCAGTCCACAGGCAGGTGGGCAGCCCACATGGAGGAACGTCTTCAGAGCACCTCCCCGAGGCACTCCCGGCTGCTGGCAGGTCCCTGGTGCACTGTGACCACCCACATTAGCTGGTGGGAAGGGAACTTGAGGGTCAGCTAATCAACCCCCTGGCAGAGATGTTGATTCTGAACCATCTGGGCTCTATCCTGTCTGATACATCCCTGATAGTAACAGTTTTAAAGGAATTGATAAGAAATCCCCATTATAGGCCAGGCCTCCCATAGAAGAAGTGCCGCCCTGCTTTTCCTTGAGGCATTGGCTTGTGCCCTAGAGCAGTGCAAGTTATTCTTGTTCTCTTTGCTCGCTGAACCTTTTGAATCCTCTTGGTCTCACTTGCCTCAAGTGGCAGTGAGTCCCACCAGTTCATTCATAAAATCCTAGAAAACGAGGGTTCGAAGGGACTTCAGGAGGTCGCATCTAGTCCAACCCCCTGCTCCAAGCAGGACCATCATCCTGGGAGAAGAGATTTGCTTTCTAGCCTTCCCTGGTCTCGCAGCCTTTTAGTGTCTCTGGATTTTTTCCTTTGCTTTCGTGATCAGAGAGGGCAAATAGACGTAGCATTGCTGAAGGGGCAGCTCGTTTGCTTATGCGGTAGGGAAATTTCTGAACGTTTACCTGTGCTTTGTCGAAAAAACAAAACCAATCTTACCACCAACCCCAAAGAAGCCCCCTCTCCCTTCTTGTCCCCCTCCATATTCAATTCTACTTTGTAAACCTGTGCCGTAGCGCTGCAGCTTCCAGTATCGGTGACCTCTGCACCCTTTTCTTTTTGCCTCTCTCCCCCCTTCCCAGCTGACTCACGGCGTCATGAACAAGGAGCTGAAATACTGCAAGAACCCCGAGGACCTGGAGTGCAACGAGAACGTGAAACACAAAACGAAGGAGTACATCAAGAAATACATGCAGAAATTTGGGGCCGTTTACAAACCCAAGGAGGACACGGACTTGGAGTAGCTACCACGAACCTGGAGCGAGACGCGACCATCCTCTTTTGGACCGGAGGAGAAGCAAATCCCGCCCCTGGCCCCAAAAGGCCGTCAGCTCTGAGCGGGACTCGCGGTTTGGACCCGACTTCCGTATTAAATGAAGTAGTCCTACGCCGTGGAGGGGAGGGCAAGGGAAGTGACACGGATTGTGGAACAGGAGCACGTTCTGCAGCTCCCTCCACTCTCCCCCACCCCTTCTTTCCAGGCGAACCCAGGTCTCAAACATGGCGGTGCTGTCTGGCGCGGTGACCCGTGCGCCCATCTTGTGTCACCAAGATCTGTATTATATTTTAACGTATATGTGAATATATTGATAATTTTTTTTTTTTATTTTTTTTTTGCTTTTAGCCCCACACGTGCTGATATCACGGGAACACTTTGTAAGGATAGTTTGTTTGGGCTTTTTGTTTTGTTTCGTTTCCTTGGAGGGTGGGGGGGTTGTTTTATTTTATTTTATTTTATTTTTTGTTCTCCTGCAAGGTTTAATCTGTTATCATGTAAATAATCAGGAGCAGGCTGCCTCTGGATTTCTGGCAGGCCTCGTGCTATGTTGATAAGATTGATTTTACTGCTTAAATCATTTTACTTTATCCAATTTTTACTGAACTTTTTATGTAAAAAAATGGAAAAAAAAAAAAGAAAAAATTTAAAAAAATAAAAATGAAATGAAAGAACATACCTCCGCTCTTGGTTGCGTGGCCAAAAGGGCAAGCTACAAGCTTGCGCGGCGTTTCTGCTCGAAACCAAGCGGCCGTGCGGGCTAAGAGGCACCCGCACAGACCCCAGCAGGGTAATTCCTCCTTCCCTTGGTGCCCGTGTTGCTGTCTGTGTCTGAGGCCACTTCTGCCTGGGAGGGACCAGTTGGGTAACCAATGGTTGGTCCTGTCCTAAATGCACCAGATGGACCGAATGAGTGAGGAGTATGAGGGGCCAGGATTTCTTAGGGTGATATCTTTTCTTTTCTTAGGGTGATATCTGGACCAACTGTGCAGCCGGGATAAAGTTAAACAAGCTTTCAAATGCAAGACATCCTTCCTTGGGTCTCCGACTATGTAGGAAGCCAGGCATACGAGGCGTCTTCAAGTCACCCGCCCATGGTCACACAGCTGGGCAGTGGCAGCGCCAGGGATGAAACCCAGGGTCTCTTGCTGGGGTGAACGATGCCTTTCAAGAGGCGTCTGGTGCCATCTGGGTGAGTGATGGTCATAGATTATACCTGACTCCATCTGGTGACACCTGTCCATGCTGGTGTCACAGCCGCAGAGAGCTGGAGGGAGGACAGGCACGGACAAACAGTGGGTGCTGCTCATGCGGAAGTGGGGAAAGGCGAGCAGGTTTGGGGCTCAGGCTGGCTGTGGTGTGGCCCTGCCCACACCAAACCCCCGATCCTTGGGGATGCTCGAGGTGTTACGTGTCTAGCCATCCAGGACAGCCTGCAGACTTGGGGCCGGGCTGAGAAACAGCTGACAATAGCAGCACTGAAATGGGAGTGCGCTTTCTCGGTCTGTCGTGCATGGTGCCTCCAAGCAGAGGGGTTCATTGCTAGGGCTGTCCTCCGCTCTTGGACAGTGCACTTAACTATCATCAGGGGTCCTCGGTCTGACACGAGCCTCAGAGGAGAGCCAGCCCCGCATAGAAGAGTGCATCCCGCATGCTTATGGATCCATAGTCATCCAGGTGCCTCGTGATGGAGAGTGGCATTGGCGGGCCCCTAGCTGGAAACGGGAAAGCATTCATCAAAGGGCACTTTGGAGAGCCCCAGGAGGGGCCGGCAGCAGGGGTTAGTTCTGCCTCGGGCTGAGCCAGCTCTGGTGCTGGTGAGCAAGTCTTGAGCCCGCTCCCAGCCCTGCCTGGAGACTCGGGCTTTCTCCATCCCAGAAGCACGGCCAGCGCAGGCAGGGCCTCTCCATGCATTGCAACCAGCTGCAGCATCCAGGCCTCACCTTGCAGCACGTGCACGCAGCGTTTGAGTCCAGCAAATGCTTTTTAGTGTTTTGCTGAACCGAGGGGCGACTGGTCAGCTCTTAATGGGTTCAGCCGTGAGACGGGGCAGCCTGGAGCCAGCCTTGGCCACGAGGTGGTGCTGTGGAGCTGCACGGTGCCCACGTCCGCCTTCGGCCGGGCTCCTGTGGGCAGCCTGTCCCCGTGGCCCCATGGTCTCTGCTCTCAAACCCTGGTGTGCCTGGATCAGGGGCTGTAGGACAAACCCCTCCTTGGAGAGCTCTGGTTTCCCGTGACCCAGCCAGCATCCCTCACCCTGTCCCTGAGGCCGTGGTGCCCAAGCTGGGGGTGTCACCTGCCAGAGACTGGTCCCAGAATGAAGGCAAAGGGTTTGGGGTGTCTCTGTGTACCCAGCTGGGCCCTGGGCTGGGATTTGGTCGCTCCCTGGCTCTGCCACTGACTTCCTGGGTGACCCCTGGGCAAGTCGCTTCCCCTTGGTGTGTGCCTCAGTTTCCAATGTACCTCTGTAAGCTGGAGCTAGTGGTAGTGTCCTCCTGGGGGACGGGGTGGGAGGATTATGCATGCAGCCACCGTTCACGCGAGGGCAGGGGGCTCGGGTGTGCGGAGCAGCCCAGCTGCATGCGGCTCTGCTTGTCCTAGTGCAGGGCTGCACCTGGAGCCTACCAGCACCCCAAGCTTGTTGACAGCCCACTCCGTTGGCCTCCCTAGGCCCTGTCCCAAGTAGAGCCCCTGTGCTAGCACTGCTTGGTGCATGCATCTTACTACTGCTGCTTCGCTTCAGGGGACAGGAGCGGGGGCTGCGTTCCCCCATCTGGGCCAGGGGCCTGCCGGTGGCTTCGTGTCCTCTGATGGTACTGGCTGAGCCCTCCCCCAGGCAGTGGAGATGGCTTCAACATGCCCTGGCACAGAAACATCCTCCACTCCTTTTGCAAAGGCCCAGTGCCCAGGGGCAGCTTGGGGCCTTGGCTTTGGACAAAGCTGGAGGCTCTCTGAAGTCCCAGCTGGGGACCTCGCCAGCACAACAAACCGTGTAGATGCAGAGAGAGGCATGCTCCCTGCTCCCACCCAGCTAGAGTGGGACGAGGGGACTTGACCGGGGTGATCCAGCAGGTCAGTGGCAGAGCCGGGCCCAGATCTCAGGGCTGGCTGGGCACCAGCACCACTCGCTGAACCACCTCGGGGTTCAGCCTCCATGCGTCTCGCTTCAGACAGGGTCCCAGCCCATGTGCCCCTGCCCCCGCCTTGCGTGTCTGTATGCCCTTGCTCTGACAGCGCCCGTGGGCCCGGCCCTGGGGATCAAAGCGAAGGAGCTGAACAGCTGGCAGTGCATCTGCTGCTCATGGAAACTGGAGCCCGCAATTAATACCAGCCCTAGCCTTGGGGAGGTGGGGGGGAAGGGGAGGCTGGGGCGGCTTCCTAGGTACAGCTTCTCCCTCGTGGGCACTTGAGGAAGGCAATAGGAGCAATCCCTCTCCTGGACTTAAAATGCAGCTACTTCTGAGGAGGGCAGGGGCTGAGCAGTTTGTGTCCAGGCTCCCAGCAGGACTGGGGCACGACCTAGAGGCAATGGTGGTCACCCCCTTGTCTTCACTGGGCTTCACTTGCAGAAGGAGGGGAGCGAGTAGGGTGGGATACTCGGAAGCAGCAAGAACTGGTGCCTGCGTTGGATAGAGAAGCACACGAGCCTGTGCACCGTCAGGGATGCTCGAGGCCTAGCTGTGACTGCGCTTTGCTGTGGGGGTGTGCCACAGGAATGAGAAGGAATAGTTTTCCTCTGCTGCTGCTATGTGCATGTGGAGGGTGGGCTTTCTGCCTCTCCCAGAGGTGTTGGGTGCTGGCTGCAGCCCAGGCTGGGGATGCGGACGGGGCTGTGCCGATGCTCTTGAGGGTCCCGCTTCTCTATGATTGCATGTCAGGCTGCAGGAAGCTGCTTTCCATCACCCCCCTTGGCTTTGAGCACAGCTGTTCCCAGAGGTCAAATGAACTCAGAGGTATCCAGCATGGATGAAGAGAGCGGGGAAAACCCCCGCAGCACCGAAACACACTGGAACAGGAGGAAAAGGTTGGCCCCGTGCTTCACCTCCGGATGCTGGCAGAAAGGAGAGGTCAGATGCCAGCCTTGCTGGAAAACACAGCCAAGTCGCTTGAGGATGTTTCCACCCTGCACGGCCAGCTCAGCACTGCGAGGCGGGTAAGTGGATTGCAGTGAAGGAGAAGTGTAGACGTGTCTCTTACTATTGATAGTGTCCGACTACTGGCTGCCAGTCCCCAACTAATACCGTGCTTGCTAAGGACAGCTGCAGAGCCGGGCATTGATCTGCTCAACAGGTGATGGAGCTGGGCCATAAGCACCTCCTGTAGGAGGCCAAGGCTAGGGAGAGCCCCGGGGCTGCAGTCCCTATGGAGGAGCAGAAATGCCCTTGTACTCGGAAAGCCGTGGCCGTGACTGCTGCCCTCACAACCTCCTGCAAGAGCCAACGCATGCAAAACACTTAGGGCCCTTCCCTGAATTTGTTTCACCCGGCTTGGGCTGGATGGATACGCTCCGGCTGGGATGCGGGCAAAATCCCAAAGCTGCGGCAAGCTGAGTCCATGGCCCAACTGCCCCATCCCTCCCCTCGGAGGGCACAGTACAGGGTCCCTGATGGGCAGCAGCAGAGGGAGAAACCGTGACAGCTGAAGCCCACAGCTCTGCATGCCTCGGGGTTCAGGGTACACGCATATCACGAGCCCAGGGCTGAGCAACACAGCGTGGGACTGGGCCATGCCTGCAGAGAGCAGCCATCCATCCATGCAGCGTGGGTGTTATGCCCAGGCCAATGCCCAGCAGCAAAGGGGTGGTGGATCCCCGGTGTTGCAGGCAAGTGAGGGAGAGATGCAGTGTCATGGGTCCCTCATGCCCCAGGGCACAGCAGCAGGGATGGTACTGATGCATGGACATGCTCTGAGACAGGATCAGCAAAAAACAGCCCATGCCAGAGCTGACCCAGGGGCAGAGGGAAGCCCCACTGGGCCTTCTCAGTCCAGTGCCCTGTTGGCTGAGGAAGAGCTGACCGGGCTAGCAAGAGCCACGGGCATTGCACTGGAAGGAGTAGGTATGGGAGTGCACATGTGAGCCATGCACCTGCGTGGGCTGCACATCCAGGTGTATGCATGCCCACTTTCAGGGCATCAGGCATGGTGCGGTCTCTGGGAGGAGCCTCTGCTATTCCCCCTGGCAAGAGCTTCTCCTGGGGGTCCGTGTCTTTCTGGTACCTCTGACATGACCTGTTGTGTCCTAGCTATGGACGTGCCTGATGTCTGCAGCCCCTCCTGTTCCCAGTCAGCAGCTGGAGGGCCTCGGCCTTCCTGAGCCCTTCAGAGCCACAGCTGGCCCCCATGTCCAGCCGGAGCCTGGGAAGGGGCTGGGCTGCAGCGGGAGCGTCTGCTGGACATGCCTCGCTCCAGCCTGTATTAGACCCAGGGGCCTGGCCTCCCTAGCCCCTTCCCAACTCCCTGAGCAAGCCGGAGCGGGGCTTTCCCAGCTGTCTCCGGTGGTCGTAGCCCAGCCTGGGCCCTGGGGAGCCCACTGAACCAGGCAGGATCCTGGCATCGTGGAGCTTGGTCAGGACCTGAACCCCTGCCACTGCTGCATGGTGTGGTCAGGGCTGTGCCCCACCCCAGAGGTGGCTGCAATTTTGGGTAGGGATCCTTAGGGAACCAAGCAGTAAATGCAAACAGGATCTGGACCATGAAAATTAATTAACCTTTTCCCCAACCCACAAAGCACCACGGCCCTGACACCACTGTCCCCTATCTATATTAACCTTTTACACAAGCAGGACGTTGGCCGCTGCAATGCCTCTGCTTTCCCTGCAGCAGGTTCAGGCGTGATGTCAGGTGTTGTATCAGGTAGTTTTACCAAGTTTCGATGATGGATTTGTCTGGGAGGGTTTGGACGGGGCTGATCCTTTCTCCAGCCAGGAGTTGGACTAGATTTGAGCTCTGGAGCTCCCTTCCAGCCCCGCGGCGCTAGGCTTGGATGCTAACAGGAGACGCAGTGGATGCAGGGAGGTTGCGGCAATGACTCAGTGCCACTTGGCCGGGACTTTCCTCGAGCAGGCATCACAAGCTCCTTACTCACCCCGCAGGACTGTTGTCAGCCCCCCAGGTTGCACCGGAAAGCGGCACCGCTCTCCAGCAGCTCCTTTCCAGCCTGGCTGCACTCCCCTGGGTGTTTCCTGGGGGTTTAGCCCCCATGGGTCCCAGATCCATGGTGGCTCAGGGCCTCGTCTGTCACTGCAAGGGCTGCAGCTGGCTGCACACATGGGCAGCCTCTGCAGAGCATCTGGCCCAGTCCCTCCTCCGATGCCACCTCACCCATTTTGCTTCTCCGCAAAGCAGACTCGGAAGCTCCCGCCAGCTCCCTCCACCACCGTGACCCTCCCGGCCCCCAGCACTTGCTGGACAACAGACACAGCGCAACAGAAGTCTCTTTTAATGCACTTGTGACCATTATACCCATGTCAGCAAAGGCGGCAGGTTTCTGCCCAACTACAGGATGATCCCCCAGGAAGCAAAAGCAGTCAGTGACGCTCCATGCACCAGGACCAGAGATGAGAAGAAAGGGACTTGCCTAAAAAAAGAAAGAGGAAAAAAAAACCCACCAAAGAAAAGAGTATATCACGGGTTAAAGCCACGGGGGCTCACACCGGTCACCCATTCCCTCCGGTCCCCGTGTATTCCTGCTGCATCGCACCCAGCCTGTCCTTGGATAGGCACGTCTGGTGAGGGTGCACCTCGAGACATCACGCCCTGCTCCGTGCCGCATGGGGGTCTAGAAGAAATAGCGCAGGGCAGTGCCCTGGCACCCCGAACGGTAGGCGGTCTGGGGTGATCTGCGTGCTGATCCTAGCCGAGGAGACCTTCAGTTTGGTGGGCATGCAGCGGGCAGGGCCGGTGCGTTGTGCAGGCTTGCAGCACTGAGTTTGGCTTGCCTGTGGTTTGAAATGCTCGAGCCTAAAAAAAAATCCCAGGCTGCGGCACGGGGGAACTGAGATTTGCAGCTGTCATCAATCCGGTTCCCGTTCCCAGCTGAGCATGGCTCAGGTGCCATCTGCCCCAGTCACAGGCCAGACGTTGGGTGCATCAGCTGCCCGGCTCTCATGGGAGCACCGCTGATCTGATCTCCTGGCTGGGTTTGGTCCTCCCAAAAGTTTGGGCTTGGGGAGAACTTCCTGCAGGGCTGGAGCCCGGCCTTCACCACCAGCCCCCCAACACCTACGAGGATGGATGCGGCAATGTGTCCGCAAGTCATTGGTGTAGGGCTCCCTTATGCCCTCCTGATTTCAGCAGAGGACACGGCTGAACAACAAGGCACTTCTTGAGGTCTAGCATTGGCAATAACCCAGAGCCGGGCGTGGAGTGGACACCTCCGGGTCCCAGAGGGGATGTAGGAGGTAGGCACTTTCCATCAGTCCCAAGGACTGCAGTGGGGCAGCAACTGATGTGCCCGTGTGCGACAATAAGCGACTGATGACCTGGTTCAGGCCTCCATCCACTCGGGGAGCTAATGAGTTGTTCCTCTGCCAGTCACAGTAGCAGATGCTCCAGATGCAGGGGTGGAGGACAGACCCACGGCTTGGGGTCCAGCTCCTGGCAGGCAGCTTGTCGGGGCACTGGGGGATCCCTGCAGCAAGTCCAGCAGGCAGGGGCTGCGGTGCTGCATGGTCCCGCAGGTACAAAGGCATCACAAGGTCCTGTACATAGCACCAGGTCACACCGGCGGTTGCCAGCAGCATCGTCTGGGGGTATGGGGAAGGCCAGGGGCAGCCCCGACCCATTCTTCCTGGCATCTGCTCTGCCACTTGGCACAGCTCAGCAGGTGCTGGGGCCAGCTCCCAAAGCTGCAGAATCACAAGGTCGAAAAAGGCGTCGGGCAACTTCCTCGAAGATCGAGTCTCGGGGCACCAGCCTAAAGGATCTGGGAAATTTCTTTCTGGCCAGGGCCACAAAGGAGTAGGAGAAGCAGATGCAAGGGAGGGGTGCCCACGGGGACACGCATCACAGGTACGCGAGGGACGGGCAAAGCCGATTCAGGACCAGGCCGTTCCAAGGCTTCAGCCCCTTCCTGGCAAAGGTCCTTTTCGCAGAGAGGAGTGGGAGTAGGCAGCCAAGCTCGGAGTGGGCTGCGAGTCCCGGGCTCCCATGGGGTGGTATGAGGGATGGGGAGGGAGTGGGTGCAAAGGGAAATGCCGCTGCCCCTCTCTGCAGAGATGCCAGCATCTCTCCCTGGCCGGCGGGGTGCACCCTACGCCCTGCCACCCTCGCCCACGGGCAGCAGGAAAACCCAGGAGGGGCCTCTTGCTCCGCAAAGGTGAGTCTATGTCACCGGAGGCCGATGGGACCCTGCCAACGGGCTGCCCCGGGCTCGTGGCATCTCCCCTTTGCGGCACCCGCAGTCCCGACTCCAGCCAGCAGAGGCAGCAGGGTCCCGCGGGAGCCGGATCGAGGCCGGTGGGCTTGTCCATCCCAAAGACTCTATGGCTTTGTGGGGTTTTCTTACCGTAGTTTGGCTTCATTGCTTGTTAATTGGTTTTCCCCCCCTTGTTTAATTAACGAACAGCGTTCCTTTGGCATCCTTCCCCCTTCGTTCCCATGTCCAACGCCTCTTGCTAGTCCCGCCCTTGCGAGACGCCATTACACCACCGAGCTCGCCTCTGCCGGACTGGTCAAGTTGTCCACCACGTCCGGCCGCTCGATGCCAGCCAGCGCGGCGCACAGGGCCTCCAGCGTGGCCCCCTCCTTGGCAGACCAGTCCGAGAGGAGGGTGTGAGCCGGGGCTTCGCCCCTGCCGAAGGTGTCGATGTCTTCGTCCTCGTAGCCCAGCTGGCTGGCCAGATAGCGCCAGTCCTTGCTGTGGCTGGGGCTTTCCAGCAGCTGCTCCACCTCCTCCTGCTTGTGGGGCGGGAGGTTGATGTACAGCCGGGGCTCGGCCTTGGGCGCTGCAGAGAGACGGGCAGAGAGAGGCATGGTCAGGGCAGGGAGGACACGTATGCACCATTGCAGCTGCAAGGGCCACCGCAGCTGGGCTCCGTGGCTGCTAGGAAGGGCACTGGGCAAAACTCCCCTCTCAGCCCCCCTCCTTCAGGATGCAGACACGGGACACATTTACACCGGTGTAAGTGCTGCAGCCGGGGAAGCCGCTCCCTTCCAGGGTAGAACGACCCCTCGGAGCCAGGAGCAAAACTGAGAGCAGTCGCACCCCCTTAGCTTCCCACTGCACCCAAACTTTCAAACCAGCTGCTGTAGAGAAGCAGGGGCATTTCTATTCCGGCAACCCTGCAGGAGTCAGTTGACATCTACCCGATTCCTGCTAATCTCTCGTCACTCCCTGGGTGTTAACAACCCTCTCTCCTTTTTTTTAATGGTCTTGACGTTCCACAATTCAAACTATCCTTTGTTTTGCGATGTTGCTGTCTGGCAGCCAGTCCTGGGAATGCCTCTCTTCTATATTTCACAGCCCTGCAGACTGTGTTTACTTCTTGCTAAAAACTTGAATGTAGGTGTGGTGAGATTAACTCTGGTGTCAGTCGTTTCTGCACCTAAGTGCTGGAAGCCCTGTCAAGACACTCGGGAAGATTAGATTTTTGTTTTATGAATCCTAATAAGAGATGTATATTTAACTATGACTACAGTACTAATGAACCGTACCTTTTGACCCTTCTTGGCCTAGTTTTTTTTTAAATTTGAGATATAACCTGGAAAATCAGTGCACGTTCCAGTAAAGATGCATTGTTTTTGTTCTGATCTTGCACTAAATAATGTAGCGCTAGCCGCCTAGCGTATTAGAAAATCTTCCAGTTTCTCTTTAACTGGAGAAAAAGGTATGTAGTGCTATCTGATTGTGTCACCCCATCTGCACCCCACTCTCTGCACTCACTTTCCATCCAGGGTAGCCACTTGCTCAAGGGTGCACAGGCTATTCTGCCCCTGTAACAGCACCTACAGCAATGGGCTGCCCTGAAGGAAAGAGGCTATACTGGCGTGAACATGGTTGCATTGGCACCTGTGCTTTGCTGCTGCTACGAAGGGGCAAGAGCAGGAGGGGTCTGCCCTGCTGCTTGGCCCTGCACCCAGGTGCCCGGCAGCTCCCAGGATGAGCCGTGCTGGGGGTTTCTTGCGTTGCCTAAGTGCAGCATTGGCTACGTCAGGGCCGTGTGTGGGAAAGAGGGTGCTGGAGGATGTGGGACAGTGATTCAGCCCATCTGCCCCATCCCCACTGAGTCAGCACCGAAGCACAGAGGTCACTGGGACAATTTTTCTGGACTGAATCACAGCCAGGAACCTTTATCGTGTGTGGTCATTGGAGACCCTGTCTCCGCGGTGCCTTGCAGGGACCCCCGTGTGGCTCTCCTAGCTAGCTAGGCACCCCGTTTGCATTGGGAACGCCTTGCAGGGTGCAGCAATCTCCACTCCCTGCCCTAAACTGCTGCTGTGCACAACGGGAGCTCCTGCGCTGCCGAACTCAGGCCTAGTCCGCACCCAAAGTGCCCCCGTCGCAACACCAGGCTCCCCGGGGACCCAGACCCGGCCGCTGTGCTGCTGAGCGCGGTGGGAAACCCTTACCCTTGTTGAGCTGATGGTGCTCCTGCAAGCTGTGCGTGTCCAGGAAGACGCCGCTGTCACTGTGCAGTTTCTCGCCCTCGGGGGAGCCCCCCAGCTCCCCGGCCCGGGCTTTGGCCAGCTGCTGCTTCTGCTTGCAGGTGTTCCAGCTGTTGGGAGGTAAGGAGAGGCAGCGCTTTAGCAAGGGGGGCATGCATTAGGAATAGAGAAGAGGCTGCAGGGAGAGGGGAGCAGGGACGATGGGGGCTGCGCTGGCCTGGCCTCATAAGAGTACTCACAGAGGTCATGGGCAGCTGGGACAGCACTTTGCTCCCTGTTTGTACAGTGCCTGGCGCCGTGGGGACCCTGGCTATGCCTGGGGCTGCCAGATGGCAGGCCAGAAGATACTGGAGGCACAACCGGGGCCGTGTCTACATAGATACGGATCCAGCCCATCCCCGTCCCGGGGAGTTCCCTTCCTTGGGGCAGAGCAAATTATGTGCCCTTGCATCCAGAGGGAAAAACTGAGGCCCAGTTCTGCACCGCCCCCCACGGCACCCAGGCCAGGGCGCTTATCCAGACACAGCAGGGCCGAGACATCGAGCGACATGCCCAAGTCCGGGCAGGCAGTGGCAGCGCTGGGGATCCTACCGGCGGCGAGGCCCCGTCTGGTGCAGTGAGGAGCCCTCCCTTTCCTCGTGGAGCTTTCCTGGCACCGGCGGTCCCCAAACATCTGGCAGCAGATGTGGGGCCCGGGCGTCTGTGCTTGCTGGGGGCTTGGCTCTTCTGGCTGCAGGGAGAGCTGCAGGAGCCAGGGTTTTATTGCTCCTGCGGGAGGGAGAGGGGCAGAGCCCCCTCCGCCGGCCGGGTGCGAGGGGAATATAAAGGACGTGGCCAAGCAGGGAGGGGATCGGGGCTGTCCCCACCCCGGCCCAGGCACAAAGGGCCCCAGGGGCTGGCTTTCCTCTTCCCAATACAACAGCCAGCCGCCTGGGATCCTTTCAGACCGAGCCCATTAATCTAACCCTCCCCCCGGCCCGGCCCGGTCTCCGCAGCAAAGGCCAGGGACCGAGCGGCAGAGATGGGTCTAATCCCAACCCACAGCGAGGTTTAATCCTATTCAGCGGCCAGGCCCAGCGGCGAGCCGGGCGCAGCGGGATGCAGCCCTTGTGCGATGCAAGAGGCTCTGCCGCTCGCTGGGCATGTTAAGAAGTTTGGGGGGCGCAAAGGGACCTTTCTCTTGCTGTCTTCCTCCAGCCCTGCCTGGGAAGGGGACCCGCACCTGTGCCGTGTGAACCCAACCCCTGCCTCCAGAGCCAGCTCGCAGACTGGTAAACTGAGGCACAGCAGGGTGCAGGGACTCGCCTAGGTGCCAGAGGCAGAGTTGGGGGCCCCAGGGCCGACGCTGGGGCGGTCCCGACACGGCACCGCGCTGTCCTCGGACGGGGGGGGGTCTTCTAAAGACTTCAGGGAAAGGGGAAGCCTTGCCTAGTGGTGAGCTCCTGCATGAGGACTCCTGGGCTCTGCCACCGACTCCCTGGGGGCCCTTTGGAAAGTTGCTCCCCACCTTTGTGCCTCAGTTTCCCTGCCTGAGGGGTGCAAGGGGTACAGGAGCCAAATGGGGGCTCCCCCAAAGCTCAGGGGGGAGAAGGGGGTCCGGGGGCATGCTCCCAGCCTCCCTCGCGCTTGGGGCCAGCGAAGCCCCTCCGGCCAAGTCAACCTGACGACGGCCGGGACAAGGGGAGGACGGCGTCCCCCAAGCAGCGCCTCTCGCCCCACGTACCACTTGAAAGCCACGTAGGCCAGCAGCCCCACCACCACGGCGGCCAGGATGGAGCAGTACACGGGGATGATGTTCTTGCTGTTGTCCTCGGGCAGCGGCGGCATCCTGGGGAGCTCCTTGCGGGGATCGCCCTCGCCGCGCTTCAGGATCTGCAGGTCTTTGTCTGCCAACAAACCAACCCGGCACCGTAAGATCCTAGGCAGAGACGCGCACGTCCCACAGTCCCCTCCCGCTGGAGTACCCATCTCGTTCCCTTCTCTGTGCCTCAGTTGACCCCCCTGTAAAATGGACGCATTAACCAAGGCCAGTGGAAAACTCGCCATCAGCAGTTTTCCCTCTCCCCTCCATCAGAAAACGACATTATTAATAAATTAGATATGTTTCCGGAGGAATGTTACTGTTTGTGCCCGATTTTAAGGGTTTTTATTTTTGCCCAAACTGACATGCTTTCGGTTTCCGCCAACCCCAATTTTCCGGCGTTTTAAACTCAAAACTGTTGGCATTTCAGCTGCCAAAAAATCAACAGGCCTCTAAGTTTTTTTGGATCCAAGTGGGGGGAAAAAGGGAAAAAAAAAAAAAAGATTTCAGCAAAGATTTGCAATGAGAAGTCATTGTCCAGCCACAGGTTGTTTTTTTTTCTTGTGGTGTGGAGGGGAAAAAACGATCTCTGCAAATTAATATCTGCTTCCCTAGAAGGGCTGGGGATAAAGGAATGTTTGCAAAAAAAACGCATGTTAAACCCAAAGCCTAAATATTATTCTTGTCGTGCTGTCTCTCATGGCAGCCCTTTCGATGAGCTGCGAGGAAGCGGCCGGTTAGTATTAGCAGTAATATTTGACTGCATGGTCATGCCGCAGGCTGGAGCTCTGGATCTGCTCTTACAGTGGTGTAAATCAGGAATGCTCCCCACCCCGCTGCAGTCACTAACGGGAAGGGACACCCAGGGCCTTCCGTGAAATGCAGCTGCTGCTGGAGAGGGACGTGGCAGTGCCCGCGCGTGCACAGCGGGGCCTTTGAGGACAGGAAGGAAAGAGCAGTCTTGATTGCAAAGGACACGAAGGCAAGGGGCTTGGGGGTCTCATGAATGCCGGCAGAAAGCACGGTAGATTTGCACCTTATAGACCAACTCAATCAGAGATGCATAAGCTGGCGCGGGTGGAAAGCCTGGGATGCCTATGGGACAGGGCTCAGATAGCTCACGGGAAGGTGACGGAGGTGGGCCGACAAAAGACGGCGAGTCGCCCAGTCACACAGGTGGAAAGTGAACCCGCGTCTCCAAACCCTCCGGTTAAAACCGTCCCTTCCTCCCCCGGATCCCAGCACCCAGCAGCTGGCCCAACGGGCCGTGCCAGTAGCCCGCCAGGGGACACGGCAGCTAGGAGAGCAGGGAAAGGCCTGATCCTTGCATGCGCGAGGAGGGGGCCCATCTGCTACCCGATGCCCCCAGAGGCCAGGCAGCTGGGAAGGGCAGAGACCGCAGCTGGGACATATTCCCTCCCAGAGGCCCTCATCTCCATGGAAAAAAAAAAAGAAAAAAAAGAAAAGCAAGCCTAAGGCTGGAAAAAAAGAGAGGAGCCTGCTCTCCTCCTCCCCACCCCCAGCCTTCCGCCTCCAGCCTGCTTTTGCCTGGCCACATCAAAGGCTGGCAGCCCGGCTGCGCTGGAGATTCCTCCAGTGCCTGCGAGGAGCATCTGGTCTGTGTGCGGGGAAGTGATGACAAGCGAGGGGTGGGTGGGAGATGCTGTCTGCGGAGGAACAGCTGGAGAGGCGACAGCTCCCCTCCGCCAAGCGGGAGGGGATCTTGCTGCTGCCTCCAAACTCCCCCCGCCTCTTGCTGCCGCCGAGCTCTTGCCCCAGCCCCAGCTTCTCTGGACACAGAAAACAGGCCTGGCTGGACTCGCGAGCACTGGGCTCCTCGGCCCCCAACCCCAAGCATCGCCCGGGCTCCGTTTTGGGCCGAAATCGGAGATTACCGGTCAGCTTCTCTTCCAGCATACTCGGGGGAGTCTGCGCGGAGATCCCCTTACACCCGGTTCCCACCATTTGTGCCACGGCATGCTTGGGTGGTGGAAGTGTCCTGCAAAAAGTGCCCTGGCTCCATGGGAAAGTGCAAAAAGTGCCCTGGCTGCACGAGAGGGTGCAAAAAGTGCCCTGGCTCCATGAGATGGTGCAAAAAGTGCCCTGGCTCCATGGGAAAGTGCCCTTCAAAAAGTGCCCTGGCTCCATGGGAAGGTGCAAAAAGTGTCCTGCAAAAAGTGCCCTGGCTCCATGAGATGGTGCAAAAAGTGCCCTGGCTCCATGGGAAAGTGCAAAAAGTGCCCTGGCTCCATGGGAAAGTGCAAAAAGTGCCCTTCAAAAAGTGCCCTGGCTCCATGGGAAAGTGCAAAAAGTGCCCTGGCTCCATGGGAAAGTGCAAAAAGTGCCCTTCAAAAAGTGCCCTGGCTCCATGGGAAAGTGCAAAAAGTGCCCTGGCTCCATGGGAAAGTGCAAAAAGTGTCCTGCAAGAAGTGCCCTGGCTCCACGAGAGGGTGCAAAAAGTGCCCTGGCTCCATGCGAAGGGATCAGTCCCTGGCTACGCTGGCCCCACGTGGAGAGATCGAGCTCTGGCTGGGTAGCCTGTGCAGGATTGGGTCCACAGACTGGCCCTGGCCCACGGCCCATCTCATCCACCCCAGGGGCCAAAAGGCTGCATGTGATGCTGTATTTTGGATGCAGACAGACCTACATTTGCGTAAGAGTGAAGGGTGCTGTCAATTTGAATGCAGGATCTGAAAGCGTGCCAGCGCACCCCGGGTATCAAAAGCTGGGAATCGGTGCCTTAAGTTGAGAGGAAACATGCCTCGAGTTGGAGTTTGTCATCGCTGTGTCCTCTTGGGAGCCTGGCCCGACCCCCGCCAAGGCTCTCAGCCTGCCTCCCCCCAGGGAGGACAGACCCCCACCCCGCAGGGTGCCCGATTCAGAGCCCTGTTGGCCCGTGTCAACCAGCCCAGGCAGAGATGAAAAGGCGCCTGGGCGAACACGGTGGTGTGAATGCAGGTGCTGGTCCGCGTGTGGCCCTTTCGACGTGCCCATGAGGTTTATGTCGGCAAGGCCACAGCAGCGAGGTGGTGACCTTGCCATGCATGTACAGCGCCTGGCGCGATCCCAGATTGGGGATAACGCAGACCGTCAGTATTGGCTTGGCGTGGAGGCTGCGTGAAATCCCCCAGTATGGCGGGGAAAGGCCCAGGAGCCAGGAAGGGGGGCGGCTCGCAGAGACGGCTTCGGCTCCACATCAAAGGCTCTGTCATGCCGCGCTGCCGCCCACGGCAGCAACCCCGCTGCCGGGAAGCATTTAGCAACACCTGCCGACTCCCAGAAGGCAGGCCTGGCCATACTGGGGAGGCCAGTCTGGACCAGTCAGGATCCCCCAGCTCGCTCTCCCCCACGAGGGAGAAAGGTCCCTCCCCGACCTGCATCCCTGGCTCCTGCCTTCCCCGATCCGGTGGACGTTTTTGCAGCTCTCTCGCCTTGCGGGACCCGAGCGCCGGGAAGGGAAAGAAACCCCACTTGCCTCGCAATGCCACGCCGCGAGCAACCGTCCGCCGGGACCGAGTTGGGGTGGACACAGCCCACGTCCAACCACCCTCCCCCAGCCATCTCAGGTCCCAAAGACGTGCCTTTTGGAGTAAGACACGGAGGGTTATCCATGCTCGCTACCCCAAGGGACTAACCAGCCCTTTCCCCCTTGGCCCAGAAGCCAGGCACGCTTTCGGGGGTTTCTTTAGGACGTGATATAAGAACAAGGAGGTTCCTTCCACCGATTTGTTTCATGCTTTACAGCTTCAGGAAAGGCAGGGACCAAACCGGCATCACGCAGGACTGAATCCGGAGCCGCGGGGAAGGCGATGAGATCTCTACTCGGCGCGTGAAAACGTGAAGGCTTCGGTGAACCTCTATTTATCTCCACCGACCTCGGGAGAAAGGGCCTCTCTGTTTATTTGGCGTCCTCGTGCCTTTGCCAGGGTAATACGTGGAGGCCTAACAGAGCTCATCCTGCAAAACCCGTATTTTAAAATAATAGCAGGGAGCCACCCCCGCCCTGCCAAAAAAACCCCAAGCAGGAAGCGACATTTCGGGCCACCCGCGTGCATCATAAAAACAAAACAAAACGAGACCCAAGCCCGGCGGTGTCAACCGTCCCTTGCAGGTCGTTGCAGACTTCCACTCCAGAAGTCGGAGGTTGCGACCTTGTCCCCTTCCCCCTCGTGCCTTGGGCTGAAATTCGGAGGAACGTGACGGCGCCGGAGCATCCCAGGCCTGGGAGCGACCCGAGGGACGCGGGACGTTCCCAAACCCTCGACGGGCCAGCATGGGAGCCAGGGCAGGGTCGTCCCTGCAGCCCTTCGTCCCGTGCTCCCCCCGAGGAGGCAGCCAGGAGGAGATCTGTGTCCAGAGCCCTTCCTGTGCTTGGGCACGATTTAAAATGCCCCCCCACCGCACCACCCAGCTTATTTCAGGACGGGGAGCTCTGAGCTGAGAGGGAAGTGGCTCTACCCCAGCGCCCGGTGCTCTGTTGCCTCTGGGATGGAGGACGTTAAAATTCACCCTCAGCTTTGCATTCAGCTCCCACTTTGCAGCCAGGCATCCTGGGGCTTTGAATGGACACAGAACAAGTCTCCTGCATGTGCTCCTCTCTCGCGGGCGGAGGAAGGCGAGAAGAGCAGGCGTTTGCCTGGGGTCCAACTTTCATCCAACAGCCCTGGGGACGAAGCTGCGGGCCAGGGGCCGGCTCCTGGGTAAAACTCGACATGGGGTGGAGGGCGTAGCTCTAAGCTCCGAGTCCTCAACCTTTCTAGGCTGCAAGCATCCCTTGTTAAACTCAAGGCACGCCTCGGAAAACATCGGCTCTTCGTGTTCCCTCGCTTTTTGAGTGCAGAAAAATAACCGAGCGGTCCGGCTGTTGCAAAGAGCTGAGCGAGCCCGCGGGAGCTCCAGCTCCAGCTGTTGGATTCCTATGTGAAATCTCCAGATGCATCTCGTGAATCGGGTTTGCGCCCCGAACGGTGCCAACACGGTGTGGCCCCCTTGAAAGGACCTCAAGGCACCCAGTGTGCTGCGGCACCTGGTTGAGAATTGCTGGGCCGAGCCCGCGCCAAGCTAGCCGGCTCGGGCCCACGGAAACACCAGCCGCGTGGATGCGCGTACCCTGCATCCCCGGTGGGTGTTGCAGGCTGCTTTGCTCCCAGAGCTGACCACTTTAACAGCTGCACAGTTCTCCAGCCACGCAAAGCATCTGCGTGGCGTCTGTGTGGGGCCCAGCCTTGTTCTGGGTTCGAATCCAGCTCCTATCACCTCACTGGCTCCTCTGCTGTGCAACGAAGGGACCTCGCAGGGTAAAATCCACGGGGCACAAGGATGCGGCTGGGGACCCACGGCAGAGAGGAGGGGTTGACCCGCACGCCGGCGGCGGAGACAAAGGCGCAACATCCCTTTAATGCACTCCTCTGCGGAGAGCTTCCCAAACACACGCGTGGCCCTGGCCCGAGCGGGATTAGCGCGCGGGCAGGCGGGACAAAGGGGAGATTAAGGACAACCTGAGGAGCCTCTGTCCTTGCAGACAAAAACACAGCAATTGCTCCAAACGCAAAGCCGGGGATGCAGAAAGGTCTGGGCCCAATCCTCCCTGGGGCTCAGCCCTGGTCCCGGTCCCAGCACAGGGGCACTTGCTTCTTTAGAGATGTTTAGACAGGCAGGGACAGACAGAGGAATAGGACGCATAAGGAAGGGGGGCAGGAGACCAGATGAGCAAGGACATCCCCGTCCGGACCTGTGTTCCTGGGTTAGTACAGCACCTAGCACCGCAGGAGCTGGGGCTCCCCGACGCCCGGCAGAGCCCGTCCCTCGCACCGTCCCCCTGCCCGCCGTGGTACCTACCCATGCACAGCGTGTTCGAGAGCGGGCTGCAGGGGCGGATCATCACCTTGCTCTCGTTGCACTGCGGCTGGCAGGGCAGGCAGGGCATCACCGAGCTCTTCTCCTCCGAGTAGAAACCATCCGGGCACGCGCTGCAGACGGTGTCGTGAGCTGGCCCGCACGGCGTCACAGCACCAAAGCCCTCGGGGCAGACTTGGCATGGGAGGCACTGGCCGCCGGTCCCGTTGCCGGCCTGCAGGTAGTGCCCGTGGGCGCATGGGCTGGCGCACACCGTGTCGCTGGTGGGGGTACACAGCTCAGCTGCCTGCTCCGCGCACGTGGAGCATGGCTGGCACGGCTCCGTGGCACTGCTGACCGAGGAAAACGTCACGTCTGTCATGGGAAGAGACACGCGTGCTGAGGTCAGGGACAACAGGGCCGCATACCCGCTGATGCTACCTGGCACCCATGGCTCTGCTTGGCGTAAGCCCATCCAGGCTGTTGCATCCCCTTGGGGCAACGACTCGGGTAAGACCCGACCAGGTGCAATCAGCCATTACTGGAGCACGGTGGCCCAGCAAAGTTACCCCGCGCTTCGTCACTATGAGACGCTGCATTAACAAGCGCTCAGGCACGGGGTTTTCTTTGGGATGTGATGGGAAAAGCAAGTGCCTGAATGGGTCACTTGTGACAACCCGTGCAAACCAAGTGATCCCATACGAGCCTCTTTGGGGACTGGCAGGGACAAGACCCCAGACTGGACGGAGCCTCAGTTGGGCTGCCCGAGGCTGTAACCCACCTGCCCGGCCCCCGTGTACTCACTCGCTCTGCAGGGCTCACACTGGGTGTCGGCACTGCCGCAGGGGACGGACACCCCGAAGCCAGGGCCACAGACCTGGCAGCATTCGCCCAGGGAGGTGTGGTGCTTGCTCTCGCAGCCTTGGCTTCCCGACACCTGGGGGGCGACAGGGGGAGGGGGTGGAAATGAGACGGGCCGCGCGGCGGATACCCCACGGCTCCACGGTGCACGTGACGAGCCCAGCGGCCACCTTACAGTCGGAGTCACGAAGCGCCACATGACCTGTCACCACCGGGGAAACTGAGGCACAGGAAGGCCAAGTGACGTGACCGTGGTCAGGGGACCCAGGGCTCTCGGCTCATTGCACACAGCTGCCTAGAGGAAGGGCTCCCCGGTCCCCCTACCCTTTTCTCCTCTCCCTCCTCCCCTGCTCCTTTCACACCAGGGTGGATGGTTCTGCAAGGCAGGGCGGGTTGCAAAGCTGTCTCCATACCAGAGCAGAGGAAAGGAAGGACCGAGGCCCCTAAATGGGAGGAGGCAAGAAGCATGGTCTCCTGACAAGCCCCACTTGCTCCTCTTTCATCCTCCCAGCAGGAGACAGGGGTGAGCAAGACACACACACACACCTTTGACAGGCCTCTTTGAACATGCACATATTGACACACCGCACTGCAAACACGTCGGATTGAAGCAAAAACTGCAGCCCCAGGTGGCTAAGATCTTCCCAGCCAAGGCACCGGTCAAAGCCGCTGCTTCCCAAAGCTTCTGCATTTCTGATTTAGTTAGCCTACGAGGTGCAAATCTACCTGCCTCCTGCCTAATAGCCTCCTGTCAGGCACAGCAAATGTGTCCAGGACTCCAGATAGCAAGAGCAGGAGATAAAAGCACGAAGCAACAGACTGGAAAGCACCGGGGAGGCAGCTTTACGATGGTCAATAGAGGTGGTAGGGTATAAAACAGCGCTTTAAGCAGTTTGTGCGCCCATTAGTGCCGCTCACTGTGCCCCGTATTGTAGGTGCCGCGGCAGACAGGCGCTCCCGCGCAGACCCACCAGCGAGACCTCTCTCGGCACCGCCGGTGGAGATGGGAGCAGCGATTGCAGCGTCTGTCCTACCACTGTTGTAAAAATAAATGAATAAAATAAAAAATCGAAATAAAAAATAATAAAATACAATAAAAAGCTAATGGCACACTGGGATGTATGAACAGAAGCATCCTGTACACGTCAGGGGAGCCGGGCTGGAAGGGACCTCCGGGGTCCCCTAGTCCAACCTCATCTTTATAACAGCACTCCTGGTATTTGCAGGCTATTAGCAAATCCCGCTCGGTTTTCTCTTCTCCAACCTAAATAATGCCAGTTCTTCCCGTTTTTCCTCTGTGGTCTCAGCCCTGACCCACCAACTCCAATGTCTTGTCTCCTGCAGCGGCAGATAATTGCCAGGTACCACAATCACAGGATCTTAGGGTTGCAGCAGATGTGAAAGATTTTCCAATCCCGCCCCCTGCACGCACGCAGGATCGGCTGTACCGAAACAGCCCAACGTGCCCCCCACGCCGGCTTCAACATCTCCACCACAGGTGAGTCCTGCTCTCGGCCCTGACCGCAGCACAGCTTTCCCGAGATTCAGTCTGGATCTGCCTTCCTCTTCTTGAAACCCATTGGGCATGTCTACACGTGCACTTAAGCAAGCCTAAATTTAATGCGCATTAGCTTAATGTGCTTTAAGCAGGTTTAGGCAGGTGTCTACATATGCAGGCATTAAAGTGCACTAATGCTATGTGTGGACTGACTTGGGACTCAAGTTAGTCCCAAGTCAGTCCACACACACAGTGTTAATGTGCTTTAGCGTGTCTACATGTGCATTAATGCGCCTTAACTAACTGCACCTATATTTGATACCTGTATTTATCAAATTAGGCGCGATCAGCCCCAAATCACCATTTTTAAGGTGCATTCAGGGAATGCACATGTAGACACGTGCCCTAATGCACCTTAAATTTAGGCTAATGCGCCTTAAAATGTCTCATGTAGACGCACCCCTTGTCTTTTGTCCTGCCTCCTCTGACAAGGGAGAACAGGTTTTCTCCTCTTTTACGGCAGCCTCTCGAACTGCCCTCATATCCCCTCTTCCTCTCCCATTCTCCCAGGCAGACGTATGCCTAGGTCCTTCCCTCACCAGCTTTCCTCAGAAGCATTGGAGAAAAGCTGCAATAACCCCACAATCGCAGATGTCAGATAGGCTGTTCTCACACTAGATCTCCACCCGATCTCGAAAAGTTAAGAGTTGCTGGGGCCTTTGATGAGGCAATGAATACCCCTTCCAAAACGTGTGAGCCACAACGCCGGCGGCTCGGCGCTTCTGCTTCTCCACGTGAAGTGGCTGAGCTCTCTGCTGCAGCGACAGCCTGGTCTGGGGTGCAAAAAATTAGATGATAATAAAAAAGGATCTCCTTCCTTTGGTTTTGAATTTGCCGCCTCTTACTTCTGTTGAATGGCTCTAAAAGGGGGGGGCCGCGTACAGCAAGGCCCACCAGGCAACGACCGGAGCAGCGCTGCCATTGCTGCCCGGCTGTGATTGGTTCGGTGCCTGACAGCACCCCTGAACAGTCCCGATGGGAACGAATCTGCGGCTCTCCCTCCTCCCAGCAAGCCGGCCCACAATGCACGTCTCTGGGAGCACCATCTCCTTTGCTGAGGCATTGTGGGATAGCTGCTGGGTCCCCTTCCTCCCAGCAGGTCGGCCCACAATACACGTCTCTGGGAGCACCATCTCCTTTGCAGAGGCATTGTGGGATAGCTGGTGGCTCTCCCTCCTCCCAGCAGGTCAGCCCAGAGTGTACGTCTCTAGGAGCGGTGCTGTCTCTTTTGCTGAGGCATTGTGGGATAGCTACCCAGACTTTCCCAGAATGCCCCAAGACCTCCACAGGAGGCTTGTGCATAGACAGACACGTGGTTGCACACACAAGTGCTCCATGGCAGGGACCGAGGCGAGTCGTGCAACGGTCCGGAGCCGTTTTCAAGGACACCGCAGTATTTTTGGCTCACCGAGGCGAGGCGCATAATCCCAGGGGTACCCAGGAGGCCCGAGGCAGGACAGAGAGACGCCGCTGGGGGAACGCGGTGGGTCAGCTGCGCCCTACCCAACTCGGCGTGCCACGCTGCGACACAACCAGGCCGCCGTCGGGACAGAGCCGGGCCGGCTGGGAGCAGCTGTCTGACAGCTTTCCACGGGGCCGTTGCTCCCTCCGTCAAGGCCTCCCTGAAAGTCGATATGTCGTTCCCGGCCAGCATCACAGGTGCAACCTTTTTGGGCTTCCTCACGGCATTTCTGGATGCGGGAGGAGCGAGGAGGCCGAAGGAACCAACCGTGTCCTGGAAGGGGAAGAAAGGGAGCGAGGAAGGCATAGAGAAGAAAGGGAAAAGAAAGAAGAGAAAGGCACTGGAGAGAGGATGACGGGACAAATGAAGACGGGCAGACAGGCCCATCCGAGGAAGGACCTCGAAGACCATCTCTGACAGCACACAACCGAGCCCGGCGGGCGCGAACACCGCCTGCTTGGGGGTTCGGAGGAAGCCGTCGCAGCCCCTCCTGCACCCAGGCGCAGCAAGGGCGGAGGTGGCCAGACCGTGCGACCTGCCGCACCACGGCGCGGGAACAGGCGCAGCAAAGTCGTGGCAAGGGCCACGGATGCCCGGTCGCGGGGAAACGGCCCCACCAAGCAGAGCCATTTCTTCCTCCCTTATCGGGGGGCTTGAACCCCGCCGGCGCATTGCCCCCTCCCTCTGCCTGCAAAACGGCCTCCCGGTGTCACGCTGCCAGTCGTTTCGCTGGCAACATCTGCCGGGGCTGAAAAGGTCACTAGCCGTCCAAAACGAGCTCCACGAGCCAGGCCGGCAGCCACATCCACTCAGCAGCCCGGGCTCCTGACAAACAGTAAACTACTGTCAGCGAAGAAACCAGCTTGGGACGGTCCCGGGAGGGTCCAGCGCTGCACAGAGGAGTCAGGAAACACGTATTCCTCACTCGCACTAAATCGATTATCGCACCTCCCTCGGCGAATGCCTCCGGGCCCTTCCCTTCGGCTCCAGCTGTCCAGCGCACTCGAGGGAACGTGGCCCGGTGCCCTTTGCTCGGTGCCGTAGCGCTGAATGAGCCCTGAAAGGACACGCTGGTGAAAAACGCCACGTCCCCGTCCCCCACGGACAAGGACCGGGGCGGCTGGCCCAAGTTGTAGCTGCTTTGCAGGCCCTTTCCAGGCTCGTGCCTCCACGTCATGCGGGAAGCAAGTGTTGTTTGGCCATTATTGGATGTGCTTTCTAGCTGGGATAGATGCTAGAGGAGCTGGGCGTGCAAAACATCCTTCCCTGGGGCGGGGAGTGCTACCGAACAGATCGTGCTTTTCATCCCTAGTCCACCCCAGCAGCGATCCCTCTGCCTCGGGTTACTCTCCATCCCCGGAGTATCTCCCACCATCTCTCCCAACCCCAATCACCACCGTGATGGCTTCCCCTAGAAATGCCACCTTTCCTCCTCCATGCATGCTCAGTCCCAACACTTTGCCTCTCCACTTCCCCCATGCCAGGACTCTCCACCCACGTTGCTCCCCTGCATTACAGCCGAGGGGAACAAAAGAGTGGGTGCCAGCCCATGTGGGTGGCTGGGTTTCCAGTCCCTACCCCCACCCCACCGACCTGTGTGTTTGTGCATGGAGAGCTTTGCACGGGACCTCATCACCAGTCGGGGCACTTATGCGCGTGCTACAGCATGGCGAACCTCCCCCGTATACGGCACCTCGCAATCTCCCGCGCCCGCCCGTTTGCCGAGGCAGGTACCGCTGCATGAGAGAGCGCCAACGCAGCTTGTTACATGGGAGAGCCTCACGCCGTGCTCTCTCCATGCTCAGGAGACAGCCAGCTGCGGGCAGCGCTTTTTGGATTTCTTATTTTCCCTTGATCCCAAAAGAAAGCCATTGGGCCAGCACGGCGTGGAAAAACAAAGTGTGCATGTGGGGGCAGGCACGGCCCCTTGCTCCACGTGCTTGGTGTGCATCTGTGTCCCTGCAGCTGCCTGTGAGCATCAAGATCAGCACTGAGGAGCTGAGCAGGTGTGACAGATATGAGGACAAACTTTCTCACAAGGAGGGTAGTGAAGCATGCGAGCAGGCTCCCCAGAGAGGTGGTGCAGTCTCCGTCCTTGGAGGTGTTTATGACCCGGGGAGACAAAGCCGTGGCTGGGATGATGTAGTTGGGGCTGGTCCTGCTTGGAGCAGGGGGTTGGATGAGATGCGACCTCCTGAGCTCCCTTCAACCCTCATTGTCTATGACAGCTGCCACCTCTCCCAGTTTGATTGCAAAGTCTTGTGCAATGTGGGTGCTAGTTGGGAGATGGGGTTTCACTGAAAGCCCTGGTTTCCCCAGAGACAAGGTGAGCTTTCTACCTCTCTTTTTTTTCCAAGCAAACATCTACCACTGCTGGCTCCAGAGGGGACCTCTGAATGCTCAGAAAGCAAGCAGCAGAGCTCAGTGGATGCTGATGGTGATGGTGATGATGGTGGTGATGACGGTGGAGTCTTATGGATTTCAAGTCTCTATCATGATGCCTAGGGGCCGGGCACATGGTTGTTCAACGCATGCACACGAGTCTGCGGGTGGGGGGAAGCATCTGTGCGTGCAACAGAGCTCTCCGGGCCTGGGCACAACCACGTGCAGGCTCCGGCGTAGCCTGTGCAACCAGAGCGTGCTGCACAGGACCATCCTCCAGCGCCTACTGGGACACGCGGGGTAATCTGTCTGGTGACCCAGCCAGCCACGGCCCCGACAGAAGACTTCCATCTCCACCGCCGCGCTTCAGGAGGAGCAAAGGCCACCTCTGTTCATCCCCAGCCTCTTCCCTTCCACCCCAAGTCCCCACCCAGACACATCCTGGGCACAGCCCGTGCCTGCAAACAGGCTCGTCTCTGCCCCAAAGAGGAGCCCGGCGAAGGGCCACGCCGGGGCGGCTGCAAACACGGTCTCCCTGCCCGGAGCTGCCGCCAGCTGAGCCGAGGGAACAAAACGACAGTGTTCGAACCCGGCTGTTTCCCGCACAGGCTCCAAGCCTGTTCTAATTAAGCCTAACTTTTCCACCCAGCCTTCCCTCCCCTTTCTTCTGGCTTGATCATGTTACAATGACTTGATCCATCTTTGCCGAAGGAGCTGGGCTGACGGGATCTTTTTAAAGAGGCTCTGTGACTTTAAATATTCCCCCCCCACCAACCCAAGAACAAAAGAAATTAATTGGCACCATGCATCTGGAGACAGTTAATTATCATAAGGCCATCTTAAAGGCTCGGCGCAGAAGGGAGCGAGAAGGGAGAGGGCTGGGCTCGGCCAGGGACGCAATCCAGAGGGCAAGAGTGGATTTGCTTTTAATGCACATTCTTCAGTGTCCATGTGTTTCGGAGACGCCAGAGCCTCAGACGTCTTCCACGCCTTAAAAACTGCCTGTCCTGTTTGCAAATACCCTCCTGGCTACAACCAGGTGCTGCCGAGTTTCTCCGTTAACTCCTTCGCTGCTAAAACGCGAGGAGCGGGAACTGGGGAGTTCAGATTTCACCCCATCCGTGCGCGGGGCAGGCAGGAGGACGGGCTCGGCGGTCACGGCATCGCTGCACGCCGACTTCCCGCTCTGCCACCGATCTCCTTGGTCATGTCACTTCGCCTCTCCAAACCTCATCTGTGCCACGGGGATAAAGCGCTGTCCTAAACCGGTGTCAGGAGGAAATGCAGGGATGGGCCAGGTCCCCTGTCGCCCTGCCATCCAGCGTCCTTTCCAGCCTGAATGCAATTCCCACCATTGCTCCTGTGAGCGAGTCCAACCCTGCTTAGCAAGATCCCACCACGGCCTGAGGTCTGTTCACGCCGTTTTCCCAGCGACTCGGCTAGTGGCAGGGCTGCGATCACAGCATCTTCCCTTGGGTTTCGGACTAAAGCGGCCTTCTCCGACAACCCAAGAGCGGGGAACTTGACCCGGCATGGATGCCGGCTCAGCAGAACAAGCCTCCGAGACAGGCAGGACCTGGGATTTGAGGCAGATCCTCACTGGTTTCATAACCGTGGACACTTGCAGAGGAGCTGGACCCGGGTATAAAGCCAGCCCCTGCGCCTCTCTTGGACAGGCAGCCCGACACCTCCGCTGCACCCGGACAAACGTCGACGGGATGAACAAGGAGAGGGCGATGAAAGATTAAAACAAGCCCAAAAGTTCCCCCACATATGCCCCTTCCTACTTGGTCTTTCTTTCCGATTTCCATCCACGCTGGGAGTTTCCCTGCCCGACCACAGGCCTACGGGTCAGATGCTACTTTGGAAACAGGCCTATTTTAACACCGAGCGTCTCCGAGAAAGCTGCGAGTCCCCCAAACCCAGGCTGAAATGCTTTGGAAAGATCTAGCTTCTAGCCTCCTGCATTTCACATCTTGGGGGGCCAGGATCCTATGAGCTGATGCATACATTTAAGATGACTATAGCATTGAATTAGCAGACTGGAAGGGGCCCCCAGGACCAGCAGCCCCCCAGTGCTCACCAGTAGCCACTTTCCCAGAGTCACGACAAACCCTGCCAGGCAAACCCCCCAGGAGCCCAGGGGCACATTAGGGACAGGCAGGGCAGGTGAGGGCCCTGCCCATGCCCTGCAATGGCAGCTCGTGCAGGTCCCGCCGCCCCGGGGCAGGCGGGTTCACAACAGCCCAGGGGACTGGTTCGAAAGCAGGGCGCCTCCGGCTTTAAAACAAGCAGAAATTATCGTGCTGTGAGAGGGGACACATTTCGGGGGTGTGAAACCGCCAAGCAGGGGCTGGGCTTGCACAGGGCTCTTCCCTTCCTAGCCCAGGAGCTACCTAGGTGCGAGCAGCGGGGATGTGCCTGTTTTACAGGTAGCTCCCGCCGCCCCGCAGACCCTTCCCTGACCGGTTCCTCCGCCCTCCCCACCCCAGCAGCTGCAAAGCCCCCCCAGCTATTCCCACCACACCTGGCCCACCCAGGACCATAAATAGCATCCCCCACACCCTGCTATTCACATCCAACCTGTTACACGGCTTCCCTGCAGTCGCACCCTGCCCTTCCCTCTATTCCCACCCAAGAAGGGACCTGGCCGTGCCCTGCGCCCATTGCACAGCTCCCTACCCTCTCCTCACACCCAAAAAGGGACCTGGCCCTGCCCTGCGCCCATTGCACAGCTCCCTTCCCTCTGTTCCCACCCGAGAAGGGACCCAGCCATGCCCTGCACCCATTGCACAGCTCCCTTCCCTCTACTCCCACCCGAGAAGGGACCTGGCCATGCCCTGCGCCCATTGCACAGCTCCCTTCCCTCTACTCCCACCCGAGAAGGGACACGGCCATGCCCTGCGCCCATTGCACAGCTCCCTTCCCTCTACTCCCACCCGAGAAGGGACACGGCCATGCCCTGCGCCCATTGCACAGCTCCCTTCCCTCTACTCCCACCTGAGAAGGGACACGGCCATGCCCTGCGCCCATTGCACAGCTCCCTTCCCTTTACTCCCACCCGAGAAGGGACACGGCCATGCCCTGCGCCCATTGCACAGCTCCCTTCCCTTTACTCCCACCCGAGAAGGGACACGGCCATGCCCTGCGCCCATTGCACAGCTCCCTTCCCTCTACTCCCACCCGAGAAGGGACCTGGCCATGCCCTGCGCCCATTGCACAGCTCCCTTCCCTCTACTCCCACCTGAGAAGGGACACGGCCATGCCCTGTGTCCATTGCACAGCTCCCTTCCCTCTACTCCCACCCGAGAAGGGACACGGCCATGCCCTGCGCCCATTGCACAGCTCCCTTCCCTTTACTCCCACCCAAGAAGGGACACGGCCATGCCCTGCACCCATTGCACAGCTCCCTTCCCTCTACTCCCACCCAAGAAGGGACCCAGCCATGCCCTGCGCCCATTGCACAGCTCCCTTCCCTCTACTCCCACCCAAGAAGGGACCCGGCCGTGCCCTGCGCCCATTGCACAGCTCCCTTCCCTCTATTCCCACCCAAGAAGGGACCCGGCCATGCCCTGCGCCCATTGCACAGCTCCCTTCCCTCTATTCCCACCTGAGAAGGGACACGGCCATGCCCTGCGCCCATTGCACAGCTCCCTTCCCTCTATTCCCACCTGAGAAGGGACACGGCCATGCCCTGCGCCCATTGCACAGCTCCCTTCCCTCTATTCCCACCTGAGAAGGGACCCGGCTGTGCCCTGCGCCCATTGCACAGCTCCCTTCCCTCTACTCCCACCCAAGAAGGGACACGGCCATACCCTGTGCCCATTGCACAGCTCCCTTCCCTCTGTTCCCACCCGAGAAGGGACCTGGCCGTCCCCTGCCCAGCAGCCCCCTGCTCTTCCGCCTCTCCCCGACATTTCAAGCAGGTCTTTCACATCCCGGCAGCTGTGGGGACAGAAGGAGCCTCATGCGATTGTTAGGGCCCTTACAACGGGGAGGAGGATTAAGAGCCTCCACAGAAGAGAACAGCTGTGGGGAGAGGCAGCGGACGGTCTCTCAGGGGGCTGGAGAGAGATTAAAGCTCCCTACGGCTCCCCTCGAGTCTAGGATTTGGAAAAACCAACTGGCATGGCCTCGACATTATTGAGATGGCTTCCCTGGAAGGCCTCAAGAACAGGGCTCCATTTTGCCGCTTGCAACCCGAGCGGGAGCACAGCAAACGGACCCCTTTCCTGCGGGTCTGGGAGCAAGGACAAGGCCCCAGGTGGCCTGGACGGCCTTGCAGAGACGAGCAGCCGGCAGGAGGGGACAGTCAGAGACATCGGAGGGGCTGGCCGGTGGATGGAGCATGCATCTGGAGAGAGACGGGGCGCTGTTCCTCTCTCCTCTACTGCCTGGCAGGGCGGCCCAAGGCAAGTCACTCCTCCGCGTCCTTCCCCAACCCTGCGGTGCTCTTCTCTTCGGGGCACGGCTGGGTCTCGAAAGAAGTCTGCTCAGCAGGACCCGAATCTGCCTGCGGTTCCTGGACGCCGAGAGCAGCTCTCACGGCCCTGTCCGCAGGGCGAAGGAGTCGCATTAGCTCATGATGTGGGAGTGTGGCCAGGGGAGAGAGCCAGGCCACCGGACTTGGTCAAACCCCTGCGCCCGGGCTTGCCCACCCTGAAACAGGAGCCGGCCTCTCCCGGCTCTGGGCGTATCGAGCTGGCCGTGAAAGGGGCCAAGTATCATCCATTCCTCTCCAGGGCTGCACGGTCCTCCCTTCGAATGTGCCTAAAGCACCGACTCAGACCATCAGCCCCGGGGCTGGATGTCCTGTTGTGCACGGAGCTGTACAGGCAACGGGAGGTGCAGTCCTACCCAGAAAGCTTTCCCTCGGCAAGGGAAGTCGGATATCAATGAAGCCACGGGAGCTGCTGAAGCTAAGCGGCCGGGTCCAGAGTGAGCCGGGAGGGGGAGAGGGGGGTCTACACACATTGCCATCAAAGCCTCCCACCCCCAACCAGATGAGCTCTGCTCCCGGGCAGGGAGTTGGGGAAGAGATCTCCTGCCGGCTCTGGGGAAGAGCAAGGACACCACAGGCTCCTTTCACTGCAGCCAAGCTTCGCCCTTGCTCAACGCCTCCCCCCACCCCAGAGGTGGCTGCAGTCCAGGGGCCAGTGCAGGGCTCTGTGCAAACACCGCAGGTGACGAGCACCTTGCCTTGCTGGGCTGCTTCTCCCCTCCTGCGGGATTTCAAGCAAAGTGCCCTACATTGGGACCCAGCGTTCAGGTCCACGCCGGCACCGGGGAAGCTGGCAGCGGAAAGGATGAACCAGGCTGCCCCCTCCTCTGCAAGCCCTGCAGGTTTGACGCCCCCGGGGATGCCCAGGGTCAAAGACAAGCCTACACGTTGTGCCACGACAGTGGTCTGAGCCCACCAGGACACACACGTCCCCGCAAAGCCTAGCGGGGGGCCGCCAAGGGCAAGACGAGAGATGACGGGATAGGAACAGGAACGAGGGTCACCAGTAAATAACCGGGGGGCAAAGCAGGGTCCTGAGCAGGGGTCCCTGAAGTCATGTTAGGCCCACTAGTCTGGCCAAGGGAAGAGGATGCCCCGCAGCCGCTTGGGTCTCCTGCGGGATGGCCAGCTTGGCCCCGGCCAGGGGGAGGCTGGCCGGAAAGCCCCCTGATTTCGTGGGGCTGTGGATGGGGTGGCACTTTGCTCCCCGGACCTTGCCGCTGGCCATCCCCCAAGGGTCCGGGGTGGCGGGTAACCCCTGCAGCCCCGGGGGGCCGGCCGGCCGGGCGCGCCTGTGTGCACGCTGACATGCTCTTCAGGAAATTGCATTAGGATCAGACGGCAGCCTCTCCAGCAAATTACAGGCTACTGCCGGGATCGGGTTTCGTTTACCCTCCGAAAAAAAAATTACAGGCCAAACCAGAAGAAAATCTCCTCTTTATCCAGCACAGCGAGGCTTTGACAAGTGCGGGGTCCGCGCGCCGGCCGGGGGCAGGAAATCATTATCTCTGCTGAAAGGGAGACAGTGTTGTTGGGCGCTTGGAAACAACCCCCGCGTTTCTTTGGCCGGGGCTTTGTTCGCGTGTGTACGCACCGCGCGCGCGGGCGCGGACATTGCATCGCTTCACACAACCTGGCCCGCGGCGGGCAGCTCGCGTGTCCGCGCAGGGCAGGCGAGGGCTGCGGCAGCCACGGGGCAGGGGGCTCATAGGCACGGCAAGCCTCGCAGGGCTCGGTGGGAACAACCAGGGCATCTGTGCTCGAGAAAGCCCCGGGCTACGACTTCCACATACTCGGCGCTTCCAATCAAGGCCAGATTTTCAAGTCTCCTAAATCAGGGGCAGGTTTCCAGCAGGGGCCGGCAGCTCCCGCTCCAGCCCTGGCTGCTCCGTCTACAGGAGGCCGTCAGGCTGCATCCGGATTACGGGGTGCAAGGGCTGAGGACCGCCTGGTGCAACGGGCCGGGCCCCGACTTTCCTCCTCCCCACCCGTTGCTAGATGGGAGCACAGCAAGGCCTGACTCTGCTGGGAACAGCACCAGGCTCTGGACCGCGGGTGGCTTCCTTGCAGGAGGGAACGTCTTCCTCTGGACGGATGGTTTGGATAGGGATGATCCCGATGACCTCTGGAGGTCCCTTCCCGCTGGATGTGTCTCGGACAGCCAGAGCAGCCCTGAGGCTGGCCCCTTCCCCACGGGCTGCATATGCCCCACTGCCCTCCCATGTTATCCCATGCGACAGCCATGCCATGCCCAGAAAGTCCCCGAGCTCCCACGTCCCAGGCAGCAAGTATCCAAGAGCCTCCAAGCGCAGGCCCCCACGCCCTGCACCCTGAAGAGCTCTCCCAAAATAGCAGCAGCAGGAGGAAAGCAGCCCTCCTCCGCCCACATCAGCTCTTTGTTTGCAGAAAGTCAGGAGATAAGGCAAAGAGCTTTTGCCAAAACAGTCCTGGGAGCGTAGCACCAAGGCACAGGATCCTAAACCCCCTCTCCTGCGCTCCAAACCCAGGGCCAGCTGGAGAGTCTCAAGCAGGGGACCGTCTCTCCTTACCAGCTGGCTCGGGCCCAGAGAGCGCTCAGCTCCCGGCAGGACACGCCACGGCGGCCCTTAGGACAAGCTGAGCCGACATCATTCCCGATCCGATCTGAGGTCCCCTTCGACGGCAACAGGGGAGGGGGCGTCTTCCGACCGCCTTTAGTGGGATGTGGGGCCAACTTGCACGCTGGAGCCCGCGCCGCATTTGGAGCTGCACGGAATCGGGACCCAAAGTTGGAAGCACACGGCCCACGATTCCCTCTACCCGCACGCACACGGCCCGGGGAGCCGGGGAGAAAGGAGCTGGGCTTGGATGACCAGCGGGGTCTAGAGAGGACAAGTTAAAAGGCCAAGTCCACAACCCCAACTTCACACCCTTTTCCCTCTGTCTACACGAGCCCCCTTCGGAAACCAGCCTCCGCGACGCAGAAACGCTCCCGCTCCCCTGCCAGGCTCCTTCAAGCCGCCTGGAAATCACACCCCGGGGCCAGGCACCCGCCTTCATCACGGCCCTCGGGCTTCCCGTCCTGGGCTGCCCCGTCCCCACCACTGCACGAGCAAAAATCCCCCTAATAAGAAGAGAGAAAGGCGCCGTCCAGCGTTAATGACCTCCCAGGAACCAGGAGGATAAATGCAGCTTTCATAGGCTCTGACCGCCTAATTACAGAGCCCGGCTGCACCAAAACTGCTCATGCCCGAGCCGCGTCCATCCCCACAGGAAACGTACTGCAAAGAATGAATGGGGACGTGAGCGGCTTGCACCCTCGCCTGGCGCTCCCCGTCTCGCACACGCACACGCACACGGCCGCAGTGCCGCCGGGCAAGGCACCCACATCCGTCAGCGCACACTCGGACCCCGCATCTTGCCCGTGTCTGTGCGCGCACGCACACACACACACACACATGCACACCCGGACACGCGCGCGCGCACACTTCCTTGGTGCAAACAATCGCTCAGTTCTGTTTGCAGGGTGTGCGCGTGTGCACGCCCGCGTGCACTCACCGCGGCGGGTCCGAGCGGCAGGAGCAGGAGCAGGAGGCGGAGGCGGAGGGCAGGCTGCGGCGACGGCCCCATGGCAGCGGCGGCAGCGGCAGCGGCGGGTGCGGGTGCGGGTGCGAGTGCGGGGCCGGGGCCGGGGCCGGGGCCGGGGCTGCCCGGGAGCCACCCGGGGGCGGGGCTCGCCCTCCATTGGCTGCCCCGGCGGGGGCGGGGCCCGGCCCCTGCACACGCACGTGTGTACACGCACAGGCACGCTCCCGCGTGCGCTCCTGTGTGCCCGTGCAGGCACCGGCACGCGCGCGCGTACGCACCCCCCGACGGCACGCACGTGTGTACATATGTGCACCCCTGTGTGCACACGCCTATGCACACCCCCTCCATGCATTCCTGTGTGCACACGGGTGTACACACACACACACGTTCATGTGTGTGCTCCTGTGTACACAATGATGCACAGGCACAAGTGCACATTTCTGCATATATGCATGTGCACACACTCATGCACTCCCGCATGCACACTGACACGCAGGCATCGCCACGTGTATACACGGATGCACACATTCATATGTGCGCTCCCGCATGCACACTGACACGCAGGCACCGCCACGTGTATACACGGATGCACACATTCATATGTGCTCTCCCGCGTGCACACTGACACGCAGGCACCGCCACATGTATACACGGATGCACACATTCATATGTGCGCTCCCGCGTGCACACTGACACGCAGGCACCGCCATGTGTATACATGGATGCACACGCTCATATGTACGCTCCTGTGTGCACAGGCAAACACTCACATATCTGGATATACCCATATGCACACACTCCTGCATGTATTCCTGTGTACACACTGATACAAATAGACAGCCTGTATGTACACATGTGCACACACTCCTATGTGCACTTCTGCAAACATATTGATACACAGGCACAAGCACAAAGGCGCACAACTGTACAGACACATGCACACACTCATGTGTGTGCTCCTGTGTACAAAACAATGCACAGGCACAAACACGCATGTGCATACACATATGCACACATTCATATGTGTACTCCTGTGTACATAATGATGCACAGGCACAAATGCACATAACTGGATATACACGTATGCACACACTCATATGTGCTCGCCTATGTCCGCACTGATACAAATGCACAGCTCTGTAGGTACACATGCATACACTCATATGTGCACTCCTGTGTCCACATTGCTACACATGCACAGGCACACACACATACACATATGCACACACATAAACACAGTCAAACACACTATGCAGGCAGCTGTAGGCACACGCTCACACAAACACACTGTACTCACATACACCCATACCTATGCAGGCAGACATAGACACACAGCCCCCCCCCCCACACACACATCCACCCAGATGCACAAACATACATGTCACCACACATTCACGCAAACACATCTGCACACCTACATTCATACAAACGCATGAAGCACCTGTGCCCATGGTTGCACATACCGAAGTGCGCACACACACACACACCTGTGCTGTGCGTACACCCATTCATACGCCATAAACACGCACACGTACACGTCAAGGAAGATTACTCGCGGCTGCCTGTTTGCTGAGCAGAGGGGTGGATGTCTGAGCTTTGCTAAATATAGGCATGTCAAGGGAAACATGCGCACAAACACACACACACACACATGCACACGCACACACCAAGCTTACAATGCAGCTGATCCTGCCCCGACCCTGCCCTGACAGTGGGGCAGGGATCATTAGGGTTTGCTGGGGCTGGCTAAATGCCCCGTGAAGAGTGCCCTGGGGCAGCTGCACGGGCTGTTTGCCGGCCCGGGGGTGGCTCCGACACAGGCTGCTCTCGCCTTCCTCCTGGAGCCACACGCTGCTGCCTTTCCACACGCTCCTTGAAGGACAGGACCTGGCTCGTCCCCAGCAGCCCTTCCAGCTGGCCTGGGCCCTGTCCAGCTCTGCCACCGACCTGCTGTGCAACCTCGAGCAAGTTACCTGCTGTTCCCTCCCCATCTGTGCAGACGTGCGCACACCAGGTGTGCCATGTGCTGGGTCCGACCCTAGGCCTGCGCCGCCCGGTCCCCTGTGTTGCACAGCGGCCAGGACTGACACTGAAAGGGAGAGTGACCCGGGGCTTTTCCTCTCGCTTGCAGCCTCTGACATTTAGGTCTGGGACAGACGTGGCATCAACCAATTCGACCCAGATCAGTCAAGCCATTTTCAAACTGGTTTATGTGTGCTGAACATCTGTTCTGTTACAGGCTTAAACCAGTTTCTGATCCGGTTTATGTGTAATGTCTGTCCCTAGCCTAGGAGGTTGTGGTCCAGAGGCCGTGCCCCTCACTCCCCTGCTCAATAGCGGCTGAAGCTCCTTTTCCTTCAGGAACGGGTCCAGGCCCTGTTTGCATCTGGCTGAACACACTGTGCACACACACATGCATGAGCACACACACACGGTGGACATTACACACGGTGGAGCTGGGCTTTGCACACCCCCGCACACTTCCCTTTGCTCTCCCCTCCGGCAGGTTGTGCATTCCCAGGACACCCCCCCGCTTTTACAAGCCCCCTGCCCCCCTCTCACGCACGCCCCGGGCCCGAGGCCATTCCTCCTGCCAGACGGACAGTAGCAGCCGCCTTTGATCTGCCTCGGTCCGTCCCGGGTTGAAAGAGCAGGAAGCAGGATTCGCCTCCCAGGCAATTGCGCTGATTCCCGGGACAGCTTTATGGGCCGCCGGTGGCTGCTGCTCTCACCCCCCGAGCCGGGGGCAGGGGGCACAGATGAGCTTCCAGATTCCTGCCTTCCTCGCCCCGCTTTGCTTTGCTAGCTCAGCTCTTGGCCCCTGTCCCAGGCTGGGCCCAGGCAGCTGGGCATCATCACTCCCTACGGCTGAGCCCCGTTGCAGGAGATGCCGGAGCCCAGGCCGCCACCCTGGGCGTGAGGCCAGACCCCGGGTGAGGCCGGCGGACGTTGCGGTGCTTTCCGTCTTTCCAAGCTCAGCTCGTGCCCCCATGCTCTTCCTCGCTCCCACCCACCCCTTCAAGGCTCCCCCCCGATTTTTCACGGCAGTGGCATCCTCGCTGCCCTCTTCTCCTCGCCACAGGCTCCTCCACCCCGACCCCTTCCCTCGCTGAGCGCCAAGATCCAGCCTCAGTCGGATCCTGTCCCTGCCCCAGCCTGGAGGAGAGCTGGGCAGGAGGATGACAAGAGGATCCTTTGTGTCCGCAGGCATCGGGGAGCTTCCCAGCTTGTCCGGCTCTGAGTGGGGCTGGAAAGGACCCCAAGGGTCTCATAGTCCAGGCCCTGGCCCGGATGCAGGACACGCTGGTCCTCCATCGTTGGCTGTCACTTGATGTTTTGCGCACAGGGATTACACTCGCGAGATGCCTAGGAGGACAGGGTTGTTACTTTCTGCTGGGGAAACTGCGGCAGCGAGGTTAAGGGATGTGGCAAAGGCCCCGGAGTGGGGGTCGGTGTCGGAGGCAGGATGGGACACCCCTGCGGGCCTGGAGAGCGTGCGTGCTTGGGTGGATCAAGGCTGGGAGACGAGCCCTGGGGAGACCAGCTCGTCCTGCGCTCCCTCTCCTGACCCCTCCGACACGCTCCTCCGAGCCTGGGAGCGCTTTGCTCCCGGGCGAGCGGTCTGACCCAGAGCAGCCCGGTGCCTGCCATCCAGCCTGGCCCCTCAGCCCCGCAGCTAGAGACCCCAGACAGTTCAGCGAGGCCTGCCCGGCTCCCCTGCTCCTTCGCCCGTGGCTCCTGGTCCTCTCCCGGTTCCCCGATCAGCCCAGCCCCTTGCTCGGACTGGCCCCGGGCACCAGGGCCTGCTCGGGGCAGGGAGGGAGCTGACAAATGGTTGGGAACACAATGGTGGGAGCAGAGGGACTTCAAAGGGGCTATTGATGGGAAGATCAGAGAGCGGCCAACTGCAATCCCGGCCCCCAGCCGAGGGCAATAGGATTTTATGGCCTGGTCCGGCTCCCTTTCAAGCCCCGAGAGCTTTTGATTCTCCCCCCACACCTTCCCCACGCCTGCCCTGCCAGCCGGACTGGAGGCTGGAGTTACCTGGACATCCCGGCCAAGCATTATTGCCAAGCCCTGCAGGGGTGGAAAACCTTAGGAGAGGGCTCTGGGGCAATGGGAGGGGGGACCTGATGCTTCCAGGGCCTGGAAAGAGCGGGGCGGCGGAAGAGAGGAGCGACGTGCATGTTCTGGGTAATGGAGCAGCGGGCAACGTGGCATCCCCTCGGCTGGCCAGCCCTCCGGAGGGCTTCCTGTTTTCCAGAGCGTCTAGCCCCCAGCTCTGCCACAGCCCTGCCAGTCGACCTTGGGCACATCACTTTCCTCTCCGTGCCGCCATTCCTATGCCCAGAGCTGGCGGTGAGGCTGGACAGGGACTCTCAGGCCAGGGGAGTCCTGCGAGGCAGGTGCCAACACATTCGGGTCCCCAGCTGCCAAAGGCAGGAGGCTGGGGAAATCCACCCGGCTGGGGTCAGATCCGGGGGGTGCAGCGGTGCATTTCCACCCCGCTTTGAGTCATGCTCTACCCACGGTTAGACCCGACTGCCTGGCAGTGGCAGCAGCGAGGCCGTCATTTAACTTCACGGCTCACTGCAACCTACCCGATTCCTGCTAAACTCTTCACCCCGCGGGAGTTAATGCCCCTCTCCCCTTTCTCGTGGTCTTTCACGGTTCCACTAACCGAGCCGGTCCTTCTTCTGCAATCCTCCTGCCTGTTCGCTGCTCCTGGGGATATAGCTCCTATTTCACAGCTCCCGCAGGCTGCTTTTAACGAGTTAGAAACATTCACGCGGGGGTGGAAACGTTAACTCTGGGGAACATTAGCTTGGGTGTGGAAATAACGGTCAGCGGAGCGTTGCATGCACTGCAGGATGCTCGAGGAGGTTAAGTTTGCTTTTATGAATCTGAAAAAAAGATATCTTTAATGACTGCAGGATTAATGGAACAACTTCTGATTATTCTTGCCTCGTCTGTTGTGGATTCATACATAATCCGTGATGCGGCGTGGACAGGACAAGGAGCAATGGGCTCACGTTGCAGGTTGGATATTAGGAAAAACTTTCTTGCTAGGAGGTTAGTAAAGCACTGGGACAGGTTACCTAGAGAGCCTGTGAGATCCCCATCCTTGGAGGTGTTGAAGACCCGGGTAGACAAAGCCTTGGCTGGGATAATGTGGTTGGAGCTGGTCCTGCTTGGAGCAGGGGCTGGACTAGATGTGGGGACCCTTCCCACCCTCATGGCCTATGATGCTATGAATACATATTACAATAAAGGTGGGGTTTTTTCTTTTACTTTGATTTTTAAATGGCAGACTATAGCCCTGGCCCCGCACGTATTAGTGACACTTCTGGTTTCTCTCAAGTGTGTGTTGTGTTGCATGTGAGGATGCACCTCACCATCCGTGCCCTCCCTTTGCAAACTCCTCCATCCTCCCATGGCTGGACTCCTCCACCCTCGGGTTACCTCTCGGTGTCCTGCAGCCCCAGGCAGGTCCCCGCTTCGCGCTGGGCGCTGCACAAACACAGCCCAAGCCGCTGGCGACACGAGGAGCTCCGGTCACGTGTGACAGGGACACAAGTGGATGTCTACCTAGGAGGCCGAATGCAGGATCTGACCCCTCTAACTGCCTACCGGTGTCTGGGGAGGGGGTGGGCCTGCTCCCGGGTGGTTTGGGGTGGCATTTATTCCAAGCACCAGGATGCACCTGTTATTTGTTGGAAGAGCTGGCAAAGGTCTCAAGGCGAGAGGCTCGTGCAGCAGCCGGTCCCAGCGGTCACAGGCCCTGCCAGCTCTGGCGAGGACCACCCCTCCGTCCACGGGGACGTGGCCCAGCCAGCTCCCCTCCCGCCGGTCCCCGAGCTGGCAGGCAACCACGCCGCGGCTCAGGGATGGGGCAGATGGAGCGGCTTCCTGGAGGGCAGGGGGCCTGGCTGGGCTTTTTTGCAGCTGTCGCGCTTTTACCAGCCCCTGACGGGCTTCCACGTGGCAACGACCTTGCCCTCGGCGTGGACATAGTAGACGGGGTGCATGGCTGCGGTGGCACAGGCCTGCAACACGCACGTGGGACGTGGGTCAGGGCACCGTCCCCGAGATAACCACCCCGCAGGGAGCCGGCCTCGGGGAAGGGGATGCCGAAGAGCCCGCTCCAGCCCCGGCACCGTCCCGTGGGGCGTTGGAGTTGGGCTCCCTACTCACGTGGTACGGGATCAAGGCCAGGAGGCTCCCCAGGGGGAACTTGCTGAAGTCCAGCGCCCCCACGACGGGCTCGACGCGGCCGTGCTCCTGGGTCATTCCCACCAGCCTGCGAGGAGGGAAAGAAATGGGTCTGCAGCAGACGTGGCCCTGCTCTCCAGAGCCCAGCTCCCTCGGTGCGGCTGGTGCAGCGGGCACGGAGCGGGCCGTGTGTGCAAGGGAGGTGTGCGGAGGCGTCTGCAGGAGACACGGCTGCTCGAGCAAGGCGATGTGTGGAGGGAGGACAAGGCTGCACCAGGCTCTTCTGGGCTGCTGCAATGGTCCATAGAGGACTGCTGCACCTGGACGCACGTTAGATCGCCCCCAAAGCTGCTCTACCTCGCGTCAGGCCCTGTCTTGTCTCCGACAGCGGCAGAAGTGGATGCTACAGAGGGCGAGCATTAAACCGGGTCTCTCCCCTATTCAGTACTCTCCTTGCCATGCAGAGATACCAAAGGAAACACCTCCAATCCTTCTGTTCAACCGTCCATTAATTTATCTAGTCCCTTTTTGAACCAGGCTAGGTGCGTCTTTACTGCTCAGCACAGATACGTTTATCAGAGGATAAACTGAGTCTGGAGAAGGGCAGCTTTAGGACCATAGGAAAGTAGGGCTGGAAGGGACCCCATAAGGTCATCTCGTTCAGCCCCGTGCTCAAGGCAGGATCAATCAATCCAATGACTAACCCATCCCGGCCAAATGTCTGTCCAAAGTAGTCTTGAACATTTTAAGGGATGGAGAATCTGCAATTTGCCCCTGCTTGGCCACCCTCCTCCTCTTCATTTCCCTTGCCGCAGCTCGAGGCCGTTGCTCCTAAATCTGGGAACAAACGGGTTGTTAAAAGAGGGTGGAGATCATCATCTCCCGTGGCCGAAGGGCAAGGACAAGAAGCAATGGCCTTGAATTGCAACCAGGGGGATTCAGATGTGTGCTGCAGTTCTCCTAAAGAAGGACAGAGCAAGAGCAACCCCAACCCCAACCCCAACCCCCTGCCACCACCTCCACCTCCGCTCGGCCATGCTCACTTCAGGTCGGGGTGGCCCTCGATGAGCGCGTAGCCCGTGGGCAGCTGCCCCAGGCCGTGCAGGCTCAGCCCGGCCCAGCCGCAGTCCACCAGGAGCTGGTTGCGGTGTGGGTAGTGGCCGATCACCCTGGTCAGGACCCGGACGGCGACGTCCTCCAGCTGGCAGGACCCGATCGTCACCTGCTGCAGGTCTGCGGAGCGAGAGGCAGCCCCCGGGGCTCGAGCGGCTTCCCACGTCCCCGCTCCTAGATGGAGCTGGAGGAGGCGTGTGGGGACCCAGGCGGCCCCAGGCCTCGGGCCGGGTGTGGAGGCTTACCGTAGAAGATGTAGTTCCCGGGGTGGACCTCCGTGAGCTTGCCCATGTCGGCCACGGGGTGACTGCAGGACGGGGTGGACCCGATGCTGGACGCGGGGCACGTCACGCCTGCCTCCTGGAGCCTGCGGGGACAAGACCGGTGCCACTCTGCGGGGCAGGGATGGGGCCGGTGTCCTGGCAAGGCCCCCGCGTGGCAGGGCCGTGCTGCGACCCCCATTCAACAGCCGGGAAACGGGGGTGCAGAGAGGGGAAGTGACTTGTCTGAGGCCACACAGAGAGTCTGTGGCAGAGCAGGGAGCCTTAAACCACCAGGCCGTCCTTCCTCTCCGTGGCCTGGGAGGTTGTGAGAGATCGTGGAGGAGGTGAGAGATGGACTGGGACGCCGAGCGCATCCCTTCATCATGCCTCGCCTCTGTTTCCCCATCTGTAAAATGGGGGCAATGCCGCTGACCTCCTTGGCGGCTCTCTCCGTCACCCCACAGCCACACCTCCACTCTGGAAGTGCTGGCTTAGCCCTGCCGTGTCCAAACCACCACCGAAATAGGGGATGGGTGTCTGGCAGCGAGAGGACGCGCAGCTCGGGCTCTGCAGCCGAGCTTGCGGCGGCGCCTGGAGAGCATCATCCCTGCGAACGCTAATTTGTGAGAGACGTCTCCCATAAATAACCGGGCAGCAGGAGCCTGTGGTATGCTGCAACGGTCCTGGCCCCGAGCCTGCTCCCTTCCTCCTCTCCTCCCTGCCCCGATCCACCGTCCCACCAGCGTGTCCGGAAAGGCCGGGGGACGACGGCGATAAAACCAGAGCTGCGGTCCCCGCAGCCCGCGCGCCCCCTACGACACCTGCAACGAGCCCCTGAACGGCAGGACGATCTTTCCCGTTGGAGAGGAAGGCGCAGACCGCCCCAAGAAGCAGCATCCCCTGCCCTGAATCGACACCGAGCCCTTCCCTTCCTGGGAAATCAGCTCACAACCATCAAGGCCAAGCAAGGACCTCTACCGCTGCCTGGTCTGACTTCCCTCATCGCTGCCGGCAATCCCTCGAGTGGAGGACGATCTCTGCCACGGCTCGTGGATGGGCCACGGCCAGCCTGGGGTTTCTGAGATGCAGGGGCCGTGTCCAGGCTCCCAAAAAGCCCATGTTGGTAAAAACGGTCCCAAATCAGCCAAATCTCTCCCCAGATGCATCCCTGTGGTGCAGCGCTGAATAGCCTGCCTCCTGCACCACACAGACGCGGACAGACTGGTTCTTGTTCGGGGGCGACGCAAGCCCCCAAGTGCCGCCTGGACGGCTTGGCACGCGCGGGGTCTGCGCCAGGCCAAGAGCCCTGATTTTGGCTGCCCAAAGGCATTTGGATGAACCCATCCAGCGAGACCTGAATAGCAGCAAGTCTTTAGGGAGCTGCAACCACCTGCAGCTGGGCAGATGTTTGCGGAGAGGCCAGCCTGGGCCAGGTGGTCACCCATCTTTCCTCCCATAGCTCATGTTCCTCATGCTTAACAACCGGCCCCAAAGCAGCTCATCCATCCCCTCTCGTCCCCGGCTGGCGCCGTTCAGGGGTGCCTCTGGGGAGCCAACGGGCGGTGCAAATAGCACGTGTCCAAAGGAGGCTGCATCTGTAGGGAAGGCACAGCGCAGCACGCGGACGCGCACACCCACGGGTAACATTTGCTGTCATTGCAACAGGAACCTGCCAGGCTTTGCTGGATGTTTTGAACTCCTCCTGGTCCTTCCAGGAGCTGACAAGGCGCGTCCCCTCCCCAGAGCCAGCCTCCCCTCCCCGGAGATGTTGCAATGCGCACATCTGGCAGACAGTCCTTGCCGGAGGGCGAACCTCGGCAGCGAGGTTTCAGGCAGCCCCAGCTGCGCCAGCGACTGCCACCACTGATGTGGTTTTACCAAAGGAGAGCAGCAATGCACCCGCAGCCCCCCCCAGCCTGCCCTGCTCCCGGGCTTCCTGCGGGCTCCATGTCCGCAGGGGCCTGCTGCAACCGCTCCAGGCGGTGGTGGACCTCCAGATGTTTGCAAAGCAGCTGTCCTGGCAGTTGAGGATCCAAAGTTGGGGGCAGGTTGTGGGCAAACCTGGTACGCTTGAGTCACGGGAAGGTCATGGGTCCTAAACCAGGCGAGACAGATGCCCGTCTCCTCTCCTCCAGACCACACGTGCCTGGCTCCCTCCACCTTTCCTCGCACAGCTATGCGCCTCTGTTATCTTTGCCACTCACCTCCGAAGCCCCTTCTGCATCCTCGTAGTTTCATAGATGTTACTGATAATCGGGTCCGTCCCCCTTAAAAATCAGAGCCCAGAACTGCACCCAATACCCCAGCTGAGGCCTAAACCGGCTGTGCGGCAGCTGCCACGCTCCACCCCAGAGACGGCTGCATTTCAGGGCTGCTGTCTGTATGGTGCAGAGGTTAACTTGCTATATATATATAACTTGCTCCCAGACACCCACCGCTCCCCGATCCCCAGGAGAACTTTTACCATCCTTTCTCCGATGCCCAATGAAGGGCGTTGGCGTGCAAAAGCTTGCAATGAAAGAAATTGTTTTGCAAAAATCTTGTTGGTCTAATACAAGATATCATCACTGATTGCCTTTCCCCAACGCTTTGCATTTCCAAGGTGAGCGCTGCAAGGCAAGGCAAGGCGCTGCGGGAGACTTTCAGCCGGTTCCTGGCGAGATGTGCTCCAAAGACACAGCGATGAGAAGAGGAATCTGCCTCACTGTTTTACAAAACGTTTCCTCGTTTGGGGATGGAAGATCCCGACACCCCAAACATTTTGAAATAGCTTTGACTTTTTCTTTTAACGGCTCCATCACGGGTCGAAGCCCGTCCCCCGAATGACAAATGCCCGTCCCATCCCAAACCTCCAAGGGAAACAAACGTTTCACTCCAAGTTTGCGCGTTTTTTCCTTCCTACTTTCTAACGGCACCAACATTTCTACCTCGGACACCTTCGAATTGACTTATGGAGGGAGCAGATGAAAAGGCGGCCTCGTCTCTCCCCCAACCTCGAGCCCCTTCCCCCAGCTCTTCTCTGAACGAAGAAGCATGGGGGCCCCTGAATCGGAGACGCCGTTTCCCCTTCAAAGCATCTCGGAGCTGTATCTGGAGCTGGATCTTAATGACAGCTCAGAACAGAGATCCTATTCATAACAAGGGGCTTCCTCAAAGCCAGAGCCTTGTCAGGCAGCTGGTATAACTGCTTCCTTTACTAGCAAGTGACCACGCGGAGGGCGGAAATGGAAGTTTCCCAGCTGGAGAAACCAGAGACAGGTCTACAACTGGGATCTGGATGCATAATCCAAGCCCCTCTAAAATCAAGAGGTGCTCTTTGAGGACGGTTGCACCAATCTCTCCTAGAAAGGATGGGACCTCAAGAGACCCCAAGGCACAGAGGCCGGGCAGGCTGCTCCTAAGCCGCTCCAGACCGACTTGCATCCCATGTCTGCTACGAATCCCCCAAGGAAGGATGAAATCTCGGTTCTGTGCAAGGTCCTGCTCGAGCAGAGGGGTGAGCCGGAGGGCCTTGCAAGGTCTTTTCCGGGCTTTCCTAAGGGCCGAGGAGATGGTCTAATGTGCTCCTCCGGCTTCCACGCATGCCTGGGTGAAACACTGCGCTCCTGCCCCGCCAGTCCCAGCAGCCCGAGGGACAGGGGGCTTTCCTTGCATGCAACCCGTGATGGAGCATGACGTGTTGGCCGAACGGGATATTTCTGCTGGGGAGCACACTTCGGTTATCTCAGCTCACGCTGGCACGCGCCAACAACCAGGATGCACGCTCAGCCCACCTGCTCCTACCCCGTGTGCGGCCAGACGCTGCACGAGCATCAGGGCATGACCTTGTTCCCTAAGGCTGGCACCGAGACGGCCTTCCTGCAGCACGTGAAAGCCATTTGGTGCGTGCTCCCACCGGGGAAGGGGGTGAAAGTGCCCTAGGACATGAAGCCTGTTTGCCACGGGCCGTGTCCCGGCAGCTGCAGAGGATTCCTCTGCGCTCCCTAAGCAGCGTGTGCTTGGGACGGGTAAATGCCCAGGAAGCCCCCATGGGGAGCACGCCAAGTCCCAGCACTTTCCTGCCCGGTTTGCAGCTCCCCCACCCCAGAAGCAGCCGCATCGCAGCGCTCACAGCGCTTTAGGGACAGCAGGCATATCCCCGGGTGGGACAGACGGGTTTGGGAGCCCCATGTGCCTTTCCGCCCCCCGCTTGCCTCTCTCCTCGGCCCGGCTGGGTCTGTGGGAAAGGGGTGGGTCTGGTGTCTGCCCCCTGGAACATTTCCTCCCTCCCTCCCGCTGCGAGGTTTGCATTTCTTTTCGGGGTCTTGCTCTGTCCCTGGCACCTGGCCAGCCCCCACCCAACCGGCCTGCTCCCCACCTGGGTTTCATTAGGCTCTGCCTTGTTGTTTGGTCGGGATGGCTCCGCGCAGAGACAGCGAGAGGCCCTGCGGACCCCAGCCCCGACGCCCGTCACAGCCCCCGGGCAGGGAACCGGGGGGCCGAGAGGGGCACAGGCTGCCCTGCCCATTGCCCCATCACACGCATGCAGACCCCCAGAGCCCTCTCACATGTCCATGCCCACTGGCAGTTGTGCAAAGCAGCCCCCAGCCTCGTTGCACACCACGTTGCTCTCCTCGGGCACGACTGGCTCCAGCTCCCACGTTCACCACGTGTCGAGCCCAGTCCCGTCGCTCTGCGATCGGGTGAGGCAGGGGGAATTGCTGGGGAAAGCTGGCCCGTTTGGGCTTCCAGCATGCTCGTCCCTCGTCCATGCAGCACCTCGGAGATCTGCAAACCTGCTCCCGGCTGCCTTCGCATCCACGCTCGCCTCCCAGCCGCCAGCCCCGCTCCGGTCCTGCTTGCATCCTCCAGCAACTACCAGGCGGTCGGGACCCCTAGGAAGCATCTCAGCATCCAGATGGGCCCTAGGTGCTTTACGGACATGTGACCCCGTTGATTTTGCAAGCCGTTGACCACCCGGGCAAGGCCAGGGGCACCCCGGGAGAAACCCAGCGAGGAGAAGGGTCTTGCCCCAGACAAGACCCTGGTTCCAGCAAACCCCGAGGTGGTGCAGTCTCCATCCTCGGAGGCTTTTAGGACCAGGCTCAACAAAGCCTTGGCTGGGATGATGTAGTTGGGGCTGGTCCTGCTTGGAGCAGGGGTTGGACTAGGCGTGACCTCCTGAGCTCCCTTCCACCCTCATTTTCTATGATCCTTTGATTTGATGACAAGGGCGCAGTTTGATGCCAGGATCAGCCATAGCGAGCGCGGGAGGACAGATACAAAGGATGCCGCCCCGTCCCAGGCAGGCCAAAAGGATGATCCCAGCCACTTTCCCCATCTCTAACTCCAACGGTGCTCTGTGGAAGCATAAATGCACAGCTGCTGAGCCCAGGATGCAAATGCAATCAGCACAGCGCAGGGAAAATGCTGCCTGAGCCCATCACTCAAGGACACAGGACTTGCCAGGCCCATCAGCAGTGCCAGAGGAGTATCAGAGGCTCAGTGGAAGGGGTATTATTACTGCCATGAAAACCAAGACTCAGTTTTCCCTGATTATTTTTCCTTCAAGAAACCAGGGAGAGAAATCAGCCAGGCATGTACCAGTGCCCAGCTGGTCCCCCTCACCCCCAACCTCCCCAAGAGCCAGAGGTGTTCGGGTTTGCATTGCATTGCAAAGCACAGAGCAGGGCGGTGCGTATGGAGCCATCGCTGCTCCCCACCGGTGCCTGGTCGAACTCACTCACCCCACCCCTATAACCGATGTCCCGGGCTAATATTTCAACAACCGAGGACAGCCTTTGGCCCAGAGGACGTCACGATGCTTGCATCAGCACAACGGCGCTGCGCGCTGCTCTGTTTGCGCTGCAGGAGCGATGCATTCGTGGCCTCAATTCGAGCCCGTCTCCAGCCTACGGGCAGCAAGGAGGGCTGGAGGGTACGACAGGATCTGTGCTCCGGAGGGGACTTGTTCTGGCCTCCACTGCCTCTCCCAAGCCTTGCTCCCTGTGCCACCCAGCTCAGCTGCCAGGCAATCATGGTCTCAGGTTGGCTGCATCCCTTTGCTGAGAAGCCGGATAGCTTTTGAACTACTGAGGCACCAGTTCAAGTCTCCCTCCAGCAGCTGGGGGATGGCCCATGTGAACCTCAGCTCTCTGCAACTAGATGGCTGCCCTGCAAAGTCCACTGCTGGATCTGGCACGAAGGGACACAGTCAATGGCACACGTATGCCATAAGTGATCAGGTGCTTGGTTGCAGCCAGGGTGAGTCTGGAGCGTGATTCATGCCTCTGGACCCACGACCTTAACACGCTGCTCTCCTGGGAGAGAGCGTGAGGGTCAGCGAGGCTGGAGACTCGGCTCCCCCTTTTCCTAGCAGCAGTGGATCCTGGTCACAGCCCTGTCTTTCTCCCTCCCTCTGCTCACCATTGCCTGGATCCTCATTTGGTGCAAATCCACTGAGGTCCCGAGCTGTGCGGATTAATCCCAGCGGAGGGCTTGGCTGGGGCAACACCTCCAGGCCGGAGCATCGGACTCAGAGGGCACATCTACACGTGCATTAACTGTGCATTTAAGTTCATACTGTTTAATCAAGTCCTAAATAAATGTGCAGTAGCCAGAGCTAGTGCAGAGCAGCACCAGAGAGTGCCTTTTTAGTGACGCGATGGTGCATCAGCCTAATAACACTGCGCAGCAGCATATTAGCACCGTTTGTGCGGGGACGTGCTACCGCCCAGTGTTTTTAGGCTGCTGCGCATTAAGCGTCTCGTGTAGACGCACCCAGTAGGGTGGCATCTGGGCATTCACATGCTACAACCCCAGCTCGGTGCAGTTCCCATGCTTTCTCTCTGTGCAGTCCTGGCCCGTGGCTGGAAACAGCCCCCGTGGACCAGCTTGCAGCCTGCATTGCTTTGGGATCCCATCCCAAAGCCCCAGGGAGAGGTGAAGGCTTCGGATGGGGGTGTCTGGGAAGCCCCCCCGACCCTCCTTCTCTTCCCAGGCAAGTGAGAACTATTCCTCCCACTTTGCTCCTGGATGACAAATGCCACTTCTCTGCCCTGGCTTTGTTCAGGGACAAAAGGGAGGAGGAGGGGGGAGCTTCAAAGGCACCTGGTCACCTGGAGCTCTGGGGGGAGGTGGCAGGATAGCGGCTTGGCCCCCCAGGGCGCGGAGCTGGGGGGTGAGAGAAGCATCTCAGGAAACGAGACCACCCCCAGGAGTTTTATTGGCCCTGCTTTATGATGACAGAGGAAAGCAGATTTGCATTTACAGCCTGTTAAACCCACGCACTTCAAGAGCTGTTTGGTTTTAACGACCTTCACAGGGGGCTGCACAAAGACCGGGCGGTGGAAGGGGGGCACGGGGGCAGGGGGGGACCCTGGGGCGCTCAGGCCCGGCCCCACAATACAAGGACCTCCTGCTCTCCTCCCCTTTGCAACAGCTGGAGAGGCAGAGAGGCACGGCCCAGGGGATTGTGCGGTGTGCACCATCTGCACAGCACACGTATGTGCGTGCACACGCGACAGGAGACTGCCGTGGAAAGAAAAGGAGATGGGCTCACTCGAGTACTCAGGAGCAAGGCTGTGTGCACACACCGCCCCGTCGGCACACTGTAGTCTGTACGCAACCCCATGCCAGAGGAGGGTGGGGAAGCACAGGAATGGGTTACCCAGAGCAGTGGTGCAGTCTCTATCCTTGGAGGTGTTGAAGACCCAGGTGGACAAAGCCCTGGCTGGGATGATGTAGCTGGGGCTGGTTCTGCTTGGAGCAGGGGTTGGACTAGATGTGACCTCCTGGGGTCCCTTCCAGCCCGTCCTGACCAGCCAGAGGGACGATCCCAGCCACCTGCCTCATCTCTAGTTTGGGGGGCAGGTTGGACTCTCATATTGGTCTCCATGTCACAACACCTGGCTTACTTTCCTTTGGAGGTAGGACAGCAATGCTGAGATCTCAGACCCTAGCCCTAATCCTAACCCTAAGTTCGGGTGGCTGAGAGGCCTCCTAAAAGCTGTCTGCCAAAAACATCATCCAAGTGGTGCGTACTTCTGTTTGCTCTGGGTCTGCCTTTCCAGCCACCACGGTAAGGCCATGCACTTCATTATGTTAACACAGCACATAATCTAGGATAGTTTCATAGCTGTTCGGGGCTGGAAGGGACCTTACAGACCCTTGGGTCCAGTCCCCCGTTGCATGTGGGCAGGAAAGATGACCCCAGCAAGGTGGGCGTCAAGATGCTTTTTGAAGATCACCAGGGTGGGTGAGGGCAGAAGTATCTAGGACCATAGCAGAAAGGTAAGGGTCAGTGGTCCATCCAAGCCTTGGTGGCCCATTGGGCTAGCATGGTGAAGGCATGCCACGTAGCATGCAGAGATACATGGCTGGGCTGCAGTAGAGTAGGACCTGGGGGTGCCAGTGGACCAGAGGCTGGAGATGAGCCCGCAGGGGGTCTTGCTACAAACAGGTCAATAGTAGACGGGTCTGTATTAATAGGAGCAGCCCTTGCAAGTCGAGGGAAGTGATTCTCTTGCTCTATTCGGCACTGGGGAAGCCTCTCCATCCAGTTTTGGGCCTTGCACTTCAAGAAGGATGGGGACAGATTGGAAAGAGTCCAGCGCAGAGCAACAGGAGACCTGGAAAACATGATGGATGAGGACAGGCAGGAAGAACGAGGACTATTTAGCCCGGAGAAGAGGGGACTGAGCAGGGATTTGATCACAGACTGCCAGTCCCTGAAGGGTGGTCACACGGAGGATGGTTGGGGAGCGGGTGGGATCCTGGCCGTCTCCAGGTCTGGCAGAGACGGGCTCGAACAAAGCTCCAGCTGCAATGTCAAGTGCAATGCAAACCCCATGACGTTGCTCCCTCAAAGGATCTCGCCAGGGCTGTACCGGCAAACCTGCCCGGCAGAGACCTTGTCTGTGGTGGAAAGGGTTTGCCAAGCGTTACCCCGACATAGCTGATTTCTGGCTAGCTCTCTCCTGGGTGCACAGCTCACGACACTCCTCCCGGCTCTCCCGAGCGAAGGACGCGGGTCCGTGCCCGCTGATGGCTTTAGCTGAATCGGGCCAAACTTGCAGCACAGCTTTGAAAGGCAGGCCAAATCTGAGCCTCCCGAGTGCCTGAATCCCATCTGCGGAGGTTCCCCGCGAGCTTCGGAGATGAGACATTGTCCGGTAACAGTGAGTCAGCGGCTGTGTGTGGTCTAATCGTATCCAACCTTGGATGCAAGCCCGAGGAGGAGGCCGTGGCGTACCTGGACTACCCGCGGTGCAGTGCACAGCCTGCGGGGTGCTACCGACTGCACCTGAGGCTGCAAAGGCGGGATCTTCTGCCTCGGTCTCTATGGCTCATACCTCCTCCAGGGAGCAGAAAGGGATCCCAGCCTCTGCCCTCAGTGGCAGCAGTGCAATATTAAAGCCCTGCTTGAGAAATAGCATGCGACTTTGCTAAAAAGGCACCATTGTGCTGCCTGCAGAGGGGGAAACTGAGGCACAGAGCAGAGACAGATCCACTGGAGGGGTGGAAACTGCCTTAGTGCCATTCGCTTCAATGGGGAATCTCTGCCAGAGAGGGAGGAGCTGGCTTTTGCAGCCCTTCTGCTTTGCACAGCACTGTCCACGTGCATGCTTTGCACGTGCTCCATCCATCCGAGCAGGCCTGGGCAGTCCTGGCACTGGTGATGTGGCCGGCAGCTTAAATTTAGATGAATTTTCCAGTTCAAATAATACTGGATCACACTATACTATGGCACCCTGCCGACCACTCGGTGCAGAAGGTGCACGGGTCCCTTTCCGGCTCCCTGCTTTCTGTGGCTTAGCAAGGACGGAGGGGGACATGTTTCCAGGGCCGTGAGCTGGGTGGAAAGGGTCTGGTGCCAGGACGTGACACTGGTTTATGGGATCTGTGCCTCTTGGTGATTTTTTAACTCCAAAGCCAATTTCCCCCTTGGCCATGCAATGGTTTCAGCCCCTGGGGCAGCTGCTGCTAGTGTGGACACCAATTGCACGACTGCAGCACGATGGCCTTTAGCTTTCCGCTTGCAGGAGAAATGGAGCTAGCTCCTGGAGTCCGATGGGGACGTGGCCTCAGATGGTCTTTGCCACGGATGGGCATCATCCCGGGCTAATCAGGACAGAAGTGGATGAGCAAACCCACAGAGAAGGATTGTATTCAGCCAGGGCTTTAACCGAGGGGAACCTTGCTGCAACCGGGCTTCAACGCCCGGCTCCCCAGCCCAGCCGGACGGGAACTGCTCCTTTGCTGAAGTCGGCGGTGTTACACCAAAGCTGAACTTGGCCCCGCAAGCTCCGTGCAGCCTGAGACCATGGCAGCCCCTGCCAGACTAAGGCTGCTGCCACCCCAGCAGGGTGAAGCCGGGGCGAGGGGCATGCACGCGCTCTGATTACACAGCGGTGATTGGCACGGGACCGCCCAGGACGTGGCTTACCACCGAGGCTGAAGCCCTGAGCAGAGTGTGGGTTTGGCCTCGAACTCAAGCTAAACCAAGCAGGACTGATCTAAGATAATGCCGGCACCCGCATGCCACACACATGTGCGAGAGGGACGGGAGAGCTGCACGCCCGCCTCACGCCAGGGGATGCAGCCTGCAGACTCCCTCCCACTGCCACCGGTCCCCTGCATGGCACGCAGTGCTCCTAGCAAGGACATCTTAGTGCCATGCCATCCTTCTCCCATGCCGAGGAAAACCGAGGCTAGCATTAGCAGAAAAGCCGCTGAATCTGCACAGAAGAGTCGGGATGGCATCAAAGCAACACCTTCATCACCGAAATCTCCTGGCACGGGCGATGGCTGGACTTATTCGTACACTATAGACGGGTGCCCAAGTTAGCTGTGAGCATGAGTAGCGGTGGTGTCATGGTCCTACGGCACTTATTACAGGAGCGGGGACATTGCTGCTCTGATTCCACCCTGTTCTTTGCATTCCCGTCGCCTGTGGCCCCAAAATGCGGGCGGCTTTTCTCTGCAGCATCAAATTGCTGCTCGGTCCGGTTGCAACGCGGGGGCAAGAGGAGAGATTGCTGCATGTGCAGTTGCAGTCGGATGCAGCTTGGCATGCCTCAGCGTGAGCAATGCAATAGGCACTGGAGCCACTGAACCACGCTCAGGGACAGTACCCTAACGTGATGGGTGGTGGGCATCGATTCTCTCCCTCGTGGCATAGGACACAGGACTGACGGGGTCCCGTCCTGTGTTTGCAGGTAACCATTTACCGAGGGCTTCCCCCAAATCCTCCCACACAGCCACAAGGGACAACACGAGCAATACCAAGGAAGCCACAACATGCCACGGGAGATGAGGGCACAGCCGATGCCTGGCACCCCCAGGACAGGGGTCCGGCCCCGAGCCCCGAGCCTGCGCCAACTGCTGAAGGCGCCACGCAGGGTCCCCGCCTCGCGCCGTGGCACCGGTCCAGCAAAGCACTTAGGCTCTGATCCCGCTGCCATTGAAGTCAACACGGGCCCAGTGACAGGCTTCGCTGGGGGCAGAGGCAGGCTGGTAAGCCCAGGATTAAGTGCTTTGCTGGCCCGAGAGCGCTAAGCCGAAGCACATACCAACACCCCCATAGCCCGGGAGTAGGGCTGGACGGCTCGGAGCTGCTTGCCCCGGCCGTCGAGGGACGCAGATGGACCTCTGCGGAGCGCAACCTGCCCTGACCCCGGCGAGGATGCAACGGGGCCGGTCCCCCGGGCAGCTCTGACCCCATCGCACGGTTGCTTCGGTGCGGAGGGTGGCGATAATTGAGGGGGCTGCAGGGATCGCTTGTCTCCCCGGCCCACGAGCCCACACGCAGGCACCGGAGAGCAGCTCTGCTCTGCAAATAGCTCTCAGGAGCTAAGCCTGCCCGGAGGCACATGGCTCCAGACCCGGGCAGGGCTGGGGGCGCGGGGGTTGACCTGTTGCCTGCATGCCCAGCCAGAGCCAGCCTGGTACTTGGCACCCGAGATGGTCCCGATCCAACGGGCTGGGTACGAGACCCCCCGAGCTGGGTCGAAGGAGAGCTCTCGGACCCCTACGCCGAGGCACTGGACAAGAACTTGGCACCCCTATCCCGGGGACCCGAAGTTTCCTCCCGACCCCCTGGCCCTGCCGGCACCGCTTCTGGGTTCGCCGCGGTGCCCTCCCATGCTTGCACACGCGCGGAGGAGCTGATGCCTTTCCAAGCGTCTGCCCCGAACAAGCCTCGCAGCCTCGGCGGAGCCGAGCGTGGGCCGGCCGGGGAGGGAGCGGGGCGGGAAGCCGGGCCCGCTGGCAGCTCCCAGCGCTGGCGTGGTTCAGCTCCAAGCACGCGGCCCCTTCCAACCCGCATGACAGCACGGGCCCGGGGGCCAAGATAAACCTGCCGGGTGCCATAACCTGCCCGGGCATCGCCTGCCATCAGCAACCGCTGGAGCACAGCGGCGGTTTAGCCTCGGCCCCCGCGGCCTCGCTCGACCCTGGCCTGATTCATCGCCCTGGCCTCAACGCCGGCTGCAAATGACCGCTGCAAGGCACTCTGGGGGTTTGGTCAAGGGATGCTCTCCCGCTGCCAAAGGGCCGGGCAGGGGCGTTGTGGGGCGCGGAGGGTCTCCCCGCTCTCGGCCCAGCCTGCAAGATGCTCTGGGCGGGGATGGGGGCTAGCGGAGACTTCCCTGCACGACCTTGGGGGGGTAATGGTGCACGGACATACCCGGGGATGTCGCTTGAGCAAAGCAGTGGCCGAGCTGAACCCCAGCTATCCCCCAGGCAGGAGGGTCCCCAGCTGGCAGGTGCCAGGGGAGGCTCTTCCCATGCCCCAAGCACCCGTCCCCCCAGGAGCACCAGGGAAGGAGCATCCCCCGCCCCGGTCCTGGCATGCAACCCCTGCTCCGCTTGGCCCCCGCTCGCTGCCCTTCTGAGTCAGCCGGGGCTTTAAACACCGCGCCGGAGATGTAAACAGTCCCTGCTTTATAAGGGATTCCTGGCAGGCGATGAGGTCACCGAGCCCTGCTAATCGGGGACAGATGCGGCGCGGGAGTCCATCTCAAGCCGAGTCCTTCCAGGGGAGGGGGTGGGGGGCGGCCGGCTCCCCGTCCCCTTGCAGGGGCTGCGTGAGCCCCACGGAGGAGCGGGGGCCGAGATGGGCGAAGGGATAGACACCCTCGGGCCCCCCTTAGCTGCCGAGTGCATTGTCCATAAAGGGAAAGCCCCAAATCACTGCGCTGACTGCATCCTAGGCCCTGCCTTGTCCCGGCGCTGCCCTCTCTAGTGGAGAACAAGAGCCATCCGGACAACACCCCGAACATCCCCCAGCGGAGTGGAGTGGAGCCAAGGCTCTTGCCCAATGCAATCGCCCTGGGGGGCTGTGCTAAGAAACATGCCCAAGGTCACTGCAGGGGTCAGTGGCAGTGCCAGGATCGGCGCCTGCTTCTCCTGCATCCCAGCGCGGTGCAAGGCCACTGCGATCCCGGTGGTTTGCAGCGCCTCGGCTGCCTCCTACAATGGCCCCGAGGGTGCTGGGTGAGCCGTGAGGGCCCCCAGGGAGACACTGCCCCCCACCTCAGCCCCAAGCTGGCCGGCCGGCCTGCCCCTCGGGCACATTGAAGGCCTGGGAGCCGTGGGCCGACGGCCGCGAGCCACATCTCGCTGCTGTGCTTTGCCACGTTTTCTCGGCGGCCTGCTCCTCTGCTTCGCATTTGGATGATTAAAGGCTGCGTGCAGTCCAGGAATGTGCGGCTCTGCCCCTCCCGCCCCTCCGCTACTTGCCACTTCCTGCCTGCAACTAATTTACCATCCCCAGAACCCTCCGCGGGAAACATCCCTGCGCGGAGCCGGCGGGAACGGGACGCCGCTCCGACGCCGGGCTCTCAGCGGCCTCTGGTGCTCGCCGAAGGGGCAGCACGAGCATGGGGAGAGGACAAGTTAAATGCGACTTGGAGCTGGGCCGTGGGGGGCGGGTTACAAGAAGAGGCCTCGGGGCCTTCTGCATTCAGCCAGCCCCACTTTGAGGACCCCTGGGAGCCGAGCGGATGGTCTCAGGGTGACAACGGTCCACTCAGCTCTTCTTAGGTGCCCGACACGCTGGAAGGGAGCAGGGCAGGAGGCCTGGAGAGGCTAAGGGAGGTGCCCGGGGTTGCACGGGGAGTCTGTAGCAGAGCAGATGGGTCCTTTCAGTCCCCTAAAGGCTGCACCTGACTTTTCCCCTCCATCTTCAGGGAGCCTGTCCAGCAAGTGGTGTGCCCCTCGTACAGTGGCGGGGCCATTTCCCCCTGGCTCTTTGTACCGAGGTGCACAACTTCTTTGCTCGTCGGGGTGGGGAGTTGTGGGAAGGCACTGGAGGACCATTAGTGCCCACGGGATTTCTGCCGGTCCCATCCCTGGCTTCCACCCCTACCCCCTGCTAAATTCGCTCAGGCTCAAAGCATCCCCTCCACCCCCCATCTCCAATCCTGGCCTGTGCAGGGTTGGGGTAAAAGTGGGGTAAGAGGCAAGTTAGCTCTGTGACGAATCCTTGCCCTAGGGACGTCTCCAGGGAGCTTGGCCCTCCCTGCCTGACCCTGCTGCTTTGAAGGGCAAGGTCCAGACATAGCAGCGGCTGATAAACGAGGGAAGAAACCTGGGCCTGCTTGGCTCCATTGGTGCTCGGATGCAGGCAAGCCGGCTGCAAATTGGGCGGCTTTCATCAGAGCAAGCCTACGAAGGCGCCGGCGCGGTACCACTCACGTGCCCATGAACTCCAGCGTGGCGGCGGTGGTTGCCTGGGCCACAGCCTGGATCTCCGGCACGCCGCTGCAGCCGTAGGTGTTGCCGCAGTGTGCGTAGATGCCAGCCAGCGCCACCTCCTCCGGGGCTTCCTGCGCAATCGCCCGGGCCAGCTCCAGGGCGCCGGGGTCCGTGTGCCGCAGGCCGGCTGCAAGGGACAGAGAGGGGCATCAGGGCACGGGGTGCCGGCAAGCGGGATGGCTGGAAACCCTGTGGCTGCTGCCTGGAGGGTCTTGCCTCTCCCATCACTGCCAGCCCTTTTGGGATCAGGAGGGGATTTTGCTCCCGCACCAGACTGGGGTCGGGGGGTGAGGCATGGGCACATCCCCCTTGCCCAACCTGTGCCTGCTCCTAGCCATAGTGGGCAATGCAGCGGTTCGGACCTGGTGCATGCCGGTCCCCGCCACGAGCTCGTACCTCGGCCGTTCCCGCAGTCCAGCTTCATCCACACCAGCCAGCGCACGCCGCGAGCCAGCCGCCTCCGCCTCAGCTGTGCCAGGGCGTCCCGGCTGTCTACCAGGACCTGGAAGGCCTCCAGGCGCTGGGCCAGCACCGCGCACTCCTCCAGCTTGTCGAAAGGCAGTGGGTAGGCGTAGAGGATGTCGTCGAAGCCGCCCGCGGCGAAGAACCGGGCTTCGGCCAGCGTGGACACCACGATGCCCCGGCGCGTGCCGCCCGTCATCAGCTCCCCGCCCTCCCTGCAAGGGGCACGGGCGGCACGGTGTGAGGGCGCGGGGAGCAGACGTGGACCCCGGAGCAGGGGCGAGGGTGCTCGGGGCACTCACAGCGTCTTGTGGGTCTTCATGTGAGGCCGGAGGCGCAAGCCCAGCGCTCTGCAGCGCTGCAGCATCCGCTCCGCGTTCCTCCTCGCCACCGCCTCGTCCACCACGAAGGCTGGGGTCGGCAGCTCCGCCACGCGCCGGCCCACCCACATGGCACTGCCGCGGCTGCGGGGGAACACGGGGTGCCGGGCAAGGGGTGAGGAAGGGGGGATCACCCGCACCCCATGGCCCCTGGGAAGCTGCCCACAGACCCATTACTCCCACCCGCTGGGTCATTCGGCCCGCAGAGACCCCGTTATTCCTGCACCGGGCTGTGTCATGTAGGAAGGGCCAGGCTGGATGTGCCCATGCGGGCTCAGCCCCTGCCTCAGTTTCCCTATCTCCTGGGGCAGGTAAGGGCCAGCTGGCCCGGGGCAGGAGCTCCCAGACCTGCAGTGGGATCCTGGGGTGGCTCCGTACGCAGCTTGGACAGGTCGTGTGGTCTGGACTCCGGCCTGCGAATGCACCAGGTCCCCCTGGAAAAGGTCGGTAAAACAGGCAGCTTTGCTGAAGGGAAGCCCGAGGCAGCCCCGAAAGCAGCAGGGCTCCCCCGCCGCCTGCCTAGCCCAGAGCCCCCACGCAGTACCTCCTCCGGCATGGCCGGCTCAGCCCTCCTGGCAGGGAAAAGTCGGGGCTGGAGCCGTCCCTGGTGCTGCCATTGGTGCATGTGATTGGGATGGGCACGCAGCAGCTGGGCCAGCCAAGGACCAGGGTCAGAGCTGAGGCCGTGCGAGGGGAGACGCTGGTGAATGCCTGGCTTCGTTAGCGAGCTCCGTGCTGGGAGCCGTGCCAGGCCTGGAGGTGTGCCCGCAGATGGCCAGTTGCCCCAATGAGGCCTGATCCAGCCTGCAAGCACAAGTATATCCTGTGCAGGCACCAAGGAGGAAGAAAGGCAGGAAGGAACGGAGACGGGGGGAGCTCTCTGGTCCCCGAGGTTTGCTAGAAGGTGAAATTTAGCTTGCACAGACAGGCGAGAGCCCGGTGCCTCTGCACTTAATCAGGGGCTCACGCAGCAGCAGCGCTGCGAGCTGCTTCCCTTGCACCTGAAAAACCAATCCCTGGTGGCACCACTTGTAGGACTCGAACTCACGACTTTCCAGATCTAGAAGTGGGAGACTTTCTTAACCCTTTAGGCAAGAGGCCAGCTCCCGCCACCGTGGTGTACACTTGATGCAGCGGAGAAGTGCAAGCACATGGCAGAGCAGGGGGCACCTCAGAGACAAACCGGCTCAGAGAGGTGCAAGCTTTTGCAGGCAACGACTTGCTTCGGTAAGTGCAAGGCATGGGCAGACCTTTCAAACGAGGAAACGTAGCAGCTTTGCATTCAATTTTCCCTCTGGGAGGTGTAAACTCAATGTGCTTCTAGGTTTCCAAAAGTGCTCCTGGCCTTCCAGCTCTCAGCCCACGTGCCGAATCCTGCACTCGGGACAGAATAACTGCATGCACAAATACAGCCTGGGAAGGATCTGACTTTGGACCCTAAGCTGAACATGAGCCAACAGTGCTCCTGCTGCAAAAAAAAGCCTGGGTTGGATCAACAGCAGTGTCATTTGAAGTCGAGGGACGTGATTCTTCCCCTCTATTCAGCACTGGGGAGTTCGGTGTCGTTTTGGGCCCTGCCCTTCAAGGGGGATGTGAACAGTTTGGAAAGAGTCCAGCGCAGAGCAACGAGAATGATCCGGGGCCCAGGAGACAGGACCTATGAGGACAAGGTGAAAGAGCTCGGGATATTTAGTTTGGAGGAGAGAAGACTGAAGGGAGACAAATTTTCTAGCTTCCATCATCGAACCTAAGTGCCACCTAACGTGCTGTGCGGACCAGGCTAGACTGTGCACAAACCGAGTTACCTGTCACCTCTCTGGGGCAGGACCTGTCTCGTTGCTGCGTCCGTGCAACCCCTAGCACCGTGGGAACTCAGTCCCAGGGTGGGGACATGTAATAAAACAAAGGACGATTCACGGAGAGGCATTTATTCCTTCACAAAGTTTATTGGAGATCACAGGGGCTGTACATCGCTTGCAAACCAGGCGACTGAGCCCAACAGAGAATAAGGCCAACCTGTTTAAGGCATATAAGTGTGGACTGGATTGTGCTTAACTTTATTTTTTCTTCTGGAAAACCAAACCAAACAAAACCTGTAGAGAAAGCTGTGCCAGAAATGCGCTTAACGTCACCTCCCAGAGACCTGTCTCTCACTCCCATCTCCCTCTCCGGTGGCTCAGCAGGTGAGTGCAAACCCAGCCCATCGCCGTCTCCTCGAGGCAAATGCACCAGCCGCCCAACCCTGCGAGCTACTTCTCCCTTGGCAGGAACAGGACGTCCTGGCTTTCAACCTCTTCCTTCAAGAAGGCTTTGCCGGTGTCCTCATGGGAACCATGTCCTGCTTATATATAGAAAGGACCGGCACCCGGGTCCACCTGGGTCACAGTTTGACATGAGCTTGTTAATGCCCAAAGCAAAGCCATCCTCCTCCCCGGCTGGTTGAGAAGGGCTGGAGATCAGCGGTACAGTGGACGCGCAGAAGAGCTATGATCAAAGCAGCTGCAGCCGGGACAACTCGCCCACCCAGGACTGCTCTGTTTGACCCACTCGATTGGCCCTGCTTCCCAAAGGACGTGGGTCCATTTGGTCCCCATGAGGTAGAAAAGTGGGGGAAGGCCACGGCCACCGCCTGCCCCCGCAGTTACAGCCAGGAATCAAGCACAGTCCCTGTTTCTGCTCAGCTTGGGTGCCCAAGGGAGGCTGCCCCAATGCCAGGCTGGATGCCAAAGCAGGCACCGTAACCCCGACACCCAAGGCTGAAATGAAGTCTGTATCTCCACCCCCCACACTAAGGCATTTCACAGCTACGGCCCAATCACTCCTGCTAGCAAAGGACAGGAGAAATGAGAAGGAGATACAAACTCAGGAAACTGCATCTTGACTCTGTACAACCAGAGGAGGTAAAAGCAAAATGAAAAGAGGGCAAAGGGAAAAGAAACCCAATGACTTCAGGTAGGAGGACACAGCAGGTACCCAGTGAATTCAAGTATCTTCAGAAGACAAGTCAGGAAAGCCCAGCTGAGCTTCCCTTGACCCACGCCGATCTCAGAAGGATGAAGGACAAATCCACGCTGAGGCTGACCTCTTACTCCCTACTCTATAAAAGTCAGCAGTGTTTAGGGAAGCTCCTATCACTTAAAATCCCTTTTTTTTCTTTTTTTAAGGAGGAAAAAAGAAGGTAGAAATCTTTACATGTACATCATCATTCAAAAAAGTTACAAAAAACTATATATATATATATCTGATATATATATATATATATATATATATATTACATACATACAAACCGCGATACAGAACACGCACTTAACAAAAAACATTTTTCTCAACGAGATGCAAATATTGCACTTGGTGTGGTTCCAGCTGTTATCTCCGCCCCGGGAGGGATGCTGGGGACACTTTCAGCTTCCTGCCTGACCCTGTTTCTCCTCTTAAAATGGTAAAAATAAAAGACAAGAAGCGAGGCACGGTCCACTGTCAGCAGCTGATCTCTCCAGCCACCCGTGGGGATCGCCTCGTCCACGTGGAACCAGCTTTGGTGGGTGACCAGCCAAACGTTCCCTTTTTAAAGGGGTCTCTGCTCTTCGGCTTTGCAAGTTAGCTTTTGCAGGCTGTCCCGGGCTGGCAGCAGATGTACCCTGCAGTGTGAGCCGCGCTGTGCCCGGTGCCTTTCCCCTCAGCCCCCTGGAAGACTGCTGCAGGAATCCAAGGCAGCTGACGCCCCGCTTGTAGTCAGGAGGTGTCAAGACGAGGAAGGGAAGAGAAAGTCCAAATCATTCAGGATAGACAACGGCTACAGTTCAACACAGCCTGTGGAGGAAGGATGCAGGCCGAGATCAAACAAGGGGCTATGGTTTTTAATTAACCCAATGTTGCAACTAATAAAAGCCAAGTGCACGGCCAGTGGGATGGAGGGCAGCGGCTTGCGAGCTCATCAGAGTTGCACTGAAGACTCGACGCTCCTTTCCAACGTGCTGCTCTTTGCACCCCCAGCCTCACTCCCTTTTCCAAGGACCTTCGCTGTGTCCTGGTGACGTCTAGGAGGCACGTGCAGGCATGAGGAGACAGCACTCCCGCCTCCAGGCTGTGGTCTTGATGCTATGTCACTGAAGGCGGGAGGATGCTGGGTAAGAAGACCTGCATCTCTTCCTGGCTCGGTTACTGGGATGGCACCTACAAGGCCTGATCCACTCCCTTCCTTTCTGAGCCACCTGTAGCCTCATGCTCCAGGAAGGGGGTAACACATCAGGTATGGAGATCACAGAGCTCTCCATTTCCAACGGAGCTCCCCATAGTTGCCACGTGTCTCTGGAGGGGGATGAGGGTGTTACTTCCAGAAGGCTCCCTCGGCACAGATGCTCCATAGCCTCCAACCACTGCTTCCAAACGAGTCCAAATATCCATCTCACTCCCCGCCTTGCCCTTAATCCTCTGGTGCAGCAAGGTGATCAGGCAGAGAATGGGACCTGTTCCCAAACCTTGTGACAACCAGGGGATATGGGATTCGGACGGGTTGGGTAAGAGCAGGCAAGTGTTGTCAATTGGCTGCAAAAACCAAACCTCTTCCTGGGTTAAATCACCTGGTGCACGAGCAAAATGATGGATGGAGAGATGGCCAATAGACAGACAGACAGGGAGCTTTTGGACGTGGTCAATATTGAGACAAGAGCGAGAAACGCAAAGGAAAAACTCAGTGTCACAACTTTCTGCTACCTGACATCTTCACTGCTAACGTTCACTGCCATTGGCTTCAGTCAAGCCCTTTTAAAGCTAGAAAAGACCCTGCCTTGGGGCTCCAGGGTACCCTGTGGAAACACCCTGCTCTGAAGACGGCTCCTTCTCCCTGGAGAAGCAGGCGGGACGTGCCCGTTCCCACTGACAGCTGATCTTGCTGGAAGAGGCAAACCCACAAGTCCCCATGCCCATGCCACCCTTTGTCGCACAGCGCCGGCCCCTCTCAACTGTCCAAAAACAATCCTCTTCCATCTGCCCTGACAAGCAGAGGTATCCAAAGTGCAACCAAGAGACAAACGCAGCCAGCTCGCCCGCAGCCCGCGCAGCAATGGACCCGCAGGGTGAAGGCAAAGCTTACGAAAGGCAGGGTTTTATTGCTGATGAAGTCATCCAACGAGCCTCTCCCGCTCGCGGGCTGTGGAAGATACGAGAGTCTCGGGAGACGATGCGATTGTACCCGTTTATTTGCTTTTTTAAAAAAAGATAAAAATGTATAGAAAAAGTTGGCTGGGGCCCTCGTGCCGTGAGCCCACTGTCAGCAGAGCCCCCGGGTGTTGTTGCCTTGGTCCCCAGAGAGCTCACAAGCCATCTTCTGAAAGACCCCAATGGATGGGGGGCACTCTTCTTCCCCAGCAAAGGGGGTTTTATGTACATCTGGGATGCTGGGGTGAGTTCAAGAGAAGCAGGAATTTCCCTGTTACCTATCAAACGCTGCCCTCCCCACAACATATGCTCCCTCTGGGGGGAAAGGAAACAGGCTCTCAGCAGTATCTCGAGACATTAAAGCTTTTCTGAAGCAGACTGGCCTCCTGCCCGAAGGACCTTTGGTACAAGGTCTGTAACGTAGTGCAACAAGCTCTGGATAAGGCCACCCAAAGAGGAGGGCTGCTCACGCAGCTGCGGTCACCATCTGGTTTCTACAGCGGCGATCCCGGATGGCCCGCAGGGGGCACAGGCAGTGGGGCAGTGCCGTCGCCCTCCCATCCTCGTCCTCCAGTTGCTCCAGTGTTTTAGGAAAAGAAAAAAGATCCCCCACCCCCAAAAAAGGATAATACAAATACTTCTGACTTCAAGCTCCACAGGAAAGAATCGGGGAACTGGCGGGTGTTGGAGTGTCCTCTGCATAGCCCGCCTTGGAAGGCCAGAAGCATCGCTTCAAGCGGTTGTAGATCTCCGGTTTGGAAAGGGGTTCCCCAGGCCACGTTCCCTACATGAGATCTCCGTGCTCCTGTCACAGCCCTGAGAGCCAGTGGCTGAGATCCCCCAGGACAGCCAAGCGCTGGAGATGTGGAGCTCTCAGCATGCTCCTCGGACAACCGCAAGCCAATGCCAGTGACGAGACTGGGTCTTTCCGTTCCCTCCATGTTTCAGAGGCCTCTTGATGCAGGATACCTCTGCCCAGAAATGCCCTGAGGAAGCCCAGCCCAGGACAGGTCAAGCTCCATCCAGCCCCTCACTTGGACTCGGGTGGGTTGTACTCGGTCTCTCCGGACGAGACTTGGGAGATGCGCCGCGTGGAACGCCACAGCCGCCTGTGGAACTGCCCCGTTCGCACCTGGGGGGAGACGGGTGAGGAGGGGTCAATCACCTGGGTGCTGGGGTACAGGCCTAGCTCAGCAGAGCACCTGGGCTCCTGCTTTGGGGACCCGAGATGGGATCGCTTCTGTGCTTTGCTGAATCAGGGCCTTGGACAGCCTCAGCTCATGGATCAGCACTGAGCCACGGCTGGGCTGTCTGACTCCACATCAGCCAGGAGGATCAGAGCTTGTCCCCTAGCACTCGGATCAGTGCAGCGGGGGCCTGGGCAGAGCACACAGGATGACTGCCCTGAGCCTGCCTTCGCCAATTCACCCTCCAAACAGGACGAGCTCTTCCCTGCCTGGGTTTTCAGGGCATTGCGACCTGAGACTCAAGTCCGAGTGGGTTTGGACTTTGCTCTTTGGCTGGGGGAGATGGTCCCACCATCATTCTGCGTGTGAGGGGCTGTGCGTGACACCTACACCTGTTACCAGACCTGCTGTTCTGAGGTCACTAACGGCCCCAGGCTTCCAGGCCAGCCAGAAAGTGCTACCCCCTTGCTGTCATCCTGCTACAGGCCCATCTCCCCCTCCCTCTCATTGACTGACTCCCTTGTGCTCTGGCCTGAATCTGGGATGGCCCAGGAATAGCACCCTAGATGCAATCTCCTGGAGGCACTAGAAGGGGAGGGGACGGTGTCTGTTTACCTCCGAGGGCTGGCCTGCTCCCACCACGATCAGCTTCCCATCCTCCAGCCCCACCAGGATGTGGCTCTTCTCCTTGGTCACAGACACGCTGTGAACAGGAACCTTCATAGGCATTGGTGGCATGGCTGCTTGGAGGCTGGAACAGCAGAGACGGAGGCATTTAAACAGGGGGCAGCAGGAGAAGGGGGAAGGAATGACTCACAGCGTTGTTGCTGGTGCCACCCCAGAGAGAAGCAACGAGCAGCTCCTTACTTCTGCAGGTCCCGGATCTGAAGTGAACACTGCATCGTTCCCAGCACCACGAACTCCTCTGTGACACACATGGACGTAATCTCCTCATCCAGCGAGATGGAGGCCAGGTGCTTGCCATTGACAGAGTAAAGGTGTAGGGCAAACTTGTCCTTCGAGACAGACAAGAAGGGCATTAACAACAGGACCAAGTGCCCCAGTCAGCCCCGTCAGTGTCTACATGTGCATTGCTGTGGAGTAAAAAACTCTGCAGTGGTATAGTACTTGTATTTACAAGTACTGTACTGCTGGAGAATTTATTTGTTTCCTGGGGCCTAATAGGGCCCCCCCGCATGTAGACGCTGAGACTTTTACTGCAGAGGTAAATAGTCTACTATACAGTACACATCTTGTATAGATGTCCCCGCTGGCCTGTAGTTCCCTGGTTCTCCCCTGGAGCCCTTTTTAAACACTGAACTTACATCAGCAACCCTCTGCTCCTTCAGTACTGAGGCTGTTTCTAAGTGATAGGCTGCATACTACAGTAAGCAATTTGTAAGTATTAAGGGAGTGATCAGGTAGGTTATGCCCAAAAGCTCCCTGCCCCATGCTGCAGAGGAAACCTGGTGCCTCTCAATAGTTGCTGCTAGATTCCTGAAGGAACCGCCGTGTGATTTTTCTGGGATGCTCTGCTGGCTCACCTTTAGTGAGGATCGCCCTTCCACGGTAGTCTGGATGACAATCTGTCCCTCCAGCCCCACAGTGAGGTTTGAGATCGTGGCAGGCAGTGTGCTCTCACAGGGCGGCTTGATCGACCTCATGAAAAGGCCCCGACGAATGGTGTGAATGATGATGGTGCCATCCTGTGGAGCAAGCACACCTAGGTCTAAACCCCTTGGGCCTCTTGGAGAATAAGGCTAGAACTGTTTATCTTGCCAGTGCCTTTTGCTAGGGTTCCCAATGCCCAATTATCCCACATCTGGAATCCACCACCTTCCTTCCTGGGGCAAGGCCCCATCACGTTTGTGGTGCCCTTGGCCCTCCACCTTAGACCCCAGGGAATGGGAGGAGAGGGGGCACTGAAAGAAGCCGCCCTGATAATCCAGGAACACTAGGTATCATGCGAATGCCATCCCCAAAAAGCCCAGCTGCTGAGGGTGGTGAAACACTCAGCCTGGCACACGAGACACAGAGGGTTGATGTGAGTTCTTAGTCCTGGTCCTCCTCCTCCAACACAGTGCCTCACCTTTGACCCTGACACAGCCATGTCCAACTCGGTGCTGATGGTGACGCATGTGACCTCGTTGTCGTGTCCGTAGAGCACTTGGACGGGCTTGGAGGCCAGGCCGCAGGAAAACCCACCCTGGAGATAATCAGAGGCTCAGTTGACAGACCCACCTCCCTCCTCCCGGCAGGCCCCAGTGAATGCGCTAGAGCTGCCACTGAGTTAGAGCGGTAGAGCAGGTGGCCCATGGTGGTGTGGAGGAAGCCAAGCAATCCCAGTGCGAGCACACGAAAACCCCCCCAGGCGTTGAGAACTGGAAGAGCCATGCAAAAAAAATCACTGATGATGTTTTAACAGGCTCCACGGCTGAGCACAGCTGGAGAAATCACTGTCTGGAAAGGCCTGGAGAAATGCCAGTGAGCCTGCCACACCTGCTTTCACTGTCAGCAGAGAAGAGCAGAGCTCAGGACCTTTTGGCACAAATAGACTCCAGCAGATTTGCCACCAGGCATCTATGAGGCCACAGGTTGTGGCATAATGCTCCTGAGCAATGTGGCATGATGGGGAATCTGTGCTTATAAAGGGCTGCAAGCTGGGACAGCAAGGGGAGTGTAGGGGCATTGGCACAGCAGTGGAGGAGGCTGGGGCTGGGGGTCAGGAATAAGGGGCACCAGCAAAGCTGTGGAAAAGACCAGGGCTTAGATAGCAAGAAGGCTGTGGATCAAAGGACTTCCACAGTGCGGGGCAGCCTTCCTCAGCCCCAGCACATCACTACAGCAACATACACAGGAGCAGATATACGCCTTGCCGTGCCTGAGATTCAGGCAAACACTTTATGGTATAGTCCCCCTTTGGGGAAGAAGAGAAGGTCAGCCTTGCAGCCTCCTCAAACCCACAGCCAGCAAACTAGGAAACAGAACCAAGAGCCGAGGGTCCCAATGGAGCTGGGCTGAATGGGCCTCTGCCTTACCTGCTGCAGGACCTGCCAGACCATGCAGGTGGTGTCCCGGGACCCAGAAATGAGATAGATCCCACAGAGGTCCAGTGCCAAGCAGGTGACCACATCTGCAAAGGGGAGAGGCACAAGACAGTGCTGCTGAGCTGATGACTCCATTCCCTGGGGACCCTGACCTGGGGTCAGGGCCTCGTGGGTTACCGGAAAAGTTTCAACCAAAACCAAGCCCAGAAGCATTGTCTGAAGTGCTGGAACTGGGTTCTCCAGACCCACGGGGGTGTGGACTATTAGTGACAGGGAAGGCTGCCACCTCCTAACTTCACACAGTCCTTTGCATCGGGTCTGTACTTTCACCAAAAACTGGGAGGCATCAAGGGATGGGCTCAGAAGAGCAAGAATTGCTCTGGGGGTTCCACTGGATCACGTGAAGAGCGGCTGCCAGTCTCATACTAGCAGCTTTACAAATCCCACAGCTGATCGGCTGGAAGCATCTGGCCAAGGCAGAGTGTGGGATGGACTGGCTGGGGGGGAACTGCTGGGTCACCGTAAAAGTCATTAGCAAAGCTGTGACAGGGTCAGGGGGTGGCGGGACAGGACAGCAATGCTGCGGGGAGCTGCAGGCCAAGACTGAGGTATGTTGGGCAGAGCTACAGAGGAACTGGGTGAGACCAGACTGGCATGGCAGTCTGGAGTCAGAGGAGTGAGTGAGGGGCCTGCAGGCCAGGAGATACTCTCAGGGGACGGGTGCCCTGTACTGTGGTGGCTTCCCGCCCCCCTTTCCTGCCTTTGAACCATACCGATGTGCCGGGTGATGTGCCCGATGACCTTCCCTTTACTCAGCGATGTGACCTGCAGGCTGTTGTCCCAGTGTCCACCACTGAAGAGGAGCTTGCCGTCATGAGAGATGCTCAATGTCTTCGAGGACAGGTCTACACCCGGGGCAAAGGGACCGCAGAGGAAGCGCTGGGTTCTGGCAGAGGGCATAGAGGAGTATGGTTAGAGACCTGGTGCCAACCACAGAGAGAAGCTGGGAGCCGCCTGCCCTTACCGAGCAGGAGAGCCCTCAGCAGCTGCTGTAGCAGGGAGTGATGGAGCCTGGGCATGGGGCATGGGGAGAGGGAGGCAACATGTGGCAGGGGCAGTGGTGTGGAGGGGTGTTTGCAAGGTGGTGGTATGGGCTTCCTGGGGGAGTGGGAGTCTCCTTGTTCATGCTAGTTAAAACTGGACCAGGCTAAGCCTTGGAGGACCCAGCATCATGTCCTGTTACCGGACTGCCCCAAGGGGACGGCACCTCAGGAGTTGTGGCTGGATCTGCCCCCAGGCTGGACTCACTTTGTGTTGGAGACGGTGGGGTCTTTGGTGAAGCTGAAGTAGTTGGAGATGTTTTTGTCATAGGGCAGCCAGCCGTGGGTTCCCAGCAGGCCGTTGGCGCTCACGGTGACCTAGGCAAAGAGAAGGCCATGAGGGGGGCAGTGTGCATCGGATGGGGTCTCCACAGGACCATTTTGGGAGGCAGCAGGCAATTGGATATTGGGCCCAGGCAGTGATTACAGCTTCTTTGCGGAGGCTTTCAGAGGCCTTGAGTAGACAGGGCCTGCATTTACAGCTTGTTACCGGTCTGCGGTGCGCTGTGCTGGGGTATCCTTATAGATAGGTTCATAGATGCTAGGGTCGAAAGGCAGAAGGGGTATGGGACAGACAGGCTCCCTTCCCTGTCTGCTAGATATGGCAGCAAGCTGGTGCTGTGGTCTTGGGAACAACAGAGACCGAGCCAAGCTGATTCCTAGCTCAGCATGCCCATGAGGCACTGGGCTGCGACTCAGGGGACCTGGGCTCAAGCCCCAACACTGTCACAGACTCCCTGTGTGGTTCTAGGCACGTTCTTATGTCACTGTGTGCTTCAGCTCCCTTGCTTGGTGAGTGGGCAAGGAGGAGCCCTCAGCTTACGGGGGGACGTGAAGATTAGATGAATCCATGGCCCAGAGGCACTCAGGCAATCACGGGGCTAGACACATGCCAAGGGGAGAGCGCCCCAGTTCACGCTGGAGAAGACCTCACCATTCCAGTTGCCTCATACTCACCAGCACATCCGGGGAGCCCTGCGTGATGAAGGAATGGGCCTGGTTCTTGGGCACCACCGCCTGTACCAGGGGGATCCCATCGCTGATGCCCTGCGGGAGACAACAGAGCTCTCGCGCTGCTGCCGGAGATGGCAGCATCTCCATGCCCAGCCTCCTCCCTCTGCCCTACCCTGTCTGACCACAAGCTCTTCCTTCTTCCTTCTCACCCACGCCTGCCCTGCTGGGTGCTCCTCTGCCCTCTGTTCCCATCAACATGTGCAGAGCCTTTCTCCTACCTCTGCAAAGAAGGACTTGAGCTGGCCGAGGTTCTCGAACACATTGGGGGAATAGGTGTCGAGCCGGGCTAGTCTCCTGGCCGCGTTCTCGGCTGACAGGCGGGCCGGGTGGGGCTCCTACCAGGAGGGGAGACGCAGGAGAGGTTAATGAGTGGAGAGATGTCCAAGTCTCTGAACCTCCCCATGCTCCCAGCCCTGACTCTTGGGAAGGCAGAAGAAGTGAATGCCAAAGGGAAGATGTTATTATGATCCTCCAGCAAGTGAGGATTTCCAAACTGCATCGTTTGCATGTGCCTATTCCAGTCTCGAGCATACTCAAGCCCAGATTCCTTTGGTTGGCAGTGACTCCTTGGCCTGCCTTTGCCTTAAGCATCTTCCACAAGGGCCTGGCCACCCCTTCTCCTTCATCAATGCACACTCCCAGTGCTACTGGACTCCACAGCAGCAGAGAAAGGGGCAGGCTTTGAAACAGGTGGACAGGACAGCTGAGGAACCATGGTTATTCCCAGGCATGTAACAGCCAGGCTGCAGCTCCCAAGCTACAAGTGGCTCTTAGGAGCAGACCTAATCAGTAAATGTAGGAGAGCTGTCAAAATTAGCAGGGAACACACTCAGTTGAAAAATACCCAGAGGTTCCCATCCAAGACACCCTGGAGGGCTATGGAGGGACACATTAACCTCACTAAGAAGCGCTGAGCATTGAGACATCGCAGCACCAAGGGGTTCTCCTAGAGAATGATTTACAGATGGCGCATCTCTGTGACGTGCCCCTGCCCCAGGTGTGGTTCAGCCCCCCTGTGACCATTGCTTGAGAAGTGACAGCCACATCTGATGGGTGATTTTTGAGTTCTGGAACAGGTCATAGCGACTGATCCCAGGAGCGGAGCACCTCACAGGCAAAGGAAAAAGCAGCTTCTTCACCACAAATGCTCTCAGACACAAACCCTAAAGCTAATCACTAGGAGCCTGGTCCAGAAAAAGGTAGGACCTAAATGCCTTTGCGAGTCTGGGACTAAGCATCAGTTTGTGACCACTAACACAAGGAAGGACCATGGACCATGGACAGGCTCAGGTGCTGGGGAGCACTGCCCTGCCCAAGGTAGCTCAGGGTAGGTGCACAGCACTCACAAATGCTATGGACCAAAAGAGCCTGGTTCTGGTGCACTGAGCATGTGGGACATTGATGAACACCACCACTCGAAGAGTGAGGAGAGGATTTGCTCTGTCCTGGCTACTCAAACCCTGTGACCACACGCTTTCTAGGCTCTGGCTTTCCAGCCACCTCTTCCCAACCATACCACTGCCTTTGTGTGAGCTGGGTGTGCTCCCTCCAGTTCCCGTTACCTTGAGCAGCTGACAGGGGGTCTGCCCGAAGTTGCTGATGATGCCTTCCAAGGCTTTCCGTTGCGTCTCGTCAGCAATGGCATCCAGGTCCACGGCTCCTGGGAAATCCAGAGAGAGGGATCCAGTTGGGGAAGCACAACAGCGGAGCCAATCCCTCTCCCCTGGCCTGCCTCGGCTCTGCCAGGGGTGGGAGTGTACTCTTACCCTCGTACGTGCAGTAGTAGAAGACGTTCAGGGCTTCCACAGCTGCAGGGCCTCTCTGCTTGTACCCAAAAATGAGGTCAATCCATTCGTGGAGATGGGCAGACACGTATTCGGATTCCTGCCATGGCCAAAGGCAGGACGGGGGCATTAAGAGATGAGGTACCATGTTTGGGACACACATCAGAAAAAGCAGAACCAGACCCCCCTCCAACCCATGCCTTCAACTTCTACAAGCTGGGGAGAGGCAGGAATGGGTAAGGGCAGATAGGGGCATGGTGCAGGCCTGGGAAGGGGTCCCAGGCAGGACAGGTCCCTGCTCTCATACCAGCGCCTTCCGATGCTTGGATATAAAGTCTTCCCGGGAGCATGCCCATTTTGGGAGGACGACGTCGGTCACCTTGTCATTTGACAGCTGCAGGGAGCCAAGGTCGAACCCTGCAAAGCACAACACAGGAGGAGAGCTGACAATCCTGCTCTGTGGCCCAGGGAAGGATGGGACAGGGATGACCCACTGGCCACCCCCACCCCCAGGCACAAACCCCGGCTCTTGCTGTATTCTGGAGGGGGAGACAAGGCACCCAACTGGCTAGTACCTGAACAGGGGACACGGGGAATGCTGATGAGATCATGGGACACCTGGAAGCCAGTGCCCTGCAGGCTACAATGAACCATCTCCTCCCCAGCTGTGCCCCAGCTCTGTCTCAAAGAGGGGATGCTCACAGCACCCCAAGCACTCTGGGACACGGAGGGCACCGACCCGGTTGAAATCCACGCTAGCTCAGGCACCAGAGCTAGGCTCAGGGAGAGCCTCTAGCAAAGGTCCCAGGAAGGCCCTGGGTCTCTGCTGCCCTGGGGGGGTGCACCCATGCCCCTCAGAGTTCCCCACAGACGTTGTTAGGCTCAAGGGCGTCGAGCCCCCATTACCGTTCTGGTTCTCCAAGAACTCCGAGAAGTAGAAGAACTCGGGGATCAACTCCTTCACGTCCACCGGGTTCTCCATGCGCGCCTGCCATGCTGCAGGGACCGAGTGGAACTGGCGGTCTGAGCAGTCAAACCTGCCGGCGAGAGGACCCAACTGAAGCATGGCCTAGTGCTAGTCTGGGCTTGGCTCTGAGGCAGGTCACTCCATCTCTCTGGACCTCAATTTCCCTGTCTGTCAGGGAATGAGCCTTCAAAGCTGCCTCTTACTAGAGGCTCAGAGAGGACCTGCCAGCCCTGAATTTGGCAGGGGGAAACAAGAGAAACTCCATTCACGAGCAGCTTCTCCTGCCTTCCCAGGAACTGCCTAGGATAATGCCTGTTGTGAAGAGTCAGTGAGGCCAAGGCAGCAGGATTTAGCCCTTTCTTCCCACCCACTTCTTTTATGCTGGATAATCCCTTTAAGGTCCTGAACATTTCTGGATAAGAGGGCACGGGCAGAGGTGTAGAGGCCATGCCCAGAGCTGGCGCTAGGACAGTTTATCCCTAGAAGTAAATGCCCTCTGTTCTAGGGGCCATCTCTCCAGGCAGCACCCATGAAGGCATCGAGTCCCATCTCTCCTCTCAGGTTCCCAGGAGGTTACACTAGGGACATTCTTGCTCTGGATACACCCAGAAAAGTACTGAAAGTGCAGAGGCCATCCACAAATGCAGCAGGCTGGAGGCAATGGCTGAAGGGCGAAGACCCGAAGAGGTGGAAGCGGCTGTCTCTCTGCCTAGCTAGACCCCAGGGGGAGGGACCGACAGCTCTGGAGGGGTTTGCAGGGTGAAGACACTAAGCAGGGCGGGGACTCTGCAGTGGGGCAAAACTAAAACAAGGCACATTTAAGAAAAGGCATTGGGGAAGGCATCCTAACAGAGGCTGTGAATGGCCTCCTGAGGGAAGGGAAGGGAAGGAGATGATCCTCATTCAGAACCAGCCTGAGACAGCAGTGCAGGAGGGAACAAGCTGGTGTTATGGGGAGGGCAGGTGGCCAAGCCAGCAGCCCCCTCCCCCTGCTCCCCTCACTATGACAGCGGGCACCCCCAGCCTGGTCTTACCTGCCGCTCTGCAGCTGGATGTGCAGCGTGGTGAAGGGCTCGGTCCGGATCATGTAGTGCATCACGCCTGCAGCGTTGGAGTAGTGCGTGCCATAGTGGAACTTGTCGATCATACCCGTGGGGTCTTCAAAGCTCTCGTACCTGTGGGGAGGGGCAGGAATGAGACCGAGGGGCTACAGGACCTTGTGTGTGAGCACATGGGGGTGTGAGCATCCTGACCTACTGCCCCACCAAGGGACCAGGAGGTGAGGCAGGGATTTGCCCACCAGGTAACAGTGGCCTGGGCAGAACTGGTTTGCAGGTGCTCGTGGTGACATCAGGAGCAACCTCATCAAGCAGAAGAACTTCCTCCTTGGCACCAGAGGAGACCTGGCACAGCCTTCTTGCCAGACTCTGCTCTGCACAGACAGGGCAGGGAGCTGGACACCTGCCCAGGAGACCTTGGAGCACAGTCAGCTCCCTGGCCCATATTTGCTCTCTGCCTTCTCTGGAGACAAGGCAAATGCTGAGGTGCTAGGGCTCACTCAGTCCTTGGGCTCTCTGCAAAAGCTACCAGCCCAGGGCTTCTTGGCACTGGGTGTGATGATGAGGAGGCTTGTCCACAAAGGAGTAATGCCACCTTCATGTGGGAGCAGCATTCAGGCCTGGCAGGGGAAGGCTCCCCCTACCACAGGAGGAAGTCTCCCCAGTGCCTCCATGCCCCAGCTCTTCCAGGGGCATGTTCCCCCGAGCTTGAAGCTTGATCGCTTGGCGGCTGGAGAAGGGAGGCATTATGAAGCTGCCAGCAGCCCCAGGACTCAGTTAAACCTCAGCTGCCCCAAGTGCTCTCACAGTGGTGTTGGTCTAATGCATAGAGGAGACATGCTTACTGCTCCACCCATGTGATATCAGCCCCAGGGCACTGCTGCCAGATGTCACCAGCCCTACCACAGTGCCCAACCCCAGTGCTGCACGGGGCATGCACTCACTTCTCCTTTACATCCTTGGCATGCTTCTCGTTGGCCACCCCGATGGGCTTGGAGAGGTCCCGGAAGACGGCCGGGTTGTTCAGGTCCAGCGTCTCTGAGACGTAGTCCTGCAGGATCCAAGGGAACTGAGGGGAGAGGGGATGGTGAGAGATCCTGCGGTGACTCCATCCATCACCCAGCCTGCCAGGGCCAGGGCCAGTGGCAGGCTTCAGTGGAGCATGGGAGTGGGAGCAGAGAGCATGCAGATGGCTTCAGCAGATGCCCAGCTGATGCAGGAGGGCCGGCCCTTTCCTTTGCTCACATAGACAGGAACGCTCTACTTTGGGGGATTCCCTTCCCAACGCGGGGACAAGTGGTCAACTCCTCTAATTTCACACCGTCTCCCCCACCCCTCAGCTGTCTGAGGACATTGGACATTAAGGCCACTTCCCACCCCGTTAGTCTAAGGGAACTGCATCTCGTCCACTTGTCTTTAGACAGCAAGATCCTCGGGGCAGGCACTGTCCTATTCTCTGCACCAGGTGCTGTGCAAGCCTATAGGAGGCCCCAGCTCTAGGTGCTCCCCTCAGCATACAGGTGAAATTAGGTGTATTTGGGGCATATGCCCAGACAGTTACACTATGCAAACTCCATGACTGGAACACCTGAGTGTCCTTATGACAGCTGTCGACGCAAGGTGCTTGAGTTGACTTTGACTTTTGATGCCCTAAATGATTAATTAACACCTGCCAATTGCTTAGTTGCCTTCTGGAAAGCTCACTGACAGGACTGACTGTCTAGTAACACCAGCCACCTGCCACCATAATGAGGCTCCTAAGGCACCGTCAGCTTACCAAAGCCCTTGGGAGGAAGGCAGGGGACTGATGGTCAAAGGAGACCCAGATTTTCAGTGTCCTCTACTGAGGCTGCTCAGTGTGGGGGCTCTCTAACCTCTGAGCCTCAGGACAGGATCTGCCCAGATTAAATCATGGCCTAGCCAACATGCTCAGGGGGAGCAGGCTCTTTCACCAGCTGCTACTTCTACAGTGACACAAAAGTCAGGAAAAAGCTCCCCGAGGGGACAGGACTTCAGAAGAGAGCAATGGCAGGGGGCTGGGCTGGAGCAAGGAGTAGGATAATCAGAGGAGGGGAGCGGAAGAGGAGTCACCCCAGTCAACAAGGGATAAGCTAAGGTCTGAAGCCCTGACCTTCTGTTTTCAATGGGAGTTGGGGAGGCAGGAGAGTGGGAGGGGAGAGGGGCAAACTCACCACCGGGTACTGGGACAGGTCGTTATAGGTGCGCCCTGCGATAGTGTTCAGCTGCATGAGGTACTCGAAGTTGGAGATCTCCCTGTAGACCCATTTCTGAGTCAGCCCTGAGGCCTTGAGCAGCTCCTGGGGTGACCGGCTGCCAAAGTAGATCTGGTTGGGTGGGTGCAGGCCAAGGATGCTGGAGTAGACCTTGTTCCTGACCTGTGGAGACACAAGCAGTAGCGTGGAGCGCCCGTGAGAATGGGACAGCAGTGGTAGCAAGCGAGACCGTCCATAAGGGTTTACACTGAGAGCGTGCCTCTCCCCAGGCACCTCCATGCTTATAGTAGGGGCATAGCATCAATTCCTGCCTGACAGCCGGGCAAGGAGCCTGGCCCAGGTCTTATTGAGCAACAAGAGGAAGGTCAGGGAAAGTGTGGGTCCCTTACCAAATAGGGGAGGCAGCCTAGTGACAGAGGATGAGGAAAAGGCTGAAGTGCTTAGTGCCTTTTTTACCTTGGTCTTCAAAAGCAAGGTCAGTTCCCAGACTACTGCACCAGGCAGCAGAGTCTGGGGAGGAGGGGAGCAGCCCTCAGTGGTGAAAGAACAGGTTAGGGACCACTTAGAAAAGCTGGATGTGTACAAGTCCATGGGGCCAGATGGGATGCACCTGAGGGTGCTGAGGGAGTTGGCTGATGTGATTGCAGAGCCACTGGCCATCATCTTTGAAAACTTGTGGTGACTGGGAGAGGTCCCAGATGACTGGCAAGGGGCAAACATAGTGCCCATCTTTAAGAAAGGGAAGAAAGAGGATCCAGGGACCTACAGACCAGTCAGCTTCACCTCAGTCCCCTAAAAAATCATGGAGCAGATCCTCAAGGAATCCATTTCTAAGCACTTGGAAGAAAAGGTGATTAAGATCAGTCGGCATGGATTCACCAAGGGTAAATCATGCCTGACCAACCTGATTACCTTCTATGAGGAGATGACTGGCTCTGTGGATGCGGGGAAAGCAGTGGACATGATATACCTTGACTTTAGCAAGGCTTTTGATACCATCTCCCACAGCATTCTTGCAAGCAAACTGAGGGAAAATGGGTTGGATGAATGGACTGTAAGGTGGATAAGAAGCCGGCTGGATTGTGGGGCTCAATGTGTAGTAATCAATGGCTCAGTGTCTAGCTGGCACCTGGTATCAAGTTGAGTGCCCCAGGGGTCGGTCCTGGGGCCGGTTTTGTTCAATATCTTCATTAACAATCTGGACGATGGGATGGAGTGCACGCTCAGTAAGTCTGTGGATGACACCAACTTGATGGGGGTAGTAGATATACTGGAGGGTAGAGCTAGGATTCAGAGTGACCTTGACAAATTGGAGGATCAGGCCAAAAGAAATCTCATGAGGTTCGACAAGGACAAGTGCAAAGTCCTGTACTTAGGACAGAGCAATCCCATGCATCAGTACAGGCTGGGGACTGACTGGCTACATAACAGCCCTGCAGAAAAGGACCTGGGGGTTACAGAGGACGATAAGGTAGATATGAGCCAGCAGTGTACCCTTGTTGCCAAGACTAACAGCATCCTGGGCTGTGTTGGTAGGAGCACTGCCAGCAGATCGAGGGAATTGATTTCTATTCAGCAATGGTGAGGCCACATCTGGAGTCCTGTGTCCAGTTTTGCAGCCCACACTACAGAAAGGATGTGGACACATTAGAAAGAGTCTAGTGGAGGGCAATGAAAATGGTTGGGGAGCTGGGGGACAGGACTGGTGAGGAGAGGCTGAGGGAACTGGGTTTACTGAGTCTGCAGAAGTCAAGACTGAGGGGGGAGTGAATAGCAGCCTTCAGCTCCCTGCAGGGGGTTGCAAAGAGGATGGAGCTGGGCTAGTCTCAGTGGGGGCAGATGACAGAACAAGGAGCAATGGGCTCAAGCTGCAGTAAGGGAAGTTGAGGTTGGACATTAGGAAATGCTTTCTCACTAGGAGGGTGATGAAACACTAGAACAGGTTCCCCAGAGAAGTGGTGCAATCTCTGTCCTTGGAGGTTTTTAAGGCTTGGCTTGACAAAGCCTTGGCTGGGATGGTCTTGTTGGGGCTGGTCCTGCTTTGAGCAGGGGGTCCGTCCTGAGGTCCCGTCCAACCCTCATTTTCTATGATTCGGTGCTCAGGAATCCCACAGAACCCAGGCGTCCTGGCATGACAACACCCTTCCCTGGACTCAAGTCAGGGGACAGAAGGAGCTGGGCTAAGAAGCAGAGGTGGGGTGGGGGCAGGCGGTGGAAGGAGTCCTTGCTCACACTGTCATTAGCTAACGTGGACAGAACCCGACAGGTCTAGGAGGCTGAAGGCAGCATTAAGGTTCAGCTGCCTGGGGGAACACAGTGACGGGGGTAGGAGTGAGGAACTGTGGGCACGGACAGAGACAGAGCTGTGCAGACCAGCACCCCAGCTGGGAGACAGAAGAAGGGAAAGATGCCCACTGTCTCATATCTGATGGATGATGGGGAGGGGGAGAATGGGAAGTGCCAGGGTCACACACCAACTGGACACCATCTTGTTGCCCATCCCAGAGGAGAAACTCCATAGGAAGGGGCACTTCACTCAGTGCCATGGGCTGACCATTTTGCACAATGGACTCCCTGTCTCAACCTATTGCAAGGAACCCTCCACATCCCCTTGCCTGATTTAGGGAACACAGGGAGCCAGCACACAGTTCCTCAAAGGGAGACCTGCCCAGGACTCTTTGCTAATGTGCTGCAGGTGTTCTCCTGACTGCCAGGACCCCTCAGATGGCCCCAGCAGGAGCAGGGTGTCTCCCAGCCCCATGCTGATGCCCAAACTATGCCCCCAACTATGTTTCCACATCACTAAGGGAAGGGAGGACACCCAGGGAGCCCCATTTTGAGGACAGTAGAGGCAGGAGCAGGTTCTGACCTTTTTCTTGAAGTTGACAAAGTAGTTGCCCTGGTCGATGAAGAAGAACTCCAGTGCTGAGCGGCGGAGGTTATAGCGGCGGAGATGCACCTCCCGGAGGTGGGACAAGGGGCGCTTGAAGTCGTAGCCAATCCCTGGGGGAAGGGCAGAAAGCAGCAGAGCTGTCACCCTTTCTCCTCACCTGCATCTGCACTGCCCTTGACCCTGGCCAGGGCTAGAGCTGGGGGTCTGACCCACGCTCCTAATATGGCCTGGCTGGTGGGTCTCGTTCCTATGCTTGAGGGCAAACCAGATGTGGGGGCAGGAAGGAATTTTTCCCTGGGTCAGTCTGGCTGCTGCTTTCTCTGCAGCATGGGGCTTGCTGATCTAAACCAAATCCCTGCTGTCATGGTGACCAAAGCACTGGAGCTGCCCTTGCCTCCCCTGCTCTTGGCTTGTGGCACATCGCAGGGGTTTTTAGAGGGTGCTTGGTGGCTGTAGCCTGAGTGGAGTGGGCAGTTTTGGGGACCCTCTGGCTAAAGGGCTGCCTCTGCTTGGAGAAGGCTGGATGGAGCCCAGCAGGCCCCTTCTAGCCCTGTGCTCCTATGTGTAGGGTACAGTGAAGACAGCCTACATCTCTGCAGTACAAACACTGCTGACCAGCCTGTCACCCAGGCACCAATCTACCAATGACATGGAGGGGACAGATTTCAGGAACGCGGGGTCCTGTCTCCTGTAATCTACCACCAGCATCATCCCCAGGAGTAACCCCACCCAAAACACAACAGACCTGTGGGTAAGGCACTGGCTGGGGGCTCAGGAGACTGGGGCCCAGAGGGATTGGGGTTGTATAACTGGTTCTGCCACTGCATTCTTGTGTAGCCTCGGGAAAGGACTGAAAAACCAGCCTCAGAGTGAGGGGCTCAGGGAGCTCAATCTATGAAGGGTATCCAAGGGAAGATTAACAGGTCATTTGATCCCCATCTAAGGCCCTTGGGGAAGAGACAATGGATGATACAGGACTCTCCTGTCTGGCAAGCAAAGCCAGAACAAGAGCCAGTAGCTGGTGATGCCAAATTCAGGCTATAAGTGAGACCCAGCATTTTAATGGAGCGGGTCTTGGGGCAACTCAGAGTGGGTTCTGCTACCTTCCTCAGTCTCCTCCTTCTCACTGCTGCCATCGTAGAAGTAGATGTGCTGCGTGGTGACTTCCAGCCGGCCCTGGATCACGGCCACCGTGGTGATGAGCTCGCAGTCCTCCGAAATAACCAGCTTCTCCCTCTGGCTCTGCTCCTTGGGCTCAGCGCTGGAAAGGGAGGCAGGGCAGGGGGTTAGTGGGTCTGCCTGGCCTTGGGCTCCCCTCACCACGTATAGCCCACAGCCTCCAGGTCCAGCCCTTACCATGACCCAGGAGAGCGAATGAGTTGATCTGAAGCTGGGTGCCAGTCTCAGTCATCACAGCAGCCCTTGCCAAGGGTGGCATCTCCAAGTCACCCTCAGGCAAGCTTGCCAGCTCTCCCTCCAACCAGCCCAAGCTCCCACCAAGCACCAGGATGGAAGAGTCCCAGCTTGGGGCAACCACCTTGCTAACACCCAAGCAGAGGGTAGTACTGCTTCTCAGTCCTGAAGGCCTACTGTGCTAGACGTGGCTGGACAAGGTCTCTGCCCCAGGGAACCTGCCATCTAAAGGCTGCTGGTTCAAATCCCACCTGTGACAGTCTTGGCTCAAAGGCTGTCATAGCTTGAGGGCTTGAGTGACCCCAGCCTGGCTCCCCTGGTGCTGAAAGACCCAGAAGAGCAGCCAAGGAAGGCCTGAACAAGCTGCACTGCCCACACCCTGTCCCACACTTGAGACCACCATGCAAGGCAGCACTGAGGCCCATAAGCAGGCCTGCAATGAGATACCCAGTTCCTCCCAGCGACAGGGAGGGGACCTGGCTCCACGGAGCCAGTGAGGGGGGTGGGAGGGACTCACTGGTTGTCCAGAATGGCGAGGTCTTCCTCCGCCAGCTGGTCGTCCTCCAGCTCGCTCACCTTCGCCTCCTTGGCCACCGCTAACGGGAGAGACTCGGCAGAGGTCTGCAGATGATCTGCACCTAAAGCCGTAGGGAGGCAGTGAGCAAATGTGGGCCCTGGGACCCTCCACCTGCCCTCAGCATCCCCAATCTGGGCATGTTCCCTGCATGTGGACACAAGGCCAGGTCCCGCTGTCCCTCCCCTTCCCTCCTAGGCCCCCCACTGCTCCCCACCCCATTATGAAATCCATGGTAGACTGCCCCCACAATGCTACCTTCTTGTGGCTGCTCAAGGCATCTGCAACCCTGGCCACCTGCAGTAGGCTGAAGAGTTCCAGGATGGCAGCCACGCTGCAGCAATGATCCCACTGGGCCCCTATGAGCTCCTCCCTCTCCCTTTGCCGTGGCCCTTCTCACCTAGGTTGTCCCGCAGGGCGCTCGCCTCTTGGTGGCAGTCAAAGTTGTAGTTGGGCACCAGCTTCAGTCGCATTCGCGAATAGGTCTCGGCGCTTGACAACTTCCAGTGCATCTGGGGCAGGTCCCTATGGGGTGGGAGGCAGCGCGTGAGAAAGTGGCAGTCATCTAAGTTCAACCCCACATCCCCAAAGAAAACACACTGCATTAAGCCTGGACGTCAAGCATCCCATCTCTGGAAGCAAGTGTTTCATCATGTGGGGCAGTCTGGCTTTGGCACTGGGGTGAGGCTAAGGCTTGGGTTCTATTTTCTGCCATGGTTTAGAGCGCTGATTAAGCAGGATGTGTCCACACAGTCCTCCTAGGCCAGGCAGTACCTGCCATGACAAGGACCTGGAGAACAGGCCCCCTGCAATGGACAATGCAGCCTGGGTGGCCTGGCAGGACTGCAGGAGGTCTGAGCCTGCTTGTCAAGGGTCTGCCTTCGAGGCCTGAGCGGAGGAGGAATCATGGCGAATAAGACGCATTGCTCCCCTCCCATGCCTTATCCTGAGCCCAGCCTCCCCCAGCACCCTCCCCTCACCGGGTGGCCCACGCAGATCGCTGGGAGGTAAGCAGGCGACGCAGTGACTTCCACTGCTTCTGCACGGTGCTGTGGTGGTTGGCGATCTGCTTCAGGACGTTGGCGTGCCGGATGTTCTCGTACTTGGAGCGCTTCAGGACTGGCTCCAGAACCAGCTCCTAGCAAGAGACCGGGGTGCGAGGGTCAGAAAGGGGTAGGGGCACCCCCTGGGTGTCTCTGGGAAGGATGGTGGAGGCTACAGGGTGTGGGTCAGGTCTGAAAGCAGGTCCAGGGTGTGAGCGATCTGGGCCTCAGTGGGTCCTGTCTGGGCAAGCAGGTGCCTACCTGGAACTTCTTCCTACTCTCTGCCTTCTCCTGCTCCCTGCGCAGGGAGCTGCTCATCAGGGCGTCGTAGCAGGAGTTCCAGAAGTTGGACATGTGGTCGTGGCTCCTGGCAAATGTGTCCATTTCGAACTGCGCCATGGTGGGCTGCACCTGCCAGGTGGGGGGGGAGGGAAGACCTTAAGCAATGGCAGCAGCCGCTGGAAAGACAGACAGGTGGATGGATGAAGCATGTATTTTTAGGTGTGCCCACAAGGGGAGAGCACAGGATGGGGTGTGCTTAGCTCAGGCCTGGATGTGCTGTGTGACTCTGGCCGAGTCCTACCATGGCTGTGCCTCAGTTTCCCCATGTATAAAACAGCGTAGTTAGAAAGCCGTGTTCCCTCAGCCCAATCCCTGAATAGTGCTGAGCTATTTAGCAATGCCTCCTCCCTCTTCCCTGTGAGCTGGATAAATATTACACCCCCACATGCCAGCACTTACTAATGGGGGTAATGAGGTAAGGCTTAAGTGATATGACCAAGGCTGCTGTCCAGTCAGTGTCAGAGCTGGAGGTGGAACTCAGGCACCCCAGTCCTTAGCTCAGATGAAGGCCCAGCTGCTCCTCCCGCACACAACTCTGCCCTTTTATAGACCAAGGCTCAAGCTGGGCTCCCAGCCCAAGGCCCCTCTCTTCTTTGCTCCAAGCCCTTCTAAGACCACACAGACCCCAGCAGTGACCACCAGCCCCTGTGCTCAGCCCTGCTCCGTTCTTCCTGCCTGCTCATGAGCCTCATCCCCTCCTGCCATGATTCAGCTGCCCAAGTTCAGTCCTCCAGGGTTGAGTGTGCCCATCTCAGCATCTTCCCTAAGGCCACACGCAGCACCTTTGGGGCGGAGGTGGGCTCTACTCCACCCTCCCCTCCCCTCCATGTCCCCTCGCTTTGTGGCACCTACGTGCTTCTCTATGAAGACCCTCCACTCGGGGGTGGTGCAGAAGACCTGGAAGTCCTCGTAGAAGGTGGGGCTGCCGTTGGTGGGGGGCAGTGAGGGCAGGAAGTGCTGCAGCTGCAGGGTGTCGTAGCACTGGTCCATCAGTGTCCGGATGATGGACACCAGCCAGGAGAAGGTCTCCGCCTTGGAAAGCAGCGAGCGCCGCAGGGGCATCTCCAGCTTTCCTAACAGGTAGCAGGCCTCCTCCTTCTTGGGGGCTGAGGCTGTCTGGAGCAGGCTATGCAGCTTCACATAGGCCAAAGAGTGGAGCTGGAAAGTGCGAGGCAGGATGTGTTACTTGATGCCTGCTCCCATGCAATTCCAGGCCAGGTCCCTTCCAGCATCCCACCCCCCACCCTTGCACCACAAAGCAGCCTCTTTCCCCTCCCATAGCCCAATCCCTGCCCCGAAGCTCAAAATGTCATTCCCCACCCCACCAGCTCGCTGCCCCGTGATGTGATCTTCAGTATTGTTGTACCCCAGGGATTCTCAACCAGGCTGCTGGGGCACTCTGGGGTGCTGCCAGATCCTTTAAAGGGTGCCAAGAGGCATGAGGAGATACTCTTGTCCTGGCCCAGCTTGGATTGTCCTCAGGGTGTCACACACACTAGCTAGGCTGAGTGTGTTGTGACACCCCCCGCCAGGTCGCTGGGGGAGCCACTCACCTGCGTGTCCTCCAGCATGATGTACCCGATGAGGACGCGCAGGCCGATCTGAGCCATCTCCTTCAGGTCTGAGGTCCCGTTGGCCAAGTGGTACCACACGCCCAGCTTGTCCAGCAAGCTGTTCATACCTTCGTAGATCTGCACCACCAAAAGGGGTAGGAAAGGCTAAATGATGCCATCCAAAAAGGCTGGTGGATTCCTGCACTTCCCAGCCCAGTCCACCCCAGTTGCCTGCATGCTTCTCCTTCTGGCCAGAGCAAGGGAAGAGGAATCGTCAAGGCTGGGGGGGTTAGCTGGAAGGAGATCCCTGAAGAGCTGCAGTCTTGAGGGCAGAAGACCCCTGCACTGCAGCAGAGAAAGCTAGCGGTGGTGAATGGTTGGACAAGAAGGTGTTTCCATATAGGGCTCTACAGAGCTTGGGTCCCTAGAGCATGATATTTATACAGAGAACTGAACAAGGGAGAGTCTCTGTCTTCAGGGAGACTGTGAGCTGGAAAGGCCATGTCTCAGTGCAGAAGAGAGGTGAAGGCAGAGAGGGTGGGGGTGAAATTTGAAGGTGCTGTAGTGAGGAGTAATGGGGACAGGCAAACAAAGGACAGGCCAGATTGAATGCCAATGGGGAAGTGTCTCAGCAGGGAGCCATGTCCAGCTGTGTCCTATCAGCCTGACAAACCCACAGAAGCACAGCTCTCCATAACATCATCCTGGATGGGATAGAGCCCATCAGGGATGATGTGACCCCTGCCCTTCTCCCATCCATCTGCTCAGACCCTGGGCACGTTGGCTCTGAGGCAGCTGGGAGTGTCAGTGCCCCATAGTCTGCCTGGTCAGTCTCAGTTTGCAACCTGGACATATCCCTCAGTGAGGCTCTGAGTGCCTGAAACCGTGGAGCTCTCCAAGCTCCACTCCACAGCCTCCTGGACCCCACAGCTACATCAGAGGCCCCACCTCATCCCCCACATCCAAGCAAAAAGTACTTAAGAGACCATCACTCTGCCACAGGCATAAGTGGACAATCAGTGGCACACACCTTCTCGCTCCACAGGGCCTGGTTGTTGTGTCCCTCAGAGAACAGGAAATCCTGGAGAAGCCGCAGCAACTTTAGCGCGTTCTGGGTGAGGCTGGGCAAAGCCGCTGGGGCTAATTCCTTGAGGTCCGTGAAGGCCGACTCCAGCATCATCTCGAGGAGGCTGCAAGAGAGACATGTGGGTAACGGTTTGGCAGGACCCCACGTGATGCCAGGGACAAGCCTGCGGGGCCAGGTTGGGATAGCTGAGGGCTGGCACTGAAAGGCACTGGCTCAGCTGAGTGGGCAGTCCAGGCCTAAGGCAGCAATGGGTTGTCTGTGATGGCAGAGCTGAGAATGGGGCGTTTGCTGGTCAATGTGCAGAACAGGCTCTGGTGTTACTGGTGCCTCATTTGCACAGGACATCTGCATGCCACCAGCCTTGTTGCTCCGACACAGCCCCTGAATGAGCTCACCCCCTTGGCTCCCGCAGCCTGGTGTTTTGCCAGCACCCACCTGCGCTTGATTTCATCGGGCGGGCGCACCAGCTCGCAGGCCGTCCCCAGCTTGGTGAGGACTGAGAAGACCTGCCCGCGCTCCTTCCAGGCTGCATCGTCCCAGCCTTCCACCCCACGCCAGGTCACTGAGAAGATGATGTTGGTCAGCAGGTTGCACAGTTCCTCCTCAGGTGTTTGCTGGGAGGGCAAGATGAAGGACACATGAACTGAATGGTGCTTGAGAGAGAAAACCAAGGACACGTATGAGCTGACCAGTGCTTGAGAGTGAAGGCCAAGGACACATGTGAGTTGAATGGTGCTTGAGAACAAAAACCAAGGACATATATGCTGAACAGTGTTTGAGAGGGAAAACCAAGGACACATGTGAGCTGAATGGTATTTGAGAGGTAACACCAAGGACTTGTGTGACCTGAACAGTGCTTGAGGCCAGCCTGGCATGGCCCTTGAGGAGGTGTGGGATGGTGAAGAAAGGGCCCAAGGGGAGCCCAGGATTGGGGTAGTTGAGGGGGACCTGTGGGTTAAGACCAAGGTCCAGCAGCAGAGCTCAGTATGGGAGTCCAGGGCTGGACAGCAGGGGGGTGGTGGGGTAGGAGTGAGGAGCACCAGGTGCTCTGTGGTAACTCTGAGCTGGGCTGGCAGACTTATTTCCTAGGTGCCACCCAGCACCTGAGGGATGCACAACTCCCAATTGCAGATGGCAACTCACAGCGTACAACTTCCTGTAGCAACCCGCCACCATACACTCTCACCCAAGGGCTCGGGCAGGGACAGAGGGGGTTCCTTTGCCTGCCCTGAACTCACCTGGGGGTTACTGGTGTTGGAGATGTCATCACTGGGCAGCGTCTCCTGATAGCTGCTCTCGTCCAGCACATTGGACAGGCTGGAGCTCTTACGAGCTCGCATCCCTGGGAAGGGCTTGAAATTCTCTAGTGGGGATGGGGTCCCTGGCTGGCTCCCCGGGGTCTGGTTCCCACTCTCTACCGTGGTGACGGAGCTGGTGCTGCCCAGTTCAAGGCCAAGGTCAAAGGGTGACATGGAGAAGGGAGAGAGTGGGTGGTAGATGCCATCAAATGGCAGGGCATCGATGTGGGGCCCATCCCCCTGTCCAGAAATGTCAATGGTGTTGGAGGAGGAAGAGTGGCTGGTGCGGTCCAGTGAGTCGAAGGATTTGAAGTTGTAGGAGTGGAAGGATTTGGTTCGGCCAGCTGGGGAGATGGAGTGGTCGGAGAACCCCTCGGAGAGCTCCTGGTCTGAGGCCTCGAAGCCCAGCGGTAGGAAGACGTCCAGGTCCTGCAGATCGGTGGAGGCAGGCCCCATGCTGTCCAGCAGCTCCTTCCCGGCCTCAGGGCCCAAGTCTTTGCTCGGGGGCTCGGAGAACTTCAGGAGGTCGAGGCAACCCCCGCCACCAGAGCTGCTCAGGCTGTGCTGGCGGGATTCGTAGGACTCCTTGACATACAGCTTCGTGAGTGTGTCCTGCCATCCTACCAGCTTCGCCAGCTGCCTCACCATGTCTTGCTGGGAGTAGATGAGGTGGAACAGCTGCAGGGCAGGAGGGGAAAGGAACAGAACACGTTACTGACCCTGTCCTGAGAGCTAGCTGGGGCAGGTGGGAAAGACCACTAAGAGAGGAGCTGGCTGCAGTCCCCACAGGCCATCATCGACATCCCCCAACACAGCAGCCCATGCCATGGAAGAGTGAATGAGGATGCAAAGTGGCCTGCTCTGGGTCAGCTGGGGATGGCTCCAAGAGCAAAGAACATCAGTGTTAAGGGAAGGCTGAAAGCACAGAGCCAGCTCTTGGCCAGCTCTGCAGTCTCTCCTCCTGCCAGCCCACCACCTCCCCACTCCTGGTGAAGTACTGCTGCTCCCCGTTGTAGCTGGCATGGCTGTTTGCAGCACACTAGCTGCCTGAAAGGGGCTTGTGGGCAGGTGACACTCTCATCCCCATGTTTCTCCAGTTCCCAACCCCTTGCCCAGAGTCCAGTCATGGGAAGATGCAAGAGAGTCATGGTTGACCCTGCTGCTCCTCTGAGACGTGCTGCTCAGGAACACCCCACATCCAGGGTCACAACTCAGACATGGGGGTAAGGGGATGCAATTCATCCTCTGCTTCACCATGGAGACTTTCTCTATGTCCACAGGAGAAGGGCCATGGATGGTTTCCCATGCTACTGCCCTGTCTACATGCCCCAGCTCCAACCCAAGAGGACAGGATGGACACTCAGTCTCCATGATCCAATCATTCTCAAAGAGCCAGCAATAGGCAAACTAGGGCCAAAAGATCGGGGACAGATGACTGTTGCCCAAGTGCTGTGTCCCTGGTCTCAGCATATTCCTTCTACCCAAGCAACCACCTTCTGCCAAGGCCCATGTGGGACATGGGTGGGCACTGTCAGGGTTCAAGGAGACTGGCTGGAGAAGGGCGCATAGGCACCAGGGGGCCTGGGCTTGAGCCCAGCATGGGCTCTAAACAGAGGGAGCTCTCCTGAAGGCCCCACTGCTGTGGCATGATGGAGCAGGCCACGATGCTGGCTGAACCTGGGTGCCCACTGAGGGCTCTGAAGGGGACGCCCACTCTGCTGGCTCTGCTCACCTTCCGGCAGATGTCCAGCCTGACTGTCAGCTCGGCCCGGTGGGACAGGTAGACCACGGCCACCAGGTCCTTGTAGTTGGGAGAGTCTGTGGGAGGAGAAGCACAAAGGCAAACGTGGCACAGGGCCCTGAGGTTAGGGCACCCAATGATCTGGGACAGACCCTCAGCCATAGGCATGCACTCACAGCCTGCCTCAGCAGCTGGAAGCATAGCCACCAACAATGTGCCCCACGCTGGACAGTCCCCGTCACCTACATACATTAAGGAGGGCCCAGATTTGAATTCTACAGAAGGATGAATGGGACAATGCGACTCCTGGACTCCAAACCCAGAGGCCAGATCCTATTTCACCTACTAGGCACCTAGGTGTTGCTCAGAGGCCTAAGCACAGTTTTATTCCCCCCTGCTCGACTCCCTGAATAACAGCTAACGCAAAATTTGGGGTGGTCCTTCTTCTCCTCTCCCTAACAGCTTTTGAGGACTTTGCCCAGATGCCGAGATGCAGGCATGCTGCAAAAGCAGATGAGCTCATGTTTCTTCAGGTCTCGAGCAGGGTGAAACAGAATCTGTCAGTGGATTATGTGCCCCAGCAGGTGGGAGAGGGTCTGGGTTTCTTTCCCCACATGAGCGACGCAGTCGCTGTGCTCTCCCCTGGCAAGGTAAGTGGAGTGAAGCTGCGTCCTGGTCATGTTGGCAGTACCTGATCCAAGGACCTGCTCCAGGAGGCAGCGGAAGAGCAACATAGAGACTGGCACATCATTCAGATTCGCGATGAGCCCCTCGTAGCCGATGTCCTTCAGCTTCAGGCGGTGCCTGCTACGCTCGTGAACCTTTTCGTACTTCAGCATCTTGTACAGGATCTGAGTGGTGGAGACCATCAATGTTAGTGGGTTCAGGTCTTTGGGGCAGCCCTTGGCTGTCTGGTGGAGTCCTAAGGGACTCGGAGAACATCGCAGCTCTGGGAGAAGGTAGCATGGTGGGTTTTAGGGAGGGATGCCTATTTCTCACCTTGAAGACTCTCTCCCGCACTTCGTCTGAGAACTTCTTCTGGACGAGCAGTGAGAAGAAGACCTCCACGTTGCCCGTTTCAAAGAGGAAGGCGTAGAGCTGGTCCTGAGACGGTGCCCCCTTCAGCAAGCCATGGATCACCTCCAGAGCCCCAGACACCTGCAATGGCAGACCCCGTTACACAAGTCCTCTCACCGCCTCAGAGAGACGGTCCAAACAATGGCAGCTCCATAAACCCGGGGCCAGGCTTTCCTTTATCTACACTTCAAGATGCAGCCAGGACTATTCCTTATTTGCCAGGCAGAGAAAGGCTGGGCTCTCCAAAGCAACCACCCGTGATGTACAAGGAGTCCAGGTGGGCAGGGTGGATCCAGGGGGGTGCACTGGTGCAGTTGCACATCCCTTTGATTCCTGTTCCACCCAAAGTCTAAAAGCAACTGCCTGGGAAGGGCAGCAGCATTTCTAATGAGGCAACAGCGACAGTCAACTGACTTCACGGCTCACTATCATCTCCCTGATTCCTGCAAATCTCTCTCCACTCCACAGATGTTTCTAATGGTCTTGCTGTTCCATTACTCAAACTATCCTTTCTTTTGCAATGTTACTATTAGCCATTCTTGGTAATGCGTCTCTTCTATTTCACAGCCCTGCAGATTGTGAAGTATTGGAAGCATTGTCAAGGTGCTCAAGAAGGTGAGATTTTTGTTTTATGAATCTGAATAAGTAATGTACATTTAACCAGAATGGGTGTAAGACTAATGGCACAACCTTTTGATTATTTTGACTATTATTTGTCTAGTTTGTTGTGTCTTTTTAAACTTTATATAGAATCTAGACAATCAGTGCACATTCCAATAGCTATAATTTCTTTTTGCTTTGGTCTTAAACTAAATAATATAGAGCTATCCCCCTAGCATATTAGTAAAGCTTCTCTTTTCTCTTTAACTGCAGAAAAATACTGTTGTGTTACATGTGATTATATGCCACACCATCTGCATGCCCATTTTCAAAATCCTAGATCTACCTATGCAGGTGGCATAGCTTTAGGACCAAGAAATCTGCTCATTCCCTGTATGGACTCACATGCAGATGACAATATGGTTTTACTCCAGCTACCCAAGCATAGCTATAGAAGAGAGGGAGCTGGGGTCATGTCTGGTCCCTCTGGGACTCTCTCACATGAGTCACTGCAGGATGCTACAACCACATCCCGGCTCTCAAAGCCCAAGCTGCAGAGCTGGAAGCTGCCGAGGCTTGGGCAGGAAAGTTGTGCCCACCTCATGAACGGTGTCAGCCCTGTGCCTCGCTCCATGTAAGGAAAAGCTGTGCTCCCTTTTTGTTTTATCTGTTCAGGGACACCTGGTGGCCCTGCCTTCACCTCTACTCTGATTCAGCCTCCGTAGCACAGCGGTGCTGACAGGCTCCAGCCAAGAGAAGGGCACACGTGCTGGGGGCAGCACAAATCCACAGGGAGAGGCAGCTCCCACCCCAAGGACACTGCAGTCTCAGCAGCAGAACATAGGAAGCCTTGTTATTCCTGTCTTAACGAGGGGGAAAGAAGGGATAGAAAAGCTAAAGCCAAGACCCACAAAGGGGATTAGGGGTTGAACAGGAACACCTGATGGGGCTGGACTGACATGACTTCGCTGGTATGACCTGGGACAAGTCACTTTGGCACAGATCCCCAGCGGACCAATTCCCACTGACCTCCAGGGCAGCGAAGCTCCTAAATCCCTTTGTGGAGCTTGGCCAAGGGGGCTCCCCCAGAGACACACAAGAAGCCTGTGATGGGGCCAAGGCTTGAATCTGGATCTCCCAAGTCCCATTGCAGTGCCTGAGCCACAGGCCTCCCTGGCTCCCTGCCTGCTCTCACACCTGGTGTTCGTCGTGGACTCCAGCCAGGTAGTTCAGGGCGCTTTGCATCTCATCGGCAGAGAAGTTCCGGGAGAGAAAGTCCTTCACCAGGCTGAACAGGGATGTCTGCACTGTCTTGACGTCATCTGCTGTGATCGGCTTCTCCCTGCGAGCGCTGGGAGAGGAGGGGACAATGTACACAACACGGGCAGGCTGAAGGCACTTCCACTGAGCAGACTGTCTCCTGCTTGGGAGATGGAGCCAGGGTGGCAGATAGCAGTTTGGGAATGAGTCTGATGGGGCTAGGGGTGATGGTAGCTCACAGGCTGCAGGAACCTAGAATCCCTGGGAAGAAATGCTGGGGGAGGAGGTGGGAGGGCTCTGATGTGGAGCGCCAGTGGAGAGGGAGGGAGTATGGACACACAGCACCCAGCTACCACACAACCAGAGAGGGCTTCCTTAGAGCCTGTTGTAATCCAGCCCTGGGAGGAGCCCTGAGGGCCATCGACACAATCTTTTCCTACAGCTCCCAGGGTCACGGATGAGCACTGAACAAGGACAAGGTATTGAGAGGCTCTGGAGCAGGGTGACCTTGAGACAGCCATCTTCCCAGGAGCCAGGGAGACCCTTTCACAGGCTGCTCTGAGGAATTTCCTCTTCCTCAGCTCCAAAATAGGCTACCTTGGCTCATGCCAGCACGGCCCGGCAAGACAGAAGCAGCGTTTATTCCTCTAACTCACCCGTAGTGCATCCTAATGGAGTCGAGGATGTACTGCACCCCATACTTCTTGCGGATTCTCTGCTTGTGGTCCTTGAGGATGCTGGATAAATACTGAATATGACCTGCGAGCAGGACGAGGAGGACAGAGGGATAAAAAGACATGTTTGGAATGTAAATGAACTCACCAGATTTGAAAGGATGGCAGGGCATGGCAGAGCAAATTCTCTGGCTGGCAAATCCCCACCAGAAGGCACCTCTGAGAGCTGCTGGGATCAAAGCCCAGCAATGGAGCAGACCCCAAGCTTTAGCCCCTTACCCAAGCGGACGGCAAAGTCGCTGTTTCTCCAGATGCGGAAATCGAAGAGCAGGTACTGGTAGAGGAGATGCAGCAAGAGGCCATTGCTCTCAGAGGTTACCTGCTCCATCAGGACCCGAGATGCCATCAGCACATTCATGTCCATCATCAGGCTGGAGACCTGGCAAGGGCAAGGCAGAAGAGCTGGGAGGGAGTGCCATGCCCATTTCACAGGCAGAGGCAGAGTGCTTTCTGGGACTTAAAGGCTTCAAAGCCCTTGGGTCATGTGAAGGGGACCTGCATCAGAGCTGCTTGCTGGAAAAGACATGTGCTCCCCCCACTGCAAGTACTACTGTTTAACCCTTTATGGTATAAACAGCTTAAGTCACTCATAGATAATGCAGGTGGCCAGTGAACCCAGGCATTCCCCAAGCCCTTTTGATGTCTATATTAATGGCACTGCTTATACCGATTTAAGATGCTTGGCTGGTTTGTGCTGGAAGTGTGGCTCATCTGTTCACAACTCATTGAGGCTCATTCTCTTGTGCTTAATGAGATGACCTCAGCCCCTGCCTGGCAGTTTGCTTCTCATTAAGGCTTGTTACTTTGCTATTCAGGGCACTGGCAGATGCAATCGACCCATCAAACTCCTCAGCCCCGTTGTCCACACTGTGCAGCAGAATTTGCGTAACAGCTGCAGCAGCCAGCGTGGCTGGGAGTAGAAAAATGCCCCGCGTCAGGGCTGGCAGGTTTAGCTGATCACTGGGAACGTCATGAGTTTCCTGGCTGACAAGTGAGCCTGCTACACATGGCCTCAATCTGATGTCTGGGGTGATGGAAGAAAATGAATTCCACCATTGGGATATATGTAAGTGCATGCGCATGCACGTGTGTGTTTGCACAATCTCAATGCATCTGCGTTACACATGTAAAATAATATCCTCTTTCTCTACCCACCACCTCCCACTGACAGGCTTAGGCTACAGCTTAGCCACTCTCAAGCAGACATCCTTTTGGGATGACTGGAAGCTGAGATGCCGCAGAGGCACTCCTGCCAATGGCTTGCACACACCATTGCATGGGTTTGGTTTTTTGCATATTATTTTTGCAGGCGCAAGCACCAGGCCATGGCCTGTTTCCATTGCCTAGAGGCCCTAGGAGGCCAATGAACCCAGTGGATGGAAATCTCTTACCTTCTGCAGCAGGGCTCCGATGATCGCTGGCCCGTGGCACTGCACTAAGCTCTCCTGGTTCACAGGGTGACAGCGGATGAAGTTCTTCACCAGCAGCAGGAAGGCAGCCACGCTGTTCCTCTCCAGCCTGCCCTCTGCCAGAGGGAATGAGATGGAGTCAGCCAACTGGGAATGTTCAGCTGGAACCCATCCGGTTTCCCAGGGCACAGAGGGCCCTGCTGCCCAATGTCCAGCTGGGCAAGTGATAAGGATGCTGAGCCCTTGAGCATTTCAGGGGCTTCCACGGGCATGCAAAAGAATCTGCCTCCCTGTGGATCAGCAGAAACATGTCCTGCTACCTCCCACACTGGCCAAGGCCCCCCGCATGCTTTGCTTACCCGAGGACTTCCCGAGGGGGATGAGCATGCCCTGGGCGTTCTTGGAAGACGTCAACTCTGGACCAACCAGGTCATGTGTTTCCTGGTTCTCTTCAGTCTCCTTCTTCTTAGCTGCCACTTGCTCCAGCAGTGGCAGAAGCACCCCCATGCCCCCAATGCAGTTGACAACATCCTGCAGAGAGAGAGAGGCAGGGCCCTGTCTAAGACCCAGGCACTACACAGATGACCCTCCATCCTCCCCTGGCTATGCTAATGGTGTACAGTTACTAGTGAGAGACTGCCAGGAGACTCTATTTCTCACCTTCAGCGCCTGTCATATGCCTCACCGTAGCACCTACCTACTGGGTAACATTACTGGTATCTGTTCTGTTTACCCACTTTTACCTACCTCAAGGTAATGCTGATTACCCCAGTGTAAAGCTGCTACCTGCCCCAGGCCTCAGACAGTCCTGCACTAACTTCCTGCAGTCTAACTCTCTTTGCTCCCATGCCCAAGTCAGGGCAGAAGCCAGAACCATACCTTGACATCCCAGTTCACCACCTTGTGCCCTGTCAGCCGCCCATCAAAAAAGTGGTTTGGAGAAAGATCCAGGCAGATGTTATTATTGCAGGCCTGTGGAAGGGGAAATACAAAGCTACTTTAGTGCCCATGACAGAGATGCCAAGGGGTCCAGACCATCTCAATCCTCTAGCCCCCACGTGAGCCATCCTGCTTGGAAAAGGATAGGAAAATAAGCTTGGGTCCAAGCTCCTAGCTCTGCAGCAAACCTGCTAGAAGGGCAGCTCACTTCATTGCTGCCTCCGTTCCCATTTGTGCAACTGGGATGATCTCACTGTCCTGTGCGTTCAACTTCCAGCAGGGACTGCCCACTCCTGAGGGCACAGATGGCACCTGGCACAGGACTGAACTCCTCTGTGGCAAAGGCCATGTATTCAGACAATGGTTTCACTCCACACATCATCAGGAGAGCCTGGGACATTTGATATCCTGTGCAGTCTTTGTTACTGGGCAACACTGGGGCTGCTGGAGGGATCCAGTACAAGGAACACCCTCTCAGAGGGCCAGGTCTATAGCACTGGGTGCACCGGCGTGGCTACAAGTCCCTCACCCATGCTGCATCTCCCTCCCTGCACAGTCAGTGGGCGAGTCTGTGCCCAGCAGATCCAAGTTTGCATGCCCAGCTTTAAGCATAAAGCAAAGCCCCTGCGGCAGACTCCACTTCCCCTTTACACACAGATGGGGAAAGCCAGCTCCGGTCACCTTGAGGGGCCAGCCTGCACCTGACAGGGTCACAGCAGGTCAGATGTAAGCTGGGCCATCTGCATTAGCAAGGGCAGGCAGGTGTGACTCTGGGGACAATGACCCAAGGGAGTTAGCATCTGTTTAAGAGCAGCCTCCTCAGAGGTGGCCATGGCACTTCCCCTGAGTTGAGCTCTCCCTGCCCACTGAAGCGGGGGGATCACAAGCCTTGGAGGGAGGCAGAGCCATTGCAGGAGTCACTGGTGATGTCCCAGTGCCTAGAGGCTCCATGTCTGCAGACTCTCCTGAGGCCCCGGCCAAGCTCATAGCGAGGGGGAAGGTCCCAGCTGCTTCCCATCCACGCTGGACCTCTGCCATTCCCCCTGGCCAGTCCCCACACAGCCAGACTGAAGGACCTGTGATTCCCTCATGGGGAAGGCACTAGAGCTGCTTAAAGCCCTTTACTGCCACAATGGGACAGGGCAGCAGAGTCAGCAGGTACTGCCCTTCAGAGCTGGTTCCCATACACCCACCACCCCGTCTATGCCAGTGCAAACCCCCAGCTCCCCTACATGGCTGGTGAGGCAGCGCCATCAGGGCCGTGCTAGTACAACACAGCTTCCCCAACCCAGGGAGCTCTCCGAGCCCATTGCAACTGCTTTAAAGACAGCACAGGCTCCCCCCCTGCCATGTCTATACAGGGTCCATCCTGCAGACCCACTGCATGCCCTGGGGGGATGGCACTCACACCAGTCCTATGCTGCAGACAGGACCCTGGGGAGGTTCCCTCCTTACCTGGGGGGTGTAGAAGAGCAGCAGCTTGCTGCTGAGTTCCAAGAAGTCACTTTCAGGCTTGAATGGAGATGTGACATTGGGCCCTGTGGGAAGGGGAGCAAGAAGAGGGTGAGTGAATGATGTGGACAAGGTTGCTGCAGCCTGGCATGTGGGCAGCGAGGGAGCCATGCCACCCTAGCAGCACTGACGGAGGGGCTGAGCCTCCAGAGGGTTTGCCACCACTGGGTGCTCCCAGCCCCAGGCTGAAAGCATGCAGTCTTCCTCCCAGTCCAACCCTTGCTAGCTCCTAAAACCTTCATTTCTGCTCGAGTAGACAGGTGGCATTCCTACCCCCATCCCCAGCCACAGAGGGGTTGTCCCGGTCGTGTGTGCAGTTGTCTTCCCTGACTCAGCACCGCTCGCCTGCACGCACAGATCAGCATCTCCAGCATGACCACAGCCTAGGCACCACTCCCTGCCGTTTCCTGCCATGTGAGCCCCAGGCAGCAAAACAGGTGCAGGGAACAGAATGGAGCTGCGTGGTGCAGACTGAGGGTGGGGAGACTTGCTCAGGCCCCATATCTGCCATGAAAACTCACTGGGAGACAGGAACCCAGCGGTGCCTTAATGGCATTCACAAGTCACAGCACAGGCTGGACTTGCTCTCACCTCTGAGGCTGGGAGGAGGCAGCACCCAGCAGTGCCAATCTCAAGGCAAAGCCACAGACATGTGCCCGTGTGGTACCCAAGAATGACTCCCTTCCCTGTTATCCACTGGGGCCAGAACCCTGCTAGATGTAGATGACTGACCCAGCTGTAGGCTCCCCAAATTGCTCCTGCACCCAAGCCTCCGCTTTTGCCCAGGGAACACCACACATGAAGCCCCGACTGTACCTGCGGAGAACAGCACTTTGACCTGGGCCGGCTGCAGGGCTTCGTAGAATATGGACACCAACCCCAGGTGCCCCTCCAGGGAGGTTGGTGTCCCCCACTCCATGTCTTGGCTCCCTGCTGCTGTTGTGGACACCAGGCCTTCCCGGAGGGGTTGGATAGCCCCAGGCGTCCAGGCATGCGTCCCCAGGGAGGCAGGGAAGGACTGGGAGCGGCAGAGTGAGGGGTGGGTGGTGAAGGTGAGGTCTGGCGAGTGGGAAGGCAGGGAGCAGAGGGTGGAGGTGGTCGTTGTCCGGTGCCCAGCGGAGCCAATGCAGCAGGAGGTGAACGACTGAAAACAGAGAGAGGGGCCTGGGCTGTGGACGGAGGACAAACAGGGAGCTCTGCGAGACCTCCTCCTCCTCAGAGCCCGATGCTCTCGCACCCCTTGATCCCAGTGGGGACTTCTGTGAGGTCCCAACCCAGGAGAGCACATTCAGCCCTAGTGTTTCTGGACAAGGAGGCTTTCCTGAATCAGGACCTGAGGTGTTTCTCTCTCTGACAATGACCTCTAAGAGCATCATGTCTCCTCTCTTGGGCAACCATACCCTTTCAGAGGACAAAAAGGGCCAGAGAAGTGGAGACCAAGGGTGAAATCCTGGCCCTGCTGAAGCCACCAAGAGCTTTGCACTGTTGATTTCAACCTGACCAGTTCTCCACCCCTGTCCTCACCCTCTACATTGCAGCCAGAAGAGAACAAGAGGCTGGATCTGATCCACACACCATGTGACAGGGGCAGTGAGGGAAAAGGAGGAGTGAGGATCCAAGAGGAAGCAGGGTCTAGCGGGTACAATGCAGGCTAGGTAGCTGGGGGCTCTGTGAGGGTTTTCATGTGTCACCTTCCATTTCACCCCCACGGCTTAACACCCTGGGTCTGGTTTCCCTCCCTCACGCCCAATGAAGTTCCTGGCTGGGTCTTGCTCTTCTGCCTGGGATGAGGCTTGTTACCAAACTGGATCAGAAAGGAATTTTTCCTGAGGTCAGACTGGCACAGACTGGGGATTTTGCTTTTCTCTGTAACCCCAGGCCCGGTCCTTTCCTAGGATCTTCTGGGCATACATTAGCCAGCTACTTCTTGCCTTGTCACACTGACAGCACACTGGCAGTGCCCTTGTTTCCCCTGACTTTACCTGTGAGGTGGTCTTGGTGCTCCTAGTAGTATGCAGTGAGGATTAGGGGTAAATAAATGGGGGCCCGTGGATGCAGGAGACTTGACTGAATGGCCCAAGAGGCCCCTTCCCATCCTGTGATCCTAAGACGGGATGAGAGGTCCTGCCTCACCCACTATGAGGGGTCCCAGCTGAACTCACCAACACCCCACAGCCCTCCGAGCCTCTCTACAGGCAGAGAGGTGGTGCCCGGGGGTGTCTGGCGCTCACTCCAGCTCTCCAGTATTTCCAAGGTCACCCATGGAAAGTGGGTGAGCAGCAGATCAGCAGGGGTCCAGGACCCCATGGGTCACCCCAGAAGAGGAGTAGCGAAGGGAGTGGCAATACCCAGGTGGCCTGCTTCGGCCGTTACCTCATTGAGGGAGGGGAAGCGGAGCTGTGCCACCTTCCTCAGCTGCCCATCCGTGTAGATGTTCACCAGGTTCTGGCCGAAGGGCCGGCGGCCCATGATGTGGGCAATGTCGATGCAGTGCTGTGTAGAGAGCAGGGGACAGGGAGTGACCACCGGTGGGCAGCCAGAGCCCTACACTGGGTTCCACAGGGCTCTCCTCTGCAATCCCCACCTCCCAGGTCCCTGAGGAACCAGCCTTGCAGGCTGGGCAAAACCAGTCCTTCAGCAATGGGCTCAGGGTGGCTATTTTGGGCGGCAGCAGGTTTCACCCTAAAGGGAGGCTCAGCTCCTTGGGACAGCCTCCTCTGGGCTGTCTAGTCAATATGCATCAGCACAGCCTGGCCCCTTAAGATGGGCAGGGATGTGCCCTCTGCTTAACTGGAGCTGCCACAGGAATGGAGAAAGGTGGAACTGCTGGCCTGGAAACCGGGTAAGCACCTATATGCCTATGAAAGATGCAATGGCACCTCTATGGGGCACCGCTGGCCCAGCAATACCATGCCCCCAGCACCATGCCAAACTGCTGACCCCTTGAAGAACTGCCAGAGCATCCCTCCAGCACCTGGGAACTCTTCTAAAGTCTCCAGGCACCTACCCCTGGAGCTGCCACTGAACCCCACAGGACACGTTTATTATTGAGATGGCCCCAAACAGGTCAGGTCACCTCCCCAAATCTTCCTATTCCTTCTTGGGGTGCAGGAGCCAAGTCTCCCCTACTCCCTGGAGGGCTGCAAGGGACAGACCCTTCTGAACAATATGCTGCTGTTGTGCATCTCTTCTGGAGATTCAAACCCAAGGCAGTGCCTCGGTACAACCCTACAGAGGGACTTGGGACACCCTCTGTCCACGAACCACTGAAGGACCTGGGACAAATCAATTCCCCTGTCTCTGCCTGCTCCTCCTCCCACCCTCTGCTGATCCTCTAAGTTCTCTGGGACAGAGACCCTCTCTTATGGTGTGGACGCATGTCATATATCCACACTGGTGTAACCTGGCTTCACACCAGTGTAAATGCGGAGTGCACAGATGATGAACAGCCCCATGCCAGTGTAATTTACTTGAATCTAGCTGGAAATAACTCCTGGAAAAATCAGAGGTGAAAGTCCATTGGGGTAAGTTACACTGGTATACTCATATGTCCATAAGCCATCCTGGGATCACAGGATCCTAGGAAAGTAGGGCTGGAAGGGACCTTGTGAGGTCACTTCTAGTCCAGCCCCATGCTCCAAGCAGGATCATCCTGGACTAAACCATCCCAACCAAGTGTCTGGCCAACCGGCTCTTAAAAGTTTCCAAGGATGCAGATCCCACAGCTTCTGTAGGCAGCTTGTTCCAATGCTTGACCACCCTCCGAGGCAGAAAGTTCCTCCTCATCCCCAGCCTAAATTTGGCTTGCTGCAGCTTGAGGCCATTGCTCCTAGTCCTGTCTCCTATGGCCAGAGAAAAGCCCATCTCCATCCTATCTGTAATCACACTTCAGGTATTTGAAGACTATATCAAATCCCCTGCTCCCAATCTTCTCTTCTCCAAACTAAATGACCCTGGCTCTTTTAGCCTTTCTTCATGTCTTCCCTCTCATGGCCCTGATCATTTTTGTTGCCCTGTCCTGCACTCTTTCTAAACTGTGCCCAGTTTGGATAGCAGCTTGCTTGTGGCAAGCAGGCCATGACCTACTCCTCTGCCACCAGCGGCTGAGATGCTGTAATGGCAGCCTCTGGCTGGCTACCCCAGGATCAGCTCCTCTGCTCTGGTTCCAGGCAAACACAACTCATATAACTTACACTGGTGGAAATATGCCATGTGTCACTCTTGCTACCGTGTCTAGCACTTCGCATAATGGAGCTTTCAACTGCCAGGACTGCTCTGACTACCATTGAGAAAAAGACAGGGACTGGGTAGGGGAGTCACAATGAAAAGGTTCAGTGACAAATTGATCACTTACTTATACAGCAAGGAAAGCAAGTGTTGCTGCATGACATGAATGGCTGGTAGGTAGGGAAGACAAAAGTCACATTTTTGGGCATATGGAGGGAATTCTGGGAGATTTCCTTTGATTGAAAGATGAGACAGACTTCTGTGATCTACTGGGAAGCAGTGGAAGAATGGGTGAGCTGGCTCAGAAGGGAGCATCTTGCTGAGGCAGGGTGGGATTTTACTCACCCATGCAGAGTCGTTGAAGGGGAATTCTGGGAGGGTCACTGTCATGTACTCCTTCTTGGTGCAGACTGCCACCACTAGCATGCCCTCGGTGGTGAAGAAGGCCTCAAAGCCTGTGCCACTGGCTGTGAAAAAGCTGGGAGGAGGGGGAAATCACAGGGAGAAGGCATGAGTGACTGAGCCGCTGGACCCAACTTGAGGCATGGGAGACTGGCGCAGAAGCGGAAGGGATGGGGCATGGGTGAGATGAATGCACACACTGGAGAAGGACCATGTGCGGGAGGATGACACAGCCAGTAAAGAGCACTGGGGTTGGGAAAGGAAGCAAATGAAGCAGCCGACAGGGTGACAGCCTGCAGGGAGATGGAGGAGGAAGATAAACCCTGACATGGAGCAAAGAGTGCAAGCGTGAGATAACTAAGATATGGAGCAGGCAGAGAAAAGGGAGATGCCACGGCAGGTCCTGGTAATGGACGTAATGAGGGGCTGGATGTTCCTGGGGAAAATCGGGGCTTTCCCAATGCTGGACCCAGCTAAGCCACTGCGAGCACTGGGATTCAGGGGCCCCTGGAGCTTGTGACACAGAAGGAAGCTGAGACCTGCCTGTGATAACTGCTCTGCCCTTCCACCCCTCAGCATCCTCCTGATGTCAGGGTGTGATCAGACCCAGTTCCTCCCCCTTCCTAGAGCTGTAAGGGCTCTGCAGGCTCCTGGCTTCTTACTGGGACCCCCACCACAAACAGAAGCAACCAAAAGGAAGTGGAGGGAGGGGAGGCATCACTGACATTTTGACAGGGGAGCTGTAGTGAGCTCTTGTCTCAGGAAGCAGCCCCTTGTCTCACATGACATGCCCCAGGTTGCTCATGAACGACAAAAGGAGCCTACGCCACTAGAACCAGGGCAACAAAGTCATAGGGGTTATGACACCCAAGTGTCAAATTGGGCAATGCCAGCAATCCTCCACAGCTCAGTGTCCACGTGGCCCAGCCCCTACCTGTACAGCTGCTTCCGCTTCAGCCTCACTCCCTGCTCCATGTTGTCCATGGGCTCCTCATTCAGGCAGACCCAGGCGTGGAAGGCGAAGCCGCTGCCCGGCCACTTCTGGATGGGCGGCACCATGATGCCTGCCATGCTGGGCGTCAGGTCGAAGTATTGTAGGGCCCGCTCTGGCCTGTCCTTGCGGGCCATGCCTGAGAGTGCCCGAATGACCTGTGTGGCATAGGGGTGGGCCCCGCTCCCGCTTTCAGTCCACAGCAGCTTGATGAGCTGGCGCAGCTCCCCTGGGCGGATGGAGAGGCTGCCCAGCACCTGGAGGAGGTCGATGAGGTTCTCTGAGCACTTCCTGTCCAGTGCCTGCTCGGCGCCCAGGACGTCCAGGAGGCAGCTGACCATGCCCGCCTTGACGCAGGTCAGGCGGCTTTGTGGGGAGGCGCTGCAGATCCTCTTCAGCCAGTCGGACAGGAACACCTGCAGGTCTCGCGACATCAGGTCTGGCAGCCATGCAGTGAGGATCAGCAGCGGCTGCTCATTGCGAATGAGGCGGATGGGGAAGGAGTTGTGGTCGCCTTCCACTGCCTGTTGGGATACAAGGCCACGCAGTCACACCTCTCAGCTCGGACTGCCCTGCTTGGTCCTCCTAGCTCCCCCACAAGATTCCTCAGCTGAGCCCAGGGATGTGCCATCTGCCCCCTTCCTGGCCTGCTTGACTTGGATCCCCTCAGTGCATCAGGAAACGGTCCAAACCCTGGAGGACATCATCCTATCATGCAATACAGCAGCACTGAGGCAAGGCCTGGGTGCAACCCTGCAAAAGGACTCAGGGCACCTTGTTTGTATTCCACACACTGCCCATGAGCCATGGAGAGACCTGGGGCACCAGTGCAAAGACACAACTGCATCCAGGCTGAGGTGCAGGCGCACTGGAGAAGCATGCCCCCTTGCAGAGAAGGCGGAGGCAGGAGCTCTCTCTGAAGGGGAGCAGGGCAGTGACGGCTGAGAAGAGACCAAGCAGGCACCAGCCAGGAGCAGGTAGCAAGATCCTCAATACAGCTGCTCTCTCGCAAATGAGGAAAACCCAGCTCTAGAAGACTGAGGCATCTTGGTCACATGCATCCCAAGCCGGGGGAATGGAGCTGCCATCCTGAGATACCAGAGGGGCACACAGATGCCTCTGAAGTAGCATGTAACCAACAATACCGGACGGACCTGGGTGGCTTGACCATATACGAGTTGACCATATTGATGGAGTTAGCTACAGCCACCAAGGTACCGCCGGCTGGAACTCTGGCTCAGCTGAAGCCCACAATTTTAGATCCAGAGGAGCTGGGTTCGAAGTCTCCTGATGGTCCAAGTAGAGATACACTGACACTTTGGGTGGTAATTTAATTTGGGATGAACCTTCTCTCCCTGCCCTGGGGGAAACATCTTATCAGGCAGCTGAGGCTTGGGGCAAAGGCAGCTTCTAAGCACAGGTGGGGAAGCATGAACTGCCTCAAGGGAGACTGGGGACAGAGCCATAGGGATGTATCTGAGGATGTATGGGTGAGACTATCATCAGCCCTACCTAGACAGTAACAGTCAACTGCAGCTACCCCTGCATTTCACCTCAGGAGTCCTACTCCGTATCTGCAAATAACTGCTTATTCATTTGCACGGTGGTTGTACTGTGGACTTCCCCTGACCCCCTATAACTCCCAGCCCTTGCCTATCCCATCTCTCAGTGCCACAGACTTGCCCATTTAATCAGTCTGTACCCAGCTCCACGCCAAACAGCACTTGTGTTTAAGGCAGCCAAGTGCTGCAGGGGAAGGTGGTTCTTAGTAGGCATCAAGACCCACTGTCCAATATCTCACGCATTTCTGAAATGCAACAGCTTTGGAGGCCTTTTAACAAGAGACTTCTGCTGCCCTATCTCTGTTAGGAAATCCCCTGCTAGCAGCTGCTCTCTTCCCTTCCAGTTTAACTCTGAATGCATGGAGCTGGAGAGCAAAGAAAGAGATAGAGCTTGTGTCTGCAAGCTGCTCTTTCTCCAGAATCCAGAGCAACTTCAGATCTGTCCTAGAAGGTGCACAACGATGGATACCGATCTGGACCTAGACACAATGGATCCGGAAAAGAGCTCCAAGGTAGAACGGAAGCTTCCTTCCTGCTCTTTGATTATTACAGGGCTCATGCTGCAGGAAGCTGGCCTCTCCCAGGGACAAAGCACAGGGTGGGAGTCAGGAGATTATGTCCAGCTCTGGTACGGTCTCACTGTTTAATCTGAGGCTAGTCCTGAACTTTCTGATCTTTTTGAAAAAACAAAACAAAAGAGATTTCCTCTTCTTAGCCACCCTGGTAAAATGCTCTCATGTCTACCAGATGCTATGGCAGGGTGTCTAGGATGCCAAACCAGGTCTCATGAGATGTGGTGTCATCTCACAGCTCCGTCCCTCTTGCACTGGCTGACCCTGGGCAGGCCTCACCCCTGCTGTGCCTCAGTTTCCCTAGCTGTACAATGGGGATGCTGATGCTGACCCTGCTGCATAAAGCCCCTGGAGATTTACTGACGAAAGATGACAGACATGAGCTGGCACTACTATGATGATAGGTGAGTAATGTTCAAAGCCCTGACAGCTGTCTGAGAGAACAGCACTCACCCAGGCATTGACCTGCCGCCCTCGGCTCTACAGCCCTGATGCAATGGATTTGGGTGGGTCATACTCAGCCCTTGGGCTTTAAAAGCTGGCCCCGTGCCACTGAGATGTACTTTTCCCTGATGAGAATTCAGACCTGCAATTTCTGGCCTGATGCACAAGGAGGCAGTGGCTGTACATTTTATCCCTATTATCCCCTTTCATCTCTGCTGGGGAGACACAGTTACTTAGCTCCACATTTAGCAAGCAAGCTGGGGACAGGGCACAACACCGCGGCAGGAAGTGGGGTGAGCTGTGTGGGTGGGGATGAACAAACAAAGAGATTTCCTGTAAACACCGGGCTGGAGGTGGTACCCACGAGTATGCAGCCTTCCTCTCTGGGGGCAGGAGAGCTAGCTCAGCAGATTAGGAGGTCAAGGCCATGGAACTGACTCCAGAGGACCAGAGATAAGAGCAGAGAGACGCATGCTGCTGCATCATTTTGCTCGTGGGCAAGCAGATGTGCTGTCATGCACATGTCAATGAGTCACAGGCAAGGGAGATCAAACACCAGGACCTCTACATCTGAATTCATTCAATACTGCTTGTGCTACAGGGTGAGGCAGCAGCACTCAGGTCTCTAGAGACAGCCCCTCTCCCAGCTGTTTGAGAACTCCACTCACATGGCACCAGAGCAGTGCCCCCACGCCTGCCTTGTGTGCAAGGGGCACAGGGGCTGCTCAGAGCCACGAGCCATCCCCCAAAGCAGAGCTGAGGCCATACCATGTTCAGGAGCTCCTGGAGCAGCGTTCTGGTGGGCTGGCTCTGGCTCTTCAGGACTTCGTACAGGTGGGAATAGCCAATCCTTTCCTTAAACACCTCCTGGAAGCAACAGGGATGTCCATATAAGTACATACTACAATGTTACTCATGGGGCAGCCAGAGCAAAATAATAGGAGTGAAAAACAGGGATTGAGAATGAAGCCAAATGTGGGAGAGACTGAGGAATCGTGTGGCCCCAGCCTGGACACTTACCAATGGTGGTAACATGGGAATGCCCAAAGGGCCTAGCTCTCTGGGACATTTGCTGCACTTGGACACTAAAGGGCAAATGACAGACACAGATGCTCCCCAGGAGAAAGCTTCAGATCTAGGACCGCAGGGAGGACCGAATGTTATTTTATAAGAGGAATCCAATAAAATCCATCAGGACCTATTTAAAGCAATGGAGCATCTAATAGAAGAAATGATTCAAGAGGAACAAGCTGTGGTTGGCAGGTGATTAAAGCCAGGACCTGTGATCATGGCAGGGAAGGGGTAAAAATCGACAGCAAAGCCAGAGACGGGAGCAGATGCTTTCGTTCCAGCTTTCACTGGGAGGAAGGTTTGCTGGTTTCAGTTTCCACCCAGCTTCTCTACAAGAGGCACCTTGTGTCAAAGAGGTCATGTTGCATAGGGGTTAAACCCAAAAGCAGTCTAGGCCTTGCCATCTTGACTTGCTAGGGGAAGGATCAGGCATTTTTGGCATCCAGTAAAGTTATGAAGTTATGGGAACAACGTCCATAACTTTACTGACTGCTAAACACCCTGGTCAATGTTTCCACGACTCATTATAGTCTAACTGGGGTCCCGCCTAACCTCTTCTTACTCCATAGGTAATACCAATCCTCTCCCCTTCTGAACAGCTTTGTTCTTTTACGTACTTAGGTTATCTGTTCAACTAAACTCCTCTCGCTTCGATGCTACTTCTGTTAGCTTCTCTTTGCTCCTAGCTTATAGCCCTCCACCACTCCCTTTCTTTTGCATATGGAGTTAACATGCCATTGTTTTATCTGGTATTTATCTTAGGCTGTACTTTTGCTTTTTCCCTTGTGCACAAAAGCTTGTCAAACATCTCTCTCCACTATACAGTTGGGCCAATGAAAGGTAGCACCAAGAAAACCTTTGCTTCTTCATTGCTGAAGCATTTCCCAAGGGGACGAATGTCATGTGTCACATCTCACCAGCCTATTGCTCTGTGCTGGAGGAGTTGGGGGTTCCCCGTTCTTACCTTGGCTGAGGGTGAATTGCTCATGATGGAGCTGAGCACTCCAATGGCATGGACCGCGATGGCATCCGAGCTGCTACTGAAGACCTGAAGACATGGGAGAAGGCGAGAGATGATCATGCGACTACTACGGGATGTCAACCTGAGATCTGCCTACATTTTCCACAGCTCCTTCCTCAGGCTCATGCAACCAACTTTCTGCAGAACCAGTCAGGCCCAGAGAGCCGCTCTGAACCAGAATGTCACAGAGAAGATCACGAGCAAAGAAGAGCTTCCATGGAGTGCATTTTGGATTGAACAAGCTGACAACCACACGACTCTTCTTTGGGTTTGTCCTTCGAGCTCGGTCCCTCTTACCCTTTCACGGACTGCTGATCCTGAACAAGCCACATGATACTGCTGAGGAGGTCTTCCTGAAGCTTCTAGCACCAATACTGTTTGGTCCCTTTATCTATCTATGCGTGAACAATCTGGCATGAACCAAGGTGGAGGAGAAAAAAATCTCTTTCGAATTTTCACTGCAGGACAGAAGTGACTGGCTATTTCTGCTAGGAAGCAGGGAGACCAGATCATGGAGCCCATTCTAGTCCTTTCTAGGAGGATTATTTTTCAGAAGGGCAATTCCCCTAGTCACAGTGGCTCCCTGAACTGCACAGTAGGTGGCTGATACAGCAAGGGATTGTTTTGAATGCATGAGTAAAGCCACTGGTCGATTGCGCATCCCAAGGGTTCCTTCTCTGGGGAGCAGGAACACCAGTATACAGACAGAGACTGGTTTTCACAGCCCCACAGACAACAGCACCAAGCTGAGACAACAGGAGGCATCTGTGCTCATGAGGGTGTTAGGACTTGGAGAGAAGTAAGTGGACAAGTACAAGTGACCCACCACTTTCTGAAGATGGAAGACTTCCTACCAAAGCACACCCCTGATAAGAAAACCAGGAGAAAGGCCGAGGGACATGGCCTCACTGAGGATCTCATGCCTCCTACACACCTCCCTTACCATCTGAGCTGGGTCACTCCTCCCCAACACAAACCCATCCTCTGGACCTCAAAACAATTTAATTCTGCCCCCCCACAAGTGCAGGTCTGCAGAGCGGGCCAAAGCCCCCGAAAACCCTCGGTGCAAATGGATCAATGGGAGCATGGGCAGAGCAAATAGTGACCATTCCCTTCCCTCCAGTCTGCAAAAAGACCTAAAGCCAGGGAAGAGGGCGCGAGATGATCAGGTGGCTACCACTGGTCAACTGAAGGCCCCTGAGCTGACAACTCATGATCCCCCTATGTTGTTTTTTTTTTTTTTACAACTTCATGTCAGCAGCCCTCTGCCAAAACAAGTCAGACTCAGGTCAGGTGAAGACGGAAGGAAAGAGTGAGGCGAGCACCAGTTCACTCCTGTGCTGGCGAGCCATGCACACTCAGCGAGGGTTTCCCAAGAGTGCCCACCCCACCCCACCCCGCCACAGACGGCTCATCGCATTCCACACGCAAAGCCACGCGACCCACGCCCAAGATGCGCATGCAAGTTGCAAACCGCGGCAAGTCGGGAGACAGCACAGCAGAGCACCAAGCTTTGCTGCAAACACGATGGGGAGCCCCGAGGGAGGGAGCGGGAAGGTCTGCGCCTCCCTTGGCTTGCAGAGATTTACGGTAGCATGTAATTAAATGGTATTGTGAGCCACCAGCTGTTAATACCTCTCAGCTGTTCCATTTGGCTGCTTGCGCCTGCCTTTGTTAAGAGATTATCTTTGCTCCTTTTCTCTGGGGGGGGGGGAGAGTCTAAGTGGCTCCTTCAGGATCTTGAAGTGCAATGGAAAGAGGCAGCGAGGAGGTGCCAGAAAGCCTGGTCTGCTGGCTGTCTCACCGGAGAGGCTGGCTTCTGAGAGCATTGCCGGTTCCCTAGCTACTGAGCTGCTAAGGCCTGGGGAAATCAGTAATACTGTCATGGAGCAAGACCAAACATCCCAGCGAGGTCGGCTGGGGCTCCACTTACTGCTAGAGAACACAACCACTTCAAAGCCTAGCCACAAAGGCTGGGACAGCTTGGTTATAGACAGGGGGAGCCATTTGTGAGAAGTGCCATGTGAGAATTACTCCGGACCATTAGCACAGAAGGAGACCCTCATGGCTCAATAGGCCAGCTGCAGAATCAGCCCATTGTGGGGTCAGATTCTCAGCTGGGCTCAATCACCAGGGCTTCACTGATGTGGACAGAACTGGGCCCATTTCCACAAGCTGAAGGACTGACTTATGCCCTGCATTATTGCTCCTGAATAGAGGTGCCCCCTATGCATGGACTGCAAGGCTCTCATGGGAAGGAAGGACAGAGCAGTCCTCTCCAGAAAACAAAGTTAGCATCTGGTGGCTGCCTGCCCTCGAAGCAGATGTTTGGAGCGCTAGGAAGATGGCCAGATCTACAGGGCAATGACTGTGACCCAACCTCATGCTTCAGGGCTTCAGTCTGTCAGCTGTAGGGTTCAGGAAGGAATTCCCCTCCTCCCTTCTAGGGAAGTTGGATGGTTTTCCTCTATATACCACCTTATCCTGGAGCAGAGACTAGCTGTGGGGAGAGGCAGCACATGGAGTGAGGAGGCCAGAGCTGTATGGGGGCATACGGGGCTCTCTTGGGGGCCTAGCAGGTGGGTCTTGCTCACATGCTTAGGGTCAAAGTGATCTCCAGATCTGGGGTCCAGCAGGAGTCTCCCCAACAAAGACTTGGACTTTGGGCTTTTGCCCCTCTCTCTTAGCAGCAAAGGCAGGTCACTTGCTAGGATCACCTGGGCTCATCTTGCCTAATCAATTATCTGCTGCTGAAGGGGGTTGGGCATTACTGGCACCTTGGTTTTTCCTGTTCTCTGCCTGCAGTGCTTGGTTTATTTCTGGTGGGCTGAAAAATCTGACCTAGCTGAAACCTTTGGCTTTGGCACAGGGCGCTTGGTGATACCCGACACTGGGTGCATCTACATGTGCATGAAAGCGCTTTTTCTGATGTGCATTAAATTTAGTACCTCCAGTGTGAGCTATTAAAGAAATGTGCATTAGGCTGCCTTAATATGCAGTAATGAATGCACATGGTTTTTTCAGTGACATTGAACGTGCAATAGCCTATTTTACTGAGCCTTAGCGTAATTGCACTTTTTTTACACGATGCTTTAATGAGAAGTTAAATAGGCTACTGTGTATTAAAGTGCACATGCAGATATGCCCACTGGGTAGCTGGGTGATACTGGCCAGCCTGGGATTCACAGGCCCCTGTGATCTCCTGTCCCATCTAGTGAAATGGATTTGGGAATGGTGTTGTGATGGTGGGGTGGGTTCTGGCACCGATCCTCCCAGGTACTGAGCATCCTCTACAGCTCTGTGTGCTATTGACCCCTGCTGAAGCCCTTGGGGCACAAGGATAGTTGGCACCTTGCATCTCAGGTCTGGGTATTCTGGTAAGAAAGGGTGAACGGCTGCTCCCAGAAGGCAGCCAAGGGGTCCTGGCAAATACCACCAGTCAGAACCCAGCAGGCAGCCCTCCAGTTACATGCTCGCCTGCCCTTACAGCTTCTGGCCTCGTGGCTACGTAGGCCGTGGTCATTTCAGGTACCTCCTGTAATTCTGGCACCTCCTTGATCCCTCTGCATTTTGCTTGCTTTCCTGTTGTTCCCCTCTGCCGTCAGGCACCCTGGAAAGTCTGAGAAGTATGTAACAGAGTCCCTGGCACTCATGCCAGTACTTTCAGGTCTCTAAACAGTGCTGTTGTGAGTGCCGTGGTCCCTAGATGAAGGCAAGACATGTCCAAAGTGAGCAAGGGGAGGCTTGAGCGTGCACACACAGGGGTAGTCCCATCACCTTGCACAAACCCAGGGATGTCAGCAGGAGGCAGTCAAAAAGGTCCTGTTGTGCGGTGGTTCCCTCCCCACACTGTTGCAGCCTACCCTGGCTCCAGGGCGGTAAGGAAGTCACTGCACCACCAAGATGCACCTCGGGAAGCCTCACGGAGGGCTCTGCTCCCTTTCCTAGACTCCACATCCCCTCAGCCCCTTTCCCAGACTGTTTAATCCACGACAAATGAAGGTCCCTCCAGCTAAGCGGCATGTTCCAGGAAGCCTCACGAAGCCATCAGAGAAGCCTGAGCGAGGTTCCTTCTGAGCTGGTCAAGCTGCCCAACCTTGGACATGGGTGCCACAGCCAAACCAAGCCTTCAGGGAGAGGAGGGGAAAGGATGGCTGGTGTTTCTATAGAGTCCTGGTATACTCTAAAGCCAACTACAGGGGCAAAGCCAAGGCCTTCACCCCAACCTGCCTTAATTTTCCTGTTGGTAATTAGCTTGGGTAAAAGCCCCAGCCCCTCCAATAGAAACACATCACTCCCATTCAAGCTTGTGGGAGCTGTGTGGGTTCACTGACAGGATTTGGCCACCTCTTGCTATTCCCATTTGTCCTGGATGGTGCACAGTGGTGATGCCCAATGCAGCTGGGAGCAGAGGCACGAGCTCCCAGGCCCCTGTACTCCTCCCTTCCCCTCTGGGCTCGAGGTCACTGCTGACATCACCCAGTTTGTTGCTGCGGAAAGGAAACCCAGAAGAAGCCACTGCGGCCCGGGCACCGCACGCGCCGCGCAATACCTTCCGGACATCGATCTCGGTCAGCAATCGCATGGCGAGATCGCTCCCCAGCTCTTCCGCCTCACGCTTATTGCTCACGTACAGCTGTGAGAAACGGGGGCAGAAGAGCAATGTCAGACACGGGGAAGGCAGAGAGAGAGAGAGAGAGCAGGACAGGGTGACACAGACGGCTGCGGGGGACAGGCCGGGACCCTGGCAGAGATGAACGCGACCGGCACATTTCGGCAGCATCAGCACTGGCTGCAGAGCCAGATCTGAATGCCCTGGAGACAGAACGTAGGGAGCCCTTGTGGGAGATACGCGGACCCCCCACCCAACCTCCCCAGGCAGGTGGAGCTGAACTCGCCCAGCGCTGCAACTCCAGGTGCTTGTCATCGGGCCAGACCCCAGTCTTTTGGCTGCCGTTGGCAGGCGGTGACTCGGGAACTGGAACGCTGAACTGTAGCAAGTGCCGCGCCTACAGTCTCATCTTGGAGAGTCAACTAGCATTTCTCCTGCATCTGGATCCTGCTGAAGGTTAAATTGCAGGGCAGAGCCCGGTAGGAGAAGGGGTCGGACAAGACAGCTGCACTAGGGTGTCAAGTTCTGCCTTGAGGATTGTCTGGGCCAGCAGGGGAGTGATTCCTGCGGGAGCCAGCTGACCTCGAGGGAGATGCTGACAGAAGTTCACCTCCAACGTGTGGCTCCAAAGGTGGCCAAGGGCAGGAGTGACTGGCTAAGAGCCTGGCAGGCACCGAGTGACTTCTATGGTGGGTCTCAGAGCTGTTCCTGTGGAAGTGATGGGCAGTACACAAAAGCTGCTGTCCTGGCACAGATGTCCAAGCCTTTTGTTTAGCATCAAAATGGGTCAAAAGAGCTGCCGGACATGAAGAGCACAGAGGGAGAAGTTTGTGTGTGTGCAAGCCTGCACCGCAGAAATAATACCAGGCCCTCTGGGCTGGTACCATCTACCAGCAGCAAGTTATACAGCAAGTCAGAGACCTGGCTGTGCTCTGCAGCTCTTTAGATGCATAATCAAGACAGGGCAAGACCCAAGCTCTCTATGCATAGATAATGATGATCTGTGTGAATCAGAAACAAATGCCTATCAGGGTTTCACATGAGCTTGATTGGCACTAAGGTTCAAACACAGGATGTGTATTACGTTCTGGTGCAAACTCTGAAGAGGATGGATGTGACATCCAAAGGCAAAGAGGGACGGGATGTGGCTCCTGCTTGGAGACCAGAGACCGCAATGCAGACAAACCAGTCTTCATTCTGTCTGTGCTTGGATTCTGCTCTCCATTTTCCACCACGCCAGGCTGGGGTAACTCCTTTGCAGCAGTGCCATGGCTTTAGATGAGCCCAGTGCAATGGCTGCAGCCAGTAGCATTGTCCAGCTGCGCACTGCAGAGCTGCTGCAAGCCGGTGCTGTAGCTCCAGCTGTTCACTGTGGAACTGGCCCTGGGTGCCAAGACAGCAGATGGTTACTAAAGCCTGCTTCCTCTGTGGAGCCATTAACAACACTGGGAGTGTGCTTATGTGTAGTGGCCCCAGCATGATTGATGTAAGGAAGGGCCACACTGCATGTCCGCCCTGCAGAGTAGTCCAAGGCCGCACGAGCGCTCTCTTCCTGCAGCTGCCAACAACATCAACATGGACCCAAGTGCAATGCAAGAGGCAAAACTCATCGCTGACCCTCGGTTACAGGATCAGACGATCCCAAGTTCTCCAGCTCAGCAGATCTTGGTCCTCTGGGTTGGGGTAGTCTCCCTCCATTACCAGCCATTGACCCCTGCCTTGTGCCGCGAGTGGTTTCCCAGTCAACACTGCTGGGGTATTTCATTTTTCACCCTCCCACTGGGTATGCTAGCAAGTCACCTGCAGGACTTCTGCATTTCCCAGGATCTCCTGGGCTATCATGTCCCCATGGTGAAAACACCCTGGAGAGACAGGGAATCGCTGGACCCTACTGGTTTTGGAAGCGGGATGGGGTGGGTGGATGCACAAGCATGATGATTTTTTTGGCTGTGTTCCCACAGATGGCAGCACATTGGTGCCACCACTCCAGAGGCTTGCAGAAGCCTAAGCTGGCATGAAGAAGGGAGAAGCCTGAACTGGCCACCACGTGGGAGAGGCTGGGTTGACAAGGGCACTCCTCTCCATACCATGCAAGTCTGGAGAACTAAGGACAGGTCTGTTCATGGGGGAGAGGGTTGCACGAGGGTGCCCACACCGAGGGGGAAAACAGGGAGCTCTATATCAGAAGGGTCTTGCAGTCCAGTCCCCTGGTGTGGCAGTAATCAAGTCCTACAATCCGGTGTGTGAACTGGTCCAGCTCTGTTGCACAAGCTACGTAGCTGGGTGGTTTGCTCCTACGGCACCTCGCTGGCTGCTCTGCAGCCTGGGAGCTCAGGAGCCACTGTCTGATTTCCAGCTCAAGCCATCACAGCCAGTTTATCCAGGTCTTCTTATACCAACGCAGCCCTTTGGCTTCAATGGCATTTGAAGAAAACTTCAATGCTGACACCTTCAAACACAGGACTTCTGCCCTTCGCTGTGCCTGACCAAATCAAGCTCCGTCCTCCTCTACTTGTAACTCAGGCTCTCCGCTCCTGTGACTGGCCCAGCCTGTCTCTATATCTGCCCTTGGAGACCAGAGGGCAAAGCTAGCTCACATGCAGCTGCATCATCCTCTGGGCAGATGGGACTAGAGAGCCACCAGAGCCTCCAGCCCAGGGACACAATTTCCCCTGGGCTTCCATCATCTCTCTTCCTGCTTTGAAGTGTGGAGCCATTGGCCAGCCACAAAAAGCCCTGATGCTCACCAACCTTGGCTCTCAGGCATATGCCACCACCTTGCATTGTAGGAAGGCACAGGCACATCAAGCAAGCTGGCTGTCTGACATTACCCTTCCCTGCTCCAGTGCTTCCCAGCAGCATCCTGATTGCAGGCACAGATGAGCCAAGGGGCTCTTCCAAGGGCAAGAGTCCCCAGCCCAGCCAATGTCACCAGGCAACAGCCCTGCTTGGAGATGGGATCTGGCAGAGACAGAGAAGACGCTATTAGCTTCAGTGTTTGTCTTGCTGGCTCTGGGCAGCACAGAGCAGTGAGGAGCAGGGTGGTGTCAATGCATGGGATGCTTTCAAATAACCTGGCCCCCTCTTCATTGTTGCTAGCGCAGCACTGAGTCTCTGAGCCAGCTGCTGCAGCCCACGTTGCAATCTCGTTATATGCCACATTAAATAGGGATTAGCGGCTGTATCTGCTCCCTGGCCCGCTGCATTAGACACACCCAGGGGTTGGCACTGCAGGCACAAACCTGCACTGTAACATGGATGGGGTGGGCCAGAGAGATGTGTGGAGGGCTGAGGGCAGACAGGCATGTGTCGTGCACACCAAGAGACTGTGAGGACCTGCTGCAGGAGGCTTCAAAGAAAGGATGATTCGTTTTTTTAAATTAGAAAGCGAGGGAGATATTAAAAGCAGCCACTGAACAAAGGCAGGAAGATCAGCTGGAAGGATGGGGGGAGGGGGAGGACATTGGGTTGCAGCGAGCCATGCTATCACAGTGCTCTGTGTTTGTCCTTGCCCACAGCATTTCCAGATCAAACCCTGCTCTGTTTCTAAGTGAACAGATTCAGAGTGCCAGACAGGCAACCCCAGCCTGGGCATCCAGCAAACCCATGGCTGGGTTTGTTTTGACCCTTTCATTTGCAAGAAGGAACCAAGCTCCTGCGACCAGAATGCAGTGGATTGTGGTATGGAGACCCGATGGGATGAACTTCTATGTGCTGATCAGTGCAGCTGCTTCTGGTGTGCCCTGCTAAACAGTGCAAAGGAACAGGAGGTGAAGGATGCTGCCTTTGACTGAAAGTACCTGTGGACTTTGGGGAGAGGAAAACGTAACCACCTTGCTGAAGACTGCCAAGGACTGCTGGGTTAACATCCTTCTCCTGAGAAAACAGGATTAGGATCTTCACTGAACACTGGGGTTCGTGACCTTGAGCAGAACATCAGACACCAGGGCCCCATGGGGGCATTAAGAACGCCACAAGTTCATTGCCAACAAACTCAGCTGCTTCTCACACTGCAAAACCGGCTCCTGCCCCAGCAAGCTTACAGTTGGAACAACAAAATGCAGATGAAAGGTGGAGGGACAGGACATGGACAGCCAGTTCCGCCTGGAGAGATGAGCCAGCCGCCCCCTTAGATTACCTGCAGGATTTATTTCATTGCATCACAGCACACAGAGACCTGACTCAAAAAAGGAAGGAGATCAATCAAAGCCAAGTCTCTGCGGGGCCCAGGATTATCCGATTCTCTCTGCATCCTCATGGTTAAGATGGGTTTCCTTGTCAAGGAAGCTTAAGGACTTGATTTGTTCTCTTTGCCAGCCAAGAGGAAACTCTCAGGAGTGCCAGCCTGCAATCGCACAGCTCACAAGTGCCCCAGACAGGGGGATGACGACTTACCTTGCTATTCTGGATCAGGCGGATGATGTGTTCAAAGCAGTTGTTGCTGAGGAATATTGCTTGCAGGACAGGTCTGTCTCCACAATTCAGCATCTCTGGAATGGCATCTGTGGGGAAAGGGCATTCACTTGGTACCAGGCAAACAAGGGAGTGACATCTCCAGCTATACAAGGCACCTGGCCAGGGCTGGGAGCAAGATCCAGGGAGTGTCACTGGGGAGTCAGTGGCAGTAGATCACACAGAGCAATCCCAGTACTGCCAGACTTGGTCAGCAGGCAAATGGCACACCCCACTCGGACAGCTCATGAGGGAGTTGAGGAAGGGGACATCTATTTGCTAACGAGTTCTGTCTTTTGCAAAGGTCACTTGCTCCCAGAGGCAGGCATATGAAAGGGGACTGGCTATTTGTATGAAGAGGCTGCTGGCTCTATGCAGGATGAATGGCTACACCAGGCAATGTGGCCATCACCGATAATGTAGGAGCGCCAAGCACGGGTTAGCTCAGGGGTGGGCCAGATGTGGCCCACCAGGCCATTCTATCCAGCCTGCAGGGCCCCTAAAAAATTCAGAAAATTACTAGTTATCTGCCCTGGCTGCCTGTCATGCGTTCCTCAATGGCTTGCCAAAACTCAGTAAGTGGCCCTCCACCCAAAATAATCACCTGCCCCTGGGTTAGCTGCAAGTAAAAAGGGGGCAGTCCATGGCTGTGTCCCCTCAAGGCAGGGCTGGACTAAAGGCAGTTAGCACCTCAGTGGTTGACAGTGTCCTACTGTCACTGGTACTCCAGTGGGGTGGAGAGGAACCAACTGCAGCAACCTGGGGGGCAAAGGGAGGAGGGGGCTAGAGGCAGACCCACCTTGTGTAGGCAAGGTGCTGGAGCACAGGGTATAAATGGACATCACCAAATGAAGCAGATCAGTCTTGATGGGATGTGTCCTGCCACAGCTGATCCGCTTCACTGGGTGAAACGCATGTCACCTGCTGTCTCTCCCGCAGCGGGCAGGAGGACAGACTGCAGGACAATGGGCGACATGTTCCCTGCTTCTGAAATTGCCCAGGCCATGTCTTGGTGAAAGGGGAAAGCTGGGCAGGTGCTGCCAGGGCTTGAGAGGCCCAATCCTTTGCAGGAATTCCCAGGCATAGGATCAGACCCCTCAAGGCCCAGGAGTGCCTGCCCGGGGTGGCTCGAGAGTACGGGCAGCTCTGGGCTGCTCAGGCTCTCACATCATAAAGCAAGCAGATGTCTGTTGCAATAAAGCAGCAGAAACTATTGCTACCTTTGTTGTGGCCATACATTTTGGGCATTTGTGGCACAACATGGGGCCTGGACGTCTTTCCACACATTGAGAACCTGCTGGGGCTCTGTTACAAAGAGCACGAAGCTACAGAGCTGTGGGTAAGCCTGGCTGCCCTTCCAGGAAAGGCACCATCCACCCATGAGATAGGCCAAGCTGTGGGAATCTAGCTTCCAGCGACAGCTTTGCTGCATCACCCCTTGGCTCAGAAAGCAGCTGTACATGGGGCTGGGAAAGAATGCGTCTCATCAGGCCTTTGTCCCACAAAGCAGACCACTTCGGCACTAACCTACCCAGCATGTTAACCCTGAGCGTGATCAGTCTGTCTTCCCAGCGTGCCGCTGCTGCCCCCTCCAGCGCTGCCATCGGCTGGTCAGAGTTGAGGACCTTGAAGTAGCTGTCCAGGATGGCCCTGATCTCCACCTTGCGCTGGCCCGGGCTGCTGGCATGCAGGACGTGAATCATCCCCACTAGGCTCTTAAGGGTGAGCTGCAGCAGCCGGGGGTCCTGGGGGGCACTGTCCCCCGGGGAGCACCACCTGAGGAGCACCAGCATGAGTGTCTCCACCGCGGCTGGCGTGATCACTAGGAGGGCGTTCTGCTGTTGGAGCAAGGCACAGAGTGACACAGTGCACAGGGAAGACAGGCACAGACCAGGGAAATAGAGAGCAACAAACAGCACAGTCCGATTTACACATGTGCACACACAGGACAGAGTCTGATTTATACACACATGCATGCATGCACACATATACATGCACACACACGGCAGAGTCTGATTTACACACACACGGAGTTGAGTCTGATTTAAATGCACATACACACAGAACAGGGTCTGATGGACATGCACACGCACGCCGGGCAGAATCTGATTTGCACACATACACACGCTAGGGGTGACAACTGGGGCACAGGCAACGGGAGTCGGCTTGGCATACTCCCTTTGGCTTCTTCCCTCCTACCCTCGCATGGGTAGCCAGCTGGTGAGCCAGCTTCACTAGGAAGGTTGGAGGCTGCTCCTGGCCTGGGCATTACAGCATTTTGCTGGGATGTGGGAGAAGCAGGTTCAAGCCTTTTGTGTGCAAAGGGGCCCTTCCAGGACCTATCGCTGGCCTCAAGAGCCCACGGCACAATGGGCAGATGCTATTCTAGGCATCCCTACATCTAGGAGCATTCAGCTTTTCTATCGTTGACTCCTATAGAGCTGGGGGGCGGGGGCCATCATCCAGTTACAAAAACTGTCTCTAATACCCGGAAGCGAGATCTGAGGTTTTGATTCCTGCCGTCTCCAAAGGGAAGCTGTATAAGTTGCACAGAAAAATTAGCACTCAAAATGACTAGCTTCATCTTGGTGTCTCACCAGCAGGACAGCGTGATTTCAATCAACAATTTTAAGCCAGCAAGCAGGGAACCTTGATATAGAAATCAAGGGGTTCCATCTCGTTTTGCATTTCTTTATCGTTTTCCTGAAGCAAGTGGATTCTCATTGGCTGTGAAGCACTGATATATGCTTCTATCCAATTAAATTCATCCGTTACACTAAATTTAGTCTATTTTGCTTATCAGGGGAATACATGGTAACTATAAACATTTAACCAAGCGATTTCATAGTTTAACATATGTTTATTCATCTTCTTAATTTTTATGCTTTTATATTCAAAAATGGCGAATGATACTTTTATTTAACTAGATGATTAATTTTTTCTTCTTTTGCTTTTCTGTCAAGCTGTTTTTGAATGGGAACTGGAATTCAATTAAAGGCACAAAACCCAGCCATTTGAGACTGTTTTATTAATAAAACAATCTTAGAAGTGCTGGATATATAATGAAAGAAGCGTATCAAATGTGTTCTATAATTAAAATGAATTTGTTAAGTATTTTCTATAGTTTGTGAACTGAACTAGTTTGCTATTTTCTTCAAAGAATTCAGAACTAGGAGATCTCATCCTTTCACACTCTGCTTTTATTCATTAGATGTGGAAAAAAGTAGGAAAGCTCATTTAAACTCCCAGCCTGAGAATTGAGTCAGCTAAATAAAGTACAGAGGAAAAAAGAGGCGATTGCTGTCATAAATTAGCTTAGCATTGCACCACTCTCCGATTCCAGACACTTAACTGATGATTTGCTTTAAAAAAAGAACATCGGCTTGATTATTTTTGTTGCACTTCAATGATTTTAAGAGATTACAGCAAGTTTTGGTTTTAATGCAGGCTGGCAGTTTCAAATTTACATTTTAAATGGGCGGTCCTTGTAAACATGAAATACATGTAAAACAAAAATCTCTGATTTAAAATAGAAGGGGCCTCCTACGCAATAGAGTCTGGTCCCCTACCAGCAACCGTTCACCCGCAGTCACCCCTTCAAACCCTCTCACACAACTGCGAGGCACAAAACTAGAAACATCAGGAATACCCCACAATATGCCACAGGTAAAAGGGGGTGGGGGAGAAAGGCATTACTAATGCCCTGCCACTGCAATGACAGAGAAGTAGTTGGTTAAAATATGCTCAGAAGCACCCAGGAAAAGGAGGACAAAATCCCAGAGTCCATCCCAATCTGATCTGGGAAAAAATCCTTCTTGATACCAAGTGTGACAATCAGTCTGATGTGAGCAAAAGAACTGGACTCTCCAAGCCAGGAACTTTTGGGTTTTCTAAGCACTGGCACAAATATCAGTCAAGAGCCCTCAGCCTTTTTTTTTTACTATATAGCCAGCAGTACTTTGTAATGAAGTGGGTTCACATATGCACTCTCTCATGGGTGGACTCAGAACTCACGGACCACATGTCAAGGATCCCACAGGGCTAATAAAGATGTAACATCAGCTAAAGTGGGTGGAGGCTGCCACTTTCCAATGATGTACTATGAGTGGGCACTGTTTGCCATTCAAACTGGGGGCAAGGGCCTGGTTCTGGGTCTAACCCACCATAGGAAGATATTAAAAGCACAGTTTTGCTGTGTGCTGAAAAGCTGCAGCAGAGGTGGTTGCTTTTCAGAGGTGTGTGGTGTGTAATGCCCGTTGTCTGCCAGGATGAAGAGCTCTTTAGGGGAAGTGTGAAATCCTCCCACAACAGGACACAGAAGAGGAGTCTATTTGACTAAGGCCACAGAAGGGACTCTCCACGTCATCCATGGAGGGGAATCGACCCTCTTAGAAGAGAATTTGATTCCTTCCTCTCATGGAATCATAGACAAGTTGGGCTGGAAGGGACTTCCAGGGGTCACATCTAGTCCAACCCCCTGCCTGAGGCAGGATCAGCCCTATCTAAACCATTCCATACAAATCCATTGTCTAACCTCTTAGCAAAACTACACTGCCAACCCTGACACGCACAAGACATCACACCCAAACCTGCCACACACAAAGCAGTGGGACCACAGTGACCTCGGAGTCAGCATGGCTCTGCCTGGGCCCTAGCCACCTCTCCCACCTTAGAGGCAGAGCTTATAGGTCAGGAGGGAGCCCCAGGGACAGGTAAACAGCAGCAACTCCAGCCTCGTTACCTTGGCTCCAGAGAGAACAGCGCCGAAGAGGTGGATGAGGCGCAGCTGGAGCGCCTCGGGAAGCTGCCAGTTGTCCTGGAAGCTCCCTGCAGGGATGAGAGGGGAGAGTGTGTTAGCAGTCAAACGAGGGACACAGAGAGCAAAGGAAGGGGTCCCCACGGTCCCAGTACTTGAGCAGCAGCAGCAGCAGGAGACAGCTAGGAGGGACTCAGCTTTTTGGGTGCAGTAGATCCCAGGTGCAATGCTGGGGGCTCCCTAGACTGCTGGGACGGCGTCTGGCTGGAGGGGAGAGCTCTTGGCAGGGCACAGCATGCAGTCAGTGGAGCCTGCAGGGAGCCATTTACCTCTGTAGGCTTGGACATTTGTGTCCATGGTGCCGTAGTCTAAACCCTTCCCCAGGCCACACCAGTGGCACGACAACAAGCAGGAGTACCCCCTTTCTACACACACAACTGCAGGAACTGAAGTTGCCTAAGAATCAGCAAGAAGTTGAGCTAGAAGGGTCCTGGAGGTCATTTGGTCCAGCCCCCTGCTCCAGGCACTGGCTTGGGACTTTCAAACTGGCAACAGAGCCCTTGCCTCCTTGACTTCGTGCCTGAGGCAGGAGAACTGCTCAATGCCCAGTGAAGTCAATGGAGAAAAGACTCCTAAGGGTACAGAACATAATCTCCTAGTGTGACGCTAGGGGGACTGGGGCTGCATTAGGTAACGTGCCTTCACCAGCTCCCTTCTCCTGTTCTAGACCTCCAATACCTTCTATCAGGGCATTGGGAGGTGCAGACATAATCCTTTCGTTCAGCCCCTGTGCCAAACCCAGAGCAGAGGATGGGCAAACGGGAGCTTCCTGGGTGTCTGGGTAGCAATGTGGCAGCTGAAGATGGATGCTTTTTGCCACGGAGGAGATAAGCCCCTTAGCTCTGCTGAGAGGCAGCTTCTCTCTTCTAGGAAACCTCCAGCAAGGAACAATGCTTCCTGCTGGAAGGGCCCCGGGGGGCTACAAGCAACACACCACTTTGTCTTTTGGCCTCGCATTCAGGGCTGCCGAGCAGCATGGAAGGAGCTGTGGCTGGGAGAGACAGCAGCAGAAACAGCGCTCTGCACCCCTGCCCAACACCTCTGAATTCCTGGAAGCAGGCTGTTGTGCGACAGGCCTGGCGGAGGAAATCCCAGGGACTCCCTGCAGTCCCAGAGAGCTCGGGGCTGTCCCAGAGCAGCTGGAAAAGCACAGATGATGGGTCCAAGAGTGGGAAGCAATGCCAAGGAGGCGTGAGAAAGGGTGTGGTAGAGGGAGCAGCACGAGCCAGCACTCCCCTTGTTTGCCCATGCAGCCAGGGGAGTGCCCAGGCTGGCTCTCTAAGCTCATGTTCAGGGCAAACGCTGCCCCGAGCCCAGGTGGGGTTCTGTTCTCCTGGCGATGTGCGGGGTCTTGGTGCTTCTACTGCTACCTGCATTGGCTCCCCCTCATTCATAGGCTGGACAGAGAAGCCAAGAGTGGAAGAGGCTGGGAGATGCTCACTAGCAGGGCTGATGCAACTGCTCAGCATCTATGCAGTGCCCAATGCTGGCACTACATCCATTGACAAAGGCTCCTTTTCCCTTCTGTCTCCGAGCACAGGGCAGGTCGTGAGAGCGACGTTCCCCTCCTAATGAGGGAACCTTTGCTCGGGGAGGTGGAGGAGAGAACAATGGCATGCGAGTCCGATCTCAGCCCTGGAGCACTGCCAGTCCTCAGCCCTGCTGCTCCCATGGACCAGGAAGCTGCTCCAAGTCCCAGCACGCCCCGAGTGACACACGTCAAGGGGATGTGGCAGATTCCCGGGCTGCAGGGAAGAGGCTACACACCCTCTTGAACTCCCCCTCACCCACGGATCTGTCTGCACAGGTCCCGCTCTCGGCCTGCTGTCTGCACAGGCGGGGCCAGGAGTTTCACTCTGGACGTGCCAGTATGAATGCACGCTCGCTGAGCAGCAAATCAAGGTTGCGTGATAGAGAGCTATGGGGCAGTGGTTTTGCCTCTCTCCTGTAGCCAAAGACTGAATTCAAGAACTGGTCTGCACCCTCAGGAGATGAGAAGTAGAGGTCACATGCCAAAGTGAGGAGGAGGCAGGATGAAACCAGAAGTGGTTTTGTACACAGTGCACAGTTAACTGGTGGGACTCCCTGCCACAGCAGGGTTTAGAGGCAGATAGATAACGAGGTACAAAAATGGGATGAGACAAATTCAAGGAGGACAGGGCCATTAACACCCATTATGCAGAACAGTCTTGGGTGTGTCCTCCAACAGCTCTAAATCAATGGTGCTCGATGCCAAATTGGGGGGGGTCTTGCAGGAGATAGACATGCTCTATTCATATACTCTCCTTTCACTAAATCTACATACTGCCACTGCCGCAGACAGGAGACGGAGTCAGATGAACCCACAGAATCAGAGACGTCGGGCTGGAAGGGACCAAGCCCCTGGCCAAGGCAGGATCGTCCCTATCCCAACCATCCTATACACATCCATCATCTAAACCCTTTGTAAAACTACCGTCAACCCTAAGACAACACAAGACGCCACACCTGAACCTGTTATGGGTAAAGCAGGGAGACCATGACAGCCACCGTCCTGCATCTGTAAAAGGTTGTTAACATATGCTCAAGAGATCCCAGGTAGAGGGCCGCGACCCCCTCCCCTTTACAGAGGAAGGCCAAACTCCCCTAGTCTATACCGATCTGACCATGGGGTAAAACTCCTTCCTGACCCCAAATGTGCTGTTGGTCTGACTCTGCGCAGAGAGGCAAGACCCTCTAGTCAGAAGGCTCCAGTTTTAAATCCCAGCGGGAACACTGGCACACCCCAGTCAAAATCCCCACCTTGGCTGCAGCCAGCACCCAGTGCCTCTGAGGAAGGCTTAAAAACACCCTGACACATGCAGCAGAAAACAGAGAGGAGGGGGCAACCAGCAAAGCCCACAAGTATGGGAAACAGTCATAGCAGAACATAGGCATAGCTATGCCTATATAGCTACACCAGCACGACACTGCTACTGTTCTTATGGCAGGGGCTGCATCTGCTCTGGGAATAATTTCCCAGAATCACCACATGCCCAAGGGCGGCAGCACAAGGCTGTTAAAGCATCAGATCGGGACTCCGGAGCCTAAGTTTGAATCTGGCCTCTGACACAGAATCCTCACTGCCACCTTAGGAAAGTCACTTAATGCAGCAGCTGCCTGCACCGTCATGAGACAAAGTCAACAGAGAAAGAGGATATCATTAGTGTTAGTCCCCACCCTGATTCCTGTTCAGTTGTGCTTCGCAGTGCTGTACAGACAGCAAACACCGCAGGCTCAGACATCCTGTCTCTGTTCATACAGATGTTTCAGCACGCAGCTGTAGGGACAGCACAGCTGGACTGACTAGAGGCCCTGTGCCCCTGACACTGTTTGGCTAAGGTTTTAGCAAAACCTTGATTTAACAGGGCCGCAGCTTTTAGCAGGACTTTCTTTCACCTTTGCCTTAGTTTAAGGAGGTTTTTAGCTTTGAATTAAGTTTCCCCACTTCCCTCTCCCTTTCTAGAAGGTGATTAGTCACCTTACAGGTCACACCTGAAAGACAAATCAAGTGACACATCTTCCAGGAAGGCAGAGGGGTATAACTGACTGGCACACATACCAAAGCTGTACCTTGGGCACACCTGCATGGGGATTTGTGGGCAACTGGCTTGCACATCCCTCAAGAAGAAACGGCTTCACAGGTGGACTGAAAACCACCCACCTAACAATGAACCCAATGCTCCAAGTTCACTTGCCCTGTGCAGTGGATCTGGAGCTTGCCTTCTCCAACCTGCTTAGGGCACCACAGACCTGGCTGTGATGGCAGTGTAGTGCAGCTGTCCCTGAGCTAGTTAGTTTAAATTTAGTTTGGATGCTAGTAACAATCTAGTGCCATGATTCTCATCCAGGGTGATCTGGCCCCCCTGGGGTGCCCTGAGATCCTTTCCAGGGTGCCATGGGGTGCTATATAACATCAGCCCTGTTGGGTGTACAGACATGATTACCAAGACAAACTCAAGGACTTCATATAGGAACCTAGAGGGTCAAAAATATCCTGCCCTGCTGTGACCTTTACAAGTAAGTCCCCTGCAACTGAAGAACAGCTCTACAATTTTGCTGCGGTCCAAAGACAAACGAAAACTAAGAGCTGGGATTTTCTGAGGGGGCTCTTTAGTCTAAAAAAGGTCAAGAACCAATCATGTTGCAGCAGCAGCAGGCAAATCTATACCAGTTGCAAGCGCTTCTCACTGTCCCCCCAGATACATGTACAGGTAGTTATTTTGCACCTACTGGCTGTATCCAAGCTTGTTAGCTCAGGTCATCCATCCATGCTACACAGTCATAAGCAACTGCTGCACAGATACACCCTTAGTCATGCCACAGCAGACCCTTCCCTGCCCAACTTCCTCCTGGCCTCGCCTCCTGACTGATTGAAGAAGGTGGCTGTTTGGTTAGGAACACGATTATTCACCTGGGTTATGGCTCTCACCCAGGGTGAATAAAAGTGAAAGAGCAGCAGGAAGGAAGGTGTCTGAAGAACTGCGGCCGGGTGTTTACTTGTTGTGTTTCGCTGGAAAGAAGAGCAGTCGGTTTTACCGTTGTGACGGTTTCACTTTTGGTCCCAGCCAGTTTCATGCTCCTGGGTCCCACATGCTAACACCAACACATGCTTATTGGAGGCATAAATAAAACCCCCTTTTCCAAGGGATGCTCTAAAAGCTATGGGAAATACTTTCTTGGCTCTTTTGTTTTCTAAAAGCTATTTTTACAGGACTTAAATTCAGGGCCAGCTCTGGGCTGACAGTGTGCCTTGAAGGGCGGGGGCAATCTTAATACACCTTAGGGGTAGACAGCAACGTGTCTGTACAAGCGAAGGCTAAATATTGTCATCCCCATTTTACATCTGGGAAAGTGGAGACTCAAAGCAGAAGCCACATGCTCGGTGACCTACAGCAAGCTGGGAACAGAGCCTGCCGTCCCCGGGCACTACACCAAGCAGAGAAATGGGCAGGACAGATTGTGTGAGTGGACAGACAGCAGGAAGGAAGGGGTGACACAAAGGGTAGGAGCCTCCAGGAGACAGTAGTGGGGGGCAAAAGGGGGAGAGGCAGGAGGCAGAGCTGTGGAAACACCATCCTCCTGGTTCACAAGCAGCCTCCTATGCAAGAGAATCCTTCCATTGAGCTGCATGAAAAGACTTCAGGGCTTCATATAACCTCCCCATACAGCAGCCAGATTGTCTGTGTGGGTGTGTGTGCCACCCAGCATGGCTGTTATATGTGGAGAGGGATATTTCACAGGGCATCTGGACCTCTCTTGGGGGAGAGGAATATCCTGCCCAGGAGAGGCAATGGTGTAGCTGATCAGTCCTCTATCAGCTTAGCCCTTACAAGGTGCCACGCTGAAACTTGGTAGATATGAAGCCAGGCCAAATGCAAAGGGCTTTTGATCTAAAAACAGCATCGGCTGGCTGAGTGCGGGACGGGGGATTTACACCCAGCAGTTACATTCAGAAGAAAAGTTCCTGAGTAGTTTTAGGTGATTTTTCTGCCCTGTCACAATTAGAATGGGGCTTTATTTGATCAATTAGTCCCTCTCAGTCTGTTAAGTCCTTTGAGAGGACTGGAGCTTTCAAGCCGTTTAATATTAAAAAGCCAAATCCACCAGCCAACATGCTTAACTTACTCTCTGCTGCGGTTGCTTTTGTCAACTGCTGTGCAAAACTGCAGCCCTTCGTCACCACAAGAAGGTTGCACAACTCTAAGCCACAGCAGCCTATTTCAGGCCCTGATCCTACAGCAAGATACACGTGCACTGAACTCCAGGCCCAAGCAGCCTCACAGTTCAGTGGTACCCCCCCACATGCATACACCAAATGAGGGGGTGTTCAGTCTCAGCGAGGGGATCCCCATGGGCTACAGGGTGGGCTGATCTGGGATACAGTGCCTGCCAGTGGTTCCTGGAGTGCATCCAGGGCTATGCTTCTGCACACCAGTCTGAATAGCGCCAGAGATGGGAGATAAAGGTGTTTACTGCACCTTAACTTGAAGGATTTGGTACTGTCAGGCCACTGCAAGACAGCTCCCACTTCTGCATTACAACAGAAATCAGTCTTGATGCTAGACACTAGACAGGATGTGACCCACCCAAAGATAAAGAAAAAGCAGTCTCCTTCTCCTGTAGAACAAAGGAAGCTGCACGTGTTACTTGAATGAAACAAACCTCTGAAACGTGTCGTGACTTTGCAGGAACTCACTTGGCACTCAGGTACGCCCCAAAGCAGTGGCTGATCTCAGAGCAATGCACAGCAGTGCCTGCTTGACTGCCAGGCAGCGAATGGGAACTCGTAAAAAGATCCCATTGCCCTCTCATAGCTCACATCATCCCCACTTTGGCCTGAGCAACAAAGCTCTGGTTAGATTTAGATAACAACCCACTGACAGAAGCTGGAGTGCTCCACAGCCCAGTCTGCAGGATGCAGCCCAGGGAGTACACAAGTGCATTGGCCTTTCATCCCCATCTGAATTGAACCCTGTAGCAGAACTCCAAGCCTCAGATGCTTTCTTGATGCACAGGACAGCAGGACCTGCTGTGCAGAGACCCAAGGCAGTCGCATTAGCATGCACAGAAGAGAAGCACCAGCTTGAGAAGCCAAGGAAAGGGCAAATCCCCAGCTAGCGACAGAGAATATTAAAAACCTAAGTAACCAGCAAGAAACATGGGAAACTAATCTGCTCCATGGGGGAGGCTCCTCCAGCTCACTGTGGGAATAAACCATCTCAGCTGAAAGCAGTGCCACCTCCTGGGGTTGGCTGCTGCCTCCCCACCCCTCCATCTCATCTGCATGGGATTTAGACTGGAAGGGCAAAAGGCCAGGTCAAAGGTCAATGAGAGCTTGGTGGCCTACTGGGCTAGTATAGTGCAGTCCAGTTTCTGCAGCCAACAGTGCATATATGGGAGCCAAGTGGCTTGTATCACATCTAACCACTTTAGAGCCCCAGCCTGAATCAATTGGCTGGGGCAACTTGGGGTAGGTGCTAACAGAGTCCTGACTTCTGAAGCCATGGCAGGACATCTTCATTGTTTTGCCTCCAAGCCCAGGAGATCAGGAACCTTGTCTGTACGTCCATGGTGCTGCATACATGTTACTTATTTAGACAGCAGCCAAATCCTGAACCGTTTGAGGTCTGCTCCCCACTAGCTGAAACATATCCTCTCAGATGCTCAAAATGGTTCATAAACCTACCGATCACATTTATTACTCATACACATCTGTCTCATACTCTCAAAGTATATCCAAGGGTGAGATAATCCGCAATCTAATGCAAGGAGTGACTGTCATTTGCTCTCCATAATAAAGTAAGGACTTTCAACGTAGCTCATTAATAAAAATAGGACATGTTTAAAACATGAGTCTGGATTTAAATTGGGATTTAAAAGCTCCTGACTGGATTGGAGCTTTCCTCTCTAAACCCCAGCTCTATTTCTTCCCCTTGCACAAAACTCCACTTAATCAGAAACAAGTCTCTGAATTAGAACTTGTCTTGGAAAATGCAAGGCAGCATTCGCAAGAGGACAATATGGTTCAAGAAATAAAACCCCTTCTACCACTCAGTTAAAAGGGTGACCTGCAAAAGGGGGAAATAGTGTTGGTGATGCAGGCTTTGGATTTAACTTTCTATTCATGTCCTCTCAATTTTCACTAAGGGAAGGGGATGGCTGGTGCCTAGGGAAGTCTCAGGCATCTTTCCTGGTGTCCATGAAATCACTGAGGGTAGGTCTACACCATGCCTTGGGGAGGGGGCTGCTCTAGAGACCCACCCTGCTACTTGCACATGCTGTTGAACCACTCTGGAGTCAACCCCTCATGTTGATTTGATACCTTCATTTCCAGCATGTTTGAGGGCAGTACCGGGGGTGCTCTTAGAATGGGTTCAGCCACTAGACATATATGCCAAAGCCTGGGAGGGGTGGTCCAGACATGCCCACAGGGACTCAAAAGAGAGAGAGGGAAAGGGTTTAGTACAGTGAGACATGTGACTGGGCAAGCTCTGCTTCCACACAAGCAGATGCTCTCTTTTAGTGGGAATGGATTGGAAACGAGCTGCGGGGACAGGGAAGCTGACATCAGGACTGCCAAGTCAAGTCCGGAGAAGACCCACAAGGTGCCCCATGTCTGTCTGTGTGAAGTGAGCTGGGCAAGGCTGACTTGAGTTCCCCTGGGAGAAGTGTTCTCCCTGCAAGGCCTCATCACCATTGCTGTTAGCCTCAAGCCGAGAGGTCAAGTACCGAATGGGCCTGGAGAATCAACTCCCCCCAGTGCAAACAAGGAGTGTTTTCTCCTTGTTTCTTCCAGTGAAAGAAGGGGGGTTACACTTACCCAGGAAGGTCAGACTTCGAACAAAGCCGAGTGTCCTCCCTCTTCCTTTGGGAGATGCAGTGAATTATGACATGGAGTGGAGCACCGAGCATACACATCTGCATGTTACCCAGAATGCAGTCCTAACTCGCGGTTGCATTACAGCAGTGTGGAGGTGTGGGAAGGAGACTGTGTGCTGTTTGTGGGGCTGAGTGGCAAGACCATTCTTTTCTATTGCCTAAAACACCAGAGAGATCCCAGGGCTGGTGATGAGGAACTGAGACAACCATTAAAAACAACAGGCACCCTCTTTGGCATTAAGAGCATGGGGGCGGAAAGAGTCTCGAGAGCATGGCGAACTCTATGCTGGAGACAACAGGAAGGTAGAAGAGTAGGGCATCTGGCATTTACCTTGGAAGAAGGCACCAAACCCCAGAGGCAAAGCAGGAGGTGGGAACTTGTACTTGCTCTTCTCTTGCATGCTGACAATTTCTCTAGAAAGAAAGGAAATGCAGAAGGAAGCAAGTCAGGATTTGCACTGGAGGGGGACAGCTAATGGGTGGTACATGCACAGTGACTCTGCCACCATGCCGATGCCCAGTCCTGCACCATTAGGTGTCTTTGTCCTATTGAGACAAATTGCCTCATAACATCACACTGGCAAATCCCCATGCCCTGGAGCTGGCCTCCCAGCACCCAGGCTAATACATTTAATGAAATACATGGTGGCAACTCTTCAGCTTGTTACCAAACAAGAGCCCACCGCTCCACCGGTCCACGTCCATCTGTGAACCACAGAAAAGCAGGGAACTCCAGCCAGTCCTGCTCACCCACTCAGTTGTCTCCTCCATGTCTGGTATGGGTCAAAGAGGCATTCGTAGAGATGCAGTGCATAGGTGGTGACATGCTCAAGCTGAGACCTGGACGCGCACTGCTCCTGGGTGCTCTTCAGCTGCAAGGACAGGAGAAACCGGGTTAATCATCAGTAGAAAAAATCCCTTTCCCCAACTAAAGACTCTTCATTAAGATTCGTTCATGTTGCTAAAAGGTTGCTTTGAAGATGTGAAGGGCTATTGAAGCGCTACATTATTATTCAGGCTAATTTCATTCACTTGATCACAAGCTCCTCCAGGGAAAGTGGAAGAGGGTGCATTTGTGTCTTTGAGCATCTCTTGAAGGTGACCTTGATTAGTTTTATTTGGATTATGGCAGGGCATAGATGCCACAGTCTGGGTTTGGGGTGCCTCACTGAATGAAGTGCTGAGGTCCGAAGAACTCACTTTCTCTATGGATGACAAACCACAACCGGTGAAGGAAGGAGGTAAATCGGCAATGAGTGTGTATGAATAGGGATCCTGGTTTTCTCTGCTTAAAAATCACAAATTCTCTGATAAAAAGGGCAAATTCTCTGACTAAACCCCCCAAATCCGCGTTTAAAATGAAATGCCGCTGCATATATAAGTACCAGTTGAACACAATGTTTTATTGATATATTTACAATTTTAAAGCAATTTGGAAGCCTGCCAGTGCCTCAATCACCACAATAACATTAATACTAAATACCTATACATTTTGGCATTCAATTTTGGGGTTTTTTTATCAAGGAAAATCCGAGCTCTCCCTGCCCCCTTTGCTCACCAGGACGTGAGCGGCACAGCTGGAGCAGAGCCTGTGGGGGCGATGAATTTGGGGGTCCCCAGGGCTGCGTGGGGCTCCCAGCAGTGGCACAAGCCTCCCTGCTCTGCTCTGTTCTGCCATACTGGGTCCTGTCCACTGGGCTGCGGAGACCCTGGCAGCACGCCCCAGCCCTGCGCACAGATCTGGGGAGCCTGTGCCCCCCACTCCTGCTTGGGAGTGCATGCAGCAGCGGGGAGCCAGCTCTCCCCTCCCCACCCCTGGGCCCTATGCATTGCCCCAGCTGGGCAGCAGCCCCAGCCCTGCCCAACTCCTTCCCTCCCTATGGAGGCCTTTAACCCCCAACCTCCCCAATTTACCTGCGGGAGCTGTTCTCTAGGCTGCCTAGCAGCCATGTGCACGTGCACATTTGCACGTGCACATGGCACTCCCTGCCTGATCGCCCTCCTCCCAGTTCCCCCAGCCCCTTGCAGGCTGGAACACTGCCAGCCTGCAAGGGGAAACCTACCGTTTCCCGCGTTTTTCTCCTTTAAAGGAGAAAATCTGGGTTTTTCTCCTTAAAGTGAGAAAACCCGCGCTTGATCGCGTTTTTCCGTGGCAAACAGAAAACCCAGATCCCTGCTAATAAGCTACACCCCACTTGTACAACTATAAAGGAAGTTTTAATAACTGAGTGCAAAGATTTTTTTTTTTCCTTCATCACGAAAAAAGAGAGCAACTTGAACAGGACAGAGAGCGAGAGAAGGGGTGTGTGAGCATGACTGTGTGTATAGCTTGAAGTTTTCCTGCCTGCTCTTTATACCTTTGAAATCCCTAGAGTCCAGTTTGGTTATTCGAAGAACTTTAACAAGGCTCACAAGTATTAAATCTTTAGCAAAGACTTCCTTTATTCTGAGTATTAATCAGCCCTTGAAGTTAAACCGATGCTATCTTTTTTATATTAAAAACCCTTCTCCTCCTTTAATAGCTCAGCTCCCACTCTTGAGCCGTGTGAGGTCACCACCGTGTTCCCCCATTTTCAGAGCGTTGTGTACCGAATGGGATCCTGATGTCTAATTTTCAACATAGGCAGACTTAAAAACCTTTCGGCCTGTCTTTATCTATTAAAACCACAGGAAGCAAAGGTCCAATTTGCTCTCTGTAGGCAAGTCACTTGCAAACTGTGTCGGAGCCATCACAATTCCTAAGTCTCAGACTCCCCCCAGAAGTCGCGTCAACCCAGTCCACAACGTAACTTGGTACCCAATATTTCAATGTGTTATCGATCCTATTGCCATTAAGCAGAGCCATGTACAAGGGAGCATGTCCAAATGCTGAACACGTGTGCAACTTCTCTTGTGTTTTTGTTCGTTTGGCGCACTTCCATGTTTCAATCATTTAGAGCCTTTCCTTAACCAGGGGGAAAATGTCACTTGTCAAGGGTTTAGGTTGTCAAGGGTGAAATTTATCCCTGAATTCAGGTCCCATTCACAGTTTTACGTCACAAATGATGGAATTAGGCAACGTCTTCGCAGCTGACACTTGTTAAAAACCACCTGATGAATCTGTAGGGGTTCTTGGTATAAGTAGCCAGGAAAGTGCAAGGTTTTCCCATTTAATTCTCCCAAGACTGCCTCGCGAAGGATGCATATTGCGGATGCATCAGACTGGCCCTGAATTTTGTGCATAACAGGCATCGAGTTTTGTGTTGTTTTGAGTGAGACCAAGACAGCTGGTTTGCACCAGGTGATTGCACTGCCTAATTTGTGACATAAAGCTTTGAAAGTCAACCTTGACGAGCTGCCAACACGCAGCCGGAGCAAGGTGCACATGAAGTTATCTGGAGGTCTCGACTCTGATCAGGCTTTTGCCTAGGCAAAAACAGATGCTGGGGCCTTGCGACTTACCTTGTCTGTACAGGCAACCAGCAAGCGAAGCACCTCGTGGACGAAACCTGGAGTCTTGTCTGTCTGGACGTTTTCTAAATTCCTACAAGGAGAGAAAGGCATAGGAGAGGATTGGGTTATTGCAATTCGTGCAGAAAAGGAGCTGACATTCATTCTTCTATCAAGTCACGTGCAGTCCCTATCCTGAGCTCCAAAAAGTTGATGCGCCGGCTCCACCTGCGGTCCCCTGCCCTTTCCATGGCGGCGCACGGGGCGCATCTACATGTGCGCTTTAATGCGCAGTAGCTTATTTTACTGCGCATTAAAGCATCACGTAAAAACCCGTGCGATTACACCAGGGGTGGGCAATTATTTTGGGTGGAGGGCTGCTTACTGGGTTCTGGCAAGCCATCAATAGGCGGCAAGCATGACAGGCGGCCGGGGGCAGATAAATATTAATTTTCTAAATTTTTAGGGGCCCTGCAGGCCGGGCCGCACTTTGCCCACCCCTGGGTTACACAAATATACAGTAAAATAGGCTACTTAGCACTTAAAAACACGCCCTTTCGGGACCGCCCCTTTATTTAGTACTTCACATTGGAGGTACTAAATTTAATGTGCATTAGGAAAAGTGCCTCAACGCACATGTAGACGCGCCCGCTGGTTTTCCACCCGTTTTCTATCCCGGTTTCCTCGGCCGAGGGGGAGTCTGTGATATTGCAGAAGGGCGGCGTGCGACCTCCCGAATCCCCAGGCAGCCCAGGTGGGACGGCGGCCATCCCCACGCCGTTATTTCCTCTCCAGTGCCAACGGGAGCCCCCGTCCGCACTCAAGGAGCCCCAGAGGCCCGGGGAACGGGAAACCAGACTAGCACGGGTCAAAAGTGGGAGAATGGGAGGAAAAAATGGGGTTTTTGGCAAAACTGACTTTTCCCCGCACATAAAAAACCCATAACATTTATTTTCTGTGGAAAACTACAGGCTATTTTTGCCCCTGACAGGCTGCTGCAAAGCCTCATGGGAGCTGTAGTCCAATTGCCCCGGGTGCCCATTGCCCTCTGAGGCTTGGCGTCTTTGGTTGGCCTCTATTTCCCATGATGCCCTTTCCAAGAGGGCAGACCGTGGGGGACAGGGCACGGCAATCGGCCGGCAATGAGCACGAGGGAGTTATAACACGGCGACATTACAAAATCCCAAGGGCTCTCCATGAGGGGGGCAAGTTTCCTCCCTCGCACGCTCCTGCCCAGCCCGCCAAAAATCATCTCCGCTTGGCAGGACTGTGTCTCTCCATTTCCTCGGCCCGGTCCGGCGGTTTCCACCACAGACGCATCTCCAGCCACAGCGCGCTGGTGGCCACAACATGGCCGACAGCCCTGAGGTATCCTCTCAGGCCCCGAAGTTAGGGCGGCCATCGTAGAGGACAGTCCGGTTGTCCCCTATCAATACAAAAATGGTTGCTTTTATGCCCTCTATTTCTCTCTCGATGCAAAGGCGTTGGGGTTTTGTATCAACTGAGGACGAAGAAGCAGAAAACCGGAGCGTCCTCCATGATGGCCGCCCTGCCCGAAGGCAGGGGCCGGCCTCCTCCCCCGCCTTCACTACGGACCTGCCTGTCCTCTAACTCCGTGTCTTGACTAGCTTTTCCGGCCATGAATTAAAGCGGGGGGAAGCGGCCCCCTCGAGCTGGCCGCGGGGCCGTGAGGGGAGCCATGCGGCCTGGCGGGCATGGCTTCCTGAGGGGACGTGCCCTCCTCACCATTACACTTCAAAGGGATGCTTAACGGCGGGTTTAAATCAGGGTTTAAAGCCTGGCGCCTGGAAAGCCGGGCATTTCCCCTCGCAGATGTGTCATGGCCGAGGGAGGAAAGCCGCCGACGCGATGAAGGGTCATTAAGCCAGCGTGAGACAATTAAAAGGCATCCGAGGTCGTTAGATGAGGCGGAAGGCACTGGGGAGACTGACTTTAAAAAGAGGCAGCCCTTTACAGGACAGGACTGCTCGCCACTTGCGCTCGGCCTCAGTTTTCCGCTCTGTGTAATGGGGAGAATATCCCCCGTCTTCCCCCAATGCCTCTTCTATCAACCCTGTGAGCTTCTGGGGGCAGTCAGGGGCTTTTACGAGATGCGACGGCCAGACCGAGCGCGACGGTTTTGACAACAGCTGCAACGATAATACGGTACGAGAGCGGGGCAGCGGCCCAGGTGGGGACCGTTTCCAGAATTGCATTCATCCCCAGCTGCATTCATCCCATCTGCAACAAGATCAGTGCTGTTTCGGGAGCACCGGGACGTGCCCAGGGCAGGGGCAGGGTGCCATGACGGTCGCTGGGGCTGCTGCTCTCAATATCCCCTCGTTGCTGGCATCAGGGGAGTGTGTAGAGACCCTTGGCAAGAGTATCCCCGCTCCAAAGAGCGCACCATCTTAAAAAACCAAAGCCCTATTAGCCCTCTGTTGCAGATGGGAAGCTGAGAGGCTTGGTGGCTAAGTGACTTGGCCAAGGTGAGACGTCGAGGGGGGTCCGGCACTGCCTCGGGCTGCAGCGACGCTATCCGACCTGGCTGCGGTTTGCTGCAGATGGCATCGCCCCTCGAGCTCTTGCAGAGCAGCCATGCGGTCCGGGGACAAGTGTTCAACTGGCTGGTCCTCACCCTTCCCTTTCCACTTCCCCTTTTGAAGACAAGCAGACAGAAAGCCCTCGGGGAGACCTGCCTTGCAGCTAGCAGGGGGGGAGGATCAGCCTTCCTCGAACCGCAGGGGAGAGGAGAAACGAAAATACCAACCGAGGGCTGAGGACAGCCTCCGAGCCAGAAGCACGGGTCCTCGAAATACAGCGTGATCTTGCAGCAGGGGCTGTGTCTACTACAGCTCTGCTTCGGGTAGGGAGCATGGGCTAAACCAGCGATTCTCAGCTTCTTTAGACTCAAAGCCCCCCTTGGAAAATGCCAGCTCTGAGCTTTCGCTTGCTTCTGGACGACAGAAAAAATAACAGAGCGATTCTTCTGGTGCCAAGAACGCAGAAAGATTGCGAAAAGCCAGGATGTTTTTCACGCTGAAATCGCTGGTGTTATCTTTCGAATCATGCTTGCATGGTTAACAGTGCTGACGTTGCTTAAAGGATCTGAAGGCACCCCGAGGTGCTGTGGCAACACACCTCCGGGTGCTGAGCTGCGAGTTCAGCTGCAGCCTCTGCCACCGACTCCCTGCATAGCCACGGTCAAGTCTCTCCCTCTGGGCCCCAGCCATCCAGCTGTGAAACGGGGACAGTGGGGCTGCCTTGCCTTTGGTGCATCAAGCCCACTAATGGCTGCAAGGAGCTCTGATCCTACAGCAGTGCAGGGGCAGCGATGGGCTCAGCTGGGAACATGCAAGCCTCTAGTGAGCACTGGGGATGCAAGTGGAAAGGCAAAAGGGGCAGGCATCTGGCAGGCTACTAGACAGGAGCAGGCATTGCAGCGGCTTCTCCTGGACCAACCCAGGGTGTTAAGTGTCACCTGCTTAGGACTGAAGCGGTCTCATGGCCAGGCCCCACTAGACAGATGGGATACAGTCATCTTGCATCACAATGGTGTCAATCCAAAACAGCATGGCCCAGTTTGGGCCTCACTGAACCCTCTCCCAGCCAAATCCCTGGGACAGACATGCCCCAGGACCCTGGCCTGAAGCAGAAGCACTGCTCTCAGGGAGCACAGGAGTGTGTGGCACAAAGCACGGTGTGAGCTGTCCTACATATGTCAAAAACCCCACCAAGCCGAGGCTTGGGCAGGCTCAAGGTAAGGTGGGAGCTGAGTACGTCACGGCTGGCTGGGCAGCAGGAAACGCACGGGCAATTTTTAGGCGAGCGAGCAAAAGGAGTGGATTTTGGCAAGGTCTCCATGTTCCTGCCTATTCCAGCAGGGTCCCAAGGATAGCAACGTATAAGGTTCGGCCCTGGGAGATTTTTGTATCCCAGGGAAGTGAAACAGGGAACTGGGAGTGCTGCAGGGCTGGCAGATAAACGCCTGGGGGTGCAGGCAGGGATCCAAGTCTCCAGATGCATTCTCCTGTTGTCCGTCCAGCTTCTCCGTCCCATGCCAACACCCCAGGTGCCCCCTCCCTGCCCTTCCAGCCGCTGGCCGCGATGACATGAGCGGTGATTGCACTATGGGAATTTCAAGCTACAAGCTCTGCCAGCTGAGCTCCCCGCTGCCTCATCGCTCCCTGCACTGAGAGACGGATGCTTTGTGAATGGCGATGAAAAACTCCCACGCTGACACTTGTCTCAGATTCACTTCTTCCAGGGCAGCCCCCGGCACGCTTGCTACATAAACTGCTGCTATCCCAGCCTCATATGGGTCAGATCGCCGCTTCCCCAAAACGCCCCCTCCAAAGGGCCAGGGTCACAGGGGAGGCTGTGCTACAGGCAGATAAGCTACAGGCATCAAACATCTCGGTGGCATCAAAGCCTGGATATCGTTGGAAAAACCCAGTGCTCTCACCACAGAATTATAATGCATCAAAACCACCGGGTCCTGCCCGGAAATGCTAGAGGCAAGCACCACCAAACTGCAGGCATGGACTTGACTGGGGGTGGGAGTCGTCTGCACCTTCTTGCAGGTCAGTAGGACCCCGAAGTGCCCTCCCTGCCCTCGCCCCATCCCTGCGCCAAATACAGAAGTAGATGCCCAGGCTCCAGAACGAAGTGCTCTTTTTCACACCATCCCACAGCTGCGGCAGGAAGGCGAGGTCTCGCCTGCCTAAGTTATCTAATCTCCCAAGGACAGGGTGCGTTGGAAATATTTCCAAGGGGGATTTCAGTGGGAGCTCTGGCTGGGGGAAGCAGAGGGAAGTTTAAGGGACGATTACCAGCAAGGGGGCCTGGGAGCTATTTTACCCCAATCAGAGTTGTGAGCTGTGCTTAAAACCAACCCTCTGCTCCACACACTACATGCGCGGAGACGGGCACACTCCTTGAGGAGACGGCTAATGCCAGACCCGAGGTTGGAGGTAGCCCAGATCAGCTGCCCTGAAGGTGGGCAGGACAGGAGCAGCTAAAAAAAAGGGCAGTGGGTTTCTGAAGAGCTTAATGAGTGGATGGGTTGAAAGGGATATCAGATTAGTTTCCGTGGAAAATGCAACCAAATGTGCCAGCTGCTGGCTTAGATTTAGCCCCAGTTGGGGAAAGAGATGGGCCTCAGAGCATCACGGGGTCGGATCTCTGCCCTGGCTCCCTCCAGGCTGTCAGGGGTGCAGACACAGCCGGATGCTGGGGTAGCATGGAAAGCAAGGAGCATGTGATACATTCACTCCCCAACCCATTCCCCGGGGGGTTTCCTCAGCTCCTCCCTTATGCCGGTGCAGGAGCTTCTCCACCATCTTTGCCCCTCTGATGCCAGCTGAAACCCCCACCCCTTCATCTCCCCATCACAGCTCCCCCCACCATTCAACTCTACAATGACAGCATTTACCAGCTGCCCTTACCCAACAGGCACTACCCTGCTCCCTGCAAGTCTGACTCCACACCAGGCCTCATGCTCCGCTCCCCATGCTGCACAGCTGGAGGGGAGGGCACAACAGAGTGGAAGCCTTCACCAAGCCCTGGCATTGCTAGGGTCAGGAGGAGAGTAATGTATACCCCGTGAGGGCGGATAGCTGAGAAAGGAGGCTGGTGCTGGCAGCCAAGAGATCCGAGATCAACTCTGCCACTGACTCCACCTATCACCTGACTCCTGCTGCTTTGTATTCTGCAGAAAAGGGTTAACAACCCACTATACGTGCATGCCTCCCAACTTATGAAGGACCCCAGGCTCGGTCCTGTACTCTGAAGTGCTTGCAAACAAATACAAGTCCCCTGGTGACCTTCTGCTGGAAGGCAGCACGTTCAATTGATGCCCACGGAGGAACCCGGCCTACCTGCAGATGATGATAAAAAACTTGATGAGCAGGAGTGCTTGGCTGAGGCCTGCCTCAGCTGCCTCTTTGCAGGAGATCTGGGCCACACAATGCGTCAGCTGTTGGCTCAGCACGTGCAGGACGTCACGCGGGAGCAGTGGGATCTCGGAGACGGAGTCTTCTGGCCTGCGAGGCAAAACAGATGAGATGCTAAGACCTACCACCTCCTGCACCTATGTGGCAAAGGCACCCAGGAGCTCAGGGAGATGCGATGCTTTCACACCGCCCCTTCCTGCTACTTGACCATGAACCTTGCAATACTCGGCAAGACTAAGCCCCAGCTCCTGGAGTCCCGGGATTGCTTTTATAGGCTTAGGAACAGGAGGGATAGGAAAGTTGCTTCCCTGTGGGCTAAATGCAAAGCCTGGGGAGAGAAACTAGGACAAACACTTCTGTCTCCAGGGCCCCTGGGGAAAAGGAAGCAGGTTGGGGAGCGTTATAACATGGAGGCAGCCTGTCCTCTGGAGTTCTCACAGCCCAGACACAAGCCCAGCTTGGATGCAAGCCTGCGCTGAGCTACCAGTTGCAAAACGTGCACAAAGTAGGTCACTGCCCACCTGATGTTGGAGCGTATCAGGTACCAGGTAGCAGCTCAGAGCCTGCTACCTTTGTCTGGTGGCAAAGCAGAAAACAACAGAGCCCTATGAGACGGCAGCAGCAGCAAAGTCCCACTGGCCATTCACCGATACTCTCTGCTAGTGGGTGCAGGCTGGGGGCCCTGCAGCCAAAAAAGCTTGCACTAGGTAAAACCTGTCATGGGGATGATGATCCCTGTACCCCACCCACCTCCCCATGGGGGAAGAGGGCAGTTCAGCAAGACAGAACGAAATTAGCATGCAATCTGGGGGAAATCCTGGCAGTAGGGGAAATGCATACACCCAGGGGTCTTGCACTGGGATGGGGAGCAGGGAACTCTGCACCCACACAGCCAATGTGGCTGGCCTCCAGTGGGCAAAGGAGGGGTCTGGTTGGTGCCAAGGGCCCTGGGTGCACTGGGGGGCAAGGACGCAGCCCCAGTGCTTCCCCCAGAGCAAGCGGACAGTATCATCCGCACCAGTAACACTGGGTGCACCAGTTTGCTCAGCCCAGCCCCCCTGCAAGAAGCCTGCCCTTTGCTGGCTTCTGCCAAAGCCAGTGAAGCCAGTGTGAGCTTTTCCTTTCCATTCAGCCCTCAGTGTCTCCGGCATCCCCGCTGCAAAGGAGCAGCACGCTCCCTGTCAGAGCCTGTCAGCAACACAGTGATGTACAAGGTGCCCGTGGTCTTGTACTGGGTCTGCAGCCCAGAGATCCCATCTTCCACGTACTCCAGTAATAGAGCGACCACACACTACGTGCACAGGAGTGACCAGGAACTGAGACCCAAACAGCCCAGTCAAGCCCTAAAAAACAGCCAGAGACTCAGCAGCACCCCCCAGGACCAGCATTCAGCCAGCATGGGCTAGGAGCTGGCTTGCACAGCTCAGCTAGGGGTAGCCATAAGACCGGGTGCCCCCAGAGACTGGCTAGGGGAAGTAGCTGCCCAAGTATTCAGGGCAGCAGGGCTCACACTCACCTGCCCTGCTCCCAGGCCTCACCTGGCCCCTGTTCCTTGGCTCATCTCCTGGTGTCTGACTTTGAACTGGCCATCAGGTCATTCCAGGCCACAGCCCCTGCCTCTGGGTCCCCGACTGGCAGGCTGGACCACTCACACCCCTATCTGTCACCTGGAGCTCCTTGTTTACTTGGCAAGGTTTGCAGGAGATGCAAGATCCCTCCGCGATGTGATCACAGGCATTTCCAGCCTGGAAACCACCAGCGGTGCAGGAACCATGCCAGCAATGTAACAGGTGGAGCCCATTGCAAGCTGGCCAGCCTGCTTCTTTGTGCTGCCACCTGCTCTCCTCCCAAGCTGCCACCCTAGCAAGCTGTTTGCACCTGTGAGCCCAGCGAGCCCTTCAGGCAAAAGGAGAGTCATCCTTCAACCAGCAGCACCAGGCAGCCACAAAGAAGTGATCACAGCAAAGTTACAGGACTCTTGGCAGACTATCAGCTTAACCCCAGTAACAGCATCCATCTGAGAGGTGCAAATCCACTGTTGTAAGGCAGGTCCAGGTGTTTTTCTGGCTTAGGGAACATGCCCTGGAACCACTCATCTCTTGGCTGGACATTTTTGTTTTAGAATCTATTTACTCACTTTAAAAAACAAGCTTCTGGGCTTCAAGCCTACCAAATAACCTCAGAACATGAATATTATGGGAAAAGATCTCATAGATTTCATAGACACCAGGGCTGGAAGGCACCTCGAAAGATCGAGTCCACCCCCTGCCCCAGGGGCAGGAAGTCAGCTGGGGTCATAGGATCCCAGAAAGATAGACATCCAAATTTCTCTTGAAGGTGTTCAATGTAGGTGCATGAACTGCCTCCAGCGGCAGGCCATTCCAGACCTTGGGGGCTCAGACAATAAAGAAATTCTTCCTTACGTCCAGCCTGAATCAGTCGCAGTGGAGTCTGTGACCGTTTGACCTTGTCATCCCTTGGGGCGCTCTGGTGAACAGACTTCCCCCAGATCCTGGTGAGCACCCCTGATAAACTTATAGGTGGCCATCAGATCACCCCTGAGCCTGCGCTTTTCCAGGCTGAAGAGTCCCATAGCTTTCAGCCTGTGGTCATAAGGTCTGTTTTCCTGACCTCTGATCATGCGCATGGCTCTTCTCTGCACTCTCTCAAGCTTCTCCACATCCTTTTTGAATTGTGGAGCCCAAAACTGGACGCAGTACTCCAGCTGCGGCCTCACCAAGGCCGAGTGCAAGGGGAGAATGACGTCCTGGGATTTGCTTGTGAAGCATCTATGGATGCAAGCCAGCGTTTTGGTCGCTTTACTAGCGCAGCATCGCATCGAAGGCTCATGTTCATCTTGTGGTCAAGGATGACCCCCAAGTCCCTTTCATCTGTAGTGCTTGCCAGCGTAGCACTGCTGAACCTATAAGGCTGCTGCAGGTTTTTCCTCCCAAGGTGGAGAACCTTTACATTTTTCAGTGTTAAACACCATCAGGTTTTCATCTGCCCATTTCCTGAGCCTGTCAAGGTCAGCCTGGATCGCCTTCCTGTCCTCAGGTGTGGATGCTTTACCCCAGAGTTTGGTGTTGTCATCGAACTTGGCCAGTCCACTTCTGACTCCAATGTCCACATCATTAATGAAGATGTTGAACAATACAGGTCCAAGGACAGAGCCTTGGGGGACCCCACTGGTCACAGGACACCAGGACGATTGACTTCCGTCAACCACCACCCTCTGGGTCCGACCATGGAGCCAATTCCCCACCCAGCAGATCGTAGTGAGGCCGAGGCTGCAGTTAGCCAGTTTTGCCAAGAGGTGATCATGGGATACCAGATCAAAGGCTTTTCTAAAGTCAAGATATACAACATCAATCTCTTCCCCCTTGTACAGGTGATATGTCACCTGGTCATAAAAGGAAATAAGATTGGTCAAGCAAGGTCTACCTGCAACAAACTCATGCTGGCTATCCCTCAGGATGTAGTCATCAGCCAGTCTGTTGAGAATGGCCTCTTTAATAATCTTTTCTAGGATCTTCCCTGGGATAAAGGTCAGGCTGATGGGCCTATAGTTTGCTGGATCCACTTTCCTCCCTTTCTTGAAGATAGGCACCACATTGGCCTTCTTCTGGTTTTCGGGCACTTCACCAGAGCACCAGGAGCTCTCAAAGATTTGTGCCAGGGATTGGGCTATGATGCTCGCCAGCTCCTTGACTATCCTGGGGTGTAAACTCTTAGGGCCGGCTGACTTGAAAGAACACCTTGAGAGGCCGGACACCTTCACGAAGTCAGCATTGATGGGGGGTAAGGGATCTCCCTCACCCGGACCTCCCTGTCCCATAATGGGCGGGGGTGTCCCATGGGACTGGTGAAACACCGACGCAAAGTACCCATTTAGCAAGTTGGCTTTTTCCTGGGCATTGGTTGTCAGTGGCCCCATCTGGTTTAGCACGGGTCCAATATTGTCATTGCTTTTCCTCCGGCTCCCCACATATCTAAAAAAGAACTCTTTATTGTCCTTGATAGGTGTAGCTAGCTGGAGTTCAGTTGCAGCCTTGGCTTTCCTGGTTTGCTCCCTCCAGGTCCGGACCAGTGCAGCGTATTCCTCCTTGGAGGTGCATGCCATCCTGCATCCTTTGTAGGCATTTCTTTCTAGACACAGGAGCTCCGCTAGTTCCCTGCAGAGCCAAGGGGGCTGCTGTGCCTGCCTGAATCTGCTAAGAGCCTGAACCAACAGGTTGGAGAGGCAGGAACCATCCCACTCCTCTTCATCAGGGCTCCCGCAGACTCAAGCCTTTCATCTTTCCCAAAAGGCATCTGCCATACTGCTGCAGTCATGGGAATCAAGGTCTTCTGGTAGTCTTCCTGCTCTGCTGGGGTCTGTCTCCCCAAAACAAGAAGAGGCTGTGGGACTACCAGACAGATTCTCTTCTTTTGCCCCTGGGGACAAGCAGGGAGGCCAGCGTTATGGAGCTGAAGTCTAGGGGATGAAGGAAGGAACCGTTAATGCAGGCTGGGGAGCTGGGTTGCCCGCAGGAAAACAGAACAGGAACCAATGCCAAGCACAGGCAGATGAGTCACAGCAGCCAGCTGCAAGCTCCCCTCGCTCTTCATATGTATGGGCGGGGGGGCAAGATGCATGAAGAGGGGGCTGCCCCTACTGTACTGCAAGCCCTGGGGAATGCATAAGGGGACTCATTCTCTGGCTGAAAGGACACGAGCCATTGCTCTGCGCAGCCCCGTCGTCTGCCGGGAGCAGTAGCCGGGGGGTATAAGGGGGACACTGAATAAGTCAGCACTGAGGCAACATTCACAGCTTTGCATTGCAAAGCCTGGGGCCACAGGCTCCAGGGGAAAGGAGCAGACATGGTCCTCCAAGCCCTGGTCCAGGAGGGACATGTAGGGGAATGGGAACTGCCGGCTGGCTGGACGTTGTCCTGGGAAGCCTCAAAAGCCCCTCCTTGCTAGCTCATTTGAAGGAGCATGCACACCACAGCGCTTTAAGGGCATAGCCACGATGGCGAGACCTGGGGAGTCTGCGAGTTTGGCCAGCTGAGCCTCGGTGGCAGCAGGTGACATTTTCACCCAGGAGTCTCCTCCGCCTGGCGTGGGAAGTGGCCTAGGGTATGGATTGAAACGCAGCCGGCGCCTCCCCTTTCAGCACGACTTGCTCAAGTGGCTGCAGCCTGCGGTCATCATCACAGGCCCCAGGATGGGCATGGTTGCAGGTCTGAGGGAGCTCCTCAGGGCACACAAAGCCTCCCGCAGCCGAATGCACCGTCTCCCCTGCAATTTACAGACAGAAACTTAGAGCAGAGCTCGTCTCCCCGTCCTCCCCCTGCCGTGTAAAAAAGTGGCCCGCGTGTCTTGATGGAGAGTACTCTGCTGCTGTCACTTCCTCTGCGGTGCATGGGGACACACGAACACCCAGCGTGCCCTCCCATCCCCTTGCTCGCCTGCTCACTCGCAAGGGGGGCGGAGAGCAGGCAGGAAGCCACGCTGCAGGTGGGGAAGATGTGAGGACAGATTGCAACGTCTCCGCCAGGCACTGCAATGTTCCCCCGGCGGTGTGGAAATCGCCGCTGCGTCTGTGCTAACCGCAGGCCCAGAGGAACAGAGAAACAGCGGTGGCATGACCCGAAACATTCCCCTACAAACAGAGGCTGGGAGATGTGGGATTCAGCCTTCCCCAGCAAAGGACGAGTAAAGCTTGTGGGCAGGAATCTGCAGTTCACTCCAGCTAGGATAAGAGTCAGTCGTGTCGATCAAGCCGCATGCTTCCAGGCATCAACTAACCACCTGCTGGGGTCAGGAAGGCCTCCCAACCAGCAGATAACATCCTTTTAACTGGCTGCGAGCTTCAACCCCAGTCAGCCTGTTGGCTTCCACAGCTGCGGCCGACCCTCCGGGACAGGCTCCCGATAGCAGGGAGGTCGCTTAAGACCCCCTAGGAAGCATCAAAGCAATGGACCGCTGCCCTCTTGAAGTCTTGCTGCCCCTGGCTGGAGACTGGACAAAGACAAAGGAAGCATATCTTGCCCTGTTCCCTACTAACATGTCCAGTGACCTGGCTGCTGCTGGAAAGAAGCTCATTCCCATTTGTGGCCTGATGATCCGAGCCCCGGGCGAGGAACAAAAGCGTGAGACGACTCCTCTGACAGGACAACCCTACCTAGTCTGACCAGCGTCCATAAAAGATGGATGAAGTTTGGGGCTATGTTACTGCCCAACAACTGGAAGGGGAAGCCTCCCTGCAGCCTACAGGAGGTTCTGTCCAGCAAGGGACCAAAAGCCTTTCCTGCTCTCAGCCATCATAGCCCTGCCACAGGAATGAGACATGCGCAGGAGAATCAGGATTTGGTCTGCTGCTGTGGGAGATAAAACAACTACAGCTGAGTTAAGGCAGAGTGCCAAGGTGAGAGCAGCCCTGAAAGAGCTGGTGGCACAGACACAGAGCTCAGCAGATGAACCACTCAGCCTCCTCCTTGGTGCAGATATGCAGGACGCAGCCCGCCCCAACGCTGACTGTCCTTCCACTCCACAGCTCTAGCGCAATAGGATTGCAGGTTCAGAGAAACTTGTGCAATATTGCATAATGCATGTAAGAGCCGGCAAGCATCTCCAGCAGCTTCTAGGGTAACCTGCAGCAGGGCACACTGGCACTGAACACCACTGGGCCAGCGAGGGGGCTTGCTAAATCCAGTCCAGCTCTGAGCCATCCAGACTGGGCTCTGCTGTGCCAGCATGAAGCTCCCTGGCTGCCACTTCTGACCCAGTCATACCTGAATGAACATGAGCAGAGACTGAGGGGGGGAGCCCAGCACTGGAAGGGCAGGTGGGAGCATGGGGCATTGATGGAGGAGGGTGTCCAGGGCAGGATTGTTTGAAGGGGGTTGCAGATCTGGAACGAGGTGAGATGGCAGAGCTAAGGGAAAGGCAGGTCAGGAGTGAGGTGTATTGGGCAGCGGAGGTTAGAAGCAGGGGGAAGAGAAGCTTTGATAGCAAGCAGCTGCCTGCTTCACATCTACCACCCTCTCCCCAGCCCTACCACGGAAAGAGCCAGCCACTGAGCTTATGTCCACTCCAAGAGGAGTGGACCAACAAGGACCTCATGTTGCAATGGCTTCCTGGCCAGCTGCCCTCAGCCTGCCTATCTCCTGGCACACATGTGGCTTGGTCATGGTCCGCTGGCCCTGGAGAAGCCCTCTCCTCCAGGGATCTGAATCACAAGAATTAGGGAAGGCTCCTCCCGGCAGGGATGGATGGAAGAAAACCAGTGCAAGTTGCCAACCTGCCTCCACAGGTGCAGACCTCCAAATTGCTCCATAGCCAAGAGCTTCCCAAAACCTTCCTGGTGGAGCTGTTAAGGGAGAACATCCATTCCCAGGAGTCTCGTACAGAGACAGGGAAGGAGCACTGGGGTAACTGAGCTAGTTAACCCCCTCTCGCCCGCAAAGGACAGGCCAATAATCAAGGGCCTATTTGTTATTAGATCAATTACTCTAGTTCCCCATGGGGCACAAAGCTCCCCCCTCATAAGCAGTACACGTACACAATGGTCACACACACGCACACAAAATCACGAACCCCCAAAACCATGATGCTAGGCAGGAGCGACAAGCAACACTCCCACCTCCTCATCCAATTCAAATAGACCACGGGACACGCGACCGGCTCCTGGGACCATTAACCAGGAAGCCAGCCAGGCACTGCCCAGAGGCTGAGTCTGATCTAGTCCCAGGAAGCCAATGCTGATGTCCTTGCCACTACTGTTCAGGGACCCTTGGAAAAGGAGCGTGGTGGAGACTCATTTTACATCCTCGAAGGAAAGGTGCCACATGACAGACACAAAACACAAGTGGCACTAATGGACCTCACAGAATCATAGAAAATGAGGGTTGGAAGGGACTTCAGGAGAGGTCATCTAGTCCAACTCCCTGTTCAAAGCAGGACCAACCCCACCTGTATCATCCTAGCTACCATATGTTACCCCAGCCCACTTATATCACCCTATCCTTCCCCTAATGACTGGCCAGGCCACAGAGGCTGGACTCTGCTCAGCAAGGCAGCGGTCACTCCAGAACAAAGGTGAAACGCACTGGAGAGGACACCATGGAGGAGTTTCGTACCACCCAGCCCGTGCCGCTCCTGTTTACGGGTTATTTGCTCAGATCAGAAGGGAAGATTGCAATAACCTAGTTTGCTATTGAAACAACACAAGCCAGGGAAGCTAATCTCACCCAGTTGGGCCTGCATTGAGCCTGTATCTTCTGGGTGAGCCCCCAGGTATTTATAGACTTGGCTTGGTGAGCTGCTCCAGTGGTCAAATACGCTCGCTGGGAAAACGGCACGACTTGTTTCTAGTCTGGGCGTATTCGGCTTCACTTGAGAGCCCCTGGAGCTCGTTAGCGGTGATGCACAGAAGGCATCAATCTCCAGGGAGGTTTGTTATTCTGGCATTTCCACCCAAGCATCGTTTCGCATTGTTTTAAAGAAAAATATTAGATAGCAATCTGCAAAGCTTTCAGGGAGAGAAGTGAAATTCTGGTGGTTCAAACTCACTCACCACAGAGACCATCTGACCTCCAGTTGTAGACAGGGAAACCATGGGGCATCCCCCTTCTCCCCGCCCCACAATGCCTGTGTGTGTAGGTGGGGAGTGGATGCACTCACCTTCTTGGCTCCAGAGATTGCACAGTGATGATCTTCTCAAAGTTCATGACAAATGCCTCCAGCCACTGCTGCAGGTAGGTCAAGTCTTTCTGAAAGACAAAGCAAGGGCAGTGTGAGCAGTCAGGAGAGAAACAGAACCAAACACACGTGCCCAGGCTGGGCCGCTGCCCAACCAGAGTCTCACACCTGCACGCCCTCAGACACGGTGGTGGGGGGACTAAAAGCAGGTCTGCAGATACAAGCTTTGCAATCTTGGCTGAGACACACCAGGCTCTAGGGAGTCCTGCTCCTTGAAATCTAGGCTCAAGCTTTGTCCATTTGGATGTGACCACACTTGTGTACGAGAGAGAGAAAGAAATGAATGAGCAAGCCCCACTGCGCCACCTGGGAAATTAAAGCCAGCTACACAGGTGCAGTTTGAATTCAAGAGAGCAGTAACTAGCTTGTCCCCCAGCTGAGAAGCTCTTCCAAGCGTCCAGCAGTGTGACCTGAAGGGGGGATGACTCGGTCAGCCTCACCCCACGGACAGCCCTGCAGGAGCCCAGCGAGGGGCATCCTGCGGCTGTGCTCCCCTGCGACCTGCCCACACCGAACGTGCTGGGATGCTCGACAGGATGAATATGGGCACTGGAAATTGTCGCACCCTTGAGTCTGGCACTACTGCAGAGATGGGCTCGGGCATTTCAGACCAGAGCACCCCCGCCGTGCCCCATCCTGAAATCCCGATGTTCCTCCTCCGCCGTCCCCAGAGCCTCACCTGAGCAGCGTCACTACTCCTTCAGCTCCTCCTGGAGCATCTCAGCTGCAGAGCAGCCAGCATTTCCAGCTTCCCATCTTAGCTGTGTAGCCAACAGAAAGATTCCCCCCCCCAACAACTCCTCCTAAACCTCTCTGGGCCCCTGAAAACCCGAAGCCAAGAAGAAGAGGGACATGTCAGGGGGCTTGCAATTGAGACCTCCCTACCTTGCAGAGAAAAGCGAACAAAGGATTTGCCCCCATAACCCTGACACAAGTTTCCCGTTTCCTCAGCTCAGTTGCTCACTAATGGGTGACCCAACCCCAAAGCAGAGGCCTCCTAGGACTGGCCTGCAGCTAAGGCAGAGATGTGCAACCTGGGCAGTTGTGCTATTAAGACCTTGCTGCCCGTGCACTTGCTGAAAGAGCCTTTATCCTCAGCATCCAAGATGCAGCATGATGGTCTCTGTAATCCTTCCCAGTCTAGCAGCACAGACATCTCAGGCATGATGCAGGCCCAGATCCATGCCCTTTTTCTGCGTGTTGGGCTTACCGTTCATCGCAAGCCCTTTGGGGCACTTGGCGCACCTTACCTATGCTCTGCTCAGCACTGTGTAATGGGCCGAAATGGCAGCAAGGGCAATTTGGGTTGGACGCTACGACAGACGTTCTCACTCTGAGGCTGGTTAAACCCTAGAGAGCCCGTAGCACCTCCGTCAGCGGAAATGCTTAAGCACAAGTCAAACAAACCTGTTTGGTTTGGATAGGGGTGATCCTTCCATGTGCTGGGGGCTGGATGAAAAGACCCCCTCAAGGCCCTGCCAGCATGACTCTTCTATGCTTTCCATATAGATACACACTGCTGCATAGTAGGAATGCCTAAAGTTGCTCAGACGAAGAGCGTCAAACTAAGGAGAGTCCTCCTCCTACCCCCATTTCCAAAGGGAGAAACTGGTGTGAAAAAACCATGCAACCACCCCAAAGAGAATCCAGCGCAGCCCCCTGCGGGCTACACTTATGAACCCCGAAGAGACCAGCTGACCACGCGAAAAACAAGAGCTGCGGTCGCAAACCAATAAAACCAACACTGGCTGCAAGAGGTAAGGAGGGCCTCGTGCTTTCATCTTGGTGACCTTCTCCCAGCAGATGCCAGGGAGCCGATGCAGCCAGCAGTGTTTGTGGGTAAACACGGGGAGATGGGATCACAACACGCTTGTCTCGTTCATCGCAAGATATTATATTGAAAGCATAAGAAAAATAAACCGCCCCTAGCTGGAACCGTGAAACGCCTGCCCCAACCACCCAAGTGCTGTCAGGAGAGAAAGGGCACGAGTTTTTTGTGGAGACCCTCATGCCTAGGGCGGATCATCTGTTGCACCCCCCCACCTTCCTCCTCAATTGCAGTCCAGCACGAACCAGTCAATTCAACACAGGAATTACTGGGTGAGTTTCTCTGGCCTGCCAGGCCGGTCACGATGACTCCTGGATTGCAGGGACCAAGCAGCGCATCTTCCAAGAAGGTGCTTGTATGAAGATTGTGAAGCTTTTCAAACACCCAAGTCATTAGCTGGGAATGGAGACACTAAACCAAAGAGCCAGGGAGGCTGAAGAGAGGTGGTTGAGAGACAAGAAAGGGGACGACAGCAGAGAGAAAAGCTTGATGGGCCTCGACTGCTATTAACGTTTGTCCTCGTCTTGCATCTGCCCAGCAGCCCGGTCTGTTGTGCCAAAATAGGAGCTTGTAACTGCAGATCCGTACCGCAGACTTTCGAGTTACCCCCTGCTCGAGGCAGGATCATCCCTACGTGAAACCAGCCCAGACGCGTGACTCTCAAATCTATTCTTGCAAATTCAAGAACAAACCTCCCAAACATCAAAAGCACCCTTCCACTTGCCACCAGGAAAGCAGGGAGACAAAGGCACGGTCAACGTCCCGCCATCGCAAGAGCAGGAAGTACTTTGTTACACGCACTCAAGGGATCCAAGGAAAAAGGACCAAGCCCCTGCTAGAGAGGCAGACAAAACCCTGCGCAGCCCATCCCAATCCAACCATGGGGTAAATTCCTTCCTGGTGCCAAATGCAGCGTCAGCCTGACCCTGAAGGTCCCATGGCCCTGCTCTCCCAGAGGCCCCGTGGCAATCCCACCCCCAATGGCTTCCCCAGCTTGAATTGGGGCTCACGGAAATGAAAAGCACAAGCTTCTGCTAGGTTAGTCCACTTTTGTCGGCACAGGGGCAAGAGCAGATTCAACCTGAGCCTGGGCCAAGCACTTCCTCTGTGACCCCTGCCTGTTAACTTACTGGGGGGCTGTGCGGGGGACACATCCATGACGGGACAGCATCTAGGAGCAGGTCCAGCAAGAGTGATGGGCTGAGCTTATGGCATCACTGCTGCTGCCCCACTTTGCAGGGTTCTCAGAGCTGCCGGCCAGTGGCCATATTGCAGGAAACTGGATGCAGCCACTTCCTCCAAACCCACACCGGGCCACGGGCACAACCCACAGGTGCCTCCATCCCGTGCTGAAGCCGAGCTTTCCGGGGCACTGCATGTCTCAGGATGGAGAGCTGCACACTCTCCTGGGCAGCTCATCACAGCTCCCCACAGAGATGGACAGATAAGGCTCAGATGGACGGAAGAAGGTGGAGCTCGCAAGAGGCAGGTGAGAGGGCTGCTCCAGGCAGCCTGGGCTGCGACAGGGGCCAATGCAAGGAAATAAACCCATGCAGACCATGCAAGCTAGGAAGCAGGTCCTTCCTATTCGCTTCCCTCTTTCTTCTGCCCACCTGGTAGATGGAGAGCGGCACAACACGCTCCAAGGCCTTGACCCATCCAGCTTGGGTAGGGTTGGCCAAGGAAGTGGAATGAGAACCCAAACTCCGATTTCTCCTGGCTATGGGATGGGTTTTGAGATGGAGATGGACATAATGTCAAGTCACTTCTTCCCTCCCTTCTGGAAAGGCCCAGCATCCTCTCTGGTCCAGCCTGAAGATGCCACAGAGTCTCATCCAGGAGGTCACACTCCCTACAACACAGGCAGCTTTCCCTGTTCAAAGGTGCCACCTGCATGAAGCTCTCCATGACAGGGAGGAAGGGGTTTCTACAGCCTTTGCTTGTCCCTTGGACCGCTGGTGAAATCTCCACCAGCTAGAAACCCTGCTCAAAGTGCCTCCCACCCCACTAGTGGGATCCAACATGCTTACCATGACACCCTGTCTACCCCAGCAGTGCCTCCTCCCTTACACATGCTGCTCGACCCAAGCAGAGACGCATCAGGATGAGAAAGTTCAAACGGGTCTCCTTGTCCACTTGTCCAGCCCAGCCCCAAGCACCATGCCTTCCCCTCCACTCTCCATGGGATGCGAGTGTTGCACAAGCCTGCTAAAACGCGGTCAAGAAGGCACTATATGAATCAGCCCCCTGCAGCAAGGTCCCATTCTCCACGGCACCCAATCTGGCTGGGGCAGAGCACCCTTGCATGCTTGCCACGGCAAGGGAAGTGCCCAGCACCTGTCTGGCTTGGATCCAAAGGGAGTACAAACAGGGAAGGGGCTTCCAGCAGCTCTCCCGATGCACACGACCGCCCTCCCGCTGTTGCAGAGAGAAGCGGGGCTCCATTTCCTCACCAGCTTGTCGTCACAACATGCAAAGAAAGCAGGTCTCGCTTCCTACAGCATCGGCTCCCCCACCACCACCAAGCCTGCCTGCGGTGACAGCCCCCATCGAGTGCTGCCACTGCCCATGGGCTCTTTGCCATCGTTACCTGCTCGCAGGGAATGGCGGGCAACGGTGTCCCAGCCTCTGGCAGCTCCATCACCGGTGCAGTCCGAAGCCAGCTGCCCGCCACGGGAGCCCATGCAGGTGGCGCTCGGGGCCGCGGCGATGGTCACAGCCCACTCTGGGAAGGGGTGGGGGGGCAGGGGGAGTTACCGTGAGCACTGAGAGCAGCCAAACAAGAGCGTGACTTTAAAAGCGAGCGAGAAAGTTGTGCAAAGAACATCAGGAAATGCCAAGTCATTATAAGCATCAACGACATTTCCTCCTGCAGGGCCACAGCGATCATGGGGGGGAGGGCACAGGCTGCGTGCCCTGCAGGACAGCTCCCTTCTGACCGCAGCCCAGCACCGGGGCCACCTGCCCAGCCCGCGGGGCCCGTCCCGGACACGAAGCTAAGTAGGTCACAGCTTGCGGCTCCCCCCTCTTCAGCCGCGAGTCCCTGAGGGCCAGGTCACCGGCCTGGCGCTGTTCCAGCGAAGAGCGAGACCCCATCGGAGACGAGACGCAAGGTCCCCCGACACGTCCCAGCAACCCCCTGGCCCGTGGCTTGCAGCCACCCCAGCCATGGCACCGGGCTCCTGACCTGCAGTGCCCCCTGCTGCTCCGGCGCTGAGCCCTGGGCCAGCTGGGGAACCTCCCGCCGGAGCTGCAGCCCACGCTGCCACGGGAAAACTCTCGCCGCAAGCTCCCCCAGCCAAACGCTGCGTCAATGCACCTGCTGCCACCTCTGCTGCATTTTCCATGCTGGAGACTCCTCCAGCCCTGCCGGGACTCTTCTCTCCTCTGCCCTCAACAACCCACCTGCCAGCCATGGAAAGACGCTTTGGACAAACCTGTATAGGCTTAAGCTTAAGCCACCTCACAGACAGCAAGACAAAAACAGGCCCCAAAACCTACTGAGGATGAGCCAGAGCCAGTCTGCAGCTGGCATCAAGCATTCAACCTGGTGTTTAAGACCCAGCTAGCCTTCACTGGGATGATGTAGCTGGGGCTGGTCGTGCTTGGAGCAGGGGTTGGACTGGATGTGACCTCCTGAGCTCCCTTCAACCCTCGTTTTCTAATGCACCTGTTCTCAACCTTTAGCACTGTCTGTCCCACCAAATCCTAGGCCCCATCATAATAGAAACAAGACCCCATTTTTTCCAAGAAGTGAGTTCTTACATTTGCGTGCATTTTAGTATTATATTAATTATTAATGGAAATTTTTAAAGACATTTAAAGTCCCACCTACATGACCTTTGCATCCCACTGCTTGAGAAACACTGACTAATGCACGTGGACCATGCTGCACCAGAAATTCAGGAGCAAGAACGTGGGGTGGGAAAGCTTGCAGCCTCCCAACACAGTAGGTAGGGACAGGGGGTGAAACCCATAGGCCAAAATCAGAGTGTGGGACTGTGGACTTGCACGAGTTGCATTAACCACTTGGCTGGGTTGAAGGCAAGAGGGAGCTGCAGAATTTATTTTCAAACCCGACAAAAGGATGGATCAGCCTCGTCCTCCTGGAGTCGGCAGCGGGGGGACAATTCCCTACTCCGTTCTATAATACAAGGCTTAGGAGAGGACAAATCTGGCCAGGTTTCCTTTTTCTGTAAGGGCCATTTACTGTCCACTTGCCTGAGGGCTCAGACATGTTTAGCGATACAGAACTCACGCACCAGGGCCTTGCATCCACGCGTGGCCCGCTGGGCGTAGAGGAGCGTAGAGGAATCCAGGATGGTGCAAGCTCACACACCAGAGAGGCAGGAAAAGGAAGGAAGCAGCAGCATGGGAACGCAGATTGTGCTTTCCTGGACATACCAAACCCATAGGCAATTCATATCGGCATTAGATACGGACCCAACCCCTTTGGCCAACTGCTCCCTGAACTCAGCTCTTCAATGCTTCTTCAATCGTGACGTTATAAGGGAAGACTGTCCATGTGCAGCCCCTCTATGTTGCTTTCCTGGCAGCACTGTGTTAATGGCAGAGATGGTGCCATCTCCGAGCACAAGGCCCACAAACTCAGAGCCAGCTGGGAGAAAAAAGAGAAACGACTGCTTACGCCCTCAGCATCACCCCAAACGCCAAAGCTGGGGTCAGGAAGGAATTCCCCCTGCCCCAGACTGGCCAGGACCTCTGTGGTTTTCACCTTTGCTTACAGCATGGAGCATGGCCTGCTTCCTAGGTCGAAGATGCTCAACAATCCTAGCGCAGCTCTTAGTACTGTGGCGGCCTAGTCGCTGGTGATGCCCTCGTCTCTCCTCCTCAGGCACACTGCAGCTTTGATCTATGCAGTGTTTTGTGGCTACACTGTGTGGGGGTGTTTTGGGGGACCCTCCTGGACGACGGGGTGCCTGCAAATTCAGAGGTCAACTCCATGACCCAAAAGGGTCTTTCCAGTCCTTTGTCTTGACAGCCACAGTCCAGCAAAGGGACAGAAGGAAACTTGCAGAGGCCCCTGGCTGCTTTTGCCCTCTGCAGCAAGGGTTTTGCAATGTCCCTCTCCCCAGGAAGTTAGGCAAATGCGGTTAAACCCATCCCCGGCTCGGCCAGGTCACAGCTCGCAAGAGGCTGCTTGCACCTTGCAGCGGGCAGTTTCTTCTCAAGCCACCTGCTTCCTGCGCTAGGGACAACTGCACAGTCAGAGACGCAGGAGAGCACAGAATTGGTACAAAAGGGGAGCGGGCTTCTCAGTCTGGATCAAGACTCATTGACAAGCTGTCTCACGGGACTGAGTCTAAGTACAGGACCAGAGGGCCACACTAATGTGGTGCTACCAGGCGTTACGATACTGCCACGCCAGCTGTGAGCCAGTCTCAGACACCTGTAGTGACCCGTCTCCAGTGGGAATAATCCCATAAGGTGCCTGGCTATCCATGCAATGCTGACCCAAAGCCCGCTTGATCTCTGCAGCAACTGATGCATGCCCCAAAGCATGAGCTGTGGCTATAAATGCTAAAAAATAAAACAGAAAAAATAGGAGAGAGAGAGAGAGACAGATAGAGGGAGAGACTTAGCCACTACCAAGACTTTGTCTGGAACGATGCTCACTTGAGGGCAGAAGAGCGACTAAAGACAAACAGCACCTTCCAGCTCTGCTATCCTCCTCCTGTACGCGAGGACTGGGCAGCCTTGGTGGAGTGGCTATGCGATGCGGGCCAGAACAGGAGCAAGAGGGTCGGACGCCCCAGCCCAGGGGGACACAGTGCCGACTCCCTCCCCATCACCCCTTCGTCTCCAAACTCACCTAGTGCCCCTCACCGTCCCCGCCGGGATCCGTTCTTCAATTCCTTCCTACGAATTCAGCTCCTGCCGCATGTCAGACGGCTTGGAGAGCTACCGCTCTGCTCCAGATCCCACTTCTTCCATCCAAAGCAAAATCCGGGCCTGTCTCTGACATCCCCTTGTGCACATCCAGCCGCCACCTCAAGTTTAAACGCATCGCAACACAGAGCTCCTGATCTCCCCTGCATTTCCCCCAATCCTTTCTCCATCTCGTGGGATAACACCGTGACAAGGCCCATCCTACCTCCTTTCCTTGCATTCCTTTCTGTCTGTCTTTGCCTGTTGTCCTTTGTCTTGTGCTTGGGGCAGGCACTTTTTGTTCTGTGTTTGTACAGCGCCTAGCACTACGGGGAGCCAACCTGTGATAAAGGCTCTTAGACCCTATGATAATACAAACAGCAATCAGTGAAATATCAATCAAGCCCTTCCAATTTCTGGAGCAGTCTTCTTGGCCCGCGGATGGCAGAATGGCAAGATTGGGTGCACCTGAGCCAAATACAGCAGACAACATAACTTCCCTACTCCATATTCCCATTAATACATCCAAGGGCTGCATCTTTGCGTCATGGGGGAGCAAACGCTACGGACCCCACTCATTGCTTCCAAAGGTAGAGTCCCCTATCACATAAGCCAATACCCTTCCCCCCCAATGGAAAGTTGCACCCCTAGATAGAAACACGTCGGCTTTGCCAGCTTCCCTGCGATGCAGACTGCCCCTCGGCAGTGACCCATCTTTTTCATTTTGGCCATTTACCCAATCTTCAAGTTTTAACCATTTAAATTTTGCTTTCCTCCAAGTCACTGATTTAGAAACATGCCCAAAGTCTGAGGGTTAGGAATGGCACCCCATTAGCCAATGCACCCGCTTCACCCCTCTGCCCCCTTTACCATAATGCTGTCTCCTATCAGCCTGTTTTTAATCTATTTAACGAATGCCACGTGGTGCGCGATGAATGGATGTAAGCCCCTGCCCGAATGACTGCACCCTCGCCTGAGCTGAGCTGCGCTGCTCAGGGATATTGCTGGGATTTCGAGGGGCCCTGCGGTGCCATGTGCCACAGTGAGCAGAGCGGCTCTGTGATGGTCTCCCAGTGAAATGCAGAACATATCTTTCTTTTTGGACATGTTGGAGGGAGTTGTAGGAAGACCCCAGCAGGAGAACACATGAATCATTTATTTTCCAGCCTGAATGGACAAGGCTCTCACTAGCATCCTATCCAGGATGAGGAGCCTGGGCTGGAAGCCCCAAATTCAGGTGAGAGGACGGTGTGTTGAGGCCGACACTCGGTTAATGGACAGAGCTAACTCCTCAGCAAATATACACCCCCAGCGCAGGGCTGGGAGTCTGGGAATGCAGGAGGCAGCTACTCAAGACCAGAGCCTGTCAGATACCTCCGCAAGGACCGAACCGTAGAGGCTGGTTAGGAGCCTGCAGCTGCAGCCAATGCTTCCCACATCAAGCAGCCCAGGATTACCATTACTGTGAGAGCCTCTGCTTTTACAGGTGCAGCAATTAGTGTGCATGCTTTCTGGAAGCGGGGTGGGGAGCACGGAGACACCTGCATTCAAATGCAATCAGGGAGACAAGCCAGGCGGAGAACGGCTGACTCACCAGGCTGCTCCCAGGCAGAAAGGAGCTCAGCCCCTGGCTTCTGCACCCATCGGCAGTTCGGCAGGGCTGCCGGCATTTGGGCGATGTTTCTTTCTATGCAGGTACCTGACCTGTCCCCTGCAGCTAATTAAACACAGCAAAGCTTGCCAGGATGATGATAAGACGGCTGTGACTTCGGACAGAGCTCTCAGCCGAGACACGTGGAAGGGAAGAGAGCGCTGGGTCCAAACTGAGCTCGCAGCCGAGAGGTCGGACGATGCCCGTGCTCACCGCGGAGCCTCCTGCCATGGCAGGAAGGGAGGCAGGCAGGCAGGAGGTCCTGAGTTTTAGTCCTGGTTCTGCCACCGACTCTACCTCAGCTTCAGGGAGAGAAAGAAGCAAAACGATACCTGCCCACTCACCTCCGGATATCCCTGTTCCCATCGCATAAAGCTCCATGCGAGGGCTAAGCAAAGACCACATCTCGCCCGTCTCCCTCTGCTGCAACAGCTCCATGCCCGACTAGGCTGAAGCAGCCCTGAACCTAGGGCTGCTAATGCCCATCTCACGACAGACCGAATGCAGCCAAGCTGATTTGGGGTGCCATGGGCTAGAGGGGCCATGCCACATGGCCAAGACCCACTGAGCTGTCCCCTCCGAGCCTTCAGGGCCCCACTGGGATGACCCCAGGGTGCAGACACCGCGCGACCTGGCCGCCTTACCGTGCGCTCCCCATCCAAGAGCTGAAACACCATTTTGGAGCCCGGGCCCCAGCTGTGCTCGCAGCTCTGGCCCCATCGGCTTCCTCCTGTGAGGCGGGGCTGGCTTCACACGACCCGGCACGCAACTGCCGGAGACGACGCATGTACAGGCACTGCCACTCGCCCCGACTTGGGTCATGCCTGCGGTTTTAGCTCTTTGCCTAACACGCCCTCGGAAGCATCCTGCAGCCATTCGCAACCCAGAAACCAGCCTGCAGCCCCCAGTGTGCATGGCACGCACGCGCAAGCACGCGTCCAAGGCAGTGTACATCGTACAAGGACAGTGGGGAAAGCAGACCCTTGACCCCACCATATGCAACGGGCATGCATTCCCCTGAGCTTGCCGGCTGGCAAACAGACACATCCACCCTTGGGTGGCACGTGACCACCCGGTTCCTCAACGCGGAGCCCGGCCAGCCTGCCGAGCCTGTTTGGCAGCTCCCACGCTTGGCAGGAACATGAAACATGTTCATATTGTGTGACTCCGGATGCCTTCCCTTCCCGCTTGCAAACAGCCCGGGGTGGGGTGGGGGGGGAGAGATCGGATGAATGCAAAACATCATCCCACCCTGGCTCAAGGACCACGCAGAGGAGCAGCACCCAACACAGGCCTCACATTCCCTCTCGGCCGTCAGGACGGGCTAGCCAAGGGCAGCGGGATGCACTGCAGCCTGTGGATGCTGGCTGGAAAGGGGCCATTCCTCATCTCTCCCTTCTTCACGGCCCGATCCATACTTTCTAACCCTGCCTGAGCTGGGAAAAGAGGAAGGCAGCAGCATGGTCCCTCCTGTCCACGCCAGCTGGCAGGTCCCCGACTCTCTTGCAGGTAAAGCTGTTGTTGCATCCGAGCTCCACGGGGTATGGAAACCGCAGACCTCACCTAGAGAGATGCCTGTGCTCCCACTTACTCTCATTTTCATCCATCAGCTCAGCAGCGGCCATGGGTCTCCACGAAGACCTGGCCACCCATTCTGTTGCTGGGACCTGCCGTTCACCAAGTGTCCACCCATGTCTTTTTGGCTTGTATGTACAGCACATGAGAGACCCTTCAAAACATCTCCCATGCGAGGGCTGGCCCGCTGCAGGGCTGCCGAGCTTCCCAGATCGGACATCATCAGGTGCATTTAACCCAGGTCGGGCGCTCTCTGACAGGCCTCCGATTCATAGGAAAAAACCCTGCCGGCCACCAGCCATTAGCATCGCTGAATGAAGAACTGAATTGTCTTCCTCCAGCCCATCGCTTAGGCCCTCGGCAAGCTCTTTTCATAGATCTCAGACAGGCGGTCACACCATGCCCTGGGCTGGTGTGATGGGAACCAGTGCATGGATGCTCACTGGCTTCAATAGCCATCGCTGTACCACATCCAGGCAATGCAACTCATCTAGGCTTCTTCCCCCAAAAGTGCCACCATTCAGCCCAGACTATGTTCTTGGGGTAGATGCAATATATTTTATTAAACAGTTGGAAAAATTGTTCTCTGCAAGCTTTTGGGCACAAACACCCTTCTTCGGGCATAGGGAAAGTCCATTCGGCCCAGACGTCAATGCCGTAAGACAGCCCAGCCCCACTGTCTTTTCCCATGGAGGTGATCGCACAGCTTCGCACCCCTCCTCTCCTTGCTATCTCCTCTATCTCTGAGTAATGAAATGGTGCTCCCCACCCCCCGGAAGCAACAGCGAGGCCAGTTCATTTCACAGTAATAAAGAAATCAAATTTCCCCTCCAGCCAGAAGAGACGCGTGCAGGCTCCCATCGGAGATGAGACTAATTGCAGAGCAACGCTCCCCAACCTGTAGCCAGTCCCTGCTGGGATGGGAAGAGGCGCTTTAACCTTTGGGAGGGCCACAGATGAACACAGAGAACAAACTCGTATTTCAGCTGCCCCCTTCCCAGAGCTGCTCATGCACTGTGCTGGGACCAGCCGTCTCATTGAGAGGCTCTCACACTGGTTTCTCTCCCCGGATGTGCTACCCAGGGACCGATTTGTTCCCCAAACGACATCTAGGCTGGAGTAGGCTTTGGTCAGGCAGCTTCGAACCACTTCCAGGACAGGCCAATAATGATCTGGTTGCACTTCATATTGTCAGCGGTTCCCTTGTCATTTATAAAACCGGAGAATAAAGGAGATTCAGTCGGCATTAAAAGCATGTCACACACGGGGGTTACAAGCTGTTTATGGACCTGTTAACCACTGCGTGGCATCTCATTTAGTGGCTTTTTATAAAGGCACATTAGGAGGAGGAGAAGCAGCCTCACACCAAACCAGGCAAAGTGCTTGTGGAGCAGCCGGTGCACCGTGAGCTCAGCCCTAGCTTGCCCGTGGCCACAGACCTTAAAGCTGCTTCCTCTCTAAGGGGCCCAGTGTGGTTCAGATCCACAAGCCCAGAGCTACCCCGGCCCCATGCACCATTTTGGACCGGCCCCGTAGACATCTGCCGACCACTCCTTTTTGGTGCAAAAACTCATTTAAAACAGGAAATAAACTTTAACCTGAGCCCACAGGAAGTTGCTGGTACTTAAAGCTGTGAACCCCATCAGCACCATTTCCCGTGCACAGAATTCGTGACCCTTTACAAGTCCTTGATGGATTTGGGGGGCCAAGGTTGAGCCTCGGCCAGTTGGGACATATGGGAATCATAGAGAAGTGGGGCAGGTAGGGACTTTCAGAGGTCACATCTAGGCCGACCCCCTGCTCGAGGCAGGATCAGCCCTGTGCAAACCATCCCAGACAAATCCCTTGGCTCGGCTCTTACCATTGACCCTGACACAACACCACGCATCACGCCCGAACCTGCCACAGGTAAAGCAGGGGGGGAGTGACACGTGCAGCAGGAAGGGGAGGCGGGGGGAGTCCCTCTTGGCCCCATGCAACAACCAGCAAAGCCCAGAAACATGAAAAATGCAGTAATTTTTTAATTGCAGGCCAAGTCTCGCAACACAGAGATTTCCCTTAGTTCAGCAGGAGAGAGACAGGAGCTGGGTTCTAGCTTTGCTGTCGCCAGCAATTGCAAGGGTCTATGGATATGTTGTTGGAGGGGCAAGGTAGGAAACAGCGATCGGGGGACAAGAAAGCGCTTGGAGGGGCCCAGTGCCTCCCTGGTGGACCATGCTCCTTCCTAAGGCCTTGACCCATCGAGCCTTCCCTCTCCTGCAAACCAGCAGGCACAAAGCAGTCACAGCCCAAGGAGAAAATCCCCAAGGGGAGCCCAAGGAAAGGGCCTGCAAACAAGGCCAACAGCAAAATAAGTCAAGCCGAGCCAGCCGGCACCCCTCCGGCGTCAATATTGACATTCAGGCTTCGGCGCCTTGTGTTTCCCAGCACCGGGCAGAGAGCAGCTGGGGCCGGAGAGCGGGTGCGTGCCTGCTGCTCCCGGGGGTTGTCTGGGTGCCGGCTCAGCCATGCTGGGATCCTCAGTACAGACCGTCAAGCCTGGTGAGCGTGGGTGGGGGTCAGGGAGTGCCCTGCAAAAGACACCCCCTAAAAAGTGGCTTGCAGGGCATGAAGCTCTGGACCTCGTGGCATTAAACACAGCTCAGCCTTTCGTTTCGAAAGCCCAGTCCTACCTGTCAGCATCCGTCTTGGGAGCTTTCTCCCAGGCCTGCGCAGTAGGACCTGCCCTCTCGCTCAAGCAGGATGGACGGTGCTTTCTAGCTCCTGCAGCTCGGGGGTCAGGCCGGATAGGGCGCCCGCTTATTACTGCCCCGGTCACGAGGAGAGGCTGGAGGAACTAGGATGCTTTAGTCTGGTGAAGAGAAGACTGAAGAAGGATTGATAACAGTCTTCAAAACCGAAGGGTGATGATAGACAGGATGGAGACGGGTTGCTGTCTGTGGACTAGGAGCAAGGGCCTCCAACTGCAGCAGAGGAAACTGAGGTCAGGGATGAGGAGGAGGGGACCGAGACCATCACCCTGCTGCATGTGGATATAGGAGGAGCAATGCTATGAAAGCTTTGCCACGGTTGATGGGAGGACCCCCATTCCCTAACCAACAGTGCTCATCTCCTTGGGCCTTTAGCAACACCAGCCAACCCTTCCAGCGCCAGGCAGAAGTCCATGCAACATCCCAGTGTCCATCCCAGCAGAAGGACCTCTCGGGGGTATAAATGCATCTACATGAGCACTTTTGCCAGCCCGGCAAATTGTCCTCACCCTCCTCACCCACTTCTAAGTGCTGACCAGGACTTTCCATCTCGGCAACGAGTCACTCGGGGTGCGAGTCAATTGGTTCGACTCGACGGGGACAACAGGCGGGCAGGGGACAGGGTGTTCTTGTGCTGGAAGGTGTGAACAGGCGTCATCCACCACAGCCCTGATCTACAGACAACCGCAGGAGGGCTGGAAGCCGTGGCCGCAACGAAGAGACAACATGGGGTCCCTGCAGAGGGGTGCAGACGATGTGGCAAGATTTGTTCCCTGGCGTTGGCTGGACTGGGGAGACCGTCGGCCGCTTGTGCAAGCCAGGGGTCACGGAGGATGGAGAGGGATAGGAGCAGACGCGATTGGAGACACGTTTTTCTGTGACCCGCGTGGCCGTGACGTGTACACCCAGCGCCCGCAGGACAGACAGCTCATGCCCTGCCCCATTTTACAAGTTATGACAAACCACATCTCTGTTGCCACTGAACTTTAAAAAAAAACAAACCCAACCACCCGGGGCTCAAAGCGTGTCAGCTGGGTCTGCACCGCAAGGACTTGAACACAGTGTTTCTCAACCCAAAAGTGGGTCGTGAGAATATACAAAAGGGTCACAAACATACTTTAAAAATGGATCGATGCACTTTAAAGTTGACACACTTCCTAATCCCAGCCAAGAGCCCCAGTGCAGACGCCTATACCCGCGAGGCTGCTTTGGGCTGAGGCCATAAACTCAGCCACTACGTGAAGGTGTTATAACAGTAACGGCACACTCCCTGGTGCCTGCGAGTTGTGCCGTGTTACTCAAGGATCACACCTCGCACCCACACGGCCATCTCACCCTGCCCCAGCCCAGCATGGTGGAGATTAAGAGGAAGAGTTAGGGCCTGGGGTGTTTTTTGTTAGGTGGGACCCGACATCGAAGGGCAAGGGAGTTGGGAGAAGGTGGCCCCAGCTGCCACCGGTCCCCGAGTGCGGTGCTGGCACCCCGCAACGTACCCGTGAAACGGCCACGGGTGGCAATGGAGGTTTGCTTCACTGAGGCTGTTAAAGTACGTAGGTGTCTAATGCCCATTAAAACGAATGATCCTGATCATGACCTGCCTGCCTTTAAAACCTTTTGCTAACCCTTGCAGAGAGGTGCGTCCTTACCGGCAGCCCAGCTCATGCGTGTTGCGAGCGAGCCTTGCTGCAAGACCGCCGCCGACAACGCTTTCAAAGGGGACGCTTTCAACTCGCTGACCTCCAGGGAGAAGTGAGTCTGCGGGAGGTCACCGAGGGCTGACCCATGCCATCGACCCGCTCACCCCGCTTCCCTGTATGGGGGAGCATGTTGCGGCCACGCGGCCATTGCCCACTGTGCTGGGCAGGAGGGAGCTGACCCGTCGAGGGAGACGGGCCCCAGTGTTGAATGCCCCCATCCTCACTGCTCCACGAATGGGAACACCCACAGAAAGGATGGCTCGAAGCAATGGCTTATTGCACAAATGCCCATGATCGCAGGGGACTGGACTCTACCCCCGAGTCAGTTCCTTCCCTTCCAGCAAGCGGGTGGCAAGCTCACAATCGCAGGGTCCACGGCACCACAACTCGTGGCCTTGTTAGGACAGCAGGCACTGTCCTTGCCAGGCGGACGAGACAGGCATCCCATGAGCTCAGCCTGGGTCGGGTGGGTTTTACTAATGGCAGGTCTCTGGAGGGAAGACGAGGTGACTGGGACCAGCCCATCTACGAAGCAGAAAGGATGGGGAGACCCCAGAGCACCTCGACTGAAAATCAGGAGCGCTGGGTTCGACATGGGTCCGAAAACCTTTGCACCCTGTAGGCAGAGGGCCCAAACGCATACGATTCTTCATTGCATTAAAGCAGCTTGCGAGGAAAATACAGGACGCCAGAAGACTCCGCTCCTCCTCCTCCTCCCCTCGGCCTCACCGGCCCCCAGCACCGCTGAACCCATCTCATCGGATGGGACGAGTGACCGCAAACAGGGCAGGGTGGTAAGAGCACCCCAGCACCCCCTGAATATCTCTGCTCACCCCAGTGGTGGTGGAGCGGGGTGGGGAGGGCAGTGTCACCCTCCCGACTTCCACGTACCCACGTGCTTTCCACCCACGGGCAGGAGAGCCCTGCCTTGCTTCCTGGCAGTATGCCCACAAGCGACGACTGGCTGCAGGCTCGAATCCCACGCCCCCACCCTTGTCGTTTCATACCAAAACCGGCTTTGCGGAGGGGGTGGAAGACAGCAGACACACTGGTTTCTGCACGCCCAATAGCCCAGATTTGCCCTCCATCAGCAAAACGCTTCCCCGACATCAACAGCCGTTACAGGACCTGGCCATGCAGCCGGGCAGGGGGCTGCCGGCAGGTTCATTTGGGTTGCTCAGAGCCCCAAGACATGCTTTTTTGGCAACAGACCCAACACTGAATTTGACCCATGTTATAGCATGCTGGGAGGGGGAGCCCTGGGAGCCTCAGTGATCTGCCAATGGTCAAGGTAAATCTCAATACAGATGCAAAAACAGGATGTCAACACGCTGCCGTGCGAGGTCACGACACAGGTCATACCAACTCTGCGGTTGCACTTGTGTCTTCCTGGCTCCACCCCTCCCATTAAATACACCAGTTAAAAATTTAAAAAGCAGCACACGCAGCAGCCCTCTGTCAGCGTTACCAGCTCATTTCCACCCTGAAAAACCCCTAAAAACACTTATTTTGCAGAAAGAGAGAGGTGCAAAGCAGATGCAAACAGATTGGAGGAATCAGCTCTGCACCATTCGCCCCTCCTTGCACGCCCCGTCTGCGCTGCTGGCCTGTCTCTGGTTTCGGAGACACTCCTTGGGATAATGTCTGTTAGACCAAGGATGTGGCTGGGGCTCTCCTTCAGACGCTGGGGTCACACCTCAATATGCACCGATGTCCCCAACCTACAGCCACAGCGTAGCAAGCAAAGAACGGCATTGCTGGATATCCTGGCCGAGCACTTGGATACATCACCTGGAAGGTGCTAAGAGGGTCCCGATTCAGGAGAAGCTGGGCACTTGTCCCCCAGGCACTAGGCCCTGCTAATGGGGTACCCACAGTCTCTAGTCATTTGGGGTTACACTGGCACCTTCTTTATCCTGCTCCCTGGCTGGCACTTGGCTTTTGGGGCTGGACAAAGGTAGGATGACCTGTAGCCAAGATGCAAGATCCATCACAAGCCAACTCCCCAGTGCATACAAGATGCATTTCTCCCAGTGCAGACATGCCAAGGGGGTGCTCTGGCTGCAACAGGAATCATCCCCGCAGGCAGGGGAAACAGGCTGGGTTATATCCTTTCCTCCTACTAGTTGGTTTGCACCTCTGTATAAAAGGATCCTTCCAAGCTCGTGGATTCCCAAGAGCTCCAGGATGCAACGCTCAGCACTGGCTACCGCAGAACCGATCTCTCGAGTGAATCAATCTCTAAAGCCCCATGCAATCTACTACCCAGGTGCCCAAGCGATTGCCCCCCTGCCCTGAAGGCCCTTGGAGGTGGTAACACCCTATGGGCCCACTCTGGCCCCTGGGATCTGGGATCCCGTGATGGGAAAGTCAATTCACTTTCCCAAAGCAGCAGGTGCCTTTCCTCTAGCTGCCCAAAGGCTGGATGCCAGGTTCAGATAAGGCGTTGGCTCCGTTCCCCTCTTCCTATTTCCCTAAATAAACAGGCAAACGAGGAAGCTGGAGGACAGGAGGACACGTTCCTGGGTGGGGACCAGAGCAGGAAGTTTCAGATTAAACAAACCTGAGGCCTGAGCCACCGTGAGCCTGTGGCCCACAAGGCAAGCGGGTGCAACAACAGCCAGGGGCTACGGGACCCCGAGGATGGCGTTAGGGAAGGCTGGAGATGACCAGGAATAAGCCAGGACTGTGACCCATCCAATATGCATTTGAAGCCAATGGTATAGCAACGAGCCTTGCACAGAGTGGGTGCAGACCGCATCCCTATGCTGGGACAGCAGGAGCTCCAGAGAGCCTCAACTTTTCACAAGCCCAACCTGCACTTCCAGCTGTAATGCAAAAGGGAGGTGCCCGAGGACGCCAAAGGCCTCTGCCCACCCAAGGCAGACGAGACCGGGCACATCTTTGCTGACAAAAAAGCAGTGACACTTATTAATGCAAAGTGAGTGAGAGCGCCGGGGGAGCGGGGCTTCACGCTCTGGATCCTCCAGGTCCCGATTCAATCCAGAGTTTGGCTCGCAGCCAACCAGCTGGTTCCCAAACGTGCGGAGTATCCCGGCATCTTCTCTCCGAAACCTGCACCGCTGGGGCAAGCTGGCTGCCTGCCCAGGGGCTGGATCACCGACTGGAGGGGACGGACCTGCGGGCTCCAATACATAAACCAGGCGCCAAGCTCACCATCTTAATGCATTTACCCTCTGGATGGCACAGGCAGGCAAGGAAGTGCTCTTCCCCCTTTTACAGCTGGAAAGTGGAGGTAGAAATCCTTGAACATGACTTCCTATCTGCATTTAGGCCATGCAGCTTCCCTAAATGCATTCATTAGGACTGGAGCACAGCTTTAACCACAGTTTAAAAATGACCAGTTAATGGAGCCTGCATTATAAGGCTTGGCAAGTAATTTCAATGGTTAGCCGCACTCGCTGTTAAAAGGTGCCCTATTTCTGGTCTGCCTCTGTCTAATGATCTGGTTATAGACTCATAAAAAATGAGGGTTGAAGGGACCTCAGGGGGTCACATCTAGTCCAACCCCCTGCTCCAAGCAGGACCAGCCCCAACTACATCATCCCAGCCAGGGCTTTATCTAACCGGGTCTTCAACACCTCCAAGGGTGGAGAGTCTACCACCTGTCTTGGTAACCTGCTCCAATGCTTCACCACCCTCCTAGTGAGAAAGTTTGTCCTAATATCCAACTTAAACCTCCCTTTCTGCAGCTTGAGCCCATTGCTCCTTGTCCTGTCATCTGCCCCCACTGAGACCAGTCCAGCTCCATCCTCTTTATGGTTATGATGGCATGTGCACGAAATCAAATGCCGTGCAGGGGACTATCAACTGATCAACCTGCCCCTTGACGAGCCGAACAGACCGAGTTCGTGCCTGGGTGCCGTGACCCGCTTCCTTCAGTCATTGCCCTCCAGGATCGCTCAACACCGTGAAAGCCTGTCCTCTGCTCCAGGAGAGCTGACTTCATGTAAGTCCATATTAAAAACCACGTTGGGCCAGATCCTGTCATACCTAATAGGCATCAAAGCAATGCTCAAGAGCAAGGAGGAGGAGGAGGACCTGCTCACATTGGCCATCAATGGCTTTTCAAGCACTCGAGCAGGGTGTTGAAGGATCTTGTTGAACCATCCGCCTGCCACCCCGATGTCTAATAGAAGAGCACGGCCCATAACTGCTCGTTTGCACCCGACTTACTGAGCACCCTGGATCAGCACCGTCCTCCCTAGCCTTCCCAATCTTCACATCCTCAGCAGACGCTATCAGTAACGATTCTGTTTTCTTCCAGCTCCTAACCAAGTATTAAACAGGGTGGAGATGAGGGCAGATCCCTGCTGGACCCCACCAGACAGCTCCCCATTTACAACGAGGGGCTGAGCCCCGTCCTTCAGCCGGTTTGAAATCCATTTAGCATGCGCCGTATCCATTTCCCAGCGTTCAAGCCTCCTAATGGAAATGTCACACGGCATCAAATCAAAACGCCTTCCAGAAGTCTAGGTGCATCACATCATTTAGCTTCATCATCTGCTGGATGCGTGATCTCCTCAGAGGAGATGCTATGAGATCGGTTCCCATAGAGCCCAGCTGATGGACATCCATGACCCACCTTTCACTGGTAATTAACTGGGTTCTGCATCAGCCCTCCCCGCAGTTTGGTTACCTTGTCTTAGTTAATTAACACATGGGTGCAAGAATGCAAGGGCAGATCAAACCAGGAAAGAAGTAGTTGCATGAGTATTAGGGTTTGGGGTCAGTGAAGGGATATGATCAGGACTGTAACCTTCCTGCTGCTTCACGGGTGGGCATGGAGCAATGCCGGCATCAGCGGATGTGCTCAAGGATGCACAGGAAGCCTGTGGCAGAACGAGGACCTGAACCTCCATCTCCTTGGGCCCCAAACCGCAGGATCACAGCTTGTTCCTGCTTTCTCAACTGTGGCCAAGAACGATCATGGTAACGCTGGTGCATGCATGCACCGTAAGAGATCAGGATCTATAAATGCCTGCAGCCGGTCTCTGCTCTGCTTGCTAGCTGCCCCTCGCACCGGCGCCAGGTCAGTGGAAGCAAGGAAGGGGAACGCGCATGACATCGAGGCAGACCCAGACCTGCCCGTGGACCTCAGCGCGGAGCGGGCAGCACCGGCCCGTAGCCTCCTTGCCCGTGCTGCTGGGAGGCGCACGGCCTCGCCTCCTGCCTGAACTTGCTGAAGCAGCCTCTCTAACCGGTATCGCACGGCGGGCCCCCCCTCCCCTCGCCGTCCTATCAGCTCCCGCACGCCATGCATATTTTCCACCTCGCCCGCTGTTTGCGAGCGACAGGGCCTGATTTATCAGCACCTCGCAGCCCATATCATCCGGAGCGGGAGCCTTCGGATTTATCAAAGTGACAGCCTCGGCGGGCCGCGGGAGCGATTTCGCTCTGACTCACTCGCTGCTTGGCGCGCAGTTGGTTTTGCATCTTACAAAAAAACCCACCAGACAAGACTATTTTTTCCACCAGATGACAGACAGCCCCCTGACACCCTTTTCCTGGGATTTACATTAACTCGAGCTGCTAGCTCCTTCTGGATGCCCCGGCGCACGGATTTCAAGCCAAAAGCTTCCTGGAGACGGCATGGTTTGCACATCTGCAGCGCAGGCAGCCCTGGGTGGAGGCTGCTAACTTGTGCCATGTCCAGAAGGACATCCACTGGGGATGGGAAGAGGAGTGGGGAACCCGTCCGTGCCCCGGGGTAGTTTGGTTTGAGGGCTAAGTGCCCTTCCTGTTAAAACCACCCAGGCCACGGGCTGGCAGGACCCTCGGGAGGTCACATCTACTCCAACCCCCTACTCGGGGCAGCATCGATCCTGTCTAAACCATCCCAGCCAGTTCACCCAATCTAACAACAGCCTGCCTTCTTCTTCCTCCTCTGGACTGGGGTGCTTCCAGGTACCGGCCTCATTTCATGACTTGGTGTGTTAGATTAAAACAACTACTTCAGTTGTTTCCCCCAGCAATTCCCCCTAGCATGAACGTACTTCTACACTGTCAGCAAATTGCTTCTCCAGGTGCTCGGGGATCAGCTCTTCTCTCCCTGGCTGGCCGGTGCCCAAAATATCCCCGGTGCAGCAGCCGGAGGAAGGGAGGACTGGGGGGGGATCTACACAAGCAGCACTATGCAAAGAGCATGTGGTCTCCAATGAATTCACAGCAGGCTCCTTCTTTGGAGAGGCTTGCAGATGCTACCCAAGGACGATGCGGAAGGTATTTATAAGAGCTTGTCCCCGGGGACAGGGCAGGTGTGTGGCATGTGCAGGAGACACTGAGCCTCCCGCCTGCAGCGTCAGGGCTGGCCCCTGCCGTGCCCAGCGGGGCGACGTGCTGCGGACCGCTCTCCTAGGCTCAGACCATCCGGGCGAGCCCCGCGGCTTGCTTGGCTGATGCTGAAAGGCCCGGGCAGGGGGAGGAGGAGGGCATATCGGGGGAATCTGCCAAGCAAACGCGATGGGGGCACGGCCGCAACCAGGATGCTGGGTGACGAGCTCCAAGCGCACGCTGCTTCCCCTGCTGAGTGAAAAGGCCGAGCAAGGCGCTGCCGGGGAGAGAAGCAGCAGAGCCCACAGCCGCTGTCCCCTCTCCAGCTGCAAATGGTCAAGGACCCACTTTTCTTGCTCTCCAGCAAAAGGTGCAGGCAGCACCCTGGGGTGACCGGAGGCGGCGACAAGACCACGGCCCCCTGTACAGCACCAGCCCGGGGCAGAGAAATGACCCCTGGGGTGGGGAAATGGAAGAGGGAAGTGTTCATGGACAAACTCACGCTAGGGACACGCACCCCACAGCCTTGCTGCTACGAACGCAGCCGTCGGCGTTGTTAAAACAGACCCCTCCTGGGCCAGGAACAGCTGCGGAGAGAAGCACCGGGGAAAGCCGCATCCTGCAGGCAGCCAAGAGTTTCTCCCAGCAATGCGGGAGCGCGGCACACGGGCGGGATGGGGCAAGGGTCCCAAACCTGGCTCAGGCTGAGGGAAGGGCATGGAAGCGGAAATCCTTTTTGGACTCCCTCCCTGCTCCCGGGCCAGGTCTCCCAGCCTTCTGGAGGCCCTAAAAATCTCATCTTTATTCCCAAAGGAAGGGATGGGCAGAAGGACTGGGCTCTCTGCTCAGGATGCCCAGCACGTGCCCCCCTCGTGCTGGGGGCCGAGGAGACTTTGCACGTGGCCAGCTAGGCTGATGGACAGGCCTCATACCCCCTGCATGGGGACAAGACAGGGACCAAGTCCATAGCAAAAGCCAGGACAGCAAAATGCAGTAAGTAATGGGCCTCCATCCTCCTTGGTCCCCCGTCAATCCCACCCCAGCCAGGGAAGTCGTCCCATTTCCCAGAGGCCCAGCTTCCATTACCAGCTACTCCCCAGTTGAAAAGCAAGTCCAGATGTGTCTGGACACAGCAAATAGACACTATGTCCAACTCCAACCAGCATCATTTTGTGCTCCAGGTAAACCAGCCATCGAGACTGTCCAGAGAGATGGGAAAGCAAGGCAGCATTATGGACCCCCAGCCTCGCTAGGACACATACACTGGGGTCCCAGCTCTGCCTGCTGAATGACAGCATTACCAGAGGAGAGCGTACCCTCCCGGCAAGCCTCGAACCTGTCTCTCCATCGACAGCCTGCCAACAAGACACACAGCATCCAAAAAAAAAATCAAGCTAATGCCAATCTGCCCTAACTCATCACCTGCGATACAGCCAGCATGTCCAGGGGGGAGAGCATTGCACCAGGCACCAAGAATGTGCCGATCCCAGCCCCAAAGCTTTCCTCTCTGGTCCTGGCCAAGTCACGCCAGCTGTGCAACCAGGCAGATCATTATATTTAAAGCAGATATTTGCAGTAAGGCCTAGGAGGCTCCAGCAGGCTGGGTCTTATTCAGCTGGGTGCTGCATGGATGCAGGAAAGATAATCCCGGTGCCAGGGAGATTATAATTCGGAGAGGAGAGGATGTTTTGCACTGGTCTGCAGTGCAAGCGTGCTTCCGTCCCCCAGAAGCAGCAGGTGCATGCATGCAGGGCCCTGGACAGGAGTCTGGTTGCTTCACCCTTGCCCGCTGCGGAGTGAACTCGCCGTCCCTTTCCCCTCCGCAGGTCTAATTTGTAAACTGAGTCAGAGTGAAAGCAAGCATCTAACGGCCCGTGCTCCAGCTTCGCCAAGGCAAGCCTCCAAAGAAGGGCCCACAGCCCCATCCCACTTGGGACCTGCCAGCAGCGAACTTCTCCTCCTTCCACATACGGCATCGCAGCGCAACGCGATAAGCACAACCCCATCAGAGCAAAGTCCCCACGAGAGCAGGAAAGAAGTTCATTAAAAGAGGGTGCATTCACTATAATAGGGCGTCAGCTGGCTGCTGCATTATAATGAAAAATTATTGTTTCCTGTCGCCGGGATCGTTTGGAGCAGGGGTTTATTGCAGTGACGAGGCACCGGCTATTATTAGCATCCAGTCACAGGCCAAGATCCCGCTGTCCCAAGTGCTGTACAAAAAAGCCATACAGCACGCTCAAGGAATAGCGATTGCAATCGCAGGGAGTCCACTTGCCTCTTGCAAGCAGATGCTCTCTAGCTGGCACGCCGCGACAGAAGCAACAGGCAGGTGCCACACGGCGTGGACACCCAACAGGAGAGCGCTCGTCTGGCTCTGCAAGCACGGACGTGAATGCTAGCCACAACGGCGTTCCTAAAACCCCAGCTGCAACATGCAGCTCACTCTCTATCAAAGGGATCAAAGGCAGCGACAGGTTGCAGGGAAGTTTTGCACGGATAGGCGCTGTTGGAAGAAATCACTGAATTATAGACAATGAGGGTTGGAAGGGACCTCAGGTAACATCTAGTCCAACCCCCTGCTCCAAGCCCCAGCTAGACCATCCCAGCCAAAGCTTTGTCTAGCCGGGCTTTGAAAACCTCCGAGGACGGAGCAATGCGGCAGGGCAGGTCGTTCGGAGCACATGCCCCTACGTGCCCCGCTGTTTTGGCAGTGACCAGGATGGGGGAGTCGCGGCCCTTTGGATCAAAGGCCCCGAGTGTGCCGTCTGTGCAGCACAACTCTGTTTTACAAGAGATTCACGGGGAGAGGCAGGAAGGCAGTCACCTTCCACCCTGCTAATCAAAGCAGTGCCGCGTTGCTAGCAGAGACCCATGTCGGAGCCGAGACGCAACGTGCCATCTGGCTTTTAGGGCCAGCAGATGTACAATGTTTGCTCTGTGCGCGCACACCCGGCCCTGCCCACAAACGGCGGACCTCGGGAGAAGAGCCTGACCCCGAGGCAATTCCTCCCAGCGAGGTCTGAGCGGCCCCGTGCATCGCTCCCAGGCCGAGTTCACGGCCATACGCCGGCTGCTGCGAGGCGGTGGCCGAGCAGAAACCCCAGGGCAGGCTCCACGAGAACCGAGACAGCACGGCTGCATGATCAAGGCACTAAAGCCCTTCCTCCCTATATTTTTTCCCTCTAAAAGTTTCTGGGCTGAGCATGCAGGGAGCAGAGGGCTGGGTCTGTCCTCGTTTTAGGAGCCGCAAGTATTGCAACCAAGCTCCAAAACTGCTGCTAAGCTTGCGGTCCAGCACCCATCAGAGAGATTTCACTGGGAAGTTCACATTCATTGAGACCCTCCCACCCCGTCCCATTGAGACCCACTCTGGGCAACAGGACCCGGGCCCCACATCGATAACCCCAAGTCCCTGTGGTTCTTGGTGTGTGACCAGCTCCCCTCCGTGGGGGTCTGCGGGGTCTCAGCCACCACCAGGAGGAGCTGAATTCCTACAGTGATGATGACGATGAACGTATCATCCATCTGTCGAAGCCTGGATATAGTGATTTGGGCCTAAATTGAAGTCTTTCCCGCTGTATGGTTTGCATTTTCCTTTCCTCCACCAGGAGAGGACCAGCCTCTTTGTTTGGGAGAAAGAGAGGGGCAGAGAGACCTGCGGTACTGGCACCAACCTCAAGATGCCCACTGCACATTTTCCACCCGGGTCTCTTCCTGCAGGCAAGCTGTGACTTAAAACCAAACACCCACAAGCACTTCAAGCAGGCACGCACGTCTCAGAGAGTGCACCGCAGAGATCAGAGGGAGCCTGGTCCCAAGTCAGGGACGTCCAGTTCAATAGTGACCTGGGCACATCTCAGATAGGGGTCCTCACGCTCTGCAGAGGGACCCGGCAGACAAGGGGCGCAGGAAGAGGGGAACCGGTCCAACTTGCGGAGTCGGGAATAAAACCCGAGGGAATTGCACCCTGCGTTGGATGAGGGGGCGTGCTGCACAACACGAGACGGAGGGTTTTACTGCCAGCGGCTCTGCTCCTCTCTCGGCGGAGGGCTGCGCTCCAGAGCACGCGGGAATGGATCAGACTGAGCTCCAGCCCCAACGAAGCTCCTAACATAACCCTGGGCACGGTGCTGCATCTCAGTTTCCTTCTGCAGGGATACAGTCGCCATCCTTTGTAAAAAGCTGGGGGAGGCTCCGACGAAAAGTACCACGCGCCACAGCAAAAGACTGCCACGGTGATGCCAAAAGAGGCCGTCCAGAGATGCATGTGGTCATACGATCTTTTACCAGGCAGAAGACGCCTGATGTGGGTTTGCGCACCCAACAGATCTCCCGTTTCCTTATGTTCATCTCCCAGAAAGCCAGAAGATTTCACGGCCAAAGTTGATTTACGGCTCCATCCACGTTAAACTTCCTCGGGTCTGTTAGATCATCTTATAATACAATAAAGAAGCGTCACGGGGCCGTCTTCCAAACAGGATCTGTACGAACGGCCACTTGGTGAAACTACATGTCAGACAAGCCCAGAAGATGGTCAGCGTGCAGAGAGGCCATCTCATGTAACCATAAAAACCCCTGTAATGTAATGCAAAAAACCCCAGAAGCTGCCCCATCTCTTAATTCTCATCAGCAAAGAGCACACTCGTTTTAAGTCATGCATCACCAACGTGGCCGTGTAAAGAAGTGTCGCCATCACACCAGCTCAGCCGGATTCCACGATGCTCGAGATATTGAAATAAAAGAGACTGACCAGCAGGAGAGCGAACCCCTAAATCACTCAGCGAAAGCCCCCAGGGTCTCACCCACGAGGACAGCGGTGGACAGGGCCCATGGGGGTCGGACTCCCCCATGGGGGAGCATCTTGCCTTTGAAGACAAGCCCCCCAGTAATGGGGGCTTCTCGGGGCACCAGCCTGCTACTTCTCAGCATCCTCTACCTGGGTTAAGGCACATTTCCCTTCCCCTGCCCGTGTCCGAGATCACACCTCCCTTAGGCAACAGCACCGGGAAACCACACAGCAAGCCTATATTCCACCTTCCTCCTGGAGGAAGACACTAGAGCAATGCGCTTGCATCCCCTGCTTGCCCACCTCCTGCTGCACTCTCGTTTCTGAGCCCCGGCGTCAAGCGTGCTGCTTGCTGATGCCTTGGCAGAACGTGCCGTCTCCAGACAAGCCAGGTGCGAACAGGGCACACGCCAGGCCAGCATCGCAAACGCGAGCTCTCATCACTGGAGAGCTTTTGCAGCAGCGGTTCTCCGCCTTGCTAGACTTGGGGTGCCCCTCTGAAAATGCCAGCTCTTAGCTTTCACTTGTTTTTTGAGGAGGAAAAAGACTACAGCAATTCTTGTTGCAAACACCTGGGGAAGCCCACATGGTTGTGACACTGTTTGAAATCTCTGGGCTTATCTTGTGAACTGTGTGTAGGTGCTTGCACATGTAACAGTGCTATTATTGCACAGGTCCCTGGGGCGCCCTTAGAAGGATCGCCCGGCACACCAGGTTGCCATGCACTGCTGTAGGGCATGCAACAGGCACGACTTTGCTGCTGCTGAAACCTGGGAGACTCAAATGAAAGATAGCTTGGACAGACCCACCCGCACTGTGACTGCGGTGTAGATGCATCCAAGAACAGAGACCATCTGGATGGCAAGCTCTTTAAAAATCAGCAGCTGCTGATCGCATCCCAAATGGCACCCAACACGCAGATGGCACCTTTCAGCAGTATCAGCAGGCCTGTGCTGAAGGAGACCCCATCAGAGATGCAACCTGGGCCAAGAATACCAGAGCCTTGGCTTTAAATAGGTCCATTTTTAATGGCCTATTTGCTTTACCATGTGATGGGCTACAGTGGTGTGGGGGGAGGCAGAAGCCTTGGTAACTGGTTGATACTGGACACACCTCATCCTCATTAGTGGGAGAGCACCATGCAAAACAGGTGCCACGTTCACCTGCTTTCCACGACAGCCCAGGCCGAGCCAAAACCCAGCTGTAAAAGTCCTGGCACTGGAAACCCCACTGCTCCGGCAGGAAGACGGCTTTGCTTGCATTGTAAAAAAAAAAAAATATATATATATATATATATATATATATATATATATATATATATATATATACACACACACACACACACACACACACACAAGAGGAAAGACTAAGCCCCATGTAGGTGCCCACGGCTGAATGGAAACACACCTACCACACAGTCCCCGGCGACTCACGGGAAGGCTCTGCCTCCTTGAATGATACCATTGGGTACTTGGAGCATCAAATGCACCTCGCCACGAGCAAAAGTAGCATCCTCCGTGTGCATTGCCCAGCAGGCAGGGAGGGAAGGAGGGCGGGGGGGAATTACAAGACGCATGAAGAAATGCAGAGCAGTTTTAGGAGGTTTTTAAGTCCTAAAAATTGCAACTGGATGTGACTCACTGTAGCCATGCACTAGCGGAGAAGTCACCAGCACCTAGACCAGCGGTGAAGACAGCTCAGGGTGACCCCGAGGTTGTCCTGCAGTGCCACTCTCGGTTCACTGCCAGGGTGCACAGTCAGGAAGGCTTGGCTTGGCCAGGCCAAGTGGGCAAGGAGAGGACACAGGGAACCGGTGCATGGAAAGGGAGAAGCCAACCCATAAAGGCCTCAGCCTTCTCATGCCCCCACCCTCCCCTCCAAATTTTGATCAGGACTTTAGGCCTAAATGTGCCGCGATGCCATGGTCAACTAGGATGTCACCGTGGCGCTCTCCCAGACAGCTCCATAGCCCCAGGAGAGCCGTGGATGGGGATGTCTGCCCATTACAAAAGGCCCAAGAGAGCCTAAGTCCTCACCCCTTGCTCCCTATACTCATGACCGTTTGGCCCCTGCTGCCCAGTGCCTCCACCCTGCTCTTCACCCCAAGGCCCAGCCTCTGCCAGCTCCAGGGCACAGGAGGGCTCCTGTGTGCTAAGCTGCAAGACCCCAACCCTCGAGACCAGCTGGGAAGGGAGAGGGACCAAGCCGAGACCTCCCAGTGCAAGAGCAGAAGCCTTCGCTGCATCATGCCTAAGCACCATCAGGGCAGGATTGGCCCCACACACTCAACACTAGCACCGATTCCTGGGTCCCCATCCCCTGAAACTCAACCAGGTAAGAAACCACTTACCACGCCATTGCACGCGGGGAGCCTTGCTGCTCCAGGCACCCGGCTGCTGCAAGGAGCTGGAAGCCACGAGCAGCTGCACGGACCGATAGTCCCAGGAGCAGCAGAAGATGCAGCTGGAGGTGTGCGAGGGTGGGGGGGAGCTGCTTCCAATTAGCCTCTTGCTACAGCTGGGGAACCAGGCCCCAATTATCCAAACCCCACCAAGGTTTATTAAAGAGAGCAACCAAAGCCTGCCCCCACCCCTACCCTGCAGGAAAGGGACCTAGCCATAGGCAGGCCCCATCAGCAGCTCAGTGGCTACCGCTAAACCCAGGCGCAGGGTCCTGATGGCCGCAAGCGCTCCATGACCCCGTGGCACGGGAGGGACAACCACGTCCAACTAGATCCAGGTGCTGACAACACGCCGGGAGTTTCTGCTCCGGTGGCAGGGGCTGCTCTGAACTCAGCCCCCCCACCCCGAGGCAGAGGTGTGTGCCATTTCAGGCTCAATTAAGTCCAAATCAGCGATGAAGCAGGATCTGCCAGGCTGGATTAGGGGCAAGGTCCATCCCACCCACAACCCCGTCCCCAACACAAACCAACAGCACCTGCTTGAGTGCAAGGTGTCAGAGCCGCTCCACAGCCGGAGGTGGGACCATCTGCCCACCGCGACGGTCATGCCAGCTCCTGGCAGCCGGAGAGCAGTTATAAAGGCAGCATGCAGCTGGGTTTACGAGCCCCAGCACCAGCAGGCTCCAGGCTTCAAGGGCAGGATTGGAGCAGGGGACAGGAAGTCCAGAGTGAGGGGGTCCCTCCGTCTCTGCCACCGACTTCCCATGGGGACCTTGGTAGAGTCACTTCTCCCCAGACCTAGAAAGGTGGGGAAACGGCCAAGGGCACACAGAGAAGCAAGACCAGCCCATGTGACCAGGCTTCGCGTTCAGCCCCATCTACAAATATGCATGCACCACTTAACTAAGCCGGCGTAAGCCAAACCGGTGTTAACCCCTGTGCAGACACACCGCCCTTCCAGAGTGGCTGATTTTCACTTGGCTTAACCTTCACACGAGCCAAATCAAAATGAGTCTGCCTTGGACAGAAACAAGGCTCTCTGTGCGGAGAGATGGCTCCGAGTTAGGACCCGCGCGAGGGATTACCCCAGAAGAGTGCCAGCCAGGCCAGTAACACTGGAGCGGGACGGGGGGAGACCAAGGAGGCACTGGAGAGACACAGTCAAGACCGACACGGGACAAAAAGGCCTCACGGACTCAGACACGACACATTTACAACGGTGCAAACAAGCGGATGGAGGGCACACCTCTGCCCTGAATCCCGTGGCGAATGCAAAAACCCAGGATAAAACGAAACCACTGTAAGTGCGGCGCGTCCGCTTCTATTTCAGGCTTTCCGTGTGCCACAAATAAGGCATCTACCCACTGCCCTGCCACCTACAAGCCAGTGGCACCTGCTGGAATAGCTGGCTGTCTGTCCGCTCCAGCACCCGGTGTCATCTGCACTGGAGCACCGACCAGGGTTCGTTACCCTCTGAGCAGTGTGCCAGGCCCACGGAGGCGATGCACCCCGTCAGCTCCAGCCCTGCCACTTGAGCTGATGAATGGGAATCAGGGAAGCAGCTCCAATCAAAGCATCCAGCACGGGGACTGGCACCTGCCTGCAGTCACAGCTGGCCCGGCAGAGCCCTTGTGCCCACCAGCATTTGCACACATTGCTATGCGCGCACATTAGTGCTTTGCACGTGTGATCTGCTGGACAGCGCAGATGTCCTGGTGAGGGTCAGCGGTGGGACAGGCACAGCACAGCGGGAGAGGACGCGGCGTGGTCCCCTCCCAGACGAGCAGTCGTGGGGGAAAACCTCAGGTCTGGTGGTTGACAGCAGCAAACCCACCTGCCCCGTGTCACCCTGAGCTCCGGCCGGTGCAGGCTTGGCTTGCAAGCGACTCGCGTGCTTCACCCCGGCCGGAGACGAGAAGCCAACAAGCTCCGGGCAAGCTGTGCGGAGAGCTTCCTGCTCAGCTCATTTCAGTTTAGCCACTGCCGGGACCAAGGCAGCCACCCTCCCCCTGGAGCCCACCATCCCGCAGGGCTTCGAGGGTCCGCTCAGGGAAACGCCACAACCAGTGTCCCCACCAAAGAGCCTCCCCAACCACGGGAGCCAGGCTCCTCCGCCACTGCCCCGTGCGGACTTGGGCACATCACTCCCCCTGCAGCCACTGCGAAGCTGCTTGGCTCCGTCTGAGGAGGTCTGGAAGGGGACCGATCCAGCGGGCCAGGCCGCTGGAGAGCTGGGCAGAGCACTGGCAACGCCGCGGTACTCCCTGCCATGCCCCACGCCCCAGCTGTGGAGCCCTCCAGGAAGCCCAGCCACATCTGGCCAGATGCCTCCCTGGTTGGGAGCCCTGCAGACACAAATGGCTCGGAGGCGAGGGAAGAGGGGGTGCAACAGAGCAGCTCTCGGGGGGCAGGAAGCTGCCACGCTGCTGCGTGAGGAGGGCAGAAGAACGAGCCAGCGGCTAGCGCCAGTCTCCTAGGATACCTGCCATCCCTAATCTGCAGAGCTGGGGGGGGGCAGGAGTCATGTGCAAACAAAAGCAAATAACCTTGAGCTCCCGGGTGCCCGAAAACAATAGGGGAAGGATTGCCCGGCGTTGCCAAGGCCACTTTAATCCCTCCGTGCACAGGGAGCAAGGAGAGGGGCTTCGGAGTAAGAGAATGGCCCATGACCAGCCTCCCTACTGGTGTCACGGCAAAGCAGGGGCTTCGAGGGAGTCCTGCGGTAGCTCTGGCGAAGTCAGCGGGGCGCTCCACCCCAGGGCAGGCGGGAAGGAGGATGCACCCGCTGCCCCGTGTCTGGCCCTGCACATCGAGAAAGTCCTGGACAAACGAGGAAGAGTCCGGGCGAGAGGAACAGAAGTGACCAGAGGCCTGAGAAACACGACACACAAGGAAAGGCTGGGAAAAGTCAGGTTATTCAATCCGGAGAGGTAAAGACCGAGAGGGGATTCAATACAACCATCAAATCCCAAAGGGTACTTACATGGAGGATGGAGATAGACTGGTCTCGGTGGCCACCAGAGAGGGCAATGGTCTTAAACTGCAGATCAGGTTGGAGGATTAGGACGAACTTCTGAAGGTGGTTGTGCACTGGAAGATATTCCCTACGGAGGTGGTGAAATCTCCATCTTGGGACAAACCCTTGGCTGAGCTGGTTTAGACAGGGCTGATCCTGCCTCGGGCTAGGTGCTGGGCTAGATGCAATCTCCGGAGGGCTCGGCCAGCCCCGGGATGCTAAGAAAGCAAAGAAGCGCTGGCCTGAAAACCCAACCCGTAGGCTGGGGGTAGCGGGGTGTCTTCACAGGCAAGCCGTGGGAGCCGAACAGCAGGAAACCTCCTCGTTCCTGTATCCCAAATGATCTCTGCTGCAGGAACGTGGCCCTTGCAGTGCCAGGTGCTGCCCACGAGACAAAGGCCTTGCCTGCGAGAGCCCTGCAGCGAAACAGCAGGTGCATATGACAAATAAAGGGGGGCAGATGAGGCCGATCCGTCCCCCGAGTGCAATAATCAGCTGCGTTCGCATGCCCCCTGCCTGGCTTGCTGGATGTCCCCAGGAGGAGAAGTGCCATGGGGGCACTGGCCCAGCTCACAGCCGCTCTACCGGAAACCACCCAGCGTTTCAAGCCATGCAGAACTGATAAAGCCAGCTTGGGACAGGAAAAGGAAGCATCTCCCCTGCCAAAGCAACGGCTCCCGGAGGCTGTACGGCAGATAATGGGGATGGGAAATGCAGAGCAAGGTACGGTGGAGTTCACCCCCCAAGGACCCTTGGCATCACACCAATGCAAGCGCTGGGGTCACTTCAGGACTGCAGCCAGGTCTGGGGTGGCGCATGGCTGCTGCCTGACAGCCCACTGCAACACCAACCCATTGCTTAGACAAGGAAGCACAAAGCATCCGTTTTCTTGGGTATTTCTAACATAACACGATGCCCGACACTGCAGGGGATGTAGACTCTGATCGGCAGTGCCCGAAGGTGGTGAGGGTCAGCTGGGTGCAGAGCACCGGGCCCTAGGAAGAGAGTCGAGATCCTCTCCGCCCATCCTGCCTGCCGTCAGAGTGCCGCTAATCTCCACGTAGGTGCGGACACAGCCGTACCCACCGAAGTCCCAACACCTGGTGCTCCGTGCAGCCTCTTCCACCCAAGCCCAGGTCGCGTTAAACACCATCTTCTCCATCCTCCTGGTCTGCAACGTACCCCGACTCAGCCCCTAGCTCCCCGACATCAACGGGCAGGAGCCACGTGTCCCGGTCCCCAGGGCTCTGACTGTCATTAGTGCAATGCAGACAGCAGCTCCCTTTTCGTACCGGCTTCCTCTTTGGGAGAAGCAGGATACAAAAGTTGAGCCCCTCTGACGCTGGGAGGTCCCAGGCTCCACCATGCAGCCACCACGCAACACCCAAGGTGGACACGTGGGTGGACACCCTCACGCTACTAGGGGTAGGTAGGAGATGGTGCTCTCCAGGGCAATTAGTGGCTCCCAAATTCTGCACGCGGCTCTGAGACCACCAGGCCAGGGATGACCCCGTTCGAGTCTTCCTATTAGGCTAGGCTCTGCCCCGTCCGAGGAAGTCAACCCAAAGCGCTTCCAGGATGGATACCTCCTCCTCCATTATTAGTGCGGTAGTCGCTAGAATCGCAGGGGCTCGCAGACACCGCAAGCACGTGCACGCACGCTTTGAGAGGGATGGACAGGTGTGTGATCCGTACGGGACTCCCCCGTTCACACCTGCTAATGGGACAGAGGAGCAGCAGAAGCCGCGGTTCGGTCTGGAACGTGTCAAAGGGACTGAAGTCGAGCTGCGGTCAGGATGGAAACTCTGGCCTGGACTGCGGGGTCTTTGGTTGTAGCCGTGTTGTTCGAAGGATACTTTACACAAAACTAAACCTGAAGTGTGGGTGCACACTTCGCAAAGACAATCACCCCATCTCCGAGCTCAGACCCTCAGAGGGGACTTACAAAACCCCTTTCGTGGATGAACTTCATTTCATCGATCTACCAGATACAAAAGCCACGGACTCAGTATAGACAGTGGATTTACGACATGACAACCTGCCAGGGTACCTGCCTGACCTGACCTTTTCCACTTTTCTTTCCCCCACTTCCTCCCCTCCCCTCCCCTCCTTTTCGACCCTTTGTCTTCCTAATTTCCAGCTATTTTCTCTCTCACAGGCTGCCTCTTTTTTTACCTTGGAGAACTCGACTACACTAATCTCCCCTTTTTTACTTTTGGCATTATTTCCCCCTCCCTTCCCTTCTCTACTCATTGCTTTCCTAATTTCCACCCACTTACCTTCTCACTGATCTTGTCACACTTTTAGCTTCTTTCACTCCTTGGAGATCTCAGCCCCGCAGAGACGCCCTATTCCTGACGAAGGGTGTTTGCGCCCGAAAGCTTGCAAAAAGTTTGTCTAATAAAAGATATTGCGTCTACTTAAAGAAGTTGGCCTGGACTGGAACCGAAGGCAGGTGTTGGAAGAGCAGGGCGATTGGACGCGTGAGGCTGCAGGTTCGTTAAGCTGAGCCAAGGTCATTAGTGACTTGGAGGGGCAGAGCTGCTTGCATCCCCGTCCCGCACGCTGCTCCAGCCGAGAGTGTCCTCTGCATTGCACTAACGACAGTCAGACTTTCCAACGCCGGCACAGGCCGTTATCCGAATGAAACTCGTTGCAGCGGTGGACAAACCCACCCCTGCACCAGGGTCCCTTCAATCAGCGTACAACAACTCTGGACTTATCCCGGAGGAGAGCACCAGCCCCATCTCAGCACGCCACGTGCCTGCCCCACAACTGCATGCATGTCGCTGAGCCAGTGTCCACATCTGCGACTTGAGTAACGACCCGGCCTTTCTCCTTTTTCGAAATAGCCTGCGAGCAGCTTGGGGCAGCCTCTCTCCTCATCGGTCGTGTCCCCCGGCCCCCCAAACATTTGCCCGATGAGTGCTCAGATCGCAGGCAGGGTCTCTAGCACTCCCCCATACACCCCACAGACCTGCAAGAGGAAGCAATTTAATACGAGTGCCTGAGGACGCACAGCTGTTTGAAAGCAGCCTTGCGGTCTCTATGGAGTGGAAGGGGCCTAGGCTTTACCGTGTTATCCACAAGAGAGAGAGCAGCACAGACCTCGCTTTCCTTCCCCTCCGGGGATTCAAACCCGCACCCCCAGCCTGTTTGCACACAACACCTTGGTGCTCGAGGATCAGGGCGGCTGCAGATCCCACCTGCGCTCCCTCGGCCTCCCCATCCGGACACGGAGCGGGCCGTCTTGCAATGCGTACAACCCTCCCTCCGCCCAGAGCCGTGCAGGGCTCAGCTGGGATCCTGGCACCTTCCTCAGCAATAGGGAGCCAGGGCAGCCAGGGAGAGCTCCCGCTGTCACCAAGGCTGGGTGCTTTGGCACCTCAATCCTGTCCACCAGCTCCAGGTGAGGTGCAGCAGACGCCACAGGGGCCAGCATCACGGGCTGGGCATGAAGGGGGTGCTTGTAATGCAGAAGCGGATGTCCCAAGAGTAGACCATGAGGCATTGAGATGCAGTGACTTGTCCGGTGTGATCCAGAGTTTGGAGCGGGACCTCCACCACCTTTTTCCCCGACTCCCCTTCACCTACAGCAGCCCCAAGCCAGAGCAGGGCTTAACCCACCCCCCTCAGCTTGCACCGAATAAGATGCATGGCAGCAAAGAAGCCGCTTCAGCAGGATCTGGTGGGAAGCAGAGAGCACACGGGGAGCTTGACGTTGCACCACAATGACTGGGTTGGCAGCACTGCTTTCACATCCACTTTGTTACGGGAAGGGGGCATGGCAGGGCAGGCCAAAGCACCTGCAGCTGCTGCTTGGATGTCGCAGGACTCGCTGTGCGGGATTCACACACCCCAAGGAAACCCATGGCTTTCAGCGGCACCGCTGGTGCATGAGAGCAAGGCTCACGTGCAGGACAGTAGACTCAAACCACAGACTTCAAATAGCTTCTTCTTTTTCTCCTCGTGCCCTTGTTATAACTGGATGTTTTCCCAGAATCGCACACAAGCAATGGCTCTTTCCGCTGCTGCTTGGCACAGACCTCACCACGGAGTCGGCAAACAACCAGGCGCTCCACGGTCTGCACTTCACTGCACTCCCGTATATTCGTGTCGTTAGAGTAGACCCCACTCAGTCTCGTCTGGTTTTGGTCTTCCAGTTTGCACGTGTGGGCGATTCGGGCATCGCCACGTCGGCCGGGCTGCATCAGCTGCTCCGGAAAGGTCGTCCCGGGGCTCCAGCTCTGTTTCAGAGCACCGGATTGCACGTCCTTGTTCCTCCCATAACCTCACCCGAGCCCTGCCAGCCGCTGTGCCCTCTTTTGCACCTTAAGCCGTTGGGTTACTTCTGCATGACTACAGAGCAGATGCCTGGGGTCTTCCCCCTGCCGTACGTGGCAGCAGCTTGCCCGGCATGTTTCGACCACGGCCTAAGCGACAGGCCCAAGGCTGAGGGGCAGGTAACACGTGCAAGACCTTGCACAACGGGACCCTGACTTGACTGTGCCTCTCAGCACTGCTGCTAAAGAGCGGTGAATGCAACCTGGGAGGAGTGCACGGAGCCTGCTGCAGGCTTCGCTGCCTGGATCCCACCCATTTGTGTAGCATTTACACACTTGTGAGCAACGGAGACAACAGCAGCCCCCTGGGGTGCCTGGAGAGCCTTTCGAGGGCGCTGCAGGGTGTCACCCAATGTTAGCCCCGGCAGGTGAGCAAAGATAAACCCCGAGGCATCAAATAGGAACCCAGAGCACCCAAACCATCCTGCCCTGTTACGGGCTTGCTGAGCGACGTGCAACAGAAGAACTGCACTAGGATTTTTCTGTAGTCAAAAAGAGAGAAAACGATGAGCTCGAGGAATCAGGCAATATCTTTTATACTTGAAAATGAAGAGCTGGCATTTCCCGAGGGCTGCATGGTTCTAGCAAGGTCGAGGACTCCCGCCGTAGGCTCTATTTTCTGATCGACGGTCACCTTTAAACCTCAGGATGCGGCCACAGACTGCTTTCCCTCCGAGAAAAAACTCCTGTTCGCTCCCCGCAGCTAAGAGGCTCTCGCCACCCCGTGAAGCTTGCATTACCGACGACACGGTAACCTCTGCTCCTAATGCAACACCAACAGGGAAGCAATCCCATTACACGGCCGAGCAGGGACGGCATCCCCGAGACACCCAAAGAGGGGCAAAATCCTCCCAGGGCTTTTGGCAGTGCGTTAACCATTGCCACGCTCAGTTTGCTATTTCCCGGTGCTGCCTGCAGCACCTACGGTGCAGTTACCTCCATGGCAATGTGCATGGAGAACAAAACAGGGGAGAGATGTTTTAACCCCTTGGGCTGGATGCTTCTTGGGAAGATCCCAGCAGCCTGACTGATGCTGGCAACGAGTCCCGCAGGTCACGAAGCACAATAGATGCCTACGCAGAGCAGAACGGGATCGTCATCAGTGCAAGCTTCCCCACCAAGGGACCTCCAGCCTGTCCGGGGAGGGCTGGAGAATGGCCTCTCTGTTCAGATTGCCAAGGGCCCCGTTGGTGCCAACGAGGCTGCTTTCTTCTGCGACGGGGGCACCTGTTTCCTGATGAAGTCTGATTTGATGAGTCCCTTATTCAGCATCCCCTTCATAAGCGACTCCAAAACAGACGGCGCTTGGGGCAAGACGCTGGCTGCAGAGAGGCCATTGTGGAGCGATCAATAGAGCTGAGGAAGCCAAACGAATGCAGGCCGCGCTCAGACAAAACTATCCAAATCACGCCAAGCAGCACCGCAGCGACAGCCGGGATCCGGCAGCGACGGACGAAGACGCGGAGAGCTGGCTCATGTGCCCAGAGAGCAGCGGGGAAGATCTCGTTAGCCACCCGGTTCCTAAAAACCCCACGCGTTGCAAGGCCAACGAGAAGTTTTCTTTCGCTCTGCGCCGTGGGGCGGAGGCGGCCGGCGGGGTTCCTACAGCGGGGCTCGGGGGTCCGCCATTCAGCCTGCGCTCGGGTGGGCACGGCGGCATAGCAGAGGTGACGTCCAGTCGGGACGAGGAACAAGCTGGGCTGAGAGAAACCTCCGCGCCTGCCTCCACGCTGATGGCTGCACTGACAAAGGAGGAATTCACCCCTCGCCAAAGGAGTCGCAGCATGCACGGGAAGCGGCGGTCGCACCAGAGCTTGCCCCGAGGACCTCTTGCTGCGTGTGAACCGTGCCCAGGCTTCAGGGCCCTTCTCCCTCATCTGCGCTGCAAGATTATCGAGACTTGGCATCATGGAAACCCCTCGAGTCCCCCCCTCACCTGCCTCAGGGCATCGCTGGACAACGCACGGTGCTGTCCGGAGGGCAGCAAGAGGAAGCGCCGTCGCGCTCCAGCCGGGGTCTGTGCCGTTACGGGGCAGGACGGGAGACTCGACATGGTTTTATAGGGTCTCAGGCTCTTTGCACGATGTGCTTTTCACAGCAGACGCTCTCCGCTGCTTCTCACTAAACAATCAAGAAGGATTTGGCCAGTAATGCTAACCAGGACAGACCCCCAAGCTGCAGCTTGCCTGGCCTCAGCCAGGCAGGACAGCACTGGGGTCAGCAACCCTCCTCCACCGCACTGCCGGTACCTTGACTCGACCCCCCGGATTCTCCGACGGTTTCAGCCCAAAGCTTCCCCATCGTAGCAGAGCGAGGGAGATGGTACGTGAAACCCAGCCACCCGATGCAAGGAAAACCCCCTGGCTCCCGGAGCCAGAGGAAGCAGGATGGGCGCCTCATTTCCGCTCTCGTTCCCGACTGGGCAACCAGCCTGCGGCTGCAGAAAGGACAGGGCTCTGGACACAGCAACTTGCACCCATAGGCGAGTGCTGAGATACAGCCGCCCTTTCCAAAGGGGAAGGTGCCCGTCCCGAGGCCAGAGAGCTGTCTCAGAAACAGCGATGCGACATGTGCTTGCAGACCTCGCTGCGGCCGCCGAGTTTTGCAGCCCTTCAATGCGGACAAGGCCTGGCACGCAGCGCTAGACCCCTGCGGCAGCCGTGCCCAGGCTGGCATCCTGCTTCTGGGAGGGAGCCACGCCAGCCCCGTCCCAGAGGATGAAGAGCAGCACGGGAAAGTCCTGGCGAGAGGAAACCACATCTCAACGGTGCCCGTATGAGAACGTACGACTGACCAGCTGGTCCCACTGACCAAGCGACTGCCTTGTCCAGGAGGACCGCATGGCTGGCGTTACAGTAAGGGTGGTGTGCACGGAGCCATGGAGAACCACGGGGTGGCTTTTTAGGACAAGAGCACCTGTGGCAACCCGGATGCATCTTGGCAGCTCAGACAAGCAGGGCACCCTGAAGAGCCAGTCAGCGGGCGAGAAGGCTGGGCCCGGCACCGAGCAGCTTGGCGCGCAGGCTCTGGATGCGCGTCCCCTCCAGGAGAACCGACAACGCTGGAATCGGGAAGCACAACCGGGCTGCAACTCCGCGAGCCCCCGCCGACGAGCCAGATCGAAGACGGAGGGTCCCCGACACGGCGTCAGGCAGAACTTGTCAAACAAAGCCCGAGGAAGTGCGTTTTGTACGTGATGGAGAACCACCCCATGTAACTCCCCGCCGCAGGACGGGCGACTCGGTGCAAGGCGGAGAGAGGTCCACGAAGAACGGGCCCAGCCAAGACAGCAGAGGCAGGACCTCAAGCTCAGGACGTGCCTAGCCCTAGGATCACGGGGGCCGAGTGGGTCCGACAGGGGACGGATCAGCGTAAACACCCCTCGCACCCCCCGTTTCTTACATTCTTACTGCTGTTTGACACTGCTCGAGAGCAGGCTTAGGCCAGCCAAGAGTTACAGGCCCCCTCGAAGGCTAGGTGCAAAATAACTGATTCCTCGGGATGACAAAGGACAGGACAGGAGCAGGAGCGCGGGGTACAAATTAATAACCCAGGGATTAAGGCAGCGCTCAGAGCAAAGCTCTCCAGCCAGGGCACACCGCTCCCCGAAGGCATCTAAAATGCCACTGGTGAAAGCGTGCCCAGGTGCGCACGGGCAAGGGCAAGGACGACAGCCCTCCCTCCTGTCTGGTAGATGGCCAGCGTGGCCAGGATTCGACGGGGCTATGGACTGAGGCTCGGTGAAGCTTTGCTCTGGCACTTCTGATAGCGAGCTGATGTAGGATTTGAACCAACGAGTGCCGGCGTAGGATATGAACTCGCATCTCCCGACACAGGCTCTTCTGTCTGCACTTCCCTGACCCCCCTCTCTTCCCCGTTCCCCCAAGTGGAAAACAAGGCTAATACCTCCTTTGCCCATTAAGATTGCAGGATACTCGGCCGGGGAGGGGAGGGGAGCGACAGAGCTCTCGCTGCAGCATCGAGCCAAGCACAGCCCGCTCTTTCCCGGGGCCTCCCCCAAAGCCCTGGCTACAGGCCGGGCGCTGCGTGTTTCGGGCCGGAGGAATCCCTCCTCCTCCCAGAAGGCCGCGTAGCTCCTGGCTCGTTTTACCAAACTGCGGCAACGCCGGCACGAAGGGCCCGAGGCAACACAAGTGAGCGGCTTCCTCCCCGCAAGGCTTGACGTGCTCCGCAGAGGCAGCCCCGAGCGGCGACGATGAATGGGGAAACAGTGTCAAGGATCCAAGTGAGACTTCAGCATCGTCTTTAAAAAAAAAAACCCTCGCGCAGCTAATGAGCGCTGGCATTTCCACAAGCGAGAGAGCCGTCAGCAATGTTAATTACTCCTGGAAACTGGAAAGACAGTCAGCTGGCTGCCCAGTCACACACACACATCCCCGCTCCGCCTTGCACCGGTTCCTAACGTCCCCCACGCCGTATTCCTGTGCTTTTACTGGGATTTGATTGCACACCTGGTGCCTGGAAGGGAACAAGCTTGGGCTGCTGCGAAGTTGTCAGCCCAGAGACGAAAGCCAGCCAGCCCCACGCTGCATTAGGAAGCCGGAGGGAGGTAATGATCTCCCTGCATGGCAAACTCAGCTCAAGTGGCTTGGCCTACGTGCGTGGTGCTGGGGACAGGCCGGGCCAAGAGAGCCACCAGCACAGATCTGAGCCGTGGGATTTTCCGTGGCAGGGGTACAGAGTAACCCCCGAGCCGGTCTCCATCAGCCCAGCAGAGTCGGCCAGGACGCCCCACTGAGCAAATGGCACTGGAGGAACGGACGGGGCATTGCACGGGGTGGTCACTGCCTGCAGCCCGGGCATCCCTCCGCAGCACGGGCACGACCGTGGGAAGGTTTCGTAAGGAAACCCAGCGCTAGCACACAACATCAGGCCCTCGGAGGGCTGCAGCCGTGCAAACTGCACCAGCCCTGCAAACAGAAACAGCCCTTTTGGAGTCAGCCTTCCCCCAAGATCCCGGGCCTGAATACGCTTCCAGGCAAGCCCTGCCCCGCAAGTACGATCACAAGCTCTCAGTGCGTTGGCACGTCTCCGCGATAGCACACCTGGGCTGTCTGGTTTAAGAAGCTTTGTCCTTGCCCCGTGAACATCAGTCGGACGGCACGTCCTGCTGCCGCGCTCCCACTTCTCTTCCCTTCTCCTCACCTCCCTCCCTTCCTCCTCCTCTTCTCGCTTCGCTCCCAGGTGCACCTTCAAAATAACCTCCCGGACAGCGTCTCTGCGAGCACGGTGCCTTCAGCACCCCCCGCGTTATCTGCTCCCTTTTGCTCATGCACAGACAGCCATGACTCTCACAGGAAGTTAAGTGTGAATTGCTGCTTGCAAGTACCGGGCTGTGGGAACCCGGTCTGCTTTGCAAGGAAGTCGAGTGAGTTTTAAAGAACGGGAGCCAGCCGGGCTGGTTGGACAGAGGTGGCGCATCTGGAGCGGGGGATCGGACTACATGACTCTCCAAGGCCCCTGCCCTATCCTAGGATGGTGCGGTTTTACCCGCTCAGATCACACATGTAGTCTCACACGCATATGCTGGCGTGTCCAAGCCCACAGACGTACAAACCCTGCATTTACCTCCAAGAGATCAAGACCACTCCAGACCTCGTGCCAGGAGGATGACGAGAGGAACAGCCCAGATTGACCCGCACAACGGGGAAGGCAAATGCAGAACGGAGGTGCCCCGATCATCAGGCTCTTGCCTTCGGGGGCCGGCAGGTCCCTCCCGGCGCGCTGCGATGACTGGACTGTCCCGTGGAACCGAAGGCAGAAACGGTTTCCAAACAGGGAGCAAAACTTCTCTTTTGCTTCAACTTCCCCCTCCAAAAGGGTCTCAACGAATCCTGCATCTGATGAAGCGAGCTGCAGCTCACGAACACGTGTGCTGCGCCTACACAGGTTAGTCTATAAGGTGCAAATCTGCCCTGCCTCCTACTTGACTCGGGGCGACGCCAGCTCAGGACTCCTCTCCGAGCGAACAAGGAAGCGGCGGAGGAGGGCAGGAGAGACCCACGCACGTCTCCCCAAAGAAGCGAGGGTTTGTCGCCTGGCCCCGAGACACCGAACCCACTTTATTAGTATGCGAGGAGCCAAGACAACTTCCTCTCCCGAACAAAGGAGGAATTCCCCCAGCTGATGCCGCATTGACAGCGCTAAAACAAAGCGCGGCTGTCGCGGCCTGTCAGCCCCGCGCCAGGGGAAGGGAGCGGGCACGCAGCAGCCGTGCCAGCTCGCCGGAGACGGAGAGGAGAGGAGAGGAGAGGAGAGGAGCTGTCTGGAGGCAGGGGGGGAGGGCAGGGGGTGCCTGGCCACTGAATAAACATGCCAGGGGGGACGGGGACGTGCTCCACGGGAACGCACGGGCTCCTGCCGGCCGCCCCACACCGGGCAGGATCCTGCAAGAGGCAACTTCGGTCCCTCGGACACCCACAAGTCGCTGAAGGGACAGATGCGTCTCCCCGTTGGGCGGCTTGGGGAAGAGTCCCCGAAGTTCGTCACTGCCAAAGGGAAAGGCTTCAGGCAGCCCAGACCCCCGGGGGTGGCCCTGGGAAGCCCACGGGCAGGGGGAGGCCGAGCTGAGCCGAGCAGGGCCCGGCGAGCCCTGCACCAGGCAGTGCCGGCTCCTGCCCGCGCGCCCGGCAGGTGCAGCGCCGCACCCACGCGGGGTCCCCCGCGCCCCTCGGGAGCGTCCTGGCTGATCCCTGACGGGGGTGACGATCCCTGACTGACTCCAGGTCTGTGAACCCCCCCAGCCCGGCCCCAATCTGCATCCAGGTCCCCAGCACAGCCCTGCGCACCCTGCCCGGCCCCGGGACGGACCCATGTCCCCATACAGCCCCGTGCACCCTGCCCAATCCCGATCTGTGCCCCCCTCCAGGTCCCTGTGCCCTACCCTGCCCTGATACGGATCCATACCCCCCCCCCCCCAGCCTGCCCCTGAACCGGATCTGCGCCCCCCCTCCAGCTCCACTCTGGATCCACACCCCCCCCCAGCCCTGACCCGGCCCCACGCGCCATCCCCTGTGCCGATCTGGATCCCTGCCCCCCACCCGAAGCCCCGTGTGACCGGTCCTGAACCGGATCCGTGTCCTCCCAACAGCCCCGTGCGCCCTGCCTGGCTCCACTCCGGAGCCGTGCAAGCCCCGGTCCGGATCCGTGTCCCCCTGCACCCACATGTGCTCGGTCCTGATCTGGATCCGTGCCCCCCCCAAGCCCCATGCACCCTGCCCAGCTCCACTCCGGAGCCGTGCAAGCCCCAGTCCGGATCCGTGTCCCCCTGCACCCACATGTGCTCGGTCCTGATCTGGATCCGTGCCCCCCCCCAGCCCCATGCACCCTGCCGGGCTCCACTCTGGATCCGTGCAAGCTCCCCAGCTCCGATCCGGATCCGTGCCCCCTCCCCCCGTGCACGCTGCCCAGCTCCACTCCGGATCCGTGCAGCCCCGGCCCCGGCCCCGGCCCGGTGCACGCCCCGCGGGCGGGCTGACCTTGGCGAAGTACAGCATCCAGAGCTCGTAGAGCCGCTCCTTGGAGGCCATGGCCCGCCCGGCCCGTCCGGCCCCGCCGCCGCTGCCGCCGCTCACCTGCCGGCGCCGCCGCCCGAGCCCGGCCCCGCCCCCGCCCCGCCCTCGGCTCCGCCCCCCGCCCCCGCCGCCACCTGCTGCCCCCGCCCGCCTCGCCGGGCCCGCGCCCACGGCCCGGGCTGCTCCTCGCCTCCGGGCTAAGAGGGGACAGCCTGGGTTTCTGGTCCTCCGTCCTCCAGCGATCGGAAACCACATGCCTTGATGTCCTCCATTTGGCATCCCCGATGCGTGGGGTGCACGTGCACCCCCTGCAAAAAGCATCCCCGGCACTGCCGGGGGTCGCCACTCACCGCCCCCTTGCCAGCAACAATGCCGGCGGTCCCCGATCACCGCTGGCCACCGTCGATGCTGCCGATGGCGTCTGCGGGTGGTCGTCTACCGCCGGTCAGCGCTGTCCATCCAACCACCACCACCGATGCCACCACGGCTACCTGCGGGAGCTCTCCGCTCACCACCACTCACCAACACCGCTGCCGCCGCTGCCTGCAGGAGGTCACTGTGCCCCCCAGGATTCATGCCGCTGCGGCTGCCTGCGGGAGCTCCTCGCTCGGCCTGCCATCGCTGCCTGTGGGAGCTCGCCGTGGGCCCCCAGCCTCAGGAGACACGTAACATTCATGGCGGTGCGGACACTGACTAAATGCAACTGCCCTGTGTTCTTGGAGCAACTCCCGGCCACTCTAGCCACGGCCAAGTTCTCCGTGACAACATCCAGGCGGTCACTGAGCCTGCCGGGCCACGTTCCCAATGCACATCAAGTAGGCCCGTGTCGCGCCATGGATCCCGAGAGCCACAGGGGACCTCAGCGGGCAGCTCCTTCACAGAGCGGTGGCCGTGCCTTCGGGGCGCGGGGACCACAACCGAGCACAGCACTCGAGGCGTGGATGCACCGTGGATGTACAAAGGGCGTCATGAAACTTCCTGTTTTGTTCACAGTTCCCTTCCTCATCATCCCTACCATTTTGTTTGGCTGCTGAGCCCTGAGCCGATGCTTTTAGCAAACTGTCCACAACGACCTTGTCTGTGGCAACAGCTGCATTTGGGATGCAGCGGGCTATGGATGGAGAGATGAAATTGGGGCCTGGATAGAGACATCCTCCACCCCCAAAATGGAGGCATCCCAGGTCAAAGAGCTGTGGTACAGAAGGTGGTTAAGTATCTTGGATATCTCGGGAGTGACCCCTTTCTGGATCCCTGGGGCGCAATGGCATGCATGTAATTCATGCTGTGATGGGCATGGGCTGGCAGGGGGGAGTTTGGGATCATGTGGGGGTGACACTGGGGGTCATGGCTATCTTTGCACCCTTCTGCAATGCTGACATGGCCCTGGTGCCTCACCCTCAGTCACGCTACTGGCCCCGATCCTCCAGACATGGATGCCTGTGAGTACATTTTTGTACATGAATAGTGTTGAACCCAGTGGGATGAGCCACACCGACCAAGTGACTCATGTGTTTGCAGCTGACATCATCACACATCCCTCGTTCGTGCCAGGTGCCTGGCGGTGCTAATTGTCTCCTGCTGATAATTAGCATCGCTAGGAGCCACTGGAGGGTTAGTGCCAATTTCCACCCCCTCCCCTTAGGTTGTCTCCAGCTCTCTGGGAAACCACGGGACTTTTAACAATGAGCATACGCGGAGCTCCTAAGGGGCTACAGCTACACCAGTCTGACCATCCCCTGCAAAGTCACGCTGGGGGCCAACTGGCTGGGCAGCAGCTCTGCAGAAAAGGACCTGGGGGGGGCAGGGGACAAGAAGATGGATAGAGCCAGCAGTGTGCCCTTGTTGTGAAGAAGGCTACCGGCATCCTGGGCTGCATTGGCAGGAGCGTTGCCAGCAGATGGAGGGCAGTGATTCTTCCCCTCTATTCTGCACTGGGGAGGCCACATCTGGAGTCTTGTGTCCAGTTGTGGGCCCCCACTACAGAAAGGATGTGGACAAGTTGGAGAGAGTCCAGCAGCAGGCAGTGAAAATGGTTGTGGGGCTGGGGGACAGGACTGGTGCAGAGAGGCTGAGGGAACTGGGCTGATTTAGTCTGCAGAAGAGAAGACTGAGGTGGGATTTAATAGCAGCTTCAACTCCTTCATAGATTCATAGGTTGTAGGGGCTGGAAGGGACCTTGCAGATCATCGGTCCAACCCCCCCTCTCCCCCCGCTCTAGGCAGGAAGACAACTGGGGTCAAGTGACCCCAGCGAGGTGACTGTCCAGTCTCCTCTTGAAAACCTCCAGGGTAGGTGCCTGCACCACATCTGGAAGGAGTTTATTCCACAGTCTGGACACCCTAACTGTGAAGGAGTTTTTTCTGGCATTAAGCCTGAAGCAACCTTCCAGGAGTATGCATCCATTGGTCCTGGTCTTCCCCAGGGCTGCCCTAGTGAACAGTCATTCACCAAGCTCCTGATGCACTCTTCAGTAAGCCACTACCAAGTCCCCTCTTAACCTCCTCTTCCTTAGGCTAAAGAGGCCCAGGTCTTTCAACCTCTCCTCGTAAGGCCTGCCTTGCAAGTCCCTGATCATACGAGTGACTCTTCTCTGGACCCTCTCAAGTTTTTCCATGTCCTTGTTGAAGTGCGGGTGCCCAGAACTGGATGCAGTCCTCCAGCTGTGGTCTCACCAGTGCAGAGTACAGCGGGAGTATCACTTCCTTAGTTTTACACAAGATGCGTCAGTTGATGCATGTCAGCCTGTTGTTTGCCCTGCTGACCACCGCATCGCGCTGACAGCTCACGTTCATGCGGTGGTCAGTCATTACCCCTAGGTCCCTTTCAGCCATGGTGCAGCTCAGGCTGTCACCTCCGAGCCTGTGTGTATGTTGAGGGTTACTTGCCCGCAGATGGAGCACCTTACATTTGGAAGTGTTTAACTTCATCTGGTTCTGCTCTGCCCAACTCTCGAGCCTGTCCAGGTCCACCTGTATCAGCAGCCTACCCTCTGGTGTGGCCACACGGCCCCGTAACTTGGTGTCATCCGCGAACTTGGCTTTTCACTCCCCCATCCAAATCATTGATAAAGATGTTGAAAAGCACTGGTCCTTGCAGGAGGGTTGCAAAGAGGATGGAGCTGGGCTGTTCTCAGGGGGGGCAGATAACAGGACAAGGAGCAATGGGCTCAAGTTGCAGCAAGGGAAGTTGAGGTTGTGGATTAGGAAAAACTTTCTCACTAGGGGTGTTGTGAAACACTGGAACAGGCTACCCAGAGAGGTGGTGGACTCTCCATCCTTGGAGGCCTTTAAGACTCAGCTCGACAAAGCCTTGGCTGGGATGTAGTTGGGGATGATCCTGCTTGGAGCAAGGGGTTGGACTAGATGTGACCTCCTGAGGTCCCGTCCAACTCTCATTGTCTATGAGTCTATGATTCTCTGTGTGAGGGTGGTTGTAACGGGCACATCAGAAGGCACCAAATGAGATTGGGGCAACTTCGTGTTGGGCCTGAGAGCAGCACTGAGGAAATGCACACCCTGTTTCATGTCTCTGATGAGCTGAAGGAAGCTGGTCCTTGCCTCTACCACATTCTCATATGCAGAGTGGTCTCAGGCTGTGTTGGTATTTTCCAGCACGCGGACTGAGTGGATGGGGCATGTTTCCCATAGTGCGAACGTGGCCAAGGCCTTGTTCCTGCGTATGCTTCCCCCAGTGCATGCGAGCGTGTGCTGATCGGGGCCACAGCAAAAGCCAGCCCATGCTCAGAAGAGTTTCCAATGGAAGACCTCCATCCTGCACAACCATACGCAGGTGCTGAACTCTGTGGCTGTGAGCAACAGAATCACAGAACAGTCCGGCTGGCAGGGCCCTCCGGAGGTCACATCGGGCATGTCTACACATGCACTTTAATGCACATTCGCCTATTTTAATGCACATTAAAATGTCACTAAAAATAAATCCACGCCATTTAGCTAATGCACATTAAAATAGGCGAATGTGCATTAAGCGTTACTTAAAAACCATGCTCTTCAATTAATGCGCATTAAGACAGGGTAATGCACATTTTCCTAGTACCTCACAATGGAGGTACCAGATTTAATGGGCATTAACTAAAGTGCATTAATGCCCATGTAGACGCGCCCATCGAGTCCAACCCCTGCTCAAAACAGGATCATCCCATCTGAACCATCCCAGCCAAGTGTTGGCCAACCTGCTCTTGAAACGGAGTGAACAGCCTTCTTGTCCTGTCACCAAGCACAGTTCTTGAAACATCACCAAACCCCCTCATCTCCCATGAGCAAAGCGGGGGCATGAGAGCCCTGCCAACGTCTTGCGGCTGCAAGGACAGAAAGGAGGTGTTCAAACATGCACAGGAGATCCGCAGGACCGTGCCCCTGCTGCTGAGGGAGGCAAAACCCCCCAGTCAGTGCCAGCTGGACCGTCCCCTGCAAACCAGCAGACCTGTTTGTGGTGGTAATGTTCAGCATGAGAAGCTCGACCTGCTCTTGCAGCTATGTCCAAAGCGGCTCAGCCACTATAGGAAAGAACAAGGAAGGGGCTGTATGGGCAAGCAGAGAGATCAGGGGGTGGTTTGTAAGAGCCATTTCTTTTTGTGGCCTCTATCTTCCTTCCTGTCACCTCAGCAGCAGCAATGAAGTCATTCCATACATAAAGCCTCTGAAGTCTAATATTTAACCCAGTGTTTATCACAGCTTGGCTGGCAGCTGGAGTTCCCCGGTGGTCTCCAGCCAGGGCTGACACTGCTTAGCCTCTGAAACCAAGCAGGGTAAGTACAGCCATAGGCTGGGATAAATTCAAGGTTTATTTATTTTGGGGGAGGGCTGGGCAGGCAAGGACCCTGGAAGGAGGCTGGGAGAGGTTGGAGAGCAGGACGGGAAGCTGAAAGGATAAGCGAAGAGGTGGAAGAGACTGGAGCAAACAGCTCATGTAGCTCTACATGGGAGGAGCATAGACCAAGGGCTCATTGCATGGGCAGAAGCATTTTCTTCCAGCCTGGCTTCTTGCGGCATGCTCTCTTCCTTACTTTCATCTGCCCTTTCTGTTCCTCTCGGAGATTTTGACTGCCTCGTAGACAAGGCTAAGTGGGGACTTGATCCCCATCTCCCCGGACCTCCATGGGAAGCAGCTTTGGCTGGCAGACAGCTTTCTCCTTTAGCAGGAAAGGCCACGACCAGATCCTATAGCTGGAAAGTTGGCAGTGGGCAGAGCAGCTGATTTAACTTGCAGGGCTCTGTGCGGGTCCAAAACGGGGAGCGAGAACTAGCCTTGAACACCACCTTCCCAGGTCTCCCTCTCAAGCCCTGCTTCTCAAGGGGCCAAATCCTCAACTGATGTAAACCAGCATAGCTCCACCAAAGGCCCCAGGAAGGGCTGACGGGGCTCTGCCCTGAGCCAGCCTGGGCACCGGCTGATGGACTCCGAGTGCTGCTTGCTCTGTTCTTCCAGCTGTCGCCTGACACAAACCTGCTGTTCTCCCCTCCCTTGTCTCTGTGCACGTATGGCTTGGCAGGGAGAAGCTGAGAAGGAGCTCAGAGAGCATCTCGTCCTGAATCTCGGGTCACCCCGCTCCGTGCCAGGCAGGGAACCAACGTGCACTGTAAATACTTGGGCTCTCGGCAGTCCCCAGCTGGTGCTAAATGTAGTTTACTGAGTCCTGTGGCTTTCCTGGACAAAATAAAGGGAACTGGCTTTGGCTTTAGGCCTCTCACCCTTGGCAGGGTTGGCAGAGGCTTCTCAGGGCTGTTGTCTCCCTGTCCCAACTGGGAATTCAGAGCAGGCACACGCCTGCGTGGTGTAACTGGGCAGTGCTGTAGGCTGAGCTCTCTGTCCCCACTGCCCTGGCATTATAGCTTTGGGCTCCGAATCTGGCCCTGTCCCACAACCTTGGGCCTCTTACTTTACTCCCCTGCCAGCCTCATATATATGCATATAGCGGGGCTCATGATCTTTCCTGTTTGTAAGCAGGAGGGGGCCGGGCACCAATTTTGCAGGCCCTGACGTGATATATACCAGTGCAAGCAGGGGGATGATGGAAGCCAGTGGGTATTTAGGCTCCTACTGCGAGCTACAAGTAAGTGGGGCTGGCAGGGCCTTGGGGGTCGCATCTAGTCCGACCCAAGGCAGCAGCATCGCTGGTTCAGCCAAGTGTCTGTCTGGCATGCGCTTAGACACTTCCATGGACAGAGGCTCTCCAGTCTCTCCAGGCAGTGTGCTCCTGGGATGACCCACCCTCAGGGGTGGAGAGGTCTTCTCAACCCCCAGCTGAAATCTCCCTGGTTGCAGTTTCAGCCCATGATGTCTTGCCCTGTCTCCTGCGGCCCCAGGGAATCGAGGATCTCCACCAATTCCTTAAATTACACCTGGAAATGAGACTTGAGCTCTTCAATTGCAGATTCTCTCTGATCAGCCAGAGAGAACAACGGTCTCAGACCCGGGTGCTGGAGCCTTAATGATATCAGCTCCCTGTCCTGACCTGTCTCAGACTCACAGACAATGCGGGTAGGAAGGATGCTCCGGAGGTCACATCTAGTCCAACCCACTGCTCCAAGCAGGACCAGCCCCAGCTACATCATCCCAGCCAAGGCTTTGTCTAGTCGGGTCTTAAAAACCTCCAAGGATGGAGACTGCACCACCTCTCTGGGTAACTTGTTCTAGTGCTTTACTACCCTCCTCCTGAGAAAGCTTTTCCTCATATCCAACCTCAACTTGCCTTGCTGCAACTTGAGCCCATTGCTCCTTGTCCTGTCATCTGCCCCCACTGAGAACAGGCTAGCTCCAGTCTAGAAACCCCTAAACTTGTTCACAACAGGCTCCCTCTGGTCTCTGTAGGTCTTGGGGCCCAGGGAGATGGCAGCAGGAAACAACTCTACTGGGAAATGTCCCGGAGCCTGTGCTTCAGGAAGGGCTGGAGGGAAGGGGGGCCTCAGTCGAACCAGAACGGGGCAAGGCAGAAGGAGGTGGAGGGAAAGGTGGAATAATGGCAGGGATGCAGGACTTCCATTTCGAGGGTGCAGCCAGCCTCAGTCAGGGTGTGTCTACACGGTGGTGGGAGAGGGCTCAGTCATGCCGCGGAAGAGCCAAGGAGTCCAACCCAGGCATGCGGTAGCGAGGAGACCTGGCACTGTTCCATGTCAGCACAGACCCAAACCCTAGGAGGGGCTGTACTGCTGGCAGCATTGCCTTTGACTCGGGGTGTGAAGCCCTACTAGGTCGCAAAGATGCCTGCGGGCAGCAAAGCGCTGTCTCCACCAGTGATTCTCAACTGGGGTGTTGCGAGCTGTGAGGGGATGAGCACATATGAGGAGATAAGTGTAGGCTCAGGCTGGCTGTTGTCCTGTGCCCACTCCCCAGCCTCTCTGCAAAGAGGTAAGCACTGTGCTAAATCAATTATGTTAGAAATTAGGAAAAACTTTCCCACAAGGAGGTTAGTAAACCACTGGAACAGGTTACCCAGAGAGGTGGTGGAGTCTCCATCTTTGGAGGTGTTTAAAATCTGGCTAGACAAAGGCTTGGCTGGGATGATGTAGTTGGAGCTGGTCCTGCTTTGAGCAGGGGGTTGGACTAGATGTGATCTCCTGAGGTCCCTTCCAACCCTCATTTTCTATGAATTAGTTCTTGAAATGCAGTGCTGCTTAATTTACAGAAGTTGTGGGGTGCCTCAAGTCAATTGATGGGTGCCTTGAGTCTAAAAAGGATGAGAAACCCTGCTCTATGCTATCTGATCAGTCATGGGAGGATCTAGGATTTTGGGAGGGTGAGGTGCACATTGTACATCATCACAATGCATATTTTTCTCCAGGTAAAAAGAAACTAGAAGCTTTAGTAATACGCTAGGGGCCTGGGGCTGTATTATTCCATTTAAAAGGAATGCAAAAACAAATATAACTTCATTGGAATGAGATAAAAAACAGTTTGCAGGGCTAGGAAATAGGAGCTTCATTACCAGGAGCCACAAAGAGGCAGCAGAATTGCAGAACGAAGGATTGCTTGATTGGTGGAATATTCAGACCATGATAAGGGAAAAGGGGTTGTTAACACCTGCGGAGTGAAGAGTTTAGAAGGAGTCAAGTACATTTCAATGAGCCATGAAGTCAATTGACCCCTCACTAGATCCTGACTAGAAATGCTGCTGCCACTGCCAGGCAGGGGGGTGGGGGTGGGGGCAGGAACTTGGAGGCAAGGCCTGTCACAGATTTTGGGGCCTCTGGGCCTCAATGGCCATGGCCATCGGTGGCAAGGGGAACAAGGCCTGTGGTCACCCAGCCCCCACAGACCTCTGCCACTGCCTTCATCATTAGACCCAAAGTTGTTGCTGGCCCCATGGAGAACAGCCCCTGGTCTAGAGGTGGCCCAAGGCCTGGGGTGAGCTGGACATCTCCACCCTACACTAGGGTCTTGGAGAAAGGCTCACACCCCTCTGTGTTTGGTGGGGTGGGCTCTGCACAGGGGTCTTCTCCATTTCTACCCCGTGATTAGTGGCCTCCTGAGTGCAGCCAGACCTACCTATTCTTGTGGCAAATCCTTTCCATCAGCGGGGTAGTGCTGCCAAGGGTGTATAGGGCACTGCTTTGTCTCAGCCAGTCTGGGGACCATGTGCTAACAGTACTGGGTTGGCAAGACAGTCAATTAATTGGTTAAATACTGTCAATCGACTGGTCAATTGACTACCTATTTTTTGACCAACCAAAGATGATAGCAATTTGACAAGAAAAAGTACATTTTTTTGCATTTTCTTGACAGAAATATGATGAGTGTCTATGGGTCTGCAGCTCCAGGCTGGAGCTGTCTTCATCCTTGCTCCAGTGATACAGGCTGCTGGGCCTGTCTGACAGAGAACTGCGGGTTTGTTCACTGGGATGGCACTACTGCTCACCATCACGGTAGGTACAGCTGAGCAAGGGGAGGTGGAGAACAGGGAGGTGAGGAAAGCTGTAACCAGAGCAGCCTCAACCCCGTCCCCAAGCATGAGCCAGGGACCAGTGCCAAGAAGCCACTTCCCTCTGGCTGGCCAAGTAGAGCTGGGGATGGGCTAGCCTGAGGCACCAGCAGAAAAGGTTATCCTCTTTGGAGACCAAGCGCTGTGACTCACCACCCATGTTAACTGCTCTCTGCATCTGGAACTTCCCTGGCCGTTCTCCTGCTCCAACAGTGCAGTGTTGGAGTCATCTGACATTGTCCAAGACCTGACCACAAGCTCATTCAAGTGCATTGCAGTACAACCACTGATTTCTCTAGTGCAGGACTTGACCCTGGCTATGCGTTGCAAGGGAGAGTCCCTGATCTTTGCAGCCTTTCTGGCACTGTGACAGCCCAGGGACTGCCAGCTGTCCCTCAAATGGAGTTGTATTGCTCAGTCTTGTCCCAGTTGGGGGCTATATTACTGATGCCTCAGCTCCTGGAGTCATGGGATTAACTGAGAGTCTTCATTCCTGTTAGAAAAGCGGGTTTCTAATTGCTAATTGTGATTGTGGAGAAACCCTTTGTCCTGTGACTTGCGTGTGACCCAAAGAGCAGTGAGCAACTCTTACATTGCTTCAGTGGCGGTGGGGGAAGGAACATAATAAAATAAAAAAGCAGGCCGGGTAAGCGTGTCAGGCCTAATGACCTGGCTACATTCCAGCATGGGTAATAATAACCCACCAGGCATACATTTCTCTGGCGGCTTCAACCTGCTATGAATTTGCTTTCACTTTTTGTCCAAAACTCCTGCCGGAGGAAGTGATCCCTGCTTGCCTTTCTGCTGTAGTGCATGGACTGTTTGGGCAAGGAAGGTGCCGTGTGAAATAGGCTGCTGTGCTCAGACACAGCTGTTCATGGAAGGGAAGACGGAGCAGGGACCATCCCAGAAGAGCCTGAAACCGTCCAGTGCTAAGCTGCAAACCTTAGACCAGTGGTTTTCAGCCTGTGGTCCGTGGACCCCTGTGGGTCTGCAGGCTATGTCTAAGGGGTCTGCCAAAGGTGACTCTCAACAATCAAAATATGTGAATATGCACACGTACAATTCAAAGGGGTCTGCACCTCCATTTGAGATTTTTTAGGGGTCTGCAAATGAAAAAAAGGTTAAAAATTACTGCCTGAGAAGGTGGAGGGCATCAAAGAGTGGAGGAGAAGGCCTCTTAGATAGCAAGATTAGTTCTGGTTCTGCTCCTACCTTACTAGGTAATGTTCCCACTTAATCTCTTTGACCTCAGCAGTGAAATGAGGATAATTAACTCCATAACAACAGCCGACAGGTGTGGTGAGCCTCAGTGACTCAATGTCCAGGCAACACAGGGAGACACAGAGGTGCAAAGGGCTCATTGACGGCTCTGTATTGTGTGACTAGGGTTTGAGCTCACTGGACCACAATGGAGTGGCCCAGCACTCCCCTTGCCTTGCCCCTTAGCAGTTGAACACTGATCCTGTCTATTGGAAACCTGCATTTTAGGGACCCTCACGTAAGACAACTCGAGCCCGCTGTGCTTTTTCGGATGGGATGATCTGATTGACCTGCAGTGCTAGGTTCTCAGGGCTGGCTTCCCATGAGCAAGCTGCTGGATGGGGGAAACCAGACCTCTTTCTGCACAGGAACAGGTAATGGTGTGTCCAGAAGGCTCCACCTTGAGACACATACCAGGAGCAGCCAGCCGTGGAGGGAACAATGGATGAAGAAACAGACTTCAGCAGGTGACTTGGATCTAGAGCTGAAAGCAGGGAGGAGCTGTCAGGTGTGCTGAGTTGCCCTAAAGTAAGAGCATCGAGACCTGGGAAGAAGGAATGGATGAGAGTTTTGCTTTGCTGTGTATGTCTATGAAGCAAATCAAACCTCAGGAAGGGGCTGAATTATGCCCCAGTCCTCAGGGAAGACAGACAATAATTTAGGTGCTGAAGGGGTGAAGTTACCTGCTCTCACGGAGACTTGGCTACATCCAGACACCAGATGGGTTTCCTTTACTCAGCAAGCTTTCAGCTGAGCATCTGCTTGGACTCACTAATCTCCATCCTGCTAGAAGAAAAAGACCAGAATAAATTCCTGGGGCTTCCCTGACAGCTTCAGCTTCGTGGCTTAAGAGCTGGAAAAACAGCAACTTGAGACCTGTCAGTTTTGAGAGCTTGATTTGCAGCCAGAAAAGACTCATGTGTTTGTGAGCATGCTGCTGTTGCTTTTCCTCTGCTGGTGCATGTCAGCCACCCTGGGTACACGCAGGGAGGGCAAGCCATGTGTTCACACAACGTCCCAGGCCCCATGTGCAAGTGTGGTAATGCATGTGGCAAGGGCATGTGATGGTTCATGCCATCGGCAAGCCCGATGCCTTAGCTGAAAATCAGGCTGTGAGGGTACATTGTGCCTTCTGCATGAGAGCCTTAAAACACTTGATGAATATAAATAAATTAACCCCTTGGGCTCTCCTCCGAGTCACGTGTAACCTCCCTTTTACTGAGGGGGAAATGGAGGAAGGAGGATGCGACTTAGGCCATATCTGTAGGGTAAACTCATCAGACTTGGCAAGTGTCCTCAGACACAACACACTGCTCCATACAGGTCAGCTCCCAATCTGGCAGTGTGGCCAGGTCCACACTGGGCACATCTACACGTGCACATTTACTGTACAGTAACCAAAATTACTGTGCAGTACAGGCACACATCTACATGTGCACACCCGTACTGCGCAGTAAATACGGTGACTTATGCAGACTTGAGTGTAAATTTGATACCTGCACCATGCAGGTATCAGACTTATACCCGATTAGTTACTGCACAGTAATGCATGTGTAGACACCTTACTGTGCAGTAATACTGTGTATGTGGACTGACATGGGATTAATTTAAGTCCCAAGTCAAGCCACACACACTGTTAATGAGCTTTAACATCCACACTTGTAGATGCCAGCCTATTTCCATTTACTGCATAGTAAATTTAAGCTGGCGTAAATGTAGACACGCCAACTGTGCTTCAGTTGAGCTGGTTAGCACTGGTCAATGAGAGCCAGTTAGCCTGCCCCCATGCTAATTAGTCTGCCTGCAGCACTGTAGAGGTACAGCCCTGCTGCTGCCAATTTAGGGGCTAGAGACAGACATGGGGTTAGCTAAAACTGGAGAGCCAGAAACCCAGGCCTCCTGTCAGACTCATGTAATCAGAAAAGAGTGTAAAAAGAGAAGAGCGCACAACATTCCTGAGCAGAGAAGCAATATTCTAATGAGACACATTCCTTCCTGCCCTTCACCGGCTCTGGCACTGAACCGACAGCTGCTTTTGTCCGATGCCTCATTATACATGTTTCTGCAGTTGACGATGATGCTACTCCCAGCCTTTCTTTGATGTCTGCTTAATGGAATGGCTTGACAGTTACTTAAAATGCAAACATCCAGATTAAGAAAACCAAAAGCTTCCGTGTTAACTTGGCAAAACAGGACGCGGTGATTTCTGTGATAGAAGTTTGATTCTGTTCATATCACCAAGCTGGACCAATGATCCTTCTAGTCCAGTATCTTCCCATCACTTTTCTGTCTCTTCTCTGCTGCGTTATATAGGACCACTGGTCGCATTTAATCTGGTATCATCCCCAAGGTCCTCTACTGGGCAGGACCAGCTCTGTTTACTGATGTCTCTCTAGAGATCACCACTCCTCATTTATATTTGAGCAGAAACCAGCTACAATGTGGGTTGAGGAAACCCTGCCATCCTTCCCCTTGTTGATTCAGCACATAAAGTGTTGCAGTGCCCAGCTTTCCCTGCCTAGTACCTGTAAGCACAGGGCTCCAAACAAGCTTAAATATACACTAGGTCGTGTTTTGAAGTGATAAATTCTTCTTTGGGTTTGTTGCAAGCTATTTTTGACGGCAGGATTTCCTGTTTAGCTTGCTGGAAGAAGGCTGTTGTAGGACAGATTTGGTTTTGAAAGTAGCTCCTGACATGGACCCATGGAATGACAGGATGGGCTGCAGCACTGCATTGAGGGACCTGGAGGTTACGGGGGACCATAAACTGAACACGAGTCAACAGTGTGCTCTTGTTGCAAAAAACGCCAACAGCACCCTGGGTTGTATTAACAGGTGTCACTTGAAAATCAAGGGAAGTGATTCTTCTTCTCTATTCAGCACTGATGAGGCCTGTGGACTGGGCCCAGTTTTGGGCCCCTCATTCCAAGGATGGGGACAGTTTGGAAAGAATCCAGCGCAGAACAACAAAAATGATTAGGGCCTGAGAGGCAAGACTGATGATGAGGAAAGGCTGAACGGAGTAGGGGTATTTAGTCTGGAGAGGAGACTGAGGAAGGGTTTGATAACAGGAAAGGCTATTAAAGAGGATGGAAATGGGCTTTTCTCTGTGGCCACAGGGGACAGAACAAGAAGCAAATGCCCCAGGATGAAGCTGGGTAGATTTAGGTTGGAGATTTGAAGTGACTTTCTGACTCTGAGGGGGCTCAGGCATTGGAGGAGCCTGTTTTGAACAGCTGTGGACTTTCCATCCTAGGAAATTTTCAAGAGCAGGTTGGACAGACGCTTGGCTGGGATGGTTTAGTCAAGGATGCTCCTGCCCTAGATGAACTTGTGAAGCCCCTTCCAGCTCTACTTTCCTATGATCCTAATCCTGATCGGAGTGGAAGTATAATAGTGCACTGAAGATGGTCCTAAAGAAACGCTGCCCCCACGACTAGGGGAGCTGTTGTCTTTGTGGTCTGGGTGCACAAGTTACCAAGTCTGGGATTGGTGAACCCTGAAATTCCCTGCCAGCGGGTATCACCTTGGTCAAGTCACTTACCTCCTTTGTGCCTCAGTTTCTCCATCTGTAAAAGGGGGTGGGTGGGAAGGATGGTAATAGTGCTGCCCAAAGGACATCAGATTCGGATCTAAACTGATTACTTTAACTTAAAGCACTCAAGACTGTCTTATTTAGCCATAAGTATTTGTCCCATAATCCTCCTGTACAACCGTGCTCCTGCTTAGGCTCGCAGCCTACAGGTGAAAAGCAGCTGTCCCATGAGAGAAACAGAGCTTAAAAACCAGAGGCACTTGCTGCATAATATTACCCAGGCAATAGAGCTGGGTAATATGGGCTGGGTGTACTGATGGCCAAAGGGTAATACGTGCTGGGTAATACGTGCTGGATGTACTGAGGGCCAGAGGGCTCCTCAGAGGAATCAAAGGTTATTCTGCAGCTGGATACGGATGGGACAGCCCTGATGACGGACCTCCTCCTCATGACCTTTGTCCACTGTATTAGTGATTCCCACATGGATAAAAAAGCCAAGATGTTTACACCAGCAGGCAAGCTTCTTTGTGTAAATCTGGTATCTTTTATTAGACCGACTCAGATAGTTGGAAAAATTCTTCTTTGCAAGTGTTTGGGTATAAATACCCTTCACTAGGCTGAGGAAGCATCTGCAGTCAGTGTGTGCGCTCTTCCTGGATAAAGTGAATAGTGAAGAAGCCAGAGGCTGGTTTGCACGCAAGAAAGCCGGTCAGTGAAGGTGTAAAGCGAGGAGCTCACAATGCAGGGGCAGGACTCCTGGCAGGCTGTTGACTGAAAGGCTGCAGCAAGGTGATGTAACTCAGTCGTCCCTAAAATTTTGCGTATCCAGCACAGGTTTGTGGCAATCAGGAGTTGCTATGATCCGATGGGCCCTCTGGTGACGCGAGCCCGGTGGGGTGCTGTGTCCATCTTTAATGTCCATATCCTTACCTAGTCTTCCCCACCGGTTGCAGGCGTGGGGATCTGTTCACCCTGTCAGGGATCACTCCGCTTTCAGGGGAAGCTCTGCCAAGAAGCAGCCTTTTTCGGTCTCCCTCTCCTGAAGGGCGCCCTGAAGCCAGCTGTGGTGTGGCTTCGCGAGGGGCAACCCTTTGTCTCGGGACCCCGGCTTTTCTCTGTCCTTGTCTTCCCCAGGGATCTGCAGCCCCACCACCTTGAATAGCTTTGTTTTGCTGGGCTCCCGGGAAGCGGGGGTCAGCTGTCCCCAACAGCGCGACACACAGCTCAGCTCAAAAACCGTCTTTATTGTGCCAGGGCGGTTCCCCCGTCCTTCCTCGGACTCGCTCCGTCTTCCCTCGGGCAGCTCCTGGCTCCCGGCTCTGTTTTCCCAGGGACTTCCTCTCTTCTGTCTGTCTTCTCCGGGACTCGCTGCCCGGCCTGGTCCCTACGTCCCAGCAATCTCACGGCCTCGCTCGTCCCGTGGCACGGAGCCACCCCTGCAGAACAAGTCACCAAATCACAATCTAATCCCAGGGTACAAGCACACATTATGGCGCGGGGAAGGCCTCAGGCAGCAGGCTGTGCTGCGAGGCCCACGTTTCTGTCTTCCCTGCAGTAGAAATGGCATCTTACTTCCTGAATTACTAATGGCAACGCCTCTACCCTACTCCCCACTACAAACCAGTCCCAGAGCCTCGTGGCACACCATGAGGTCCCTTCCACCCAACTGATTAGCCCCTCCCCCACCCCTTTTGCCCCTCCCCTCATCCCCTTTGCCCCTCCCCTCATCCTCTTTGCCCCTCCCCTCATCCTCTTTGCCCCCTTACCCCGCCCCCTCATCCTCTTGACCCCTCCTCACCCCCTTGCCCCTTCCCCTCTTGGCCCCTCCCCCGTCGCCACCACCCCCACACCTCCTCCTTGCCCCTCCCCCTCATCCCCCATCGACGCGCTCGGCGCTCGCCGTCCCCTCGGCCCCGCCCGCTCGATTGGCCAGGCCTGTCCCGGGCCCGCCCGCGCGGGGCCTGCCGGGAGCGGCGCGCGGGGGAAGATGGCGGCGCCCGTGGCCGGCGCGGGCCGGGACCCGGCTTCGGAGGCGGCGCCGGGCGTGGGGCGGCTGCAGGAGGAGGCGCTGCGGAGGAAGGAGCGGCTCCGCGCCTTGCGCGACCGCACGCTCAAGGTGAACCCGGGGGGACCGGCGGGGCCCCAATATGGCGGCGGGGGCCTATAGAATGGCAGCGAGGGGCACCCAAGATGGCGGCGGGGGCACCCAAGATGGCAGCGGGGGGCATCCAAGATGGCGGCGGGGGCACCCAAGATGGCAGCGGGGGGCATCCAAGATGGCGGCGGTCCCCAGGGCAGGCGCTGGGGTTCACAGGCCCAGGGGGCTTCTCTGGGGCCTTTGGTCTGCCAGGGGACCCAGGAGCCCTAGAGCGTCCTACAAGGCGCGCCGCGTTTGCTGCTACGCGACGGGCGATGCACGGTCAATAGGTGAAAGTCCCCTTGTGCCAAGAGCACACGGTCCACTTCTTCGCCAATCCCTCGCGGTCACTTGACTGCAGCTGTGGGGTGCACGGTGCTGGATATTTGTTATTTGGTCTGGTTTTGCCGCTCCTGCTCGTCCATCTCCCGGTGTAGTCGTGCGGTTTCGAAGCAGAGCCCGCTCCCCAGCAGCGGCATGGAAACGCATTTGCAGTTGGTACCGAGTTGCATTAATATTGCACGTAAGACGTGGGTCGTGGCTGGGGTGGGGGGGAAGTTGCACTTTTGGAAGCACGTAGAAGACCTGGAGGAGAGCAGGGGCTGAAATGCAGTTACAAGGAGAGGTTGAAAGAAACGGGTGTGCTTCATTTGGCAAAAAGGAGATAGAGGTCAGGGGGATGTGATAGCAGCGTTCGAATAGTTGAAAGAGAAGAGAAAACAACTGTTCTTCCTTGACGGAGAAGGCAGGGCACAAAGCAAGACGTTTCACCTCCTGAATCCTGTCCGTGGGAGCAGCAGGACGGGGGACGAGGGCCCGTACACGTGCATCCTGGGCACATACAGTGCCTGGGCCACGCCTGCACCTCGAACGGGTTGTTACTTTTCTTCCAGGTTCGGCTCCTGAAAACTTTAGCCGTGGTTCAAATCCAAATTCCCTGCAAGCCTCCAGCCTGAAACATGTCCACATTAACCTCTTCAGATGGGTGCACCAACATGCTGTCTGGGGGATTAAAATAAAGGTTTCTGTTGGGTGGGTGGGGGGCAGACAATAATCTCGCGGGTGTCTCGCCAATAGTTTTCCTTTTAGTCCTCCTCTCCCTGTTGCGAGTGGCTTGTGAGAGAGGTGTTTTTAGCATTATCCGCTTCTTTCCTCCACTTGATACCACTTGCAGCACGTTGTCCAGCCTCAGCGTAGTTTGGGTCCCGGAGGGTGGGCTCTACCCCTCTCCCAGCAAAAGTGCCTACCGTCCTGGTGCTGGGTAGGGAGGTCTCAACAGTCCTGTCTTTTAGTCTCTGCCCTTAAAAATTTGGGCTGCTCTACAGGAATTGCATTGCGGTTGTGTGGGTAAACCTCCGTTATGTTACGTTGGGTCGTTTTCATTGGTGATGTCTTCAACTTCAGCGGCCTTGTGACACCCATGAGTTTGGCCCGTTTGCTCCTTCAGCAGCTGCCTTGGAGATCTCGCTAGAAATCCATTTAACTCTGGGGAAACCGCAGAAGGAAAGCTGCTGCACGTAGCATAGGGACATGCACAACAAGTGGGTCAGACCTTTAAAAAGCAGTTGTGTGGATATAACAGGTATGTTTCTCTTCATTTGGGTCGTTAGTGCTTTGGCCACGCTGCAGTTGTTCAAGGAGGATCTTGCTTGCAAAATGCGAAGCATCCTCAAAAAAGAGCTGCTTTCTCGGATAAGAGGTGTGCTTGCAAATTTGCCTGTCTTGGTCTCCTTTACAATTCATCTCGGTCTGCGTCAGCTCTTGACTCGGTGTTTGCAATATGATCCTCATGGAAACACACGAGGACTTTGTTTTCAGGACTGGAGCGCGACCATCCGCTCAGCACATGAGCTGGAGGCTCCCG